>NC_047536.1:1213219-1819829 GCF_012275295.1 Melopsittacus undulatus
TCAGAAGAGAATAGAAAAGTATGGAAGATGAGAATAATTCAAGCAGAACAGTAAGTCTAGGGTGATGTAAAAAAAAAAAGGAATACTATATCTTAAAATGTTTGTAGTGGATTCCAGGTAGGAGTATTCAGCCTGAGAGGCTGTAATGAAAAAAGCTATAAAAATACAAGATTATCACTAAATGTCAAGTAAGAATGTACTGGCAAAGATAACCAGATATTAAAATCCTGCAATTTTTACTAATTACTGTGTAGCATACAAAGGTGAGTGTTGATAAGTGGGTGCTGATAGTATTTGGTATTTCATAAGGATTCTCATGGAGTTAGGTACGGATTTTACTAACAGTGATCTGTATTCTGTGCCATGAAGTTGTATAATTCATATGTTTTTTCATACACATCAGTGGGATATGAGCTTTGGTATAAAAAAAGGCTCTGTGGGGAAAAAAACAAAGCAAACCACATTTGAGCTGTGACCTTTGATTTTTGTAAGGTCAGGTTTTAATATATAACTTAAAAAAAACCACCTTTTTTTCTTCTCCTTATTTCTATCTTCTGTGGGAATATGGGGCTGTGGAGGATGAAAGGGTGAAGGGAAACGCTGTAGATACTCAGGCTGACCTAGAATGCCAGCTAGAAGGAAATGTTAGGATAGCTATCTGGCTACTTCTTAAGGGGAGGCTTAAATGGGCAGATTCTGACTAGAAACTCTGAAGTGTGTTCTGTGGCTGGCCTTGGAGAGCCCAGAGAACAGGAAGAGTTCTAGTTCATCACAGATGATGCTCTATAAAATACGCATATGTAACCTGCTACAAGCACTGAATAAGGGCATCCGACAGGAAGGAAATGTAAAATCCTAGCTGGGGTGCTTCTGTCCTTTAGTTATAGCTTCATCCTTTCTTTCCTGTACTGGAAATTTGGCACTGGCCATTCTAGACTGTTGTAGAACTGATTCTGAAGTCTTGCTCGGAACCTGGTGTGATTTCAAAAGTTCTATGTGCTTGAAGGTGATGTAGCCCTTCATGTTTGCTGATGAGTCTTGAACTGTGTCAGAGCTACCTTGTGAAGAGGAAAAGGTTTGCAGTCAGCATCCTTCTTAGGAGCCCTCTGTTTGTAATTACTTTGTGGCTGGAGTTTGAGGTAGTGCATCTTGTGTAGGTGTCTGATAAATGTTTTTGATGGGATAGAGCACATGGGTGAGAAATGAGTGGATAAAGCTGCGTTTCAGTTCCAGTCATTCCTGTCCAGGCTAGTGCCTTTGCCCCCATGAACACTTGGTTTTGTGTATTTAAAGAAAGGAAAGAAAATTCTTTAAGAGGAGGAAATCCTTCTTACAGGATTTTCCTTTACTTTTCATTGTTCCATTTATGTTTATAGAAGTAGGAGGTATAAACCGGTTCATTAGGCTTTGAATGCCTGTTATAAAATATGAGTCCAGTTCTGAATAAGTCTGAAATCAAACCACAAGTTAACTTTGTCACTAAGCTGCATCCCCTTGGATAGGATCTTCCAAAATCAGGTTTCATAGGAAGAAAATGGAAGTAGGTAAAACAAAAGTCCCATCACAATGAGAAATCAAACTGTTCAGCACGCACAGGCATTTTGGTATTGGGAAGAGCTAGCACCATCAGTACTCCATCTGACAGCTATATATATTTGTCACTGAAGCTGGGGCATGAATCAGTTACAATAAACCTGAAAACAGGCTCAGATGTCATCCTGGAGGTGGCTGCTATTGACTGCAAGAAAGGAGATATTAGAACAAGATACTTTGCAATAATAAATCAATTTTGCGTAATAGGGAGTAATCCAAAGGTGCTAATAATGCAGGAGAAAACCAGTAGGGCATTGGAGAGTGACAAGATTATGCTGCACTGTAGCCGTGTTGCAATTCCAGTGGGTATATGAGGCAAGGTGATTTGTAGCACAAATAATCTTTGTTCTTCATTTCTATTCTTCTTTTAAATGTTAAGTTGCATGCAGGGAAGGCTGCTGTTTGCTGTTGTTTTCAAGCTACTATTCCTCCTCTGTTTCACTGTGCCTTATGCAAGTTTGTCATTTCCGTAAACATTTCTCATAATGTTAGTCCACTTACAGTGACCTGAAATGGAAAACAGTATGACTACCATCGTCTTCCATGATCTCCTATAGAAAACCAGAATATACCTAACTTCCAATTTATGTGTTTCAGCACAATAATTTCTGGTATAATAAACTCCATATAATTTGATTTTATATTTTTATTTGTTTTATTTTAATTTAATTGAACTTATTTTATTTCTATTTATTTTATTTACCTAAGTCCTGCTCACCTGTGTTACTGGCAGGTGGGTATAACCTTGCCTTTTTGAGCATGTGCAGCAAAGGCAGCTTTACTTCATGCAGGTCTTCACTGACCTAGGTTGGTTATGACCTAGCTATACACCCTGGCAATCTGGTCTGTGCTTGTACCTCACAAGGTTAATTACAGTAATGTGGACATGCACAGTACAACAATCTGCCCACTGATAGAGAGATTTTTAACTTTGCAAGATTGCTTCTATCTGGTTATTCTTGATTTTAGCTTTGTCATAACTGTAATGTGGCAAATTCTGTGGACAGTTCAAGTTTCCCTCACTTGAGCAAAAATCTAGCTTATTATGCAGATATCCCCTTTTGACAATGAGCATCTGCAGCTACTCAAGCCATAGAGATGCTGCTGTATGTGTCTAGGCATCTTCATTTGTTATGCTATGTTGTCCCAGAATAAATATGCAGAATATATTGCAGTAGAACAATCACAATGCAAAACAAGAAACACACTGGTGTTTTGTTATGTGATAGCTGGCTGTGCTGCTGATTATAAAGCAAGTAGTTAAATCCAAGTGGCAGGAATTTTCCCTTTAAAAAAATATTCTAAATATTTGCTTTATCTCTTTTTTTGTCCAATCTCCTTAGCAACAGAAACATCTGTTTCTTTTCTCTTAGTCATTACATTCAAAGAAAGTAGCTGCTTCAAAAATAATGAAAGCAATTTCTATGAATTGGGTAGCTATTAATTGTTGCCAAGATGTTTTAGTATGATAATAAGACATGCAACAATTGGCTTTTTTCTTTAATTGAAATATAGCTATCTAGTTAACCTGTGCTGGTTAGGTGAGCTATAATCTATCAGCTCTTATAATGCATTCATTGTGTGATTTTTCTGTGTGACAGAGGCAAGAGTGAGCTTGACTATTTGTGGTTTATTTAGGAGATACTTAGTTTAAATGTGTGGCTTGTTGTTGCACCTTATGTTTTATTAATCTGCAACTTCAAAGCAAATCAGAGGAGAGGTTTGCCTTGAAGACAGAGGACTAAATATGCATGGCCTTACAAAGATGTATATTTTTTTGTGTCAATCTACAATATGGAACTGCATAATTTATTCAAAATATGGACTTTGTTTTATAGTGAGGCTCTTTTTCAAATTACTATATTTTTTCCTGTAGATATTGATAACCAAATTTAAAGCTGTTATTAGTTTTCAAAAGGGCTTACTGATCTGTAATCTTCATCCATATGGCCAAGAGCACATTCCTAAATCATGAGAAATCGACACGTATAAGTGTGATTTAGAGACAAATGAGGGAGGACTGCTGGATCTATACAAGAACTGATCTCAGCCAAGAGAAACACACTTCCCCTTTGTAGTGTTGAGTGGGAAGGACCTTTGCTACTATCATAGTCTTGAGTGACTGTCATTTAGAGCTAACCACGTGTAGATGGATCTGCATATGTGTCTGAAAACTAGTGCAGGAAAATGGAAACTGCTTCTTGATAGTGTTTGCTTTGTTAGGTCATCACATGGAGGTCAGTGACAGTGTTTAGGATGGGGCGAGATGTTCAGATGGTGAAACTGAGAAGGCTTAAGCTCACCTGGAGCTAAACTAGCAAGGGCTAGAAAGAATAACAAGGAGGGCTCTTACAGAAGTGTGTGTTCATTGACAAAAGGAATTTCTAGGTGTTCATAGGTCCATGGGGAGAAAACTTTGATGACCCTATGGAAAGATGAATTATCCAATGCCAGTTTTGCCTTGCTCTTTGCAAGCAGCATCTTATTCCAGACGTGTGTGTGCAATCTTAGTTTGAGGAGCAGTGCAGCCAGACAGATAAAAGGCTAATTTAATGCTTTTTGTACATGATGGCCAGCCTGACCTCAGTCCCTGGAAAGATCACGATTGTAGATTTGAAATTACTTGCAAACATGTCAAGCTTAAGAAGGCAATCAGTAAGTGTGGTTTGACTGAAGGGCTGCAAGTGCTTGACAATTTGATTTCCTTTAAGAGTGAAACGAATAGCAATGTGAGGCATTTTACAAATTTCCATCTGAGGTTTTAATTTGAGTGCTTCTGTACACTGAGGGCACACAATAAATTGTCTTGGAGGCTTTTAGAGCATGTATATGTTGTGCTTTGTTCTTTGTTTTGTTTGTGGGGGGCACATTCTCTTTTTGCTTGTGGTACACTCTGATTATAGTAGGTGTACAGCAAGAAAAAGAAAACAAAGCCTTTGACTTGAATTTTGCTCCAAGAATCAGCAGAACTTTGAATTAGAGAAGGAAAAAGATTGCTGCAATGCTCCAACCTTTCATCTTGTTTGTACTCTCCCTTATGCTTTCTCGCACCAACCCTGAAGATAATAATTCTGCATGAGACTACTTCTGGCACATGTAGGTGGCAAAAATGGTTTTGAGAAGCTTTACCAAAGAACCATCTGGAGCATGTGCGAGGGCCAAGAACACTGAGAACTTCCTCCATGAAGAAACTGATGAGCTGGGTGGAGCAGCAAGCAGTAAACTGTGACTGTAATCCTTTTAACTGGCTAGCACATCAGACAGACGGGAAGGATGCCCAAATGCCATTTCCCTGGGAGTTTTAGGCAGCAGGATGTACTTCCCCTCTAGGTTTTGCTAAAGCGATAGGGGAACCATCTGCATTCAAGTTAGATGTGCAGAGTTGTCCAAAATATAAACATGAATCCTTTCCTGATTGCTTAGTAAGTGCATACATTGTATGCTGAAGGTGGAGCTGGTTGACAGAGCTCCTCAGGGATAAGGCTGCTGTAGACAGGTGAAGAAAGATGGATTGGGGAAGACTGGGAGGGGAGAGGCCAAGTTTTAGTGAAGAAAAGCCCCATTCTCTATTCCTCATACTGCAGCTTTTGTGGATGGGCAGGAGGAGAGGTTTCTGCAGTAGGACCTCAGTAGGGAGGACTTCACCAGCTGGGCTCAGGGACAGCATTATGGAAATCGACAGGTTGCAGGGATGAGCCTTGCAGAAATACCAAACCCTGCTGCCTTGCTGTGCAGGCAGGGAGGCATCGCAGGCTGCCACAATGAATGTTTGCTGCTCCATAGGCAGCGTTTGCTGCCCGATGCTGGCTGCTAACCTATACTTGTTCCTAACAAAGAAACAAATATTGATCCTATAAAGTAAGAGTAGATAAATACTTGAAATCTTACTGCCAGTGTCATCATCTCTAACTATAATTAGCAGTATATATGATCATGCATTTTATGTTGAGTTGAATGTACAGTTCATTAGGTTAGCTCCTGACTCTCTTCCAGTTGAACTGTTGGAATAGGAGGTCTTTTCTTGGAAGCAGAGGGTGGTGGAAATTCATTTATGATAGCTGCAAATCAGGTAGTGAGGCAATGCTGTACCACTTGGAGAAATAACAGTCATCAGTATGGGACTTTGCAGTATGCCCTAGTTCTGTAGGAATGCCTTAAAGTTTATGATTAAAAGGTGGAAAAAGAATAAGCTGGTTTGAGATAAGAAGAGCAGAAACTTCAGTTACCTGATGTCTCTTCTGCTGACTATCCAGCCGTGTCAGATACGAAAAGGGTTTTTTTTTGTTGCTTCTTCCTACTTTACCCTTCACTGAAAGGCAAAATTTCCCTTGGTACTACCTGTCTCTGCTTCCTGAATGTTGGGAAATCATTGCCTGCGTATTGGTGCTCGTTCTAAATAAAAGGAAACTATTTTGGAGGAAAGAAATGAAAAGTACTTGTCTTAAAATGTTTGGCAGTTCCCAGTCTCAGACCTCATACTAATTTTGAGCTGAGGGTAAATTTGCATAGATTTGGATTACAGAACCCAAAGTTACACAGACATTGTTTTGGTTTGGTTTTTAAGCTTACAATAATGATTATTCATTACTGTGACAGATCACACACACATAACAATGCTAAAAGCCATTTCTTATTGTATATTACAGATATTGAGTACTCATTTAAAGTATTTGTGCTGTTTCTAATACATTTATAGTCCTAACACCTTCTCCATAGAATCTACTGTTGTGTGGGATCTACTGTGCTCTCTAGAGAAGTTTAGAATCTGTGGAAAAATACTTTTCCAGCATCAAATGAAATAGGGTATTTGACAACATGCATTTGTCCCCGAAATGTGCGGCAGTATCTGATGAAATACTCTTTGTCAATAAAATAAATTGCCAAACAAAATGTAATCCTTCCTCAAAATACATTTAGCCTACACAGTGAAATAAGCTACTTCCACGAAGTACATTTTGTTGCTTGAATTATTTTGATTTGCTGTCTATCAGAATCTGTAGATAAAGTGGTTTTTGTCAGACACTGTATATCAACCTTATTTTATTATATATAGGTAAAATACATTTAATTTGAAGGTAAGTGTTTGATAAGACACCTTAAGCGGGTATTGGTTTAGCTGAAATGATTAACCGCAGACATGCAGTGTTTGTAGTGGGAGAGGCTCACTTCTCTTCCTAACTGCATTTAAAAGAATGCCTCTGCAGTTTGTAATTCAGCTGCTGTTGCTGTGAGTTGGGTGTATTTAGTTTTCCTGTGGCAGATGTTTTCTGTGGATTGCTTACTGTACTAAAGCAAAGTATGGAACTGATGCCAGTTATTGTTTGAATTTCCATGCTTTGACAGTCATATAGTTTTTGTTGCCTGTATCCATGTGAGAGGCACAGGTCTTCAGCCAAGGCTTTCCTGAGTTCCATGGAGCCATACCAGATTCCTATCTTGAGTAGATAAGGGAAAGATGGGAAGGGGGAATGTCTGAGATGGAGAATACCTCTACAATTTCTAAGCAATTAAACTTTTTTCATTATGGTAATGATGTTAAAAGGTACAACAAATGTTTATTCTTCAACAACAATTTCTTATTGATCTAAAATGTTTGAAAGTGTTTTCACTGTGTATATGCAGAGCTACTTTAGCCCTTCTGTATTTGTTAAGAAAGGTATCATTCTTCTTTGGAAAAGGTTGCCAAAAATTTAAATCTCTGTCAAGAAATACAAAGCTCCTGTTGAGTTTTTGGACATTAATATATGTTGAGGTTTGTACTTACAGGGTCTAGGATTCAGGATTACAGAGCTTCCTATTTCACAGTTCCTGTTCAAGTTTAAATTGTATATGAGGACTCTAAATTTTCATGTTAAGCAATAAAAAGTTAAATTACTTTGAGAGTATCTCTGTATTGATTTAAGAAGCACTAGTTGTGGCCATAAGTGAATGTGCAAATTTACTCGTAATTTGGAAATACAGTACTGAAGGTGAAAGGAAAGCACCTGGATTAGAGACTTTTGAAGTACCTCCTGAATTAGAGTGATTGAAGGTTGTCTTTACTCAGGAGAAGTTAATAAGATCTTTCGTGTTGTTGCTTGCTTTCCTGATTGCAAGAGCAGTAAGAGTCTAAAGAGTGTAAAAGCTTTAGTTCAGAAAACACTTAGGTCACTACTCTAAAGTTAATTTTAAGTGAGAATGAAATTACTTACATTCATTTTTAGCAGGCCTCAACTTCTCTTTAAATTTGAATTTGGCTAAATAGAAATTAATGCTAGAACTTTGCATTTTGTGTACATAAAAGTACACAGTGCTACAAGTGCCAAACACATTGCACATCTTGTTCCTTCCCTTGCTGTACAAGTAATTTCCCAGTTTTTGGAAGAATTGCATGCATATAAGTATATTTATTTTTACCCTATGTAACAAAGTAGAAATGACTGTTAAAATCTTACCTCATGTACAATAAATTAGAAGCTCTCTAACTATAAAATGCATGTGTATGTAGAAATGAGCAGGTAGGTAACATTACCTGAACCTTGTACAGTCTTACAGGAATTGCATGGCTCCTTCCTTTCTCCCTCAAACTGGTATGCTTCTGTTGTTAACATTACTTGAATTAAACCGAATGAAATTATTAATGTGATATTTGTTCAGGTATTTTTACCTTTATTTGGAGGATATATTTCTCTTGTGCCTTTAACTGCCATGTTTCCAAGCTAACACAACAATCATACATTATAAAATACACATAAGCTTGGGACATTAGAAAGGTTTGATAGAGAGCTCACTTGACAAGAAGCAGACTAATCTCTGTATGACATATAGGAGCTGTTTTTCTCTGAACAACTTAATCACCAAAATGAGAGATGAGCCCAAGTACCTGAGGATAACTTGGGTACTTGGGTAAATGTCAGAGCTGTTTCATTTCTCTCTATTTTAATGTAAATCAGGATTGCTCCCTCTTTCCTCATGTGATTTAATGCAGTAAATCTTCATAGGAGCTGTCTGAAGATTAATAGCTGTTGTAGAAGAAACTATGTAATAGATCCCTAAATGATGATTTTGAATTATGTATCATTTCATATTTTATTACACAATTATATGTAGCACAACTAATGAAAAATCAATTAAAAATAGTTGATTTTTTTTCTAATAGGTAGCTATTGAAAATCAATCCATTCCTTTTGCTTCAGTTTCTTATTGCATCAGGTGTGGCAGAGCTAAAGTGTAAAAATGGCCTATTTATTATGGTTTCTCTTCGTTGCTTAAATTCTTGGTTGATCCTGTCATTTTGCTACTTTCCTAGAAGGTACTTCCTTAGACATAGGTCAAATAAATATCTATCTCTATTATTGCATGTGTCTGTGTGGACTTTGAAGACAAACTTCTTACAATTGCCCTTATGCAACCTGATGCTGCATTTTCACATGTATGTCTTGCCATGGATCTAAACCCAGCTTATTTATGTAGGGCTTTATGCTTGGGAAAAGGAAGAAAGGATCTTTGGGGGAGTCGGACATAGATATTCTTTCTAGCTCATTTCTGTTTCTGTAGACAAAGGAAGGAAGATGCTTAAGGGCTGAAAATCACGAATGGGATGTTAAAGAATTAGAGCTACTTTAGTAGCAGAACTCAGAGCCTTTTGTGCATATGGGGAAATACTTCTAGAATAGCGAGGACCATCTGGAGGTGCAAATGTGAGGCATAAGAAGGTACTGTAAAAACAAAGAACTAGTGATTAACATGCAGAAAATACTTAGAATGCTAGTTTGGTTGCAGATAGGAATAAGTGAAATGCACAGATAACAGTTAAATCTTTTGAAGTTGCTGGAAAATGTTTTCTGTGCCATAAAAAAAGAATTAAACCTGGGTGAAGCAGTGTGCCCCATCTCTGGCAGTGTTCAAGGCCAGGTTAGATGGGGCTTGGGGCAACCTGTTCTAGTAGAAGGTGTTCCTGCCCATGGGGGCACCACACTATGACTGAATACTAGAAATAGTCCAAGCTTCTGCAGCCCATTGCTCAAGTTTAATGCTAAACCTTCATAATGGCACAAAACCTCAATTCTATGATTAGACTTTGCCTTTGGAATGTTCTCATTAAGGAAAAATTAGGCTCACTCCTGCTCATTAAGCCACTAGAAATATATATGTACAAGTCATAGTTATGCTTTTTATTCTATTGAGTGCACAATTTGCATTCAGTTCTGAAAAAAATGTTAATTTCAGAAAGCCACTTCTCGAGTGATTAGATTACAGTCATACTTCCCACTTAATATATGTTACAGTTTAAATAACCTGATTCACACTCTTCAATGAGAATTTGGAAGATGATGGTGCTAACAGTGATCTGTGAAGTTGCTCTTGAAGTATCTTTTTGCTACTCATAAGCAAGGCTTAGAGATAGTGTTTTCTGCATCTCTGTCAACTTCTTCAACCTAAATTTTGAACCTTTTCCCCATGTCCACTGACTTTGAAGGCCAAAGAATCTGAGAAATAACTAATTTCCTGCAAGGTGACAGACAACTTTGAAATGCTTTCATTATGGGAGCTCTTGGAAGAGAGAACAAGTTTCAGAATGCCTCAGCTGTGGGAAACTGTCCATCAGGGAATGCACCCTGTAAGGCACCATAGTCAATCAACCACACACACAGATATCTTATATGTCTTATCAGCAGCTGAATTTCATAACTTCCACTGCTCACAGAATTAACAGCTTTTGTTGAGAAATCAACAATGGAGGGTTTCATCAGAAGGGGTTTCAAAATGTGTATAGGGTTTGGGGTTTTTTTATAGTTTTACATATCTTATTGCTAGAAAAACTAATAGAAAATGTCTCAAAATGGTTTTGTTGAGTTTTCATGAAAAATGAATAAAAACCATGGAAAAATCAAGTGAAAATGTGTATGGACCTGATAAAATTTGGTGAGGTGGTAATCTAACTCTAGACCATCTCCAGTCTCTGAGGCGGTTTCTCGTAGGCTGTGCCATATATTTGCACTTAGGTGAAGAAAAAAATGTATAATATTCTTTCTTTCCCAATATTCTGAAATCGATTAGAGAAAAACAATATTTGAGGTTAATTAGATTTAAGGAAGCCTAATAATTGGAAGACAAAGATGACTGATATTTCAGTCCCAGTCTTCAGAGTATATAGAAAATGCTAGAATGCCCTGCATCAATTTTTAGAATAGGTTTTTAGATTCTTGAAATAGTGATTATTAAAACAGGTTTAGAAACATGGATGCAGTGATTTTTAGCAGCTGGTTTATGGTGATATAAACCCATTTTTGTGTGTGTGTATGTGTGCCCAATGTCATTCTGTGGCAGTGTGCTGATTCCCTGTTTATTACATTTAAGGTATATTCTTTGAAGGAAAGAAGCCAGCCTATTTCTCAGTGATAATTAGCCTATCCTCTGTTGATCACTAATACCAACTCCATGGATTGTAGTATTAACTGCTGCTCCTAAGCATCATTGCTGATGGCAAGCAGAAAGTGAGGACCAGTTGGTGTTGTTTAGTCTTGGCCTCCTGCATCATGCCATGTGCTCTACTAGTCCATTGCAGCCTGTCCAAAACGTTTTCATGCCATCTCTAGCAAAGAGAGGATAAATTGGCATAAATTCTGGTTGCCAGCTGAACTGGGATCCTGCATTTGTTTATTAGGTATCAAAACCCCTTTTGTTATTTAGGTTCAGTTCAGATGCTCTGTTGCCATTCTCTTTTGTTCTGGTTTTGGCTAGCAGAGTTCATTTTCTTCACAGTTGTTACTATGAGGCTGGTTTGGATTTGTGCTGGAAACAGTGTTGGTCACACAGGGATGTTTTAGTTATTGCTGAGCAGTACTTACATAGAGCTAAGGCCTTTTCTGCTTCTCACTCCACCAGTGAGGAGGCTGGGGGAGGCACAAAGGACTGGGAGAGGACCCAGCCAGGACAGCTGATCCCAACTGACCCAAGGGATATCCCATGCCATGGAACATCATGCTTAGTATATAAAGCTGAGGGAAGAAGGAGGAAGGGGGGAATGTTGGGAGCGATGCAGTTTTCCTTCCCTAGTTCCACATGCTGCAACCCTGCTGTCCTGGGGAAGGCTGAGCACCTGCCTGACCATGGGAAGTGGTGAGTGAATTCCTTGTGTTGTTTTGCTGTGCTTGTGTGTGTGGGTTTTGCTTTCCCTATGGAACTGACTTGATCTCAACCCATGAGTTTTCTCACCTTTACTCCTCCAGTTTTCCTCCCATCCCACTGGAGGGAAGTGAGCAAGTGGCTGGATGGCGCTGGCTGGGGTTAAACCATGACACTGACGGAGCTCAGGTTTTGCATGTCCTTTTGCATTAGTTGTTGGCCTGTCCTCTTAAAAGGCTCCAGGATGTGGTAAACGAATAATGCAGCTGAGATTCAGATGAGCACATTCAGATGAACACTAAAGGGATGGAATTAGATTGGCTTGCATTTCTCTTGTGCACAAACACTGGATTAACTTTGCACAAGTCAATTTAAAGGGTAAAAGTATCCCCTCAATTTCTTTACTCCACCTCGATCTATGAGAATTGTTGGAATTGCGAATTATGCATGTTCATAGATTTCTAATGTGAAATGTTTGCTTATATCTGTCTTTTGCCATTTATTGCACTTACAGAGATTAACTGATGGGAAAAGTGAGATATGAACTTTCCCAGTCACTAACAAAGCACGTAACGGTGCTTTGTGGATAAAACATGGATATCTCTGGTATTTTGTAGAAAAGCCAGGGTTATTGAGCAAACGGAGGTGTTCCTCAGAGCTGCTTCGTACAGTTTAGCAGAAGTTCCTTATTTTCAATTAGAAATTAGTCACTGTATTTATATTGGTAATAATATTTCTACATGACCTTGTATCAAATTTCACACTTAAAGAAGGACTGTCCTCACAGAGTCAGATTGGAACCGATAACTTAAGGTGCTTTCCAACCCTAACCATTCTATTATTCTATGATTGGATCCTGGGAGGATTTTGTCAGTGAAATATACTGTGTACATATTTCTATCAGGTTTTTAGTGCATATTTCATTACCTGAAGTACCAGAGTCACTTCTGTCAGTCAAACAATTGTCAGGTTCAGGATGGGGTAGTGCTTCTCTGTGCTTTAATATACTGCTTCCTCCAAAAGCCTCTAGTCAGCTCCTTCAATCTGAGCTTTTCACTGTGATGGTTTGCAGTGTCTTCAGATGTAAACTGTGCTGCCATGGACAAGCTGCTTTTGTGGCACAAGCCCATATTTGCTCTGCATAGTGAGCAAATAATGGCATAATATGGAAAATGCCTCATACTATAACTTTTTGTGTGAACTTAAAATTTAGTCTTCCCTGTGACTGTGACATTTTTGCTTACAGAAGTTGTCAGGGACCAGTGGTCCTCGAAGTGATGAAGCTTAGTGCTTTGGTTTGCTGCTCTGTCTGAATGGGCTTCCAGTATCCATTGTGGATACAGGAACTGTATGCCATCAAACTGGCATGGTGATAATGCATGCCCTTCCAAATTCTCTTTCTGTACTGTACATGTCATGCTTCAGTTAAAGCCCTGTGCTATGGTGTACTGCCATGGCTGCCTTTTTCAAACAGCCATCTCATCCTTTTCTGTTCTGTGTGACTGTGTGTATGTGCAGGGAAGGGCAGGGAGAACTGTGCCTTGTAACATCACATGTGTGAATTCCCCTGGCTTCTCTTATTCCTCAGCATTAATTGTCAGGGTTTATTTGCAATTAGAGACAGCACATTGGAGACAGATTGACAATAAAACTTCTTTTCTGTCACTCATGGGGCTCTGACTACAATGGGGTAAAATGATATGATAGCATTCTTAATACAAACCCTAGAACGTGTCGTGGTAGCCAGTATGTGAGTGCTGAGATGTAGCCAGTATGTGAGTGCTGATGCTCTGAGGCAATTAGATTTCTTTTTTCCTTTTATATAAATGCCCTTCATGTGAAATGGCTGGTTAAGAGTTGAGAAAATATTTGTGGCAATCAAATGATCCTTGCTGGAGCTGGGAGGGTTCAGTTCTTGGGAAGGGCACCTGCAGTCTTAATCCATATAATAAAAAGAAGAATAACTTGCAACAGAAAGTCATAATAAATGCTCATTTAATTAGTTTTGCAGAAGAACAAACTATAGGGAAAAATAATTGACATAAAAAGTATGATTGTTTAAATTAAGCTCTAAATGAGAATTGCAGTATTGATAAGTTGAACAAAAGCAACTGTCTAAAGAGGATTCAAAAAGCAACGTGTACAATTTATCAGAGTAAAATAGCTTTATGCAAACGTGTTTTGACAAATTATTTGAAGTGAGCATTATGAATGCTTTTTTCAATTGAGCCACATGTAAGCCTTCATTTGGAGTTAACATATAACCTGGAAAAAGGACCCAATTATCTCCATCCAGTTTTCGACAATATGAATATAATTGTAGAAAAGCTGAAACAGAACCTTAAAATTAAGTCTGGGAGATTAGGAGTAAAAATAAACAACCAGACAATAAATGGATTAGCAGAAGGGAAGAACTTAAATACATAGGAGTGTCAGGAATTAATTGAGCTTACATGAGGCTGCTCATTAGTTTTACATTAATATGAGATTTTTATGTACTGTTTAGTACTTTTTTTCTTTTCTTTTTTAAGAAATCTGATCTGAAGGAGCTTCATTGACCTTGTGTCCTGATTTCTTGCCTCTTGCTTTCCTTTAAATGTGAGGATGTATGAGCTGTTAAACTGAGCAAGGCATTTTAGGGGTTCATTTTTGCCCAGGTTGCCCAGAGAAGCTGTGGCTGCCCCATCCCTGGCAGTGCTCAAGGCCAGGTTGGACACAGGGGCTTGGAGCAGCTGCTCCAGTGGAAGGTGTCCCTGCCCGTGGCAGGGGTTGGAGCTGGAGGGGCTTTAAGGTCCCTTCCAACACAAACCAGTCTAGGATCTTTAAAATACAGGAACAAGTTAGCATGCGGTACCAGTTTATTCTTAAGCTGGTGAAACTTTTAATTTATCTGCCTAACCTGCATATTTCAGTGCAGAGTGTACAGCAGAATTCTGTTCTGTGTGCAAGAGTTACTGAAAGTATGCTTAGGATTTAGGATAAATTTAGAGCAAAGTCATGCCTAATTCATGCACATCAATAAGGTCAGATTTTATCCATGATATCAAAATCTCTGTTCTCTGGATCACAAAGGAGAAAATATTTCTTCATCTATATGATGGACTTTAAAGTTCTTGTATAATTGTTCTGTTTCTAAGGATGAGAGCAGGAAGGTAAAAGCTCGTGAGTGGCGCAGTAATTCAATGTGATTATTCAAGAGGCATTTTTCTTGTTGTTACAGAGATGTAATTTTTTATTAATTGTTATTTTTACAAAGCAAGTACAATTTGTATTTTTCAAATGTTGGATTATAATCAGCCTATCAAAACATACCGACATATAACAACACTTGCAGTTCTGGTCCATTTTTAAGATACAAACTTTGTCAATGTTAGGAAGAGTCCAGATGTGTCGCCTACATAGTCCAATGGATGACATGCTCAGGTGAAGCATCTCCATTTCCATCCCTAATATAAAAAGGAATTTTGCCAGCTCAAATAATATGAATAATTAAGCTTGTGGCTGCAGATGACAAATTAAACAACCAAAACAAGGCATTTGTGAACATAATATATCTGAAATACTGCTCTTGTAAAAGGAAGCACCGAAATAACAGCTGCCCTGTGTTAGAGAAGACAAGGTAGCTTGAACTCTTGAAAGCAGGAGATGTGTGAAATAGTTATTGATGTGAATGAGTAATTGATTGATCAGGTAATAACTACCCTAATTTAAACCTGACAAGGAAATTGATAGTTGATATTGTTAAATATCCTCTAATGAGGCTGAAAAGGGGACAAAAGAGATGCCAGAGTTGTGTGAGTATGGTATGAGAGTTGCTTTGATAAACAAATGCAATATGGAATGACTGGGAAACAATAAGAGATGATAAAAGGTACAATTTTCTAGTCGTTTTTCAGACTATAAGCATTATGTCTAGCATGTACAATGGAGGAAAATGAGGGAAATTACTAAAGCTAGGAAAACATGGCATTATCCTTTGTTTGCAGTGAGTTTGCATGTGCCCTAGGTTGTTATTACATCCTAATTATTTTAAATGAGCTCTATAAAAGCATTATGTCATTCCTAAATTTCTTGAGAAGTTTAAGCTTCTGGATTCGGTGGATTTTTTGTTGTGCCTTTGTTCTGTGTTTCTGCTGGTTTGGGGTTTTTTGGGTTTTTTTTAGTTTGTTTTTTTCACATCAGATATTTGGGATTTGCAAATCATGAATAGATTTAACACATTTAACTATGTCAGTATTTAATTCCCACTTGTAGGTAAGTTCTTGCATCGATCCCACTGTGCATGTGGAATATATCATAAAAAACCACCACAACAAATGAAACTCACAGGTTATTTTCTTTCATTTATATTGTTGTTGGTGTAGTTCTAAATTACCTGATTGAAGGCAGGAAAAAGATGGAAGTTACTGCTTTTTTTTGCAGTTGTCTAATATATATGCTTCTAATTTTGTAATCTGCTCTCCTGGGCAATTCAAATGTACTTTATTCCCACAATTCTAAGGGAAAACATCAGGAAAAACCCAGTGAAGGCTCAAACTATCTGGATTCCCTGAGTATGAGGAAATAAATTTATGACTTGTAATAATTGTGATAATCATTGTACTCAAGTAACTAAGGAACTGTTTATTGATCTTGTTAATTATTAACATGCATTCGAGATGCATTCAAAAAATGTTCACAAAATTACTCTATCATCCTAAGTTTCCTTTTTCTGGGCTTCTTAATGAAAGCGATTTAAAGGAATAATTTAAAGGAATAATTTAAAGGAATGTTCAAGTTAAACCCAAATGTAATTTGAGTTACTATAAGGATGAAGTGCTCTCTTGCATAACTTTAGGACTGAAGAGGCTGTGCTGTATCAGAATTGGTGCACAGTTGGCAAAATGCAAAAGAGCTGCAGTGCTCATTAGGATGATTCTTTCTCCTGAGTGGTTAGAATTGGCTGGTTGGTTGGGAGGTTTTTGACCCCCAGTGCAAATTCTGCTTGCTTGAAATGGAAGGTTTGTGTTTTTCCATAGGGAACCAAAGGTGGACTGTGTTTTTCTATGGTAGGATAGTTCCAATGTTATCACAGTGTGACTTCTTCCGAAGTATTGCTTTGGAAAAATGAGGATTCCAAGTGGTTCTTTTAGGAGCACTCCAGTGGGGATTGACATAATTAAGAAACATCACTGTGATACAGATAACAGTCTGTTACAATAGTGGCCATTATGGAGGCAGAATATGCTAAAAACAAAGTAGCTAAGCTCCAACCTTATATTCATAGGAGAAAGAAAATAGCATAGAGGTAGAATGTACACACACTATGTTGAAAAATGATTTGATAATCACAAAAATCTGCTCTGATGGCAAAGTTACTGAAGATTTCTATGTGTGTCACAGAACTGAATGATTTGGATTAAGAAAGTCTTACTATTTTTCTCCACAAGAAGTAGGAGAGGTTACTGATATATTTAGGAGGACTCATTTCAATTCTAACTCTGATCCATAAATCAGTGTTTTTGTTGTGCTGACTTGCATATGTTCTGTGATTAGTGAGAAGTAAATGGGAGTAATCACAGTGTGTCTCTAGAATTCTTTGTAGGATATGAACCCAAAGTGTTTCCTTAGGTCAGTAAAAACACCTGGCAAATAAAGTACCATGAAGATACTGTTGGAGGCTATAAAGAGTGGGCTCGTCATACTTCAGTCTAGATTACTAGGGCTTTTATCCCAGTAGTGATGCTGAGTACCCCTAGGGTCTGTCACTGCTGAGCATGAAGCCAGCTGGTGCCTCTTCAGTCAGCTGCCATTTTCAGAACTGCTGGGCAGAGGAATATCCTTCAACTCTTGTCCCATTTCAGAATAAACAAAGCTTATATAAAAGCTTCAAGATGCCTCTACCAGCTTACAAACAGAAGTGATTGTAAGTGTCCTCTCATACGGTTACACATCACTGTGAGAAATATACGTTTTTCTTAATATTTGATCTAAACCTTCACTGGCACAACTTGAAGCTATTTCCTTTTGTCATCATCAACCCCCACCTTGCAACAACCTCCTTTCAGGCAGCTGCAGAGAGTGATAAGGTCTCGTGCTCTAGACCCTTCACCAGGTAGGCTGCTCTTCCTTGCACTTGCTCCAGCACCTCAATGTCTGTCTTGTTAGGGAGGGGATTAAAACTGAGGGGCACATCACCCACGTCTTTTAAGATAGGATAGTTAGCATGTGATCGTTCACAAAGAACAGGTCCAGCAGATTCCTTCCATAGTTGGCTCTCTCACCAGCTGTGTCAGGAAGTTCTCTTCCACACACCCCAGGAACCCCCAGCCTATTTACTCTCTGCTGTATTGTACTCCCAGCAGATAACTGGGGATTGGAAGTCCCCATGAGAACAAGGGATAGCAATTGTGAGACTTCTGGCTGCTTAGAGAATATTTCATCTGCCTCTTCATTCTAATTGGGTAGTCTATAACAGACTCCCACCATGACATCTGTCTTGTTGTCCTTCCCCCTAATTCTTCCCCATGAACACTCAACCCTGTTGTCACTAGCTTGAGACAGTCCTAACACACAGGGCTCTCCCACTGCCTCTCCTTCCTTCCCTATCCCTCCTGAAGAGTTAATAGTCACCCATCACAGCAATCCAGTTGTGTGACTCATCCCACCACGCTTCTGTGGTGGCAACTGTGTCAGAGCGTTCTTGCTGCACAATGGCAGGAAAGAGTTAGTTTTAATAACTCCTGTGGTTAGAGCAGTGTGGGGCATGGGGTTTGGTATTGCGTCTTTAACTGAGCTACGTAAGTGCAAAAGTGCAAGGGAAGGTTACTATCATAAAATATATTGTGCTTACTTGAGTACTATATATATGTATATGAATTTTAATAGAAATACTCATGGAAGAATAAAAGGGGATGTTCTTTGAAAACTGAAGCAAATCAAGTGATGAAACACGTGCTTAAATATGCACATCATTGGGGATTGCATGAATGAGGAAAAAATTATGGTGATATATCAGTTAATTACGTCAGCTCTGGGTCTGAAACGATTTTCTTTTATCAGTGCATTTTTTCAGAGATAATGACATCTCTTGAACCAATCAGTTCCTATTGCCAGTAGCACTTAGCTCCTGTTAGCACTCTGTGGAACCATCAGATCTGATCAAATGAATTAATCTGTGACATGCACAGTAAAGAACAGCAGCATTTATCATCTCTAAGGTCATTCCTCACAGCAGCAGTCTCAAAGCAGCAGTCTCTTCTCGTAGCAGGACTTTTCACTAAATAAGTGACCTTGATGGTCCATATGTTCCTCCTTTATTTGTTTCAGGCATAGAGCTTTCAGAGCACATAATAATGAGGATTGTACAGAAGTGTTATCAGAAAATATGATGGTAGTGATGGCATAACAGAACAGAATGCTAAGAATAGCTGGGAGGGGGAGGGTTTGGTTAGGGTTTTGACATTGGAATGGAACGACCCATTGGAACATGAAATTTTGAAACTGGAGCTTGGAAAATTCAGGCCATTGATAAAGTGATGGCTTTTCCAGAGCTGCAACAGTAGAACAAATAAAGAACAAACAAAATGGTGTGAATATGGTAGAAAAGGCAGGTTAGCTGCCTTTGAAGGAAGCTGATAAACTAGAATTCCTGAAAGTAATGATAACTAATTACATAGGCAGAATTAGAACTGACTTGAAAAGACCATGAATTTACCATCTAGGAAAGCTGTAGTCCTTTTGCTCAGCCTTGGAGCTGGGGAGCTTTTGACAGCAGAGGGTGAGGGATGTTTGTTTAATTGAGCATGTTTATCCATATGTCTTAACATGATGATGCTGTCAGTCTAGCCCTGTTTTCCTTGCTACTGCCTGTCCCTTCCTGCTCTCACTCACTTTTAAACTTAGACTGACTTCTTCCTGATTTAACAAAAGTGAATGTCCTAATGATAGATAAATTCTGCCATATAGGTCAGGAGATCCTATAAGCTTGAGGCAGTATTTTGCCCATTGGTGGAAAATTGAAGGTTTATTAGAGCTTTACTAGACATTCTCCTTTTTTCTTGCCACAGATTTTATTTGGGTGGATCTTTCAAGGCATCCTTTCTATTGTGGAGGGTTTGAGCATGTGGCAGTGCTGTGTCTGAGGTCATGGTTGCCCAGGGTCTGTATCCTGTAGCCTGCAGGCGTGCACAGCCAATTTGGTGGCTGCACAAACAGACTTGAGGACCAAGAGCAAGTCTAAGGTGTTGGAAGTAAGTGTACCAACAGCTAAAAAAGAAAGAGAATTGAGACTGTGCTGTGCTCTGCACTATATACATGCAGTGTGTGTTTCTTCTGGATGATTTTGCAGCAGAAATGCTTCTTTATCCCTTATCCACAGGAGCCCTGGCATGAAGCCGATTTTCATGGATTACAAGGTCTTGTTGGGTTTTGTTTTATTAATTTATTTGTCCCTTGTTCTTTTTTTCTCCTGTGGTTGGAGCATTTGTAAAGTTTCCCTCTCAAAGGAAATGCCTAGATTGTCTTAACTGGAGTGGAATCGAGTCTAATGTGACTATCATCCAGGAAAATCTGTGATTATAGAAGTGTTCAGTACCATTTGTGCTTAACAGTCTCCTTCCCTGAACCCTTCCCTGTCAGAAAGGAATTATAGAAAGAACAAAAAAGTTGCCTCTATGAGTGTGCAGGAATTTTAAACACAGAAACCATTCTACACTGTAATTTATTTAGATCTCCTACACTGCAGAGGATTCAGTTGTAATACAGCCACAGTACTACAGGTCAGTACTACACATTTGGATAGAAACGTTACCATTTGAAATATAATGTCAGAAGATAAAAGATAAGAAAAACCCTGAGGTAAAGGTACTGTTGCTCTTGAGATCCTTTTTGTGCTTTTGGCTTGTTGCAGCAGGACTTCCGTACAGTGAGAGAGAGCAGTGTTCTCCATCTGTTGTGCCTGTGCTTTTTCCTTTGCAGATCTCATGTACGGTGTCAGTGTCTGTATTTGAATATATTCCTTAGCACACATGCTTTATTTCACTCTGGTGTCTGAAATACATGTTTAGTCTTTGTATTTATTTAGTTCTCCTTACATATTCAGCAGAAGTTTCATTTCTTGTGCAGTTGCTCTTTTTACGTGAAAGATGCAGTCTGCAGCTGTTACAGAGTGCTTGTGTATCTCATTGATTAGTGCACATCTATGAATATGGGCAAGACTCACAGAGCTGATCACTCCCTTGACCAGTAATGATATCTTATAGGATTGTTTTTCTCCGAATACCGACCTGTATAATGATTTAATTATACTTTTGGCCAGGGTCTGTCAGTGAAGTGATTTGCTACTATAATGTCTCAGCAGAACATGAGTGCAGTACCGTCTAAGTAGATAATGTCAAAGTAGCAGACTTGTAATCAAGCTGAATTGAACAAATTATCAAAATCAAAATGTCATTAAGTCACTTTGTCAAGGGACAGTTACAACACGTAAAATCAGTTAAAAACTGACAGAATTAGACTGCACCAGTTTTTATTCTGTGTCCTTTAAACAGTACATTGTATTTGTATATGGTAGGTTTGATTCCCGTGTTTGGGTGTGGTTTGGTATTTTTAAAGACAAACCATCTCTTTGAACATTTATAAGCTTTTTATCAGGGCTCTTGACAGATGATGGGAGTTCAACTATTGTCTTTTCCAGGCTTGTTTTCAATCCAAGTTGCCAAGCGCAGAGGGATGAGCAATAATATAAATAGCTCTTTCATTCGTAATTATCTTTGGCTCTCATAATTCAGTGGTGGATGAAACACTGGCCTATGTTATAGCTGTATCCTGAATTTAGTCAAGTACTGTAGTAGGTGCTTTAAACCTGATGGTGATGCCTGTATTCTGCAAAACCCTGAAACATGGTCCTGATTCTGTTTTAAGCAGGATGTTGCAACAAAGGAAATAATCCTAAAGAATTTATATCTTCTTTAAAGTTAAATATTTTGGAGGTTTGTTTAAGACATGTAATACTTTCTTATTTTTCCTAAGCCTTCTTGTGAGGGCTAAGCAGTCAGAGAATGAACGCTGTAAATATCAGTTCTGTATTCACAGCAGGGTTTGCTGGGTACTAGCATAGGCTTTTATGCCAAACGGCCAATAGCAACTTAAAAGAAGCTATATACATCAAAGGATTTACGTGTGTAGAGGCACTTTTTTTTATAATGTATTTTGGGGTAAAACTTATATTCTGGTTAGGAGTTTGACATTTTAACCATATGATCCATGTCTCGGGGAATGCCAAAATCACTCAGTCAAAGTTGAATAGAAGGAAGGAAGGAGGGAAATAGTGCCTGAAGATGTCTGTGCTCGTCTGTCCACCAAACTCCATGTTGATGGCTAGTTGTTCTTGTGGTTTGGTGTATTTTCCCCCGTATCAAGCTTGCCCAGTCTGCTTCACATTGCTCCTTGCTGAGCCCTGGGCATAGATGCAGTTCATTGTGCTCAGCCTTTTGCAATTAGATGCCACTAAGTATGACATGGCCAACAGCAGTATTCAGTCAGTACTTGCTATTGAATCCAGCCACATAATGAATCTTTCACTTCATTAGTGTAAACAGCTGTGAATTAATGTATTGTTCAATACTGTTGTTTAAATACCATACTGCTGGCATACAGAATAGTTCTTGAGACTTCATAATTCTGGTTGTGATTTTGCTGGCATATGACTATGTTCTGTGTATAGAATTCACCCTTACCCTTCTCAGTAGGCATTTGCACCATTTGCACATGCAAAATTACTGTTTTCATGAATCACGAAACAAAATGACATGAGGTCCTGGATTTAGAGCAGTATTTCTTTTCTTTTTGATGAAAACATCCTTCTACCTTACAGGAAGACATTAGCTTCCCAGTTTCCAAGGCTGGACACACATGGTCATGGGCTACCAGGAACCTGCATGCCAGATGTCTAACTCTGCTCTCTGAAAGCAGAACAGATAATCTGCTCTGCTGTTTTCCAGGAGAAGCATATGCACAGCACAAAACCCAGAACATTATATCACGGCCAGGGAAGTGCAAAGTCTTCATTGACCATATGGCCCTCTGGAGACTTGACTGTTCTTCTTCTGAGTATGTATATTACCGCACTGCTTGTCACTCCATAAATTAACCTACCTTTTCTGAAGCTTCCAACTATATGTGTTCCTAGATTGGAGAAGAATTCAGATAAGGGTACATGTTTTGTAATGCCTGCTTCCTTCCATGATTCTGAGCTTGTTGGCACTTCTTTAAAAGAAGGATCAAGTAGAAGCCCTCAGGCACATCCTGCCAAGCCTTTGATGCTACTGTCTGTCACAATCTGAAGAGCATACTGACATCTCTTTAAAGAGGGCCACGAAGATGATCCTACACCTCCTTTCTGCTGGTGCAAGTCATTCTCATATAGTGACATGCTTCCTCCCTGGCAAAAGTGTCTCTTGCTAGCATTAAAAATTTACCTGGGGCAGTTGTTCTGAATATCTGTGGTTGTTTGAACATGACTTTTGAAGCTTCTTTTACCTCATGACTCAAGAACCAAAGAACATCTCTGTTACCCTGAGAGAAAGCAAAAGGTACTTAGCCTGGTGTTTAGCTTGAGTCTGAAGTCACCCAGTATATAGATTCTTCTGCTGGGTGTTTTCGTTAATGAACCTTTTGTTGCATCTCTTCCCATCTCAAAAGACTGTTGAGAGACTGTCAGGTTGCCAGTTTGCTTGCCTACAAACAGAATATTGTTGGGTAATGAGCTACCTGCTGTAATCTCACTCTCCAGGTGCCACTGCCGTTATTTTTTGTAATAAAACATATACAGTAATAAAACATATACAGTATACCAAAACATATACAATAAACCATATACATATAGTAGGCTGTGACCCAGAGCTACAGCCTGGGAATGTCTGGATGGCAAGAGGGTCAAAGTCATTGAAGTTTACTCAACGATGTGTATCGGTGGCATCCTGTAGTCTGGGTCAGATGATAACTTGTGTCTCAGTTTCTGTACTGAGGTAGGTCTCTCACTTGGATGAAAAAATAAGTCTTTAACATATGATTGTAGATTTCAGAATGGCCTGAATTAATCTGTACTTTTCAATACAAAGGACTACCAAAAACCCAGAATGTTATTGGAAATCCAGTCTCTAAATTTCCAGTCTTCCTTTATGATTCTCTTTCTTTTTTGCTGTTGCCTGAGGCACCACCTGAAACCAGTTTGCCATTCTCACTTCTCACTCTGGGCCATAGGTGTCCCAAGCTTGGACACCCTGCAGTGTGGATGCTGCATCACTTCACCCACTTCCTGGGCTGTGATGGAACAGGATGAGGCTCGCAGTTTGGCTCAGCCCACTGTTCCTGCTCTCCCTGCCCTTCTCCCATGTGCCACGTTTGCTCTAGACAACTGTGTTTTGAAGTCTGCAGCTGTGCACCGCATAGGCTGCTGTGTTTGTCAGAGCTTAGGGAGCAATGTTGCACATCCAGAGAAAAATGAACATTACTGAGCGCTAATAGCTTGGAGATGCCCATTCTCCAAACCACCACTTGCTCAGGAGCATCCTTATCTTTTTTCCTTGAATCAAGCAGTTGTTTTGTTCAAGGTACAATTTCTCTTTCCAGCCTCCCATCCTATCTGTGTGAATTCAAAGACTGAAAGTAGTGTTGATTGCTCCTGCTCTGGAAAAACATGTTGGATTGTAAAGCTAAGGATAGTATTCTTCCCTAAGCTCCCATTTGGATAGACCAACTTACTTTCTCCAAGTACTTTTATGATATGCATTGTGTTTTTATTTTTAATGCACGAAACAGTGAAGGAATAACCTCTTTGGCATGATTAGAAATGCAGTTCTACTTGCTGTTGTGACACTGCAGGAAGTGTAAGTATTGCTTGCCTAATAAGAATTGGCAGCCCTTCTGTTGCTATGTTTTATTTCTATTTTACTTCAAGTCAAACTTAATTCCTAAAAATATCCACAAATATCCAAATTTCCTACAATATGAAGATGGAATTTCAGCTGAGTTTCAGTGGTCTAGACTTTAAATGTTTGGGGTTTTTTCTTTGAAAGGGAGAGTTTGGCCCATTCTTTTTTTCTTTAAGATGAAATAAAAGCCTGCTTTAAAGGATTAGGTTTCGAGGCAAACACCTGATATTCAAATAAACTGATTTTCTAAAGGCCATGAGCTTTTTCATTAAAAGTTAAATTTATTGCCTTTATTTCACCAGTCACCACTCTGTTGTGTCTAAGATTCTCTCTTTTTATTAATGCAATATCTGTGTGTATGGGAAGGTTTGTGTGCGTAGTTCCATTGTATGTGTAGTCACCTAATTTTGTTAGTAATAACTTTACATTGAAATGTTCAAGAGAATTTCCTTTGTTCTTTCTGGAGCGCTACAATCCAATGTGCTCAAGATAATATTTGGATATCACACATTTTCTGATACCTACAAAGATAATTTCTATTCCCTGCCTCCCCCCATCCCAAAACTAATTTCAGGGAACTGAGTTCCCTTGGTAGACAGAATTACCTTAATTTGGAGCCTCCTGAATATGTATATTTAAATATATATATTAGGTATAATTGTGGACACAACAAACTTATTTTCAGTCTTATAAAGAAGTTTCTGTATATGCCGAATGAAGACTGACTAGTAAGGTTGGTGTCTCTTTAAGGTTATTGTGAAGAGTAAGAATGTATGAAAATGATTCACCAGGGCTGCTGCTTGTCTCCAGGTTCCTATAACAGAGAGATGATCTCAATCTGCCTTCATGCTGTTAAAATGATGCATAAGCCTACCAACATTCTCAAATGATAGAGTATTATTGCAGCCCCTTAAAAGTTGGGCGCTGAGATAATTTGGCTGATGTTGGAGAAAGAATGTACCATAACCCCTGTGGCTCAACTTTCATTGAATAAATATGGCATGCTGCTGCTTTTGTTCTCCTGGTGCATGGAAGAACAATTAACATGTCAAAAAAGAAGAATCACAGAATGTTCTGGCTCCTTCCTGTAAAAGTGCAATTCCACACTGAGCTGTGTTTTTGAAGTTATTGAGCAAGATTCAAGGTTTTATCTCCAAAATATCAGAGGTAGTCAGTCTTATGCTTCCTATGGAAAGATATCTTACTGAAGTTGGAAGAACAGATGAATACCATATTATTTTAGCATGTATCATACATTTTAACAATAGGACATACTTTTATTGATGTAAACAAGATCTGCAATATGACTACAGAAGTAGAGTTGTAAAAACAATTGTTTTTGTGTAGAGGTAAAAGATGATCACAGTTTCCTTTTAGTTAAATCAAATAAACATAAGCTTCATCAGTTGTCCACAACAACTCTTCCTGTGAATTTGTCGATGAGCTGGAGATTTCCATTCTTCTCATAGGTACTGGGGGGGATATTAAAGCCTTTATGAGGCTTGATTATGGATTAAATCTTGAAGAAGTAGAAAGTTGTGCTGTCTTTCTGTGTTTTGTTAGCCCCTTATCTCTTGTTGGTGAGGAACTTTGCTTATGCATCCAGCAGTATATATGAGAAGAAAGCCATGATGAAATATAGCTCTTTACAGTATCTAGAGAAGTTTAATCTTTCTAGTTCATAGTTTGATACTTGCATCAGAGAAGCCATGAAGAGCAGATTTGTTAGGTGTTTCTATTGAAAAATGTTAATTTTTGAGTGAGTATTTCTGACTGTGGAAGCGTTCTGCATTTCTGACAATAGGAAAACTTAAATTCAGTGTAAGACAAAAGCAATAGAAACCAACTTTTATCATTTCTAACTCTAAGAATGAACTGTGATTAATTCTTAGGGTTGCTTGGATTTTATCCTGTCTAAACCACATACATCTTATCAATATCAAAATAGTGATTGGAGCTTAAGTGGTAATGGATGAAAAGCAAACATAGATTCATATTGGTGTGCAGTTTTCAGAAGGCGTGTGAATTAACCTGGCTTTTGTGATTAAAGCTTCCTTGAAGCAATTTGCAAATAAAATAGTTGTATAAAGCCCTATTTTGTAAAAAGTAGGAAATTAAAAAACTTAGAATTGGAAAAAAGGCAATAGAAGTTCACAGGCTGCAGTTACTAAGTATTGGTTGCATCTTTAAGTAATCTATGCAAAATGCTGACAACGTCTGATGTAACAGAACTTGTAAAGATGGTATTTCAAGTCGAGGTTCTGCAACAGTAGCATCCTCTTTTCTCTGATAGCCCCTCTCTGTCTTGAAGCATACTTTCTAACTCATTAGAGACAGTTTTCTTCTGGAATGCATTAGAAGATGGTTTTTACCTTTATTTCTACTTGTATTTTTAGCAAGAGAACCCTGAGAATGATAATTTCAATAATCAGGAAACAAGTTTTAATGCTAACATCATCACATCTATCTTGAGAAAGGTTTTACTTCTTAAGGGTTTTCTTGGTGCAAGTGCAGCACACAGGTGATTACAAATTGCCTTTGTTTGAGGCTGTACATTGTATCTTGCTGCTAGTGAAGCTGAAGTGCTTAGTGCAGTGAAAAGAGCAAGAGATAGGCATGCCCTTAGTTTATATTGTGCTGTCACTGGAAAAATACCAAGACAAATATGTGCTTTTGCACTGATAAGAAAGTGTCTATAACATGTAGTCAATCTTTAACTTGACTGCTGTGATGTACCCTACTTATTGGGTCTTACCCTCTCTCTGGCTTGAGTGCAATCTGAAATCCAGGAGTTTTGCTTAAGATGAAGTGGGCAATTCTGAATTCCTGTGGCAGTACCATAACTTCTGTTCCGTGAGGAAATGTTTCCCACTGTACCATGTTTCAGACTGAGGAAGAACAAAAGATGATGTAAACGTGCTGGATTAAATATTACTTGGTCTTATAGTAACATCGCTTTCTGATTCATGTGCATGGTAAAACTCAGGTTCAGGAGTCTTCAAAACACAAAGTGTTTGGAAGTACTGTGATAAAATACTGCAGATTCTCTGCTGCTTCAACTCCTTTGTATCCAGATGGGTATACTTCAAGACACTTTCAGAGTTTCTCAATGTCTTGCTGTACCAATTGTTTCTGCAGTTCTGGGATCAAGTACTTTATCTGCTTGGTGGGTTTTGATAGTCCTGGTAGGTTCATGCCACTTGTCCAAACTGTTGTTCTGAACTCTTACATGAGAACTCCCAACCTCAGAACAAACTCAGTGTTGGTTTGCGAGAGTCCAGGTTTTACCTCTTAATTTCTAGGTAAATGTAGGTTCCCAAGAGCTTCCTCTAAAATCTGAGCACAGATTTCTGCCTCACTGGATGTCTTGACTTGTATTTCCCACCCTTGCTTGGTTGGAGGGCAAATCTTGCAGCTGCTGGCACTGATTTGTTTCTAAATATAGGGAAATCTTCCTGCAGGAAATTCTGAGATGGATCTGATAAAGTAAAAGGTGAGAAACTGCTCTCTATTATCAGACAGTGGTAGCTGAAGGTCAATTTTATGTGGGCTTCTGTAATTTATCTCTCCACTACAACTTGGATGAAAGATTAAATTTACTCTTTTCTGTGTAGATCTCAAGCAATCAGTCTTTGGATGAGGAATTAGGCCAGACTTGTAGAGTTAGTATTTATCTTTTCACCTTTGATTAAGGTGGACTGCTAAGTAGCATTGTATTTCCTCTGTGATTCAGTAAGACTAGTGATGATGCTTTTCCATTTCCCCATAAGATCTTGCTGGGATGCATGTCACCAAACAGTCAGTTTTAGGGCGGAACTCTGTCATCTGTTCCCACTCTGTACAAAGCTTTTATTTATCAATAATATACAACATTTCCTCAGAGTGTTTTTCCCCTCAGTTGAAAGTCACTGTTGTTGCAGCAAATGCCTGTGGGGCAAATAGTGCAGGAACAGTTAGTTGTTACTTAAGTGGGAAACCATTACCCCAGTGTAGTAATTTGTCAATCTGTTGTGGCAGGAGACAGTATTCTGCACTAGCTCCAGTGGCTATATTACCTGATGCGGAACATGCCCTTCATATTGCTGCTGCTTCTCTGTGTGTTTGAGTCTTGCTTTGCAAGTGAGAGACACAGCATTTACTCGCAAAGAATAGATCCAAATTAAATTCAGATGGTTTATATATAGAAAACCATAACAATCAGGAGTTACTTCAGCCATGTCACAGCTTTCAAGCTTGATTACAATTATTCTGTACTTAACCATGAAATGTCATTCCATTGTTTTTCTTGTATGATGGAAACAGAAAAATAAGTACATCAGTAAGTATGCAAGGACAGAAAGATGTTCAAAAATAAGCCTATTGCATGAAGACTAGAACCTGCTCATTCCTGGGCACAGGAACTGTGAAAGCAGTATTTTCTGCTGTTCCCTGCTTTAAGGGCCTTTTGGAACACTTTGTGTTCAAACACAGTGACTTTTGAATTAAGAGCTTTGAAGCAGCTGGCTATTACGGATCAGGGTAAATTAATCACTTTCTAGGAAATATACCATAAAGCTTAGGTGTTAGAATACCTAAAGCTTAGGGTTTAGAATTTGATGTAGTCTAAATTAGTGCTCAGATCAGTTTTGATGTACATGGCCTTACGAAAGGTAGCCTTAATCAGAAGGAGATGTCAACTCTCTGGAAGATGATTAGGATGAGAACTGGGAGATGAGGATTATGGTAAGCACTGAGGAGCTGCTAATGTTACAGAAGCAGAAAACCCAAACACAGGGTTGGGTTTTGGCTTGAATGTTAAAGCCTGAAATTCACTTTAATTGTATTAGAAAGGAGCTATAAAAACTGATACCTATAATCTGTGTGTTGCTACTGAGGTAAAGCTAAGTTTAAAAAACACATTGGAACATTCTATGAGGCTTTTGGAGAATATTTAAATATAGTCCTTTACTAAATGATTTGTTTCCTGGTTTTAAATGTAGTTTTCTTTCTGAAGGATGGAGCAGGATATTTCATATTGTAACTTAAATGCTAAGTCTTGATTATGTTTTTTTTTATCATTACATGCTTTTTAAAAGTATGTGAATACACTTTCAGTCCCTAATGCAGTTTCATTTGTTGGGGGGTAAGGTATATTCTGTCTAAAAAGAAGTGTAGTTCCCTCATAATTGAAGTAATAGTGCAGACTAGAGGAGCAAGACTCATGGAAATTGTGTTATCCAGGATGTTCTCTACAACAAACTTTTTTGTATTTGTCAATTCATATTTTTATTTAGAGCAATAAAAGGCTTCTCATATTTGCAGGGAAAAGGAGGAAAATGATGTATCTATGTATCCATAAATACATATATATGAAAGACTCGGATAAACTAGAGATAAGCATTGTGAATAGACTTCTAAGTAAAGCTTAAAATCAGGCAGTCACAAGTGCTACCATTATTCCCTTCCCATTGCCTTTTATCTTCCTTTTTTCTTCATTCTCTACCAGGAATGTTTGGTACCTAATAGCAACCTTAATGATTTATTATTGGATAAAACTCTTTAATGCCAATAGTGTTTGACAGTTTGTGATGACTGCAAAGGAATGCAACCACCTTTGAGTTAGTCACCATTTTGATCTGCTTCCTTTTCTGTAAGTTTCCCCTAAACCACCAGGCAGTCCTCTCTGTGTATGTTTTCACCCCCAGGAGCAAATGTTTCAGTGTTCCTTTTTCTGTTGTAAAGATCAATGCCAGAAGCCTGATGCTCGTGAGCAATCCTATTATAGCAAGCCGGCATTCACACACACTGCAAGAAAACAGTTTAGTAAAGAAGCAGATTTAAGTTTCAAGCTTGCAAAGGATTACTACAAACAGCATAGAAAAATCAGTTTTGGGGGAAATAATGGCAAGTAACATAAAATTATCCCTTTAATGTGATTTAAACTTGTCTTTGTGTTTCTGTAATAACTATACATTTAATTTCGATGAGCTACTTGCACATAGATTTACGAATGCTAGAAATGAGGATGCTTTTTTCCATCACTGTGTCAATTGCAGGGTAATTGGCTGGTTCTTCAGAGGACTTGTGGGAAAAGCATTGGAGTACTGGCAGCGTTTGACTATGCTTTTTTATTTCCTTACTGTAAAGCACCCATAATTCAGCAGAAGTTGCAAGCTCTAACCACAAAGACTATATTATGCTAAAGAGCCTCTGAAAGCAAGGTCAAAATACTGCTGTGTGGACTAGGTGGAAATGTCAGCTACATCTTGTGTAAAAGCTGAAGAAGAAACTGGAATTAAATGTGTGCTGAATAGATCCTGTTATTTTGTGTAGCATGCTCATGTTGATAGAATGAATACATTAATCAATGAGACAATACATATATAGGAATTGAAATGTGTTTATTTTTACTAGCTGTTGTGCCGTTAGGTGAAAGTGATAGTTATACAGCTAAAAAGAGAAAATTATGCAGCTCATCTTTAAACCCAGATCTACTCCTGGAAGACAAACAGGCAACTACAGACAATAGTGAGGTGTGAGGTGTGGGCATCCATGCAGTACAGCAGGAGTGCTTTGGGTAGAGGTTGGACAGATAATCTTGCTTTAATCTAAGCTGTTGTGTCTGGGGGGGGGGGAGGGTTTATGTTGCATGGCAGTAGAAGACCATAATAAACTGTCAGCGTGAATTTTTGTCCCTGATTTTATCTCTTTAAGACAGACCATTAATGTTATTTTAATGCAGTGTTCTGTGGTTGAATGTCCTGTTACAAATGCAAGTTGAAATGTTCTGTAATACAGTGTACTCTGGAAGAATTTGAAGCGATGGAGAAGCTTGGGTACCCAGAAATCTTTTTTCCATTCTGAGTTTGAGCTGTTAGTTAATTTGGGACAAACTACTGCACTAAATATTTAGTGAATGGAAATGAAGGTGTCTCATGCTGATTGATTTTATTTCCCTCATACATTTTGCCCATCGCTCAAGCTGTGGCATTTTTGATACCGGCTAATTAGGTGCGTACTCTGTAGATGGACAGGCAGAGTGACTCAGCAGGGCAAAGTTAAATTGCTTCCGTCCGTCCTGCTATGCTTGTTAGCAAGTCAGGAATATCCTGGTACTGTTTTCTTATTATTTGGTCTGTTTCAGTATTTTCTTCAGAGAAATAGTGAATTGTTGGCTTAAGCATCAGCCTACAAGACTTGAGTTATGTAAAAGGTGATTATCTTTTTCCTTGGAAATACTCTGATACTTGGCATGGGAGGTTAGTAGGAAAGGAAAGAGAGTCAGCTGAAGTATGACAGCTTTGTGCAAAACCTCTTTGCAAATGTTCGTCGTGTGAAGACCAGTAGTACAACTAATTTGCTTTAGAGTAAGTGCTGTATTTCTGAACTATTTAAAAGGATGTACTGTTGTGGAGATAACACTGGGAAGTCTTTGAAAACTGGAATCTCTCAGAGCCAGGAAAAGGTGCGAAGGCAGAGGATTACACAGGCCGTTCTTGTCTGTGTTAGTGGCTCCAGGAGAAAAGTAAGGTTTATTTGGAACATGGCTTAAAAGATGCATCTCGGGGACAAAACCGGTACAGTGTTTTTGTATTATGCATTAACACAGTTTTCATAGACAAACCAGTCTTACAGACCAAACGGTAAAGCCCATGCTGTGAATTGCTTTTTCATGAGAGGCTTTTATGATTTCCCATTACATTTTTCTTTAGCATGTGCCTAAGTTATTCCCACCATCTTGGGTACTGTTTCATTAGCAGGAGCTGCTCCAAATGAATACCACTCCAAAAATATTAGTTTATAATTTCTTCCTGGATCTTGATAGCCAACTGGTTCTGCTGTTTGCAAAGCAGTCATCTTGATCATCCCCTGTATTACCTTAAGTATCAGCTAGGTAAAGGCATGATGCTGCCTCAGGTATTTTGCTGTCCTGAGATACAAGACTGTGGTCCATGGTAGCAGCAGCAGACTTCTGACTGAATCTCCTGTTCACTTTCAGTAGGCAGAGCTGTGAGTTTAGCTAGTGCTGTATGAGTAAGCACTGGTCCTCAGCACATGGCTCACTGTGGAAATCACATCTGCTAAGGGTTTTTTGTCTTTTAAGTTGAAATTGGTCTGGTTTTCCAAGTAGGACTCAGTAAATTCCCAGAACAGATGCGTGTCATACTCGCCCATATACCCATACAAGCCGATCTGTTAACCAGCATTTGCATTATGTTTATATGGCCAAGGCCTTCTTGATGACCTTTTAAGAAGACGAGGCATTTTATCTTAACTAAATATAAATCCACCTTAAAGTATGAGCATAAAGCATGTAATTAAACTGAACTGTCTGGTATGATAGATTCTGCAGGCATAAAACACATTTGTGCACATACAAGTTTATATTCATGGGTAGAACATTTATTTAAAACTTTAACTTTTAAAATTGTTTCCTTTTAAGTATTTTTTCAGTGAATTTTTTAAAAATGTCATTTTTAAGAATTTCTTTCAGTAAAATATTAACTGTTTCCAGAATCCTGACTTAAAGAAATCCTAACTTACAGAATCCTCACTGAAAGCACGCTCTTAAACATGTCTTCTAGCACATGGCTAGGTGCTGTGGGTTCACATCTGCTTTGGAAACCCAAACAGGCTGGTTTCCTACAAACTGCTCAACTAATGAGTCTAAATATTACTTATCCTGGGATGTTAAACACCTTGCTTACTCAGGAGTTGATCCTTGTCCAGTTTTTAAGAGGAGACTCAGAGGAGCCAGAGATGTGCACATAGATTTGCAATGCATGTAAGGCTTTGGGTAATGTAGTTGAACTGCAGATACAGGGATTGAAATGGCTGCTCTGCTCTGCACATTTCAGTGCTTTGAAAATAGTATCTTTAGTATGTATTGAACAATCTATTTAGGAAATACTAACAGAAAAATAAGGACAATAATTGCATGTTTTGTCAATTTAGTTATCTGAACTATATTGCGAACACCGGGTGTTTGAGTTGGTTTATGTTTGGGTTGGGGTTTCCCCCCTCCCCCAACTTTCTTTGTTCCAACAGGATTGATGAAATCTGAGGAAATATTACTCAGCCCAATTCCAATAGCCTCTGATAATTACTTTGGTTACTAACCACCTGACATGAACTTTCTGTTTCCCAAATGGATTAGATTATTTAAGCTTTAGGTTCCCTGTGGGAGTTGAATTTTTCAGCTGATTTCCATCTTGATTTGAATGCTTCTGTGACAGTGAATAAAGTTGGTTGAGCTGAACATGACTGATATGAACAGAAAGATGTTTGAGCCTTGGAAGGATTTTTTAGTTTTATTTTTTAAGCTGCTTTTTTAACAAAACAAAATAAAAACTTCTTCCTTGGTTATATCAGAAATGTCTGCTAGTTAATGAAGGAAAAATGAAGCTCTCCTGCTTATCATATTAATACAGTTTTGGGTTTCCCAAGAGAGAATTTCTCATTTGTCTCAAGGTGATTTTTTGTGTTTTACTTAAGTTGTCTGAATGATAAATAGTGCCTTACCTAAGTTGCAGGCTGTATATGTAATGAAAAGTAATGTTGCATTTGAAAGTTTTCTGATAAAGTGGAATCCAATTTCACATTGAAAAGCTAAGATGAATTTTAACCACTTTTTTGCTGAAATTTCATCCATCTGGACTTTGAAGGAAATGAGTAATTATTGGTTTAAATCTTTAGTGATTAGGGACTGACAAGATTATTTTACTAGAATCACTTTTTTCAAGTAAAAGTGGACTTGATCTAATTTATTTACATTGCTTTATAACCATCTATATTTATATAAACATGTACTGCATATAAACATACACAGAAGAGTAGATACAGCAATCTATAGTTTTATATATATTTTTGCATTGTTAAGCATAAGAGAACTTCAGTTTAATTCTGATGTCTATTGTTTGCGTGCTAACATCAGTGTGAAATAATTTTAGTCATCCACATGTTTTTAGCTAACTTTGTTATTTCAATTGGTTCCACTATGTAACAAGACACAGTGAATATAGCTTTACTGGTACTTCTGGCTTGGTTGTACCTACAATCACAGTCCATGTACCTACATCACAGTTCTTCACCAAGATCATGACCCTCAATTCCATATGTAAACTCTATCACACCCACTATTTTGCAATAGCACTGCAGAAAGCTGCTCATGCTACCTGCACTGATTTGGATGGGAAGTTTAATAATTGGCTTATAAGCCGAGAGTTCTGCATATCAGTAAATGACAAAATACATTCTCCAGTGACCTGACAGCACATACAAGAAACCAAAGGGCAGGTTATAAAGCACAAAATTGTTTCATGTGTGCAGTATCTAAATGTATTTTCCCCAGCTAAAGCCAGCAAGGGAAGGAATCCAGTAGCTAGTTTTCAACACTTATCAAAAGAGCTTATCTCAAAACTAACTTCTGCCTTCGTTTGCAGTAACTTCCACGTGCTGCTGTGACGTGGTTTCTAACTCTTCTGCTTGTGACTTCACGTCTTCCTCACTCCTACATTTCAATCTTTATTAGATTACACCATTTTAGAGCTTCTCAACTGAAGTTTCTTATCTCAAACTCGAAGTGGTCTGAGCAGGAATCTAAGACACATTATGTGCCACCCTGAAGGACACACTGTACAGGTGGCTCACAGTAAGCTGTTCTACAATGCATGAATTTTAAAGGGCACAAAGATTCCAATAGTTGATTTTGTTTATATGTGTGTATTTATATTTCTAGCACATTTGCTTAAGTACTGTTACACAACTGCCTCTTGGCTCTGGCGTTAGTCTTTGTACCAGTGTTTTTTAATGCTTTGTAATGTGATTCTGTAGCAATCTGTGTGTGTTAATACACAGGTTGCCTTTCTGCTATACAAGCTATATCATCTCCACCTTTGTATTCTCCCCGTCAGACCCTTCATGCCTAACTGAAGTTTAAAACACTTGTCCTAATTTCTGAAACTTCTCTTCTAAACTGTTTTAAAACTTTGTTTTTAACATTTTCCTCTTTTCTCTGCTGACTTTGTTCCAGTCTTCATCTTGCATCTGACCCACTTAAGAGCCTGTGACTTGTTCTATGCTACCACTTACAATTGAAGCTGTTTACTTTGCTTTGTGCCCAAAATACCCCTGTCTCTTCAGATCTTTTTTCAGACAGTAAGAACTCTCTTTAGTTATAAGTCAGAATCTTCCATAGCGAACTTGTCATCAATTCAGCCTGCTGGCCTCACTAAAATCACTCGCACGTGATTTCTAACAGCCCCATTTGGACTGAAACAGAAACCCTTTCACATTCTCTATGCTGTATGCTTCTGTAATACCGAAGGGATTTGCTGTCTGGTAAAATGCACAAAGTAATGTTTTGTTTTTTTATCATGCTGCTAATTATGACCTATTGCATCCCTGCTGTGTGATGAAGCCAGGACCTGTGTTCAGCAGTGCTTGTGAGTACGTTTTTGCCTTAATAAACCTTGTAATTTAACTGCATATATTTTATTGTATGGCTCTTACAGAAAGGGAGCAAGTGCAGGGCAGGAAGAAGAGGGGGATTTTTACACACCTCTTCTGGTCTTGTTCGTCCATTACTATGTTTTAGACCATTCTCCCACTGGGAAAGTGTGAAGCATAAGTGCAGGCAGGAGAGTTAAGCTGGAATGTCCTGCAGAGATTCACTATCACAAAGGGTAATACTGCTTTATCGATCCTTTCCACACCGTCTCCCACAGCTGTGTTAAGCCTGTAGCAAGTACAACCTTTACAAAACAAGATCAAGAGATATGCCTTACCATTTAAGTTGAATACTGGCTTTAAAATAGGATAAAAGAATTCTTCTTAGGCATGACATATTGTTGGCATTTTAGTATATACATGATAAAAAAATCCACAGAATGGAAGTTCACATTTATTGGAATTATTATTTATTTTCAGGTCCTGTGGATGCAAGTGGTAGGAACAACTTCACTTTATATAAAGCATAACGTAAAAAGCAAAGTTATTTTCAACTTTGACCAGACAGCTTTCTTAGAGAATTCAAATCTCCATCCCTTCCTAGATGCTGTGATATATTGCTTAGTCATTATTTCGTGATTCATACTGTAGGAGTGAACAAAGATTGTCTAAGATTTAACAAAGACTCTCAGACATCTTTTCATAAATACATTCTGTATTATTCCCACTTCTGTTACACACAATTCCTTTGCTGCAGCAATTGGAAATGGTGCTTATAAAATTTTTCACTAATGCTGACTTAGATCATTAGTGCCCCAGGCTTTCAGAAGAATGCTGAAGGGCTTTCAGCTTAGTAATGCAGATTCCTGTTTCAGATGTTGGTCTGTACTTACTGAGAAGTACATTAAGATGATAGATCTTAATTTCTACTTTGAAAACCACCAGAAAAGCGTAACATGCTGTAGATCTGACTGGATGCTGATACCTGTTATTCTGTCTTACTGGCCTTTGTGTTATCTTCAGAGGATTAGAGGCAGAGCTGGGTCAGGAAAAACCAAGTAAGGTTGGAAGGCTGTTCTGTTTTGAGTGCTAGCAGTAGTGTTTTGGTGCGTCCTCTCCTCCACAGTCTAAGTGCCTTATCTCTACAACCAAAGGTCATTTGTGCTTGAATGCCATGGATAGGCTTTGCTTTGCAGCTTCTTCCTGTCACTGCTTTGCAGGCCTTTATGTCTATGGAAGGAGCACCTCTACAGCTTTGTCTTAACTGTCAGCCAAGCCTAAGTCCCTTGTGCTAAACTTCATTTTAGCTCAGTTTCAGTGACTGATTTAAGAGAATGTTCTTAAAACAAAACCACCAAATCCAACAACTTAAACAGAAAACAAGACCAAGAAATAAAACCCCAATGCCTCCTTAAAACAACCAGAAAGACCCCCAAACCTCATATCCTAGATACCAACATTTCTCAACTTTCTTTATTACAATAATGTTGCCACTTGTGCCCTCAAACATTGTGTAACTTCTTTTTAAAGAAAGTTACAGATTTCCTGTGTTAATTATGTGGAAACAACAATAAAAAAGCTGCCAGGAAATGGCAGACTTAAAAATAGATTCATACACTCACAAAGTGGTTTGGGTTGAAGGGACCTTAAAGCTCATCCAGTCCCAACCCCTGCCACAGGCAGGGACCCCTTCCACTGGAGCAGCTGCTCCAAGCCCCTGTGTCCAACCTGGCCTTGAGCACTGCCAGGGATGGGGCAGCCACAGCTCCTCTGATTAAGGCTGCTTGCCCCACAGTTGATATGTCCAGATGAGAAATCCAGCAGTGAACTGGGAAGGAGCCAGTACCTGATTTTAGATGGGAGTTACGGGGAGTATCTCTCAGGATCTCAGTATCTCTCAGAATCTCAGTATCTCTCAGGAAACAGTATCTCAGATAATCCCCTCTTTTTCTGCTTTTCAGGGTGGTTCAGGCTTAGACTCTTCTGCCTGTAAGTTGTTATAATGAATAACGTGAATGAACTTTAAAATCCTTGTATTCAATTTTAGATGTAATAAAAATAGTGAAGTACATTGATTGTAGTGCAATGATCCACTGAATATGTTGTTTACATAGATTACTCTTCCCTAGCAAAAGTATGAGGACTGTAAACAGGTAATTGGCTGTCACTGAAGTCAAACTTCAGCCCATAGTCTGATGTTTTTGTTTCATATGGTATATCTGGGGGGGAGACAGAATTGCTGTAGAAATCAATTCTGAGGTCACAAACCAGGCAATTGTGAATTTTTCCATTATTTTGACAGTGAATAGATTAAAAAAAAGCTCTCTGGTATGCACATGCCACATGAATGGCATTCGCAGAGCTTAGCAAATACAATGTATGCCATGTAGTATCTGATAAATAAGAGCAGAATGCTTTATTTCCTCAAGTAATTTTTGCACAGTCTTGAAGCAACAGAGAGAAGTGTTTCATTGTTTTGAAGCTTCTGGTTCTAATGACATAACCATTAAACCCTCTTTCCTGTTAGGGTGTTGAGGCACTGGAATGGGTTGCCCAGGGAGGTTGTGAATGCTCCATCCCTGGCAGTGTTCAAGACCAGGTTGGACGAAGCCTTGGGTGATTTGGTTTAGTGTGAGGTGTCCCTGCCCATGGCAGGGGGTTGGAACTAGATGATCTTGAGGTCCTTTCCAGCCCTAACTATTCTATGATTCTATGATTCTATGAAATCAGTACAGAAGTACATAGCTAATTGTTATTATTGTTGAATAGCATGAAAATAATGTTAAAAATACTTTATTTCTGTGTTAAAGAAAACATGCACTTTCATGAAGCTCTTCTTTATTATGACCTAGACTGCAGGGCTGATCAATTCTGCCATAATTAATTCAGGTCTTGGGATGAACCCAGGCCTACCTATGAAACATAATCAAGAATACTTACAGAGGAGCAGAAAAAGGTGGTAGGATGTTTGGATTGGGAAATTGTGACTGGAACACTTTTCTACTCTTATTTCTAAAAGTTATGGGTAAGGCAGTCAATAGGACTGTGCCTGCAAAGAAAAAACAAACAAATGAAAACCCCACATGTGGTTACTAAACTACATTGAGACTTTGGATAAATACCCATGATATGGTAATTTTAACAAAAATCATTGAATTGGTGCCACTACATTAAAAACAGTCATTCAGTGCAGCAGTCATAGTACAGAACAGTTGCTCAAATATGGGATTTCAGATGTTAGAGAAAAACTTTTACTGTGTAATTACATATGCATTTAGTAATGCACAGTGATGTGCTCTACTTTCTTCTTCTCTTAGAAGCTTTGTACCAAGCCATTAGTTTTTTTATGGTGTTAAAGGACAGCCACACAGAAGAGTCATTTCACTAACCCATGGCTGTAAATTAGTCCAACTTAAAGTACTTGGTGTGTTTACAGGTGCATGTAAAAAATAGTACACATCTTGTGTCCTTCAGATGCAGATGCATTGTGAAAGACAGTAGGTTGGAGCGAGTGGTTGACACCAGGAACTTTATCCACTCTGTTCACTGGTACATTGTTTCCTAGCAGCTCATCGCATCCCCTCACAGATTAGTAAGGGAGATGCTGCAGTGGAAGGTGTCACTTGCAAACAGCAGGTACTGCTGCCAGTCCATTAATCTGTACTTCTGACCTTCTCTGTCCTAAAAAAAACGTTTTCCAAGTGAGAATCACAGGCCGAGATGAATAATTCCAACAGTCTGAAGACAGCACGTGTTCTACAAGTTAAGCACTTCTCTACAATGGTTGTTCCATAGCCACTGACAGTGCCTCAACTGTGTATGTAGGAAGTGGTGTAGTTTACAAGGAGTTATGTTTAGATTTGGGGCTTTATTTTTAATTAATGCTCATAACATTAAAAATTATTAGTGATTATCTGATAAATTGAGAGGTGGTAATCACTGGGTAAATGGTACACTTGTATTTCAGAGAAGTATTCGGAATAATTATTCAGTTCTGATATTCAGGTTAATTCCATTTTTATTTTCTATCTGAATTATTTATAGCTAGCACAAGGCACATGCTATTGAGACATTCCAGTCTGTTTTGTATGTATTGTTCTTTCAGGTATGAAAGGCATAGATATTGTAATAATCCTTTAAATTACTGTAAATAATTAGTCATGATATGTTGAAAGAATATATCACGATAGATATTATACATATATACGTATATATGGTTATATACATACATATTAATCATACATATATATATCAATATATCATACACCATTCTGGTGTGGTGGCTTTCAGAGGGGCATGTGTATGTCTTTGTATGTCAAGGACTGCAGAATACATGTAAGGTAAAAGAAGTGATGCATGCGTACACCTGAAGCTCATCCAAACCCTGAGTCAAGATGCTTTTGTGCTTTGGAGGGGAAGAAAAAGTTCTGTATTATCATTTTTTGCACATCTTTGCTTTTTGGTCCCATTAGGGATTGGAAATGTGGAAATATTATGGAATACTGGCTGTCAATCTGAGCAAAACCTAGTAGTAGTGGAAATCTCATTAGCCTGTCTGTCAGGCGAGATCTAAAACTGAGGTCCTGACCACTTGTGGTCATTAAAGAACTCACTCACTGTTCACAGGAGTAAAGGTGTTAAATGCAGTGTCTTGGATAAATTCCAACTTGCAAATTAGATATGGTCTCAATTTCCTACCAGTTTAATTCTTTGCTTCTTGTTCTTAACTACAATATAATAATGCTTTGAGTTATTAAACAGCTGCTCACTTGTATCCTAAGCATGTCTGATTTTCCTCGATAGGAAAAGTTTTACAACAGTGTATGTTACACATTAATAGTAATACAGAAAAATCTCATAAGCAGTCTGAAGTGGAAACTGCAGCGTTGAAGATTTAGCATACAATAATTTGCTCCTATGTTGCCAAAAATGTATATGCTGTGTTCATTACTGGCTCTTCATTTAAACCCCACAGTTCCTAACACTCTGGTAGGATTGATGCAGAACCTGTCTGTGGCACATAGTGCAATAATACTCTCAAAACACACTCTTCCTGCTCATAGACTGTACAATGATCAGTGCAAATAGATCAGTGTAACTAGATCAGTGTAACTAGAACATAGCCATTTTCTGACCAGGTTCACTTCATATTTTGCACTGCTTTCCAGGTCTGCCAGCAGAACTGAACTACTAGAGCCATGAGCAGCTTGTAACCATCATACCTGCTCAGGGGTGCCTATGTGAATCCTGTTACCTGCAGAGATTTGAGATGTGTTGGTTCATACACATTTTTGTCTCTACATACTAACAGCAGTTTGTTCTGTCAATTTTCTTTCTGTGCGTTCTCATTTAGCATACCATAGGGTTCAGAGACCCAGCAATACCTAACCAAGACACGAGGGTCATGTAGGCATTCTCCCTGTGAAAGGAGCATGATGGCATAGCAGCTGGCTTTGGTGTCTTCCAGCAACCTCATAGATTACAGTGGCACTGACGAATCTTTCCAGCCTTCAGAATAAGGTAGTCATATGTTATCTTTTTCCCTCCATTCAACTCCTTGCCCAACAGCATTTAGCTGTATATGGACGGTGCTAATTCTCAGAGTGCCATCTGCAGTCATTCATTCACCTTTCATCAGTATCTAAGGACTTCCCTGGCTGTTGTTTTGTAAGTCTTCTCATTCACGTATCGATAACACTGTCTTATGTAAGACATGGAGACTTACCCTCCTGTCTGCTAAGGCTCTAGGGGAATAAGAGTACCTTGATTTCAGCTTGTTCTTTTTGCCTGTATCTCGAATAATTTAGATGTATAGGAAATACCATGAGCAGATGATGGTTTACAAGTGGAAGAGCAGAATTATTGCATTCAGGACCGAGGGAGTGGTGTAACTGTGTCTCCTTGTATAAAAAAAACAAAGGAAAGTGCTATCTCATTTCAAGTATGTTCCAACACATGCATTTAAGCATCTCCTTGCATTTCATATCCACAGTTATCATTTCAGGCACAGGCACATTATCTGGTTACTGCAGAGTAAGTCAAGCTGTTTTCACAAGTCATCTGTTCTGCGGTGACTGACTAATCATGTTCTTAGACCACAGCAAATGGTTTTGTCACCTCCGGGAAAACCACCTTATATCTTCATGGAGTACAAGTAGTCGCACAGCCATATCAGACTGTTGATGCAGCATGTTTACAGCAGAATTTACTTGCCTTAGTTTGACGGTCTCTTTCCATTAGTTATATGAGATGTTTGTCTTTACCTTATTTCTTGATATTTCATTTTTAAAAAGCACCATATCCTCATTTTTTATACACTGGCTATTTCCTACATTCATCCAAGTACTCTTTAGTTTAGACTAGTCCTAGCCTCTGAATTATGCATACTCAGCTTGGCATTCAGGGCAGCACGTGCAGCATTTCAGTAGAAATTACATTTCTAAGTCCTTTCCTCAAAGATGTATTTCTGGAACATTGGAGTGTGCTTTGAAATCCAGTGAGAATACACCATAGAACCGGGAAGGAATCACATAGATAAGTAAAACATTATATATGAGCATTTGTTGTTAATAGTAGTCATTTTGCAATACTCATAGGGATCCAAACTGTTGTTTCATGTTTGCAAAATTTCGTGTATTTCCTTTTTAATCTTTCTCCTTCAATCTTAGAAGGTATGCTTTCAAACATACCTTGTAAAGAATATGTAATTTCTTCAATATGTTGTTATTCTCCCCATCTCTTTGTACTTTAATAGCATCGTAAAAATAAGTTCATATTAGGAGAACTCTAAAAGTCCGTTTTTTTCTCTATTTTATGAAGTTTTTAAGTTAATTTGCAGTTATACAAAAACTACAGTAATCAAGTGGAACAAATCTGCCTTGATGGTGTATAGTTTATAAAACTGCACATATTTCAAGTCTTCCATTGGTCAAGGTCGGTACAAGGGCTTTGTATTGTGAATGGTGAGAAGTGCCATTTAAGACGAGCTGTGTGCTGGTAGAGTTTTGACTGTGTTTAAGTGCTGGCAGGGTCAGCACTTATGTATGCTTCTCTCTTGGTCTCACCGGGGCAAGTAACAGAATGACAGCAACTTATTCAACTCTTAAAGGATTTTGAAGCCCTACCAGGAAATGCAAAAAAACCCATCTTTATTTCAGTACTTTTTCTCTTTTGTGGTTTCTCAGCTATTTGCCCAATTTGCGTATGTCTTTTAGCACGTGACTTAGTACTTTGTCTCATGAATGCATTGTTCAGTAATACCTACTTCATGTTGATATACCTCAGCAGAATGGTAACCAGTTTCTTTGAATAGAAAACCAATGGAATAAGAGCTTGTTTCCTTTTCCTGATTTTGAGGATGCTTCACCAGTTTAGGTCAAGCATTGTACAGGTGATGGGAATCAAACAGAAAGGAATCTAGCAAGTGGCTTTTTATTAATATTACAAATGGAGTGAATTCTGTAAAGCGTTTGCATGGGTTTATGTGGATGTCAGCTTTCCTGCCTCGTTCTGCACTGCAGTTTGAGTTATCTTTCAATTTTAATCTTAAATTAATGCTTTAAAAAAGCCAGGGGACAAGGAAGTGGTTGGAGAGATGGGGATGGGAAGAAAAAAGTTCAGTGGATCCTTTTTTCCTTGGCATGTTAAGAAAGGCCCTGAGCTGGCTCACTAGCGAAGGCGAGGAGTAATTACTGTATTTATTATACAACTGCGTGGCTCCTTGGTATCCTCAGAGAAAAGCTGAGGAAACGATCAGCCAGGTCCTCCTAAATGCAGTGTGAATTTTACTCTTCTGAGAGGTGAAATATATGCCTGTGAACATCTGGCCAATAAGGAATTAATCGTGATGGATCTCTGAGAACTGCAGTTGATCATAGGATCAACTCCAACATGATGTCTTTATTTGTTTGGATTTAAATGAAATATTTTCTTAGTCATTCCCTTTCCTATTCAGTAAGCAAAGTAGCAAATACAGTGTAAGGCTTAGGAAGCTGTAGGGTATTGAAATCAATGAGGAGCTGTCTTCCACAGGCACCTGCTCCTTCACAACAGCTACGACTCCTGTGCTGCCTTTCAGTCTGCAGCCCAAAAAGCTTAGAATTCACCAAAGGAGGTTTGGTTCTGTGCTTCCAGGAGCTGCTGTGTTCTTGCTGGTGTAAATTGTGCTGTCCTCAGCCCGGCAGCTATGAGTGCTCACACAGAATTCCTGGTGCTCTGTCAGAAACAAGACTTTTATTTGAAGATATGATTGATTGATAGTTAATAACTGTCTCCTGAGACATGCCTCTTTTTTTTCCCAATTATCTGTTGGAAGAAGGTTTTTTTTCCATTTAAAATTCCAGCCTCTATCCAGGGTTTCTTTGTTTAGCAAGTCAATCTTATTTAAGTTATAATGTGTCTAATCTACCAGCTATAAGTTGAAATCATATTGCCTTCCTTAAATTTATGAATAAAATACTGCTGTAGAGAGATTTTCACATATGAACAGGGAGGCAGGGAGAGATGTTGGATGTTTAATGAAAGCTGGATTTAAAGTGAAAATACCCTTCCTTCCCCTAAAGATCATAATAAAGCCTTCACTATTTTTCCATCATGTGAATGCATGAAGATGATAAATGGCAGTGTTACTATATGGGAATAATATTTCCAGTATTTCCAATACAAACTGATGGAAAGACATTTTAATAAATGTTAATAAATTTAATTTAATGTCCAGTTCAGGAAAGAACTGGCCACATACTTTAAGAATAGTGGATAGTCCTGCTAGCTTAACTGAAGCTGTTAATTGAGTTACACTTCAAGAAACATGTAGATGTTTATGTAATAGCATCCTCAGGAAGAAAGAAAATAGTTTGGCAGTAAACAGTCACTTTAAAATAATGTGAGTATTGAAGAGGGTCATGGTTTAAGCCCAGCTGTAATTCAGAACCACACAGTTTCTCTCTCACTCCCCACCCTCCTCCCCCTGCTCCCAGAGGGATGGGGAGGAGAATCGGAAGAATGTAACTCCCATGGGTTGGAATAAGAACAGACCAGTAACTAAGGTATAACACAAATCACTGCTGCTGCCACCAGTAATAATAGTGATAAGGGAAATAACAAGGGAAGAGAATACAACCGCTCACCACCCACGGACTGATACCCAGCCCGACCTAGCAGTGACCTAGCCTTTCCAGGTAGCTGCCCCCAGTTTATATAGCAGGCATGACGTGCTGTGGTATGGAATACCTCTTTGGTTAGTTTGGGTCAGGTGTTCTGTCTCTGCTTCCTCTCTGCTTCCCCTCCTCCCTGGCAGAGCATGAGACTCACAAAGTCCTTGGTCAGAGTAAACATTCTGACCAGCAACAGAAAACATCGGTGTTATCAGCGCTGTTCCCAGGCTGAAAGTCAAAACCACAGTACTACACCAGCTACTAGGAAGGAGAAAAATGACTGCTACTGCTGAACCCAGAAGAGCTACACAGGTTTGTGAAAACAGAGGAACTAACTCATTAAGAGAAGGAAGGTACAACCAGAGGTAAGCCTTCTGAACAGACTCACCTGAGTGCCTGGCTTGTCCCTTGGTGGGCAAGAAGACAAAATGGACAAGCCTTCCAGGCCTCAGGAAAAATGAGTCCTGTGAAAGGCAGCTGTGAAATTACATTCTCCTGCCTTTAATCCTGGTTTGACTGAGCAGGCGCCAGGTGTTGATGCTTCCTCATTTATCCTTTGGTTTTAAAGCACATCTTACTTATGTGAGATATTATGACACCTTCTCCTTAAGTACATCAAATATTAATGGAAAAATATTAGGAAGTAATTTTGGAGACTTTGTTCTTTAATGTTGTTTTGAGTGAGGAACATAATGGTTGTAAATGGCTTGGAAGAGCTCTTACAAAAGTCTTTAGGGAGGGAATTGACTACTCAGTAAGCTTGAATCTCTGGGCATTTAGCTTCTGTTTTACCTTCCTGTAATCATTCTCTTGTGTCAGTGTGCACATTCCAGCTTCGTATGTCAAATCCAGTTGGTGGTCTGCATTGTGTTCCTCCTTGTACTCTAAAACTGCTTGTGGTTCTGCTGTATAACAAACTCAACATAATTGATATTCAGTGCTTGGGCAGAGCTGTGGTTGAATGCCTAAGAAAAAGGAAGTGTCTGTTGTCTATAAACAGGTAATCTCATTAAAGATATTCTGTGCTAATGATGCTAGTGTTCCTGCAATGCCTGCATTACTTCCAAGTTGCATACTGTGCTGTGAATGTGTGTTCCATGTGAGCAATTTCTGCTTCTAATGTTCTCCTGGTAAAAAAAAGTATCAGACAAACAGTACAGGCAGAGTAATTCTAAACTCAGACCTTTGTTTCTGTTAGTAATTAAATTAGTTAACATTTGTTCTTGTTTGTCCTATATAGGAGGTTGTACAGACTATGCTGCTGAAGCATGGTGTTCAAGATGTTATTTGACTGTGGCACTGAGTCTCCAATCTACTAAATGATGGCATCGTGTATTTGTATCTCATTGAAATAATTCAATAAGAAAAATTCTCAGTGAGGCAGAGATCTCAGAGTTCAAGTAGATAAAGTAACCAGAAAGTTTGGCTAGATCTTCCCCATACCCACCAGTTCTTATGTATGCATACAGTGAATTTCAAGGTGTTACTTTATTTCCCTTTTTAGAAACATTGGAAGCTGAAGGGTAGAGGTTATGTATTGGTGTTGTGGTTTAAACCAAGCTGCACAGATCTTGTGCATTCCCCCCCTCCTTGCTCCCCCAACTCCTGGAGAGTTGGGAAGGAGAATCCAAAGAATGTAGCCCCCACAGGTTGAGATAAGAACAGTTTAATAACTAAGGTATAACACAAATCACTACTGCTACTACTACTACAAATAATAATGATAAAGCCAATAACAAGTGAAGAGAATACAACACCTCACCAGCCACCAATCCATAACTCACCCCACTCTGCCCAACCTGTTCTTCCTTGGTTAGTCACTGAGATTCTTGGACTGATTTTGGAAATATGCCTCAAAGATTGGATTATGTGAAATAGCTTGTCAGGCACATTGAATCCCAAGTCTTTTCATTTCTTGATTGCACGAATTAGACATGGATACAACAGGCCGACAGAATGATTTTAGAGCAGAAGTGGCAATAATGATAGGTTAATTTTAAACATATTAAATAATCATTAAAATCTGGGAATTCCATCATGCTCGTAATCAATGTTTTCTCATTAAAACCTGAAATGGAAATTACATGAGATAGAGTGTTGATGTCCTTGATTGCCAGGCAGTAGGACTGTAGTTAAGTTTGTGGACTGTGAATGGATGACTTTGAATACGATTTAGTTGTAAAACCCCACCTCAAGGACCATGGGTGGCATTAAAGGTTACTGCAGTGCATTAGCATGGAGCTGCAGACCATCCCCCTCTTTCTGCTTCTCCTTCTGGTTATCAAAGGTTTCCTCCTTCCCTGTCTCCTACCTCCTTGCTACCCTTTTCAGAATTCTGCCTGTTTTCTAATAGTATTGACTGGTGGCAGCTGGTGACTGTTCTCCACACCAAGAACTCCACTTTTTTCCCCAAGTCTGTGATGCTTTATTGACCTAAAACATTGGCACTATTGCATTTGATGAGTAATGACTATATGTTGTGTTTGCTTAAAAAGGTATGAGTGGACAGCAGAAGGTATGGCTGTATCTTGTGATTTTCCTGTGTGCTGAACACTAAGAGAGAGGAAAAGACCTTGGAGGAGGGTTTTCCTTTGGCAAAACTGAGCATGCTTGTGTAACAGGAGCTTATAGATCAGAGGGCACAGTTGGTATATATCTCTCTTCTGCATTCCAAAACCAAAGCAACCCTTACCCTGTTACTTGTCATAATATACAGTGTTTCCAGTGTGCTCACAGAAGCTGCACAAAGGTGTATTTCAGAATGCAAGCAGCTTCCATAAGGCTTTTGGGGACTCCGCAGGCAGCACATGTGTTCTAGGGGAAAACAACCACTCAGCACCTCTACTTTCTGCTCATCTGTTGACTTCAGAGCTGCCTGGTTTTAATTTTTTCCTGTTTCTTACGTGCTCAAAGAGTAGTTCACAACCCCTGGGCAATTGAAACAGACACATAAACTGCCTTCTTTGCTGGCACGATGATCAAATAACAGTTGTGATTGGCTTGCAATCACCCCAGGTCTCCATTGCATGCTACTAATGGGTCGTGTGTTCATCCAGGCTTGATGCAGGGGCCTCATTTACCTTCAACCTTACATAGTCACACTTGGAATTAAGAAGAGCTCAGATTTAATGATGACTGATATCCACCTAGAAAGGAGTGTCAGTAATTGTGCAGTCTGAAGGCAGCTGCAGTTCCTTGCCTGTCAGGTTGGTTGGATCTGTTGCTGTCAGGGGTCTTTCTCAAGATATGTAAACCTACCTTTAGATTTCTGTCTGAAATACTTCATGCTTATTATAAAGCTTGTGGAAGGAGACATGCAGACAGAAAGATTCACTTGGGGATTTTCTCTTTTTCTTAAGTTTTCTCTATATTATTCCTTGTGCTATTCTGCCTTATGATGATCTGGACCAAATTGTGGGGTTTCATGATGTGTAATGCAGTTTACACAGCTTTACCTATATCAGATGATGACGGCGATGACAATTTCAGTTAGGATGTAATTCACCCTTCCAGAAAAGCAAACAGAATGATTAATGCTGATTGAGCATTTTGCTCTTTTTTAAACAAACAAAAAAATTCCTTAGATATACAATGTGGATACGCAATATAAATTGTGAAGGTGAGAAATTTACTTTCCCTTCTCATGGGGAGTACATACAAGCAGATCCCGAATATTCGGCATTTAGCCTGATGTTGAAAAAGGCCCCAGATCGTGTCAGAAAGTATTTAACAAATGATTGCTGATGACCAACTGCCAGTCAAATGGATAAAACCCAAACCAAGCAGGCAGGAAAACAGGAGACTCAGTAGTTGGATCTACATCCTCTTGGATTGCATTAGGCCTAACACTAAACAGAAGGAGGAGTGAAACTGAAGACCTAACCATTATTTGTTTGAGGGAGTTCCAAATTTTCCTCTATGTATCTGGGTTGTGCAGCAAAACTAAAATCCTAGTTCAGATCATGTAGTCAGTGTTTGAAAGGTAATAGCTTTGAATTGTTCCAAGAGTGATTCTTGTTTTGATTTCTCCTTCTGCTCCCCAAAATGTAGCATAAGTTATGATGGATTTGTAAGGACTGTATTTGTCTTCAGAAATGTAATATGATAAGACAAAACCCAGGGTCAATAAGCGTAAACTGGACACTGGTCTGTGGACCAACTTGGCCTAATAAATTTGAGGAACCCTTAAATGCTAAATACTTCTGTTAATTTGTAGTCTTCACAACATGGGTAGCATCTGTCAGAATGAACAGAAAAAACAACTTGTTTTTGCCACAGTGGCAATTCAGAAGGAAAAAGGGTAATGTTCCAAACCTCCTGAAGGCTTTGTAAGTGGTACTGTAACTGTGAGTTCCATCAGATGCAGTGTTATGTTCAGCTTATATTTATGAGAGGTTTGGTTGGTTGGTTGGAGGTCTTTGTTTTTTTGGGGGTTTGGAGGGGGGTGTTGTGCATATATGAATGTTGGTCCATCATTTATATATGTCTGTAGTACCTGAGTGGTCTCTGGTTTATCCACCTTTCCTGCTGGTTTCTACTGCCTCCTGTGATTAAATGTTGAGTAAATTTCAAGTATTTGCTAGATCAAGGTTTTTGAGACACATCAGTTATTTTGTCATTAGAAAGTCAGTTATACCTGATGCTTTGCTGGCAGCCCCATGGGGTTTTGTGTCTTGTTTTGTGTCTTATCTCTTTTCATGCTTATGAAATAAAACTATAAGTTCAGAAACTTGTAATTAGGATTTCTCCTCTATATTAAAAGATTGTTGCTATTGCCTTTTAAGGGAGGATGGCAACTGCTCCTTGGAGCGATGTAAACAGTCAGTGGTCAGGAAAACAATGGTCGTCAATGCCAGATGTTGTAGGGAAGATACCTTTGAAACACTGACTGGTGAATTACTCCAAAGAGGCTTCAAAGTGCCAGAAACTGTAAGCTCTGGATATGCTTACAATGAGGTGCATAAAACATAAAGCAATATTACTTTGTATCGTCACTGTTTTGCAAACTACTTTGTCATATCTACCCCGCGCGCCAAGAGAAAGCTTGTGGTCCCAGCTGTCTCATTGATCATCTGCCACTAGTTGTTGCAGCACACACAATTGAATTGCTTTTTCCTAAGGGAAACAATGCCTCCAGGTGTGCTAATAATAAAATTAATAGCTTAGAGAAACTGCTTGCCACAGCAGCCATGGCTCTACAATGAGAGGATCGATTCCAGTGTTTAACTGTCCTAATTCCATAGTGGATACCTGACTCAGCCACTGCTGAGATACGTTCAGCCTCACAGTTAATCAATACATCCCTGATTTAAAACAAAGGACCAAGATTCAGGATTAGAAGTCTTTCTGAATAAAAGGATGTAGGTTAAAACTGTCGACACTCTTCAACGATTGCTTTAATATTAAAGTCAGGAGTGCTTTCACTAGTGCTTCCACAGGAAGTAGACATAATACTACTGAACATATCGTCTGCACATTGTGGAACATTAGCTTGTAAATATTACAATGTAAAATGACATTTAAATAATCTTGAGCTGGCATTTTGTAGAGCTTCATGGATTTTGATTGTAATTGATAATATTACTTTAGTGTGGGTAATGTATGTAGTCATACACAGTAGTTATTACCTTGTCACATGTTGTTGCTGTCAGTAGCCACAGGTTTGACTGCCAGCACTCTGTCTTGAGGGGCACGCATGCTTTTCATATTGGATTTTGAGGAGATCTCAATTCTGAGTGCTTATAAATGTCAAGGCCTGGCCTGTGTATGAAAGAAAATATGCATATGTATAAGTTGATAGTGGGAAGCAAAAGAGTATTGCACACTGCTGTGTGGGAAAGGGGCTGAAATTTCAGTGACAGCTTCTTAGTTGCAAGAAGAATAAGAAGTTTGTTCAAAATCACCACTTGTTTGCTAAAGCTTTTTTTTTAACCTATTATTTGGTCTAATGATAGCCATTATTGTTACTTGTCTTACTTATATCCTTAGATGATTGCAACTTCAGCACAGCTACCTACCACAGCTTAGTGCATCAGTGAGGGAGGCAGCCCAAGAGGTCTGAGACGTTTCTGTCAGCCATTAAGCATGGCAGTTCCCTGCAGAGGGAAAACAAGTTTTCCTTTCCTCTCCCCCAGAGCTCTGTGAAAGGAATCGAAATCAGCTCTCCCCATTGCGTTCAATACCACCAGAGGAGTGTGGCTGCATCTGATTCTGCAGAGTGTAAGAAACCTAAGGCTAAGCATTAGGAGAAGTTAGAAGTGCTGCCCTAATCTGGTTGAGGCTTTTTAGGTAATGGGCAATTGGAGATGGTACCAGACCTGGAAAAATAAAGGAATTAGGGAAGGAAAGGCTTCTGAATAAATGTGAATATTAAAATGCCATTTATAACATGGAGAAAGTTAACGTATGTGATAGAATCCTGTAGAGCTATTGCTGTTACTTTCTTTATGTCACTTGGCAGAGAGGGTAAGGAAAACCTTCTGTAACTCTGTTTATGTAGTATAGCAGAGCTCTGAGCCATATCATGGCATCACCTCCCAAAAGGTCTCAGCACCACTCTCGTGCCTCAGCTGCTGTACTTGGCACAAATGTGACTTCTCAGAGAAAGATGGGAGAAAATCCCTTACAACAGCATGTTTAAAGGAGGACTTCAGCCACCTCCTATTTACACAGGCAAGTAAAGCATTGCTTGCATGGATCAGGTGCATCAGCATTTCTGCAGCACTGATGGGATTTGCAGGCTTTGTCTCAGACCTGCTGTTTTCTGTCTCGAGTCTCAGGCCTGGTTTTGCATTGGTTGTTATGAGAGATGTCGGAGGGGCCTGTGCTTCTATTTTTATCAAGTGTGTTTGAACGACTGCTTCATAATAAATTGCTTTCATTTTTAGTCTCTTAATGAATGAACCAGCATCCAGCGATAACATGTCTCAGAATAAATAGTTTCAAGTGAGTAACTAGGGCCATGACTGGATCATTAATTAGTTGTTTCTTCATTCTCCTGTGTGTCCCAGTGTCACACACTTTGTACACAAAGGTTGAGGGCAAGAGATAAAGATAAATTTGTTAAGCAGCAACAAACTTTTTCCTAAATGGGGAGCATGGCCTAGTTATGAGGGCAAGCAGAGGCTGAGAATAAGGCTATATGGCATATATCAGAAGCAGCTAACTTTAAGTGGTTGCTGGGAGCTATTAGTGGGAGTGAAAACAATCCTTTGTGGTTTCATTGTTTGAATAAATAAATTTGTTAGGAAGAAATCTGCTTTGAGTTACTCAGATACGCTGCTGGACACAGGCTTCCAATGGGGAAGCTCTTAAAGGTGCAAATTGGAGTTTGGTCTGTTGCTTCGATGCATTTGCAAGTAGTGGGGCTGGGAGTCTGAGTAGTGTTAGGAGATCTGTAGGATTGTGTTCTGGAAGAAGTCCAAGAAATGGGTTTTATCTGAAGAACAGATTTCCGATGGGAGATTAAAGAAATCCTGCTTCTCCTACCATATGAGGGTGTTGGTCTAAAGGACAAGTCTGCAATAGAGGAGAAACTTGGAGGTCCCACTCACAGAGACAATTTGTTTGTTCAGTGGGAGTCATTACAGGTTGAGATTTTCCTTGATGTATGAAAAACTTTGGATTACATTTTCAGATCTATCTTAACAGCTGGGAGCAGTCAGCTCGTTATTTATTACAAGCTATAATTTTCAAGAAATGAGTGCATGCTGCAGTAGTATACCTGTATACTACTATTGTAGTAGTATACCTGTATCATCTATTGTTCTGTGTTCTGTCCTGCTGACCACACCGGTACATGATTGTATAGTTATAAGTGTGATGTAAGAAAAACACATCCCTCATGCAGTATCTCAACAGCTGTTCTGCCCTTGGTTATTTCCAGTTCCATCAGTTCTTTTCAGAACACATGTACTGAGTAAAGTGTTCTCTAAAACTGTGCCAGGTAAAGCGCATCCTTCCATAATGCAACTCCAAGTTGCTTGCTCCTTCCTTCAGAATACTGATTTTTATTAAACTATAATATACCTATTAAGCATCCTAGTTATATGAGTGTAGGTTGTCTGTGAAGGCACATAGCCTAGATCCTGTTTGATAGTATTGGCCTAACCATTTTTTGTTGTGCTAGGAAATGCGAGTAAGTTTTTTATTGTATTTTAAAGTATAGTCAGCTTTAAGAGAACTAGTTCCATAAACTGCAGAGGAGCATCAGTAACTGAATAATAGAGTCACCATTTAGTTTTCGTGAATATTACGCTTACTAGATTAAAACAATGAATTTTTATTAAATAGACTTGTATAAGAAGTCATTTCGATTAGGAGGCTGTCTTTTTATATAATGGATGTTGGTTCCATACAGAGTAACAGATGAAAATTAGGAGAGGGAGAAGGAAACAAAGGTTGTTCTTCATGGCTTGCTAGTAGTCACAAACATGATTTAACAATCCTTTGCTTGTAATTTTACAGGATGAACAGTTTTCTTAGGTATATTTAATTGTTAAAACATTCCTTTAGATGTTCTGCTTCATAGCTAGTCATTATTCTTAGGTATTTGAAAATAAACTTTAACTAACCAGAGAGTGTTAATCTTACAGTTTAGTCTTGAAAGATGTTAACAGTATGTTTAAAACCACCACAAAAACCCTAATGAGTTGTATTGGTACCTTAGGACTGAGTATGTCTACCTGTAGATGAAAATCAGAGTTTGGATGTGCTTATGAGGGGGTTTCAAAGAAATTCCAAAAGCATAATGCACTGTGTCATGCACATCTGTAATGAACTCTATCAAAATCCTTATCATAAATTGAAACCCACATTTTCTTTGCAGTTGAGGTGGGCTTGGGCTAGCTGGCATGGAAGAAAGGTGAGCAAGCTGAATGGCAAATGGAGTGCAGATGTCAAGGTCGGGGCTATCCAGATGGGTCTCTCTAGGTCTTGGGTCTCTCTAGGTCTTGGGTCTCTCTAGGTCTTGGCTCCCTCATTGCAGCTCAGAAAGCACTCTGCTCTGTTGTATGGGGTTGGCAGGGGAAGGGCAGTTAGTGCTATGGCTGGTGCAAAGCTCCGAGCTCAGTTCTTATATCTTACATTTAGAGAAGGTGGCAGCTCTGCTGGAAGCTTTTTCCTACTGCGTCTGTGTATCTCTTTGTACCCCCCATGCATTCACAGGGACTCAGTTAGGGTGGCAGAAAGGGGATTCGTCTCGAGAAAGTTCATCCTAAATTGTCATTATTCCTATTGTACTGACATCTTCTGTGTGCAGCCAAGAGAAAGGGGCGGAGAGGGGAAGGAAAATACTGTGTGAAAGCTCTGCTGAAACTAAATAAACTCTGGGAAGGGGAAAAGGCACCGTTGCCTTTAACCCTTAGGCTATCACCTTGATACATTCAAAGGTTCCTTGTGAGAAACAGGGGTGTTAGTACTTCCTAAGTACCTTGTAAAATGGGAAGCTAAGCCTTGAATGAAGATGTTAAGCTTTGTACAAGTCTTCTCATCAATCCCTCCTGTACCATCCCAGTATAACTTCCCAAAATGGAAAGTTTTTATTTGTGATGGCGTTAAGAAGATAGTGCCACACAAGTGCAGGTCCTTGTCTTTGGTTTTATTATTAATAATTAATTTAATGGGAATGCAAATGCCTTTTGTGATGTGCAAGAACAAATGTGCTGTATAAAAAAGGAGCATTTCTTTTCATTTACAGGCTTGGGCTCTAGTAAGAAGAAGGTGTTGTCAGGGATTAGCTGTAATCACATTCAAATTCTCATCTCTTAAAAATTAATTTGACAAATCCAGGACAGACAATATTTTCAGTCATTCCCATAAAAAGTGGCTTTGTGTTACCATTCAAGGTACAAATATAAGCTACAGTTCTAGAACTCAGGCATGCAAAAGAAATATAAATGCATAATAATTGAAAGGCTGTGGTCTTCATTATCCTTTTAATGAATAACAGAATTACACTGCAAGTTTATAAGCCTTCTGTGAATATTTTGCTTTCTTGCACAGTGACTGTTTAGTCTCACTTGACCTCAATGAAATTATATGAGAGGCGAATCTGATTATTAGCTACAATCTGAAACACTCTTTGATCAATTTTTTCAGCTTTATCTTTTCCTGTGGGACAAACAGGAATTTGGGGGTTTTTTTGTGCTACATTTTCCAGTTCTGACTCAGAGACAGAAAGAGAATCTTATTCTGTGATAGCCAAAAGCTACTGCTTGACAGCACATCAGAGCTCTTGTCCATCAGAATTAAAGGATGTGCAATATATAATGTGCTGGAATCCTTACAGGGAAAATGGCATTACAAACATGGATGCTCAACAGGTAGAGAGCCAAGCTGTTGAATGTGGCTGCACTAAGTTACCAGGAAGAGTCTTTTAGACAGTTACAGGAAGAGAAGACTTTAAAAGTAACTTTGAAAGAACAGTAATATTTATTAGATACTTAATGTACATAAGGTTGGCATTTCATTTCAGATACATTCCTAAGGCTGTAAGACATCAGCAACTTAGGAAGGGAAAATAATTTATGTAAGAGCTTTAGGTCATAAATGTGAAATAAACCCTTTCTCTATCATTAATACCAGGTGATGTCAATCACTTGTTTCATGCAAATAATCACTATAAATAGAGCAATTACCACATAAGCAGTCAATTATAAACTGTTGCATTGTGGAATAAAACCCACAGTACATTGGCTCGCTGTCATTTTCAGAAAGGGTTTAGCCTTTCACTAAAAAATAAATACGTGATTAAGATTCACTGGGAAAGATGTAGAAAAGCTGCTAAAAGAGAAGAAGAAAGTGCCATTGCTTTCCCTTGCATGGGAGTTGGAAAGTTCAGTGTTCCTTAGCTGGGTTCTGTTTCCTGTCTCAGATTATTTAGATTGAGATGCTGGATGGAAATGAAGGGCCACAGGGGCCACAATTACCGTTTGACTAGCAAGAGGAAAAGGGAGTTGGAGAAAAATGTTCACAGCTGCATTTCCATTCCTCAAGCACTGGTTCAGCAGGGAGGCAGAGCACGAGGCACTGCAGGCCTGACTCAGCTCTTCAGCAGATGCGGGTGGTTTACAGACTCCTTTATTCCTCAGTAGCTTTCCTCATGTGCCCTAGAAGGATTTCGGCAGGCGTTGAAGCTACTGAGACATGAAGCACGGTTGCAGAAATTGGTGTTCTTATCTGTAAATGTTACTGTGAGACACCAAAATAGAAGCACCTGCTCCATTATTTAACACTTGTGCAGATTATATGGTTGTCACAGATAGGTGGTGTCATCGTGAGTAGTGTCCCAGTGACACAATTAAGTGTCTTCACCTCGTGTTGCAGGATATAGAAACAGCAGATATTTGTATTTGAAACACACAGGCTTTGTGATTGTGGAAGGTTCATTAGATATATTTGGGCACCAGAGTGTCCATGTTCTATTCTAGAAAAACATGAAAATAAACAGAGTTTTCTTGGGTTAATGGTTGGACTTGATGATCTTAAAGTCTTTTCTAGCCTGGTTGACTCTGTAATTCTGATTTTTGAGTAAGCAAATCTGGAGTGATTATCAAAACTGGAAAGAGAAATGTGATGTGAGTACTAGAATATTAAATTAACCTCCTAGAAACAAATGTTATGGTCAGGCAGACAAGGAGACTGTTTATGTGGATGGGCAATGGAAGCAATGATACCAGAGGTGTTTATTAAGTAGACTCAAGAACTTTGGACAAGTTCACTTCTGATAGTGTGGGAGCAGCCACGTGTCCTCTACCTTCATCTCTAAGTCTCAGTGCTGTGATTTTGAAGCCTGTTAATTGACTCCTCTGCTTTTCTCTTGAGTCAGGCTCTGTGCATCTCAGTTCATACTCGAATGAATACAGTAACTGTATGTGCTTCATTAGTAAAATCTAGGAAGAGAGGTTTGATACCTCTTCAGACCTAACCAATGATTCTCAGCTCCTTAACAGTCTGTTTCACAGAAAAACAAGTATGTTGTTCTTGTATTAATATTATAGCAAGAGCTTCTCTGTATCCCCATTTGGATGTGTGTTTGAATGAAGAAATCCTCACTGTATTATTTACCTACGCTGCATATTGTATAAACAGTGCTCACTGTTGAAGATATAACTGACATTGTATGTTATTGTAAGTATTTCAGTCATAACAGTGCTGAAACTTTTCGTAGCAGCTTTTGCCATTGATGCTTTTCAAATAGGCTGCCTTACCTTGCTTGGGAAAGCTTTTTCAAACTGCAATTGACACAAGTATGTGAACTGAACCCGTTTTCCTTCCGGAAATATTGTACGGAGGGAGACACATTCCCAAAATTCTGTATAGGAAAATCATCCATTGTAGCTATGAATAATTGTTATAGTGAACATGTAGCTTGTTAAAAACAGTAGCATTTAAAGGGATCAAATTATTAGAAGTGAGCTTTTCAGTCAAATGTATCTTGAGACTAAAATAGGCTTTAAAAGTACATACCTCAAGCACTGGGTAATTCTGTCCCTGAGATGCAGAGAAAAGCAAGGTTAGAATCTATGCAGAAGTTAGAATTTGTATAGCACAGAAGAACAGGGATGTAACACTGCAGGATAGAAACAAAATCTGGCTCCTATTTCACGAGCTGTTTCATATAATGCTGCTCTGCTAGAACACAGGTTTATGGACAGAAAATGTAATTTTGGGACCTTTTCTGTATAAAGAACATAGTTCTCAGGAGGTAAAACAAAGGGGATAAAAGATCTGTTTGTTGTTTAAATTATCATTCAGAACGTTTGAGTTGGTTGTTTTGAGAAATGCCTGAAGTGAATGAGATGGAGGGAAGGAATCTGGGGTGTTTAATTACACAGTAGTGCCACCTAGCAGCGAGTCCAGCGTTGGTGTGTGTGTTTCTGGGTTTCCGACTGTCTCCCTTCGGGCTTTCACTTAAGAGTTCCTTTTCTGTTGAACCGTGTTATGAGCTTTAACAGTATAAATGTTGATGCTGAAAAAAGACATTTCTTACATGGGAAAGCTCAAATATGAATCTGAAAAGCTTTTTAATTCGGACAAGAGGAAACAGGAGTAGAAAAACCTTTATTTTTTATGTATCTATATTATAGTTAATATTAATGGTTTCCCCGTTTGGTAGATGCCACGTTCATAAATATTGCTACTTTAGCAGATCTAAAAAAAAACCAAATGTTGCATTTTGAATTCCTTCAATGTTCTTCCAACTTTAAGCAGCAAATGGAAAAAGACGGAATCTCCTTGTGTTTTCAGTGCACATACCCCAGTTTTACATGCTCTTAAAAGGAAGAATGGCTGTGGGGTGGTAATAAACAAGGTCACAGTCATAGTCCAGACATGGCTGATTCTGTATGTGCAGGTATTTTATATTTGGAATATTGTGACGTTTGTTGAGATATTTCATGCTGACATAAAAAAGAAATCCCAGCTTCCTTAGTCATATACCCTTGTAGTGTAGCACAGTGTGAAGTCTTCCGTTGTGATACCCTCGAGTGTAGTGTGAAGTTAACACATCCAATCAAAAAGCTACTTTACCTTAATAAGTTTTTAGTGCTTTGTTCTATTTTATTTTACTTTATAATAAATTAAAACACAAATCAAAGGAATACCAAAATATTATGTTTAGATTGATGCTGTATTTAATGAGTCCTTTATTGGATGTAATACCCGGTGTTAATCAATACACATGCCAGAATAACTTCCAATACAACCTTGCCAGGTTTTTGAAATTAATTCTTATTAAAATAATTGATGACTTGTGACTTACTGGGGTTGCAACTGGAGCAATTTTTCATCCTAATGAGGAGGTTAGGTTCCACTGCTCAGACTGCAGATAATAGTGTAATGATTGTCATCTTGAAGCATAGAAATCAATGCAAGATACTATCGGAATCTGCAGACTGTCACAAATTATGGAAATCATTCAGGGTTTTAAAAACACTGCTAAATAGTGTTTCCTTTTATTCTTTATAACATATTCAAGCACAGCTACTCAAGAGAATGTCTATTAACATAAAGCAAATATCAAGTGGTGCTCAGATAGTTAGGGCCACCTCTTAATTTGTGATATAATTTACAAATATTTTAGGAGAGATATGGAATAGTCTTCTTTATAGTATTGAAAATTAAATCTCTGATTGCAGATTATGTAGCTGGACTATATTGTAGTTAACACAGTGCTCTGTTTTCTGGTCAGTTGTATTTGTTGATGACAATGGAATATGACCACATACACCTGGACCTTGCCTTCACTGGTAACATCATGAGAACTGGGAAATTTTAAATCATTTTATAGATATATGTTCCATCTTTTCTTTCAGTGTTTTCACGCTGCTATGTCAAAGGGCAAAAATGAGAGGAAAAGAAAACAACGTTAGTTGTCACTGGGGCTATGCTTCAGTTAGAGGTTATTTATAGTGAGTTTGGTTTTAATATTTGATGTACACAGACCTTTCCATCTCAGTGAGGTGTAAATCTGAAAAACTCCTCTGCTATAATTCCCTTTGGAGGTCTATGGGAGGTTGTAAAGCCTCCCATAGATTCTGAAAATAATCTGGAGAGAGTGTTTTCTATCTACTCAGATTAAAATTCCATCATGTAATAACAAATTTCAAGTGGTTTTGGTTTTTTTAATTAAAACTATCTGGAATATTTGCTTGTAGAAATAAATAAATATCCACATGCATGAAATGTACAGATACAGAAGTGAAAAAGAGACATGCTATTTGATTAGTCCATTATAAATTACTACACAGATTCCGATTTCATCTGCCCTCTCAGCAGAATTTATTCTTCCATCTTCTTATTGACCATATGAAAATAGCATGTTCTGCATTTGCATGTTTGTGAATGTCATGTGTAAGGAGAAATGAGGAGAAGAACCTTTGGATTTGAAAGAAAACTAAGCTAAAGCTTGCATGGGAATATTCATCAAGTTACCTCCATGCTGGTCCTTGTCTCCTTGGAAGTACCTTAAAGCAATTGATTTCAAGTTTTGTAATGAAATACTGCAAGTTCTGGGTCCAAATCTTGCATCTTACTTTGCATTTCCTCTTCCTCATCTGTGTACACAGGGAATTGCTGATGATTCTTCATAATGGCCTTTTAAAAGAACATAGGATTTGAGAGATAAAAACTACAGGATCAATGAATGGTTGAGGTTGAAAGGGATCTCTGGATGTCACCTTGCCCAAACCCCCCTGAATATGTAAGACTTCTCAATTTTCTTCTTTTCTTTTTGAAGACTTTCTACTAAAAATAAGTAAAGTTCATCCCATTTTCAAGCATGTTTAGCACCCGCACGACCAAGTGTGGGTTCCAGCTGAGTCGAAATGAACAAATGGAAGTAGTTCTTTATGCTGGGTGGGATGAACCCGTTGTCAGAAACGCCTCTGTCCTCCTTAGGCATTTCCTGGGAGGAGGCTCCACATGTGAGAACTGCATGTTTTACATCTTGTTAGAATTACCAGCTGCTTTAATCTTAAATTGCCATTTTCTGTGCTCTTGTAGAGAGAGAATATGGCAAACTTGCCATTGCTGCTTGTGGTATTGCAGCATTATTTTGCTGTATATTTGAACTTTAAGAAAGGGAGGGGACTTTTACACATTTGTAGACAAGGATGTGACACGGATCTCTCCTGTCTTATGTAAGACAACATTCCAGAACTCTCCACTTCTTAGGGTTTAAAATTAGTTTGCAAATATGATGTGAATGTGGCATACATGTCCAATGAGAGTAAGATATGATTGTCCAGTGTTGCTCAGAAGTCTAGAATCAGCTGATACCTTCCTGTGATGAGTTGACTGAAATTCAAAATGGTATATTGAAATTTACATTTAAATATACCGTTTATATTTATATTCATATAAACAAACATATTTTTTACATACATATATTTGACATATAAGCAAAGATGCTTTCAACAAAACCAGAACTGTTACTGGTATGTAACTTTGCATTTCCCCTGAAAAAGAGCTTTCAAACAGATGGGGCAGAACCTGCTTGGGGGCAGAACCTTACATAGTTCTTAGGTGATGCAAATCAACATATCTCCATCAACTCAGTGGAGGTGAAGGGATTTATAGGAGCTGCAGTGCTCCTATCATTATCATTATATATCTCCATCATTATCTTTGTGTGAAGAAGATAAAACTGACTCTGAAGATGTACACAGTAGATTATGACATTAATAGCAAAGTGTTTCTTAACCTTGCACTGTTAAACAGAAAGTAACTTCTGGTGTCTGTTATTAGGAAAATGTAAGATTAATAAGACTTGAAAATGAAACAGTAACTTTAGCTTTCTCATTAGCATTACTTATAGCTTAAGCTAGCTGTAGGTATATATGCCCGTGGGTTTGTAGGCTTTTGAAAACATGTGGCAGTATCCCTGTTGGGATTCAAACCTGCACACTGTGAGCATTAACTCATCTGTCAGGAAGTTTTTTAATTGCTTGGATGATGAAACAGAATTTGCTGGGAGAAATGCTCTTCTACCAGCCTTATTCCAAAATTTAGGTCTTATTAAACTCTCTAATATAAAACAAGGAAAATTGTGACTACAATATTTAGAATCACATTTACTAGCACAGGCTGCTTTTCTCTGTTACAGTATTAAATACAATCCTCAGCATGAAAACAAAGCAAAACATAATTTTAGTTAAATGTTTGCTGAATAAAAAGTTAAATATTTTCCTTTGTAGACCCTTTAGAAACAATTGAGCATTAGCTCCGTCAAACATTGAATTATAAGTGAATTCAGTTTAAAGTATGTGAACCATACATTCTTTGACATTTGCCTGAAAAGACTCATTATAAAACTAATGCCATGAAAGAGCGCTCCTTTGCAGCTGGGTACAGCACCTGAATACTCTTTGTAAGTGGCTGCACTGTTTTGAAGGCATTCTAGCAATGCCTGAAAACCTAAAGCACCTTTCAACCAGTAAGTTTCATATTCAGCACATTTGTGTTCCTATAAGACCTACAGTAATCATCACATTGGCTAAATATACATTTTTTTTAAGACTGTTTTTAATGCTTTTATTTATTTGAGGCAGATAAAGTCAATTGGGACCAGAAGAAGTTGAGTCTTGGTAGAAGAGCTTACCTTCCAGGGAGGAAAAGTCTTTAGACTTCACTTTTTAAGGTGCATTCAGCATACTTAAAAGTTCATAATTTTGGTTAGCGTTACTTGTGGGATATAGAATTTGGTCTATTAGTGTACTTTGGATACAGGACAAGGGTTAAAAGTGTTACTGAATGGTACTGCAGATAGGGGATAATGTATTAGTTACTTTTCTTTTATCAATCCATTTCTCCAAGTGATTTTGCTGGCTAGTAATGATTACTTCAAAGAGTTGCATATAAATATACACAGTAGAAACTCATTAATTTTCACTAATTTTGGATATGCACATGAGGAATAGCTGAATTCTGCAGATCTGTGCTGTTTCCCCATGCTAGGTTAATTTATAAAGAGAATTGTAGATTGTTGCAAGTGTGTCTCCACCTGGAATTTGTGGAATCAGGAGAAATGAAGGAGCAGGATTTCCACAAATGCAGATGGATTTGGAGAGCAGACAGAATTATGAAGCTTGTAAACACTGGGAGGCAAAAATGGGTCAGGATCAAGTAGCTGAAACCCAAGGAATGTTAATAAAGCTCTGATTCGGAATGGGAAAAAGAAAACCTTACAGTACTGTCAGTACTCTGCTGTGAGATGTGTGCGCCGAGCTCTGACCTTTACTGGTAATCTTTTAGTTTTACCTGCTGCTCTACAGATTTGGTACCTTGTAAATCCAGTTTGGGTGCTTCCAGTACTCCTTAGTTTGCTTTTTGTCACAGGTTGATCTAGAGCAAAATTCCCTGCTACCTTGAATACTCTTCCCATTGTTGTTATTCTGTCTTCTATTACTGTACAGGGCTCTGACAGGAGCCAAAGAGGTTGGTTTAACAGTGGAGCTTGAACACAGCATTTGTAATCTTATGTGTGTGTGTTTTAGTAAAAAGTATGGGTGATTTTCATGACATGACACCTTGCTTTTCCATAGTCAAGTTCTTACTGGGAATGATAATGAAACAAGCTTTTCCTTCTTCTGATAAACTATGTTACTTAGCAGGGTGAAGATTAGCCTAGCTCTACATAGATGAGTACACTTATCCTTAGATTTATCTGATTTCTGGAATTCTTAGGAAGTATGGACGAGTCCCTCTATATAAAGAAATAACTTTTAAAAGCATTCTTACTCTTCATTTAAAAAAGAATCTAATTAACTGATCATAGAATCATAGAATAGTTAGGGCTGGAAGGGACCTCAAGATCATCCAGTTCCAACCCCCCTGCCATGGGCAGGGACACCTCACACTAAACCATATCACCCAAGGCTTCATCCAACCTGGCCTTGAACACTGCCAGGGATGGAGCATTCACAACCTCCCTGGGCAACCCATTCCAGTACCTCAGCACCCTAACAGTAAAGAATTTCTTCCTTATATCCAGTCTAAACCTCTGCTGTTTAAGTTTCAACCCATTACCCCTTGTCCTGTCACTACAGTCCCTAATTAATAGTCCCTCCCCAGCATCCCTGTAGGCCCCCTTCAGATACTGGAAGGCTGCTATGAGGTCTCCATGCAGCCTTCTCTTCTCCAGCCCCAACTTTCTCAGCCTGTCTTCATACAGGAGGTGCTCCAGTCCCTGATCATCCTCGTGGCCTCCTCTGGACTTGTTCCAACAGTTCCATGTCCTTTTTATGCTGAGGACCCCAGAACTGCACACAATGCTCCAAGTGAGGTGTCACGAGAGCAGAGTAGAGGGGCAGGATCACCTCCTTTGTCCTGCTGGTCACGCTCCTTTTGATGCAGCCCAGGATACGGTTGCTTTCTGGGCTGTAAGCACACACTGCAGCCAGCTCATGTTCATTTTCTCATTGACCAACACACCCAAGTCCTTCTCTGCAGGGCTGCTCTGAATCTCTTCTCTGCCCAACCTGTAGCTGTGCCTGGGATTGCTCTGACCCAGGTGTAGGACCTTGCACTTGGCATGGTTAAACTTCATGAGGTTGGCATCAGCTCACCTCACAAGTGTGTCAAGGACCCTCTGGATGGCATTCCTTCCCTCCAGTGTATCAACCAAACCACACAGGTTGGTGTCATCGGCAAACTTGCTGAGGGCACACTCAATCCCACTGTCCATGTCAGCGACAAAGATATTAAACAAGACCAGTCCCAACACCGATACCTGAGGGACACCACTTGTTACTGGTCTCCAGCCGGACATTGAACCGTTGACCACAACTCTTTGTGTGTGGCCATCCAGCCAGTTCTTTATCCACCGAGTGCTCCACCTATCAAATTGATGTCTCTCCAGTTTAGAGACAAGGATGTCATGTGGGACAGTGTCAAACGCTTTGCACAAGTCCAGGTAGATGACATCAACTGCTCCACCCCTGTCCATCACTTTTGTAGCCCTGTCATAGAAGGCCACCAAATTATTTTATGTTGAATTACAATTTTTAAATCATACCCATTTGAAGCACTGATCTGCCCATCTGTCTGGTGATGCACTTGCACTGTATCACAACTAATATTAGTGCAGCCTAAATGGAGTCATGGAACTACAGCCCAATTTGTATTTCATTCTTATCACTCAAAACTCAATTTCTAAATGGGACATTTCCTAATTCTGTAGTCTGGATTGTTGGAAAGTATTCCTGTAGCCTCATATAAGTTTCTTATACTGAATATAAAACATTTCAGATGGCTAAATGACTTAATGGCAGACATCTAACATGTTTCACCTCTGCAAAACAGAGAAACTTTGCTTGCTCAGGCTAGAACTTCTGAGAACTAATATCAGCTCTGACAATTTAAGCCAGTCCAACTGTAAATCTGAGGATTCCATCAAGATACTCAGTGAGTATATAGATTTTTAAAGGAGCAAATGTTCATGCAAACTGTTTTGTTGTTGACAATGTTTTTATGAGAATGAGGAACTACTCTTACAGTCAAAGTAAATAAACTGCTTGTTTATTTGCAGGAATACCCTAAGCAAAAATTAAAGAAAGGAAACCTCTAAGTTGTGTATGTACATGTATGTACATCACATCTTGACTAAAACCTACTCTTCAGTCAAACTCGTGGAGTTGGGCAGTCTTGTTCAGTTGATGAAGCTTGATTTCCACCAGTTGTGTTGTCAGTTGTTAATTCTTAGTGTGCTCATTCAGCCTGATGGATGTCATTCTTTCAGTTTGCCTCTTAGGAAATGAGAATGAGAAGGGGGTAACTGATTTAAATGGAAATCGTATGGTAGCTGAAATTTTAAAAGAAAAAGAAAACATTAAATTATTATGTTTTTAATATTGTTAGAATTAAAACCAGTTTAGTGGTTTATTCACAGATTCTTGGTTGTTTGGATTTTAGTCTAATTGCATGTGGTTTAACAAATACTTGTTTTCTTTTTCTGGTTTAAGTTCTAGTTACCTGAACTCTTCTAGCACAGAACTCTTGCCCATAGAAAGTTGGCTATATGGTTCAGGGAGCAGCTTTTGCTAGAAGGAAGTCAGTATGAATTACTGCTGAAGGAGGTATCCTTGCTGCCTAACGCACTATATTCAGATGCAGTTGCCTGTGCTGCCTGTTCTCTGTTGCTGGAAAGACAGAACTAGAGCTGTCCTGAGTCCTTCAGTAATTTCTGTCTTCCAAGGAATCTTTATGGCAGTGCTGCAAGTGATGTCAGTGGCTTTGGCTATTCCACTTAGAAAATATTCAAACATACATAGGAGACTGTTTTTGGAGAGGATGAGATGTCTAAGCTTTGTAAGAAGCTCCTTACTTCTTGAGGTGTTTGGAGTTCTTGTCAGTACCCAAGAACCATCTCCTTGCTGGCCACAGACCAAGCTCATGCATCCAGTGCCCCTGGGAGTTGATAGTCATTGTCTCTGCCACTGTTTTTGTGCAGAATTTGCTGTTCAAGAATGATATGTGCTTACCACAGAAAATGCCATCAAGAACGAGATTCCTTTTATCTCCTTTACTTTTTGCCTTTTAGTTTTAATTTTAATAATTCATAAAAGATTTTGTGCATGGTAGAAATTACCGAGGGAATTTGGATAACTGAGGAAATTGGTAATGGTATATGGATCATTTTACCTGTAGGTCATTGTGTGTCTCACTATTGACCTAAATTTACAGTCCGATGGCTCTTAATGTATATGAAAAGCTTTGTCAGATATCTTTCCAATTCTCTTTCCTAGTAAATTAGGCTAAAACTGGTCATAGTTTATTGATTTCAGTTCAGGATAATAAAGCATTTATAGTGTTTGCTTCCAGTTTCCTTCCTGCTCTGAGAGGTACAGAGAGAGGAGGCTGTTTCCCTCTACTTGTAAGGCAGAACGAATTACTGAAGCTAAGGGAGGCTTTAAATAGCAGGGTTGCTCTGTGGCTTTGCTCTTCTCTGCCTCAGTAACTTTATGCATTAAAATACGTGATTGCAGTGCTGTGAAGAGGAGAAATGCTTTAAAGGGTGGAGCAGTAGTAAAATTGTTTGTGAAAGACGTAGAAAGATGTTACTTACATTAGTCTTTGTCCAGGGCATAGAGGCGTATATGTGACTATTAAGCCAGAAGTGTGTGCCTGGGTGATCAGGTTTCATACACATAGAAATACAGAGCTTGAAATTCTGGACATATCAAGATTGATGGCAACTCATCTTAGACATAAGTACCAAAAAGGCATGTTACAAATGACATGGTTAATTGGGACATTTTTTGACTCTGCACATCTCAAGAAATACCAACGCTTGTTCATGGAATGTACCTAAGTGTTCCTATCTTCACAATTTCTGCTGGCAGGAATTGTGCCTAATATTCCACATACAGTTTGCATGTCCTTGAAGAACTTGAAAAATGAAGATGCTGGGAAAAGGTTGAGTTAGTTTGTTTGTTCTTTACACTAAGCAATCACAGCTCTAATGCAGTTGCCATAAGTGATTCCCTCTCCAGAGGTCAGGTCCAATTCTTCTAGGTTTCCTCAGGATTAAGACTATGTGCTATGTAAAACCTGGAAAATAAACCAAACACAGAAACTTTCAGTTGGTTTTCTGGCCTTAACAGAAGACAACAGTTCTTCCTCTGATAATAACTGCAACCTAACTGTGGTTGCAACAGATGAACACTTTCTTGGTGTACCTTCTTGGTACCAAACCTTTCCTATACTGATCCCAGGAACACAGTTGTATGACTGTTCCGTCTGTATATGCAGGCCTAGTAGATTGTGTTCTCCACATGCAGAGGCTGACCCCTGCTCTGAATTAAATACAGCAGAGAGGAGACATTACTCAGCCCTCCCAGTACACTGGCTCAAATTAACAAGCCTTTTGCAGTTTGACAGACGGGATTACACAGGAGGAGAAACCACAACTGTGAGGTCATAGATTCATACCTACTGCCTGTGCTATATTCTGCAGTGAAAATAAAAATGGAAGGATTTGGTAGATAAATCACTATAACTAGTTCAGCTTCTGATATTTTTTTCTGTTTTACACCTATCTATAGATTCTCATCCAGAATAATGTACCACATATCTGAGTATCACACACATAGCTAAAGTTGGCCATTGGCCACATATCTATAGGATAGGCACAGATGAATCCTATGATTGCTGGGCTGCCAACAAAAGAAAAAATCCTCAATGCAAAATGCAAAATAGCTTGATTTATATGACATGGGAACATGGCTGTGACTGATGGAGAGATGGCCTCTCAGGTATTAGAGGTTACAGTTCCTTCTCTCAAGTTGTTTTCTTTAGATTTATAGTAGTGTTATAATGTACAGTGGAGTTGACTTCTTTTAGGTTTATTCTCACATTCTTAAAGGACCATTTCAAAATCAGTACTGTCAAATGGTAAATTTGGAAGTGTATGATCTTACAGCTGTGTCTTGGGAATTATGGTAAGAGTTTGTAGTTGTTACTGTTAAACTGTGCTTTTAGTTCCTGTAAATTTTCTGCTCTCTAGAACTGCATTTGGGGCATTTTTAGTTCTCTCAGATGGTCTGTACTGTGAAAATGAAGCAACAAAGCCCATTCTGCTTTCTCTGGCTTACCATTGTTGTGTGGATTCCTTCTGTTATGCCACAGCATGATGGTGTAACAAGGACCCTGCTGCAGCGATGTTTGCTGCTCCTCTGCACTCTGCACCTGTGTGCAGATGTAATGTGATCTCTGCCTTGTTGTGCTATCGAAGCTTTGAGCTCAGCTTTAAATCTGCAAGATTAGATTAATGTTCTGCTTTAAAAAACTCTGACTTCTTAAGCCTGTGTGCTTAGCTTACAAAGCTTTCATCATGTGTTCACTTTACAGGCTTGTTTCCTAAATATATATATATGCATTATATGTATTTTAATGGCTGTGGAACTTTACCTGAATGAAGAATATCATATCCATTTTCCCCTTCTTGAAAACAGGGGCTATATTTCCTTTATTCCAGTCATTGGGAACTTCACCTGACTGCCATGATTTTTCAAATATGATGGCCAGTGGCTTTGCAACTTCATTTGCCAGCTCCTTCAGGACCTGTGGATGGATTTCATCAGGTCCCATGGACTTGTGTACATTCAGGTTCTTAAGATGACCTCAGACCAGGTCCTCTCCTACAGTGGGGTTAAGGTCTTCATTCTCACAGTCCCTGTGTCTGCCTTCCAAGACTTGGGTGGTGCTGTCAAAGCCTTTTCCAGTGAAGACTGAGGCAAAGAAGTCATTCCCATAGCCTATAGGAAGGCCCTTGTTAGGTCCCACTTAGCCATCTCTTCAGCAGGTTAAATCAGCCCAGTTCCTTCATTTCTCCATGTAAGTGATTTCCCCAGTCTCTTGAGACACTGACATCCTTTCCTGGAATTGTTCCAGTTCATGGACATCTTTCTTGTTTTGTGGGGGGAGAACTCCATGCAATATTGTTGTTGTCTGTAGAGTACTGCTAAAAATAATGGTATTAAGAAATCATTTACCTAGGTATATAATACAGCATTGGAGCAAAAAGAGAATTTAAGGCTTGTTGTGTTTAACTTCTAACAAGTTGGTTATAACTGTAAAGAGCTCTAGTTCTATGATGTCATTTTTATTAAGCTGCATTCCTTATTTTTGTTCTCTGAAGATAGCATCTAAACCTTAATAGAAGAATCAGCTGAGGTTTGGACCTCTACTTTCTTTTCTGTTCTGAAAAACAAAGCCACAAACTTTACCAACTCCAATGTCTTTGGAGCTTAAGCATTTTTAAGAGCATTTTTAGAGTATTTCAATTCCATATTCTGTGGATGTAGAACAGCATGTCCTTATAGCTGTGCAAATACAATAGGTTGAACCAAGTGTCTTCACTGAAGTTACAGATTTTACTTTGCAAGACTTGGTGGTTCAGCTGAATGTGGCAGGTGAAACAACATTTGTTTTACATTTGGTTTAGATCTTTCTGGCCAGATTCCCTTAGGTTTGATTTCTATCCTTGTTATAAAATGCTGATGCTTTTGCTGGAAAGTTTGACCATGGCAGTTGAAGAAAGTAGGCATCTATCCATTCTGGATACATGGCAATCTAGGCAGCAGATGGCAAAATCATGGGGGGTGGCTTTAATGCAGTGAGCTTAGTCCCGAGAAGAAGTTAGACATTGCAGTTTTGTTATTGTACTTTCTGTGAAATGACAATGGAACAAAAGGGCAGAATGGATTTTATAAAGATTCCTTGCAGTTTTGAGGTTTTTTAACTGGTTACTTCCTTGTGACTCTTCTTGCTTTCCAAAGATCAGCCACACATGCTGAATAGGAGATGGTTGTTTGCATTTCTCAGGCAGTAGCTTATCTGAGAATATGTGAGCTCCATGTTCTGTGCAGCTTCAGACTTTGCTGTCTCCAGGTGCCTTTAGGCACCTTCTGCTAGGTGTTGGAGGAAACAAAATCATGGTTCTATCACAAAGTCTGCAGAAGGAACTTGCAGTGCAAGAACGTATATATGTTGTATTCCATGTTGCTGCCCAAATGAGTAGGTAGCTACCATGTCTTGAAGTGTGTGGCCTTTTCTCTAGAATGATTTTCCTCCAGAGTGATGTGGCCTTTCTCTTCGTGGTTTGGTGATGCAACAGAGGCTGTACAATATTATATGAGGTATTTGCTGCTTCTTGTGGCATTGGACCAGTTGATTTCCTAGAAGTGTATTGTTCTTGTTAAAAATATTCCCATCAATCAAGAATATCCTTTCTGTCCTCTTCTGCTATGATAATATGCAAGCAAACATTGCACTGCAGGGTCGGGCGGACCAGCTTTTGGGGTGACAGACCTCAGTTCTGTCCCTGCCAATGCCTTGCTATGTGGAATCTGGAAATTCCGTGGAGGTTTTTGAATTACAGTTGGTCATTTCATGGATCAGTTGTTGTTCATTTTGTCTGTTACTGTGAGGGTTAATTGTTTTTTATAAAGCAATTTATTTGGCTTTATTGAAAGATGGAACAACACTTGAAGTGTAGTTGTTAGCTGGGAATCTTACAGTGCAGCCTTCTTGCTTCATTCTGCAAAGCATCTACTGTCTGAGATGATCTAGAATTTAAAAGGTTTCAGAAAATACTTTTATGGAAGCTGTTGACACATAATGGCATCTATTTTGTGTGCTGTAACAAGATGTTTCATTGTCTTCCATTCATATATCTTTTTTTCCCTTTAACTTTTTCTTAACCTTCCTTGAACCTTTAAAACAAAGAATTGCTTTAGGAAGTTGTTATTTCTGATAAAATCTGTGTGCTTGCAGAGGCAGAGAACTCCCAAGGAATAAAGCTGAGAGTTTACACAAATAAAAAGACTCCCTTTGTTCCTTTTGGTTTTTTCTCTCCGCCCACAGTAGAGGGGAGTATCAGAGCTCAGCTTACCACATTACTTGTGTTATCGGGAATAGCCGTATACATTGAATACTAATAATATACCTAAATACTAATAAATACCTAAATACTAATAGGCATTTTAAAAGATTGTCGCACTTTATTATCATGACAAGCTTATACAGCCTTAAAAATGGTCACTAGCAAAGCCTTCTCCAAAGAATAGGAGGCACTGCTAGCAGGGAGAAAGCATATTATAGCATCTTATTAATGAGCATATGAAAATTATTAGTGTCAAATTGAGGTAGGAGAGGTTCCCTGGAATCTTTAAGGAAAGAAGGGGACTGATGCAAATTTAGAGTCAAAAGCAGGTGGTGTTCTCAACTGAAATGAGAAGTAAAGTACCTGAACTGTTTGCATGATTACTTCATTTGATGAGTTCTGAGAACAGTCTTGTAGAGGTTTGAAAATCACTGAGAAACCTCTTCAGCAACATGATCTTCTTATAGGAGCATCTTCTGATGAGATGTACACAGGAGCTTCATTTGATCTCAGAGTTTAGAAAAGTTCCCCATTAACAGAGTACTCATCTCTTAAGAGTGAAGAAGAAATGAAAGGTGTGTTCCCAATGGTTTTCTTTTGGCTGATCATTTACCCAGCGGCGCAGCTTCTGCTAGTGCCAGCAAGAATGAAGGTGCCCAACAGATGTAGAATTACAGAATGCTTTAGCATAAGGAAGTGGAGAAGGAAGGAAGTAACTCTCTTAAATTTCTTTGCATGGACCTACTTGGTTGCAAGAAAAGTACATGTCCTTTCTCTGGCTTTATAGCACAGTCATATGTTTAAAATCAACCCCCTAGAGTTTGATATGGAAGGACACTGCCCAAGAGTTCTCAGAGATCAGCCTCAGCATAAAGGAAAAAGCATTCAAATCCATAACTGAAGCTATGGGGATAAATAAAGAGCCTGCCAAGAGGACAGAAAAATTGAACGAACTAGTGACTAAGTGTTGGTAAAGCAAAAGAGGGGAACGGATGGAGCACAACTTGTGCTCCAATGAGCCTGATGTCTTGGCTCCATTGCTAGTAATGGAGCTAAGGGTAAAAACTGCTAGGGTAAAAATCCTATTAACTTAATTAAAGACAGCATTCTACCCTAGGATTAGAAAGAAAAAAAAGATCACCAGCGGATGATGATATAAAACATTTTGTCATTCATTGCATGGGCATTTAGAGCTATCTCACTTCTATAAATGTTGATCATTTTGATCAAAGACTTAATCAAAAATTATTTAGACAATTATTTCCTGATTCAAAAGTATTCTCTAGTGATAGGAAACTATTATACAGAATTGTTAAAGCATGCTTAACTGCATGGTGTTAATTATGCAATGATAAATTAGTCTACCTTTCTTCATTAACAGCATTTTAGCAGCAGTTAATAGTATTGTTTGTTCTTTCTAGGCAGTCGAAGAGTAATAATGCTCTTTAGGCAATTATTTTTGTAAACTTAGTCTTTTGAAGTGGCCAGTTTGTATTTGATCTTTAAATCCATTCTGTGAACTTGTTCAGCTATAGTCATTTTAAGTAATTATATTAATTAAGAAGCTGGCTTGTTGTATTGTTCTGTGGTGACTTGATTCTTTTTTATCTGACTGCATAGAATGATGGAAATATGTAGATAATTATTGTGTGCTAGATAATGATTATATTGTGAGCAGGAAACTGAGAACTGTAACTTTGGGCTCCCAGTGTGCAGCAGACTCATTGTACGACCTCATGGGGGCTCTTCCCTTTTGGTGTTTTTTTCTGTAGAATAAAGATAATACAGATTTAGCTCTTATGGCTGTCTTAAAGCCTAATGAATATTTGTAAGCATCTATGAGTTAGGAGTGGAATTATCCCTAGGTCAACCCCCTTTTTCTCAGTATTTCTTACTTGAGCAGTGTTTGGAATGGGGGGGATATTGATGCCTCATTCAGGAAAGAAGGAAAAACACTCCCCAAGAGGCAGAACTTGAAAGCTTCACACAGCTGAGAAACTCCAGGATACACAAAAAAACCCCCACATATTCTGCCACTTTCTTTTCTTCTCCTTCAAACTCTATCATTTTACCTCCATGTATCTAGGAAGAAAAGGAGATGTCATTTCAGCCTTATTTATATGTCATGTTCTGCTTAGCACTAATTTGAGTGCCTTGGTAAGCTCTTCTCTGAAAAAAAAAGAGATAAACTCTTTGCTATTTGGACATTCTGTACTTTCATTGCTTGTGTCTCACGTTTCACAAAACATGACCCTCTTTCCAAGTCAGTGTGACACAGTCTACTCCTAATGACCAGTGCAACACCTAGAGTGGGAATCAGCATGATTGTTGCCACACTCTTGTGATGACCAGCGGTTGAAATATGTAGGATGAAAGTAACATTCTAGTGAGTTTAAAACAAATGTTCAAGGATAATCATGTAAATATACTGTGTGGGCTCACTGAGGCACTTCATTAGGTTTGTGTGATGGAGCATTAAAAGCCGGTAGTTTTCTCCCCACTCTGGAACCTATTACATGAGTTTGAAGCCTGCTATTTCTCATGTTGTTCTCAGGAAAAAGCACACAGTTCATAGCAGATGTTTGTCTAATAGTGAAAGTTTACTGGTGTGTTTCACAAATCCGTGGTGATCCCCAGCTCATGAGGTTCATAAACCAGAAGCCACATTTAATAACATTTAGATATTTGTATCTGAGTTTGTCCACCTGCTTTTTCAACTGACATAAAGTACCTGCTAGAAAGAAATTCCCCATTTATCCTCAGTGTCACTTTCTTTGTGAGACCTCTCAGTACAGAGAAGAGGATGTGCTTATATGTATCAACCCCTGTGCCCCACACTCAGTGGAAAATAAGGAGTTAAGCCTTAACAGCCTGTGCATGATGTGAGACTAAGGCTGCTAGAAAGCTGTCTGTCTAGTAGCTCCTGGGCTTTTCATCAGTTCTTAATGGCATGTTATTTTCTTAATGGGATGTTATTTTCAAAATAGATTTAAACAGTTCTGGGATTTGTAGGAAGTTCCCACAGTACAGAAACCTCAGAAGATAGCCTGGAAATAAAAATATGTATATTTACATAGATAAAAACACATACATGAGATAAAGCTTTGGCACAGTGCTTGATTTTGTTGTGTGTACGATTTTGACTTCCCTTAGTCTGAAAATGATTCCTATAGCTTTTATTTACTGAAAGAAAAAGATGGCAAGAAAAGCAGGTTTTCTTTGCAGTACAGCACAACACAGGATGCCTATAAGCACTGTATGTCTTCTATTACTTAAGCTTGAGTCATTCATCAAAACTGCTCTGAAATAGCTATTTCACATGTCACACTAAATATGCCTAATTTTCAACACAATACATAGAGTAGCTGCACTGAAAGGAAAATTCAGTATATGGAGTGACAAAAAAAAAGAGAATATGAAAAAATCAGAAGGAAGACTTCCCAATGGAAATTGAGGTTACATTATTACACCAAACAGACTGTCCAAATATGCTTTGATTTTTGGCTCAAAACCGGTGTACTTGTCATCAACATTACTTTATGTAACAAAGTGTACAGACTATAGTTGCATTTCATTAAAGAAACCCCACATTTTATTTATTGCCTTTTTTAAAAAGCAGAGGTGATCCATCAGAGATGTACTTTTACACTGATATTAAAATCTGAAAAAATACAGCAGTTAAAGAACCCTTTTACTTATTCCCTGAAAATTTGTACTGTGCCAAAGCTGAATTATTGAATTTTCTCATTTCAAAAATAGTCTTTGCATAAAATAATGAAAAGCATTTGAATCTCTAAATCACAAGCTTATTTCCAATTGTTGATGATGAAAAGGAGTACAGGCTTTTATGAGACCTGGTTTTTAATGAACAGATTGGTACATGGTGTACTACTTTTTTAACAAGAGAGGGGAAAAAAGCCTATTTCTCATACTGCATACACTATTGTAATGTCTTGATCTAGTTGTGCTAGGTTATTTAGGGGCACAAAGTAAATGTGAAGCGCTTTGTTTTCCCTTCAGCTTCCAAGTGATTACTGAATTCTGTCTATTGTGAATGGCAGTTCTAATGGCCATGTACCCTCTAATAGTATAAGGGAAATTAGAAAATACAAGAAACAAGCACATAACTTAAGTAAGATCAGTGTAAGTATCAACTTCAGATTTAAAGAGACTTTTAGCGTAGGCTTTTCTAAGCCATTAGAATTCATTTTGAGTCCTCTCTGCATGCCTCCTATTGATTTGACTTTGCTAACACAAGAAGTGGTCAATTTTATTTTTTAACCCCCTGAAACAAACCTGTTTTCCACTTCTAAGCTCCTCAGCTCTCTCCTCAACACACAGTGGTTTAGGATCCTTGGACTACCCCACAGTTACCACTTACGCTCCTGTGATCACTGCAATGCTCATGTCCAGGTAAATAGTTGCTTCACGTAAACACAAAAGTTGTATAGAGGGTGAATAGTGAGTTCAAAGTTTATTAGACATGTGTAACTTGCAGCACATGAGATAGATGTGAGCAGCAAATAGCACATGTCTCATTTATTGCTTTTGATTTTCTATCTGTGGAAGGTGTAGTTCTAGAGTGAGACTACACACCTTTGAAACTTGACCAATGATTTTGCAAGCCATAAATACCTTACTCGGAAGGTTAGATGGGGGTCCTACTAATGCTTCATAGGCAATTAAGACACTGATACATAAGAAAAACAGCTGAAGTCAGTTAGTGGTAGTATTACTCTGTAGTATAAGTGGGTCAATATGAGCAGACTTAGTGAAATCCTTTGAAACAAAAGAAATTATTAAATCAGTTACTATTTAGGTCAATTACTCAAAATAAACCATTCATAGAGTGCCCCTGAGACAGGCAAGTCAAAAAGTATCAAGGATTTTAAACCCAAATTGAATCTCACCATTATTCTCGCTTACCCAAAGCTATCAAATTTTACCTTTCAGGAATAGATTGCATTAAGGTTTCACATTCTAACAGGGAAGGTATTTAGCATAGAATTGAAACAGTATTTCATCTATTTAAGATAAGTATGTGAAAAATGTGAAACAAGTTTTCTTAAAGTGTGTTACAATTTCATTTAGTCACATTTTAAGCGGTGTATGGTGATACCGTTGTCGGAATTTGAAGAGCAGGTTGTTGCCAATGCTGTTGAACTGTTTTTGCCTGACTGCTTTGGGGATTTCTGTGAACAAAACAGAGAGGAGGATGAGAGGAGAATCTGTGAGAACATTTTGTTGCATTTAGCTATATGTATTTAGTCTCAGATGTTTGGGATCTGTCCTCAAGTAACAGAAAAAATAGGAAAAATTTAAGAAGTACTGTAATAAATATGAGCATGTCATTGAATAACCCCCCAAGAATATTTTCACTTTATCTGTAATATATTTAAGCATCTCTTAAAATTTACTAAAGTTCAAGAATTTTTAATAGTATTATAAAGATCAAGTCATTCACCAAAAATCAGTATCTGATTCTTGTAACGGGACTTTCCATAAGAAAGCTCAAAGTGAAGCTGTTGGAATAGATTTATCATATTTCTACATTTATTTTCTTGTGCTTCTTATGGTGCCAACCATGCAGATGTTGGTGCCTTATATTCAGCACATAAGGTGACTGAGGAATATTCTTGGCATTATCAACATTAGCGCATCGTCTTACCATTTCCTTTTATTTTGTAGTTGTAATTGCACAAAACAAAAGAATATTTATTGAATGAAAAAAATAAGAAGCATCTGTTTCTTTAAAGAAGATGCTTTAATAAGCTGATATCATGGAACGAATCAGGTTTGGCTCAGTCATTGTAAACTCTTTTTTTAAGCTGTAGTAACAAGGAATTAAATGTTCTTCCCAAAACAGCAGAAATCAGGCCAGACAGCTTGAAGTTTAGTAATCATAAAACCAAAAAGCTGTTTGTCCTTGTGATCTGAGACTACATGTGCAGTAATAGGCTTTTGCATAGACCAGTAGCATGAAGACATCCAGAGTGTAACTGGCAGGTTTTGCTCAACATGCTGCTGCATTCACCTGCTTCTGTGTTTTATACTTGTGATCTATTGATACTTGAGTTTGATGATACAGCACTGGACTGGGATCAGAGAGCGAGGCATTGTTAATCTAAATGATCATGTGTCTCCTCAAACTCCAAGGAAGTCTTTGTGCCACCAGTGTTAATATACTTTACAGCTTAATAAATTTTACAGGATTGAAGAATTGAACTTAGTTTGGATATGGAGAAGTCAGCTTAGCCACTGGACAGTCAGAGAGGTGAGAAATGGGAGTACATATTGAGTCTTCTGTTATCTTTAATCTAAGATTCTAAACTAACCCTCCCAGTTTTAAGGGCTGAATGTCTTCTGGTTTTGTTTTGGCTTTTCTGGATGTGTTCTGTGAATTTTGTGGTCTTGTTTTTTCCTTTTCTCCCCCCCTGAAATGTACCATCATGGTTAAAAACAAGAGAGGAAGGAGGAAAAAGTAAGCATGTTTACACTTTGTGTTGCTCCCAGATTGCAGAGTATCTGTGGGTGGCTTCAAGCAGCTGTTTCTCCTGGTTACCTAACATTCTTCTTTGAAATATAGAAAGGAAAAAACACCCCCCAAAAAAACAAAAAACAACCCACAACAAGTCTAAATGTCAGAGTCTAAATGAAGCCAATAAACCTTTTCTCAAGTTCACTAGTTCCTCTGGTCAAGTACATTTGTTCTCTCTTAGGGACAAAATCTATTCCATCCAAAAAGCCATTATTTAGGCAATACTTAAACCAATGTTATGACCTCCTTTCCTATCAGCTCAAACAACTACAACAGTGAGAGACGGGGCTGCCTTCTGGGCTTTTTACCACCTTTCACTGGAGTTTGTTATCTTGGTGGCAGAGGTGTCAGAAGCAGTAGTATTGCCGATTCCGGCCTGAGACTGGGTGCATCTGGTGTGCAGGACCTACTCCCATCTGTGGGGAGTGCTTTTGAGTATCTCCTGGACTGACAGTGGGAAAGAAAATGTCTTCAACTGTCCCAGCTAGATTTGCCAAAGCTGTTTCTTCACCTCCTTAGCCATGAATAGAAAAGCAGAGGTTTAGTTCTGCTTTTATTTGTTAGCAAATGTGGGTATTCTTGTGTGGGCAGATTTCCTTTCCAACAAAAAGCTTTGTCAGGACTAATACAGACCTGGGCATGGGATGCCATGAGAGAAAGACCCACATCCAAATACCAACTCAAAATAATGAGTACCCCAGTGGTTAGGGTGTATCAGTGTATTTCTTGCTTTCAACAGTATCTTTCATTTTGTGGTTTATGCATGCTAACTATGCATATATTAAAGTACATATGCCACAGTAAGGGTGTCCTAATTAAGCAGAATGTAAGAATCTCTGTTTCTGGTCCAGTGAGCAAGAAGATATTTTTTTACACAATTTTCAAGAGCTCCAGCTGCTGAAATGGATAAACTGGTCTTCTTGAGGGACTGTGAAGAAGAGCATCTAGTCATGTTCTGTGGTGCCCAAGAGCAGCCAATTCCCACAGTGTTTTCAGAGAATAATGAAAAGGCAGAAATATCAAGGCTGGAAAGGACCTCTGAGATACCTGGTCCACCTTTTGTTTGGAACAGGGCCTTGGATTACATTATCCAGGGGCAATAAAATCAGCTGCTGCTTCTGAACACATTGTTCAAGGATAGTGTACATCTTTGTGATGCATCAATGCTGGATAGGAATAATTTCCTCTATGCAACTCTCCTGCATGCTTCTTTCTTAATTGCAAGCCCTCCTGCAGGAAGAATGGAAATAATTAAAGCTGGTTTGAGTCTGTTTTACTTTGTACTGTTGCAGGGACAGGAACAAATACGATTCTGTGAGTTGTGTGCTGTTATCAGTGCTCATTCAGAAATCAAAAGATAACAGTGGTTTTGTTTTATCCTGATTTTTAAACTCTTCAACAAGATGATAATTTAGATACAATGCCACTCTCTTGTAGCATTTGATTTTCTTCCCCACCCGTTCAGGGCGTTTGTTTCAGTTTCTAAGGATGCGTCATGTGGGTCTTCTCTTTCTTCTCAATCTGTGTCACCTTGTTCTTCAAGGATAATTCAAGGGAATTAGGATAAAACAAATGCCAGTAACAACATTGCTCACTCTTTTGTTATCCTTTCCTGCCTTAGGTGACAGTGACTGGCCCCAAATATAAGAGTGGCTCTTCTGAAAACATCCTACCTGACTCAGAATAATGGATATCAAAGACAGAAGACACCGTTCTCTGACCAGGGGCCGGTGCGGAAAGGAGTGTCGCTATACAAGTTCTTCACTGGACAGTGAAGACTGCAGAGTACCAACTCAGAAGTCTTACAGCTCAAGTGAGACACTGAAGGCGTATGATCATGACACCAGGATGCACTATGGAAATCGAGTTTCTGACCTGGTTCACAGGGAGTCGGATGAATTTCCAAGACAAGGTTTGTTTAAACTTAGAACTGGTTTCTTTACAGTAATCCTCAGTATACAACCTCTGTTGCTTGTTAAAGTAGCCAGTGTTATAAGGAGGTTTCATGAAAGAACTGTAGGCAAATGGATACTATTTTACCATTTCAACTATTTTGTGTTAAATTACGAACTTCTTTCTCAGAATAAAACACAGCTATGGTAAAATCCCATATGGCCAACTTATATTCACTATTAATCAGGTGCCTTGAAGTCTTTGCCCGTTCCTAACTGCTATGTCATTTAAGTGTGGGAATGGGAGTGTTGTTTCCTCTGCTTTCATTTTGTCACTTCTTACTCTTCCTTCTCACCCTTCACCTCATAAAAACTGGAAGGAGAAAACCTGTTTAATTACCTTTAAGACTGGCTATAATATGTTATTGCAGCATTGAGATCCTAGAATATTTGAAATAACCTGCCTGTGTGAACTTGTAAGTATGGTGAAGCAATCTCTTCTTTTATAAATGCTTCTTACTTTAAATACCTGTTATGTCCAATAACAATCTAAATGTTTTACTCTCATTCAGGTATTCACTTATCTGAATCAATCAGAAGTCAAGTGTGTTGAAGCCATCAGTGGATATTGCTTCATAGGAACAGTATCCAATCATCTGGTTAACTTGACCAAATAGACCTATTAAATTGTCATTCAGCCAACAATTAGATATGGTTTTTAAAATAAATGGCCTGGTTTAGTTTTAGCTGAAGAATCAGATATGCTTTATATCAAGTAAGGTATAGGCAGTTTTGAGATACAAATGTACAGCACTTTGTGCCCCCTCTATGGAAGGTGAATTATCTAGGAAAATTTGAATTGCTGAAACTCTCCTACTTTATGTATGTGCTTGTTAAAGCCATGTGGTAGTTCCCGACTGTGTATTTCTGATATTGTGACTCAGGGAATTCTAAGTTCTTGCTCTTCTCTGTGGAGATCGTTCAATGAAAGCTCATTTTTGTATATATGATATAATGTCACTCAACCTGTTAAAGTGTTCTGCCAGCAGTCAGTGTCTGCTTTCACCTTTAAATCAAAATATCTATTAATTAGCATCTCTAATTAAACCCTTGTCTAATCCCTTGTTTCTCTCACATCTGTGTACAGACATTTGGAGCTGTTTACATTGTGCTTGATCTATCAAACATCCAGTTCTGTTTTCTGAGGTAATCTGTGTTCTTGTAGGGTCTGTCTTTACTTATTGGTATTTAACTAGAGAGAACCCATCAAACTGCAGCTACATCATATCAGCTACCAGAGCCATTTTCACTGTGGTTTGTTCAGCCTTTGTGTACAGGAGTCATCTAAATATTACTTTTTCCTATCTGGATGATTGATGCTTCAGCTCAAGTGCCTCATTTTAGTTTCCAGGTCATTATTTGGCATTTCATGAGGATGTTCTTTTTCTCTTGATTACTGATTTGACAACTGTTCATCCTCCTCCTGCTCTTAATATGTTCTTGTCTGCCCTCTTTATGAAGGGGAGTGCAAATTGTTGCTAACTGAATTGAAACACTCAGATTATATTTTTTCCCCTCTCCATTAGTCTGTAGTGTTGTGTCTGGATGAATAACATTTATTTTAGGAAGCCAAAGTCAGTTTTTGTTAAATAATGTAGAATCACAACATTGTTTAAGCTGGAAAAAATCTGGAAAAGATCATGAAGTCCAACCCTTACCCCAGCACTGTGAAGTCCATCACTAAACCATATCTCTCAGTGCCACATCTACATGTCTGTTGAATATGAGCAGTAAGTCCTTCTTCCTGCTTTTGTTAAGTTTAGAAAGCAAATTTCTTCAGTAAACAAGTCTATATAACAATTAGTTGTATTTGAAAGCTTGGTGTATTTCTGGTTGTACAGTTTTCCTACTGACATGAAATCTGCAATAACGTGGCAAAAACTGTTAAGGCTTAGTACATGTTCTCACTTTCTACTTTAATGTTGTAGGGATAAAACTACGATTCACATAGTAAAAAATCCTGTTCATTACATCTTACACATGCAGTTTCCAGCTGCACACATCTAGGAGTTTATACATGTAAATTTATTCTAAATTTGAGTGGGTGTTTTGATGGGATTAAATTCGGTAGGAAATAAACATGCTTAAAATAAATAGTCTTTAGAGAATTTTTTATTCTTCTATTATAAAAAAGCTTGACATTTTTAAGCAATTGTAGATATCTTCCTCAATATTTTGTCTCTTCTGTTAGTAAAGCTACATGCATTTGACTTGCTGAAAAAATATCTGTTTTAACTGTGGTACTGGAATTGCTCAAAGAAAGTAGTTTTAGCTGCTGCCTGATCATACATTACTCAGTTATGAAAATCTGTGAAGCATAAGACCAAGTTGTACTACTTCCATTTTTGTTTATGATGGCTCAACAGTGAAATGCTGAAATAAAAACTATATTCAGAGCTCAGAAGTCTGAAACAGATATTTTTCTTTGCTTTAGTATTTTATTGTCATTCTGTTCTGACTTGATTGTCTTCATGAAAAAGCAGATCTCCAAAATATAAATCCCTCTGGAAGCTAGTGTGAATAAAGCACTTGATAGGAAAATTAAATGTCTTTGGAAGTTTAGCTCTGAGAATGTAACTTTGAAGCTTGTCATCATTTGCATGTCTTGAAATAAGCTTATTTACTAATTGCTGACCAATGTGCCTACCAAAGTATGTTCCTCTTTGGCGTAGATGCTGCTTTGCTATAAAGGATTGATGGATGACATCCTTAGTCTGGCATAACTCTTACTGTGCTCTTTCTAAGATGTTTACCTGTAATTTTTCTAAGTAATAGAATTCCCCTTTAAAGTTGTTTTAATGTATTGGTAATAATATTTGTACAAAATGATACACGATAAGTTCAGTATTTTTGTGTCAAGCTTTTTTTCCAGTCATCTTCAAAACAGATTTCAGATTCTTGGCTAAAACGACAGGTCCATGCCATTAATTTGTCTTAGATTTTCCCTAATATAGTAAACTATAGATAGAAATGTATTCATAATTCAGCACCTGCACTGGATATTCATTAGTCAATCAATCTCAGAAACGCAGTCCTTCAGTGAATCTGAGAGAACGTTCAAACATCACAAGATTTATTTAAAGTGGAGGAGTCCTTTTCTGAATGCTGTATTTTAAGATGAATAGAATCTTTTATACTTTCTACTAGGATATGTCAAAAGCTTGACAATGTTTCTGCCACCTCTGAATATTTGAATATTTTACAATCTTCTGGTAATATGTGAATTTTCTCTATTCCATGTATTTTTCCAGCAAAGAGAACCAATTATCAAACTTTAACTTTTTTTTTTTACTTTTTTTTATTTCTTTTTAAAGAAGATACCTTCTTTCTTACTTCATCTGCTGACACAGCACAATGAAGACAGATTTCCTTTAAGGCAAAAAAAATGAGGATTTTACAAAACTTCTTTAAAGAGGTTGCTTTGAAAGGCAACTTTTCTACAAGTATTCTTTATAACCAAACTGTACTTAAAAGAACACTGTAATGAGTTGTTAAGAGTTTTAAACTGGGCTTCAAAGAGGTGATTGAAAACTTTGCTTTTCCAGAGTTCCCCACTTGGTATTCATAGCTCATGGATTTTGTTTCTGCCTGAACCAGGCTTCAGCTGATACAAAATTTATTAGCCAATAGTTATAGTGAATGGACTGCTTTCTCATTCTCAGGTCAGATCTAGTTTAGCAGTAAATCTCTGCTGTGAAACGTTAGAGCAAATACAGTATATGATTGAAGTTAGTAAAAAGAAGTCTAAAAAAGACAATCACATTAATCTGGACCTAACAGCCTTCTGACATATTTTGGCTTTTTTACCATGGTTGAATTGCTTTGTGTATGTCACTGCATCTCTTGTTGTATAGTGAGATAATTTCAGTAATGAACAGCAGCCAATTCCTTTCTGTATGTCAGCTCAAATTCCATTGTTATTCTTTTGTATGTACAAACATGCTTTCTAATCTTTTCTAACACTATAGGTATGTTAACGGAAGTTAGAAAGTAGTAGTGACAATGATTTTAATAAGTTTCTTATAACATCCCTTAAGATTGTCCAGTATTTTTATTAACATCAAATAGAAAATTAAGTTATATTGGTAGAATTCTCAGAGAGGGGCACTGGGGAAGTGTAATGCACTCAGTTTTCTTCCACATGCAGTTATGTTACCGTGCCATACAACTCATAATCTCTTGGGTATTTCATACTGTATCTCTTTTCCATATATATTCAATAGGTTTCTTCAAGGAAAAAAAATCAATTAAAAAAACCCAAAACCCCAAATCCAAAGCAACCCAAACCAGTTTGATGAATCTACATTCTATTCTTTACAGCCTACTTTAGGGCAGCTCTGATTGCTGAGAAAAATGAATGTTGTTTTTACTTCTCGTTCTTCTTCACATCATAAATCTTTCACCAGATAATTTACTGGGACACATTCAAAGAAGCACACTGCAGCAGGAACATTTCATGAGAGTGATTAAGCTTGTCCAGATTGAAAGTTATTGTGGTCTGGTATTCTGTGTTCGGCAGTGACTGATATGCTGCTGTATGGTGGGGCTAGCTGCTGTCACAGGTTCTCAGACTAACTAGGCTTTGGCTTGCTGCTTCTATTCCCAGTAACACCAACATTAGATTTTGATTATCTTGTCATCAGACACAAGTCATACTCAACTTTCAGGCTCAAGTCTGCATATCCCAAATCCAACTAAGTTTTACTCATTCTATTGTTAATATTTCTTTCCAGAACCTGTGACCTTTTGCAAATTAGATGCTCAATATGTACATTTGGAATAAAAACCATTACAGAAAACTTTTTATTGTATGCTGGTTAGAGAGGGAGCACATTCTTAGTTTTCCTTTGATTGGGTTTGGATGGCATTCTGCAACACATCCCTTTTCAGTGTATCCATACTCTTAAATAATCAAAGAAAATCGGAGGTAGAGGCAGGTGGCAGAAGCTTGGGTAGGAAGCCCTTAATGTGGAGTCAGATGTAGGGTTGTTTGTATGGTGAAGAAGTCCTCAAGGCAAATTTCCTGTTAGAACTGGTATACACATGTAACTTCCACTGCTGATGAATTGAGATTGATGTTGTTTTAATGGTTACCTAAGTCGTACGTGATCCCAGTGTGAAATATTTATTCAGGTGAGACAACTCTTGAAAGCACGACATTAGTAAGAAATATTTATGTTTTAATATGTATACCTTATTTAATAAAGCAAATACATTGCATGAAAACTCCCTCCCCACCTTCTCCCTTCCCAAATTGTAAAAACTTATATGGTTCTTATTGTTAAGTGATTTAGAAACATGAAAGTACTTTTCATCTGTGCTTTCCTCTGTGCTGATATTGTAAATAATGGAGCTATGCAGCAGCATTATTAAAACAGCAAATAAATCAAAGTACAAAACCTTATAGCATCCTTCTCAAAAATGCATTTAGGAAAGGAAAATGTAAGAAAATCTAATCCAAAATCTAACATGCCTCCTCTCATTTATACTCCAGTGTCAGGTGGTCTTTTGAGCTGCAGGTATTAAGATCTGCTGATAAGCAGGAATTAAACTAAAACTTTATGTATATTAGGTTTGAGTCACAATTAACACAAAATCAAAAGGAAATCTGCTTGGAAGAGGCTTTTCAGTGAAACATCATGGAATAGACTGTCCTCAAGGTTACCTCCAAGTACAGATGCAGGAATCATTTTCTCTTGTTCTTTTGTGGGTTTTGTTTGTTGTTAGAGTATTTTATATGACTGGTTTGGTTTTGGTTTGTGTTTTTTATTTCCTTCTGAGCAGCAAGCTCCCTCATTTGTGCATGGTGGTTTGACTCAGTTGTTGTGGTCATCTCTTACTTTCTGCCTCCATTCCTCTGCTATCCTGCATTCCTGGCTTTTCACCACTCGCTATCTCCATATACTGCAAGTCAATTTGCTGGGTGTGGTTGGTTGCTCAGACCCACCAGCACTAACTAGTGACTAGTTAGCTTGTCTAACACAGGTTTGTTGAAGGTTCAGCTCTTGCTCTCTTACTTATCTGACTAGCTGAGCAGCTTCTAGATCAGCATCTTTGGTACTGCGCCTGGGGAGGAAGAACCTCAAGTACCAGCACAGGCTGGGAGCTGACCTATTAGAGAGCAGTTCAGCTGAGAAGGACCTAGGAGTGTTGGTGGATGATAAGTTGACTGTGAGCTGGCCCTTATGGCCAGGAGGTACAAGAGGGTCCTGAGGTGCATGGGGAGGAGGGTAGCAGCAGGTTGAGGGAGGTGATTCCTCTTTGTCTACTCAGCCATGGTGGGGCCACTGTACACAGTGCTCCTCAGTACAAGAAAGACATGGAGCTGCTGGAGAGGGTCTGGCAGAGGCCACAAGGAGTTTGGAGCACCTCTCTTATGAGGCAATATTGCGGGAGCTGAGCCTGTTCAGTGTGGAGAAGAGCAGACTGAGAGGGGAGTCCATCAGTGCAGATCAGGATCTCAAAGGTGAGTGCCAGGAGGATGGTGCCAGGCTCTTTTCAGTGATGCCCAGTAACAGGATGAGGAGCAATAGCCGTGAACTGAAACACAAGAAATGTCACCTCAACATGAGGAGGTACTTTCTGTTGTGGGTGTCAGAGCTCTGGCACAGGCTGCCCTCTATGGAGACATCCCAAACCCACCTGGACACATTCCTATGTGCCCTGCTCTGGGTGACCTGCCCTGGCAGGGGTTGCACTGGGTGATCTCTATAGGGCCCTTCCAACCCTGATGATTCTGTAAGTCTGTGATGTTGGCCAGTGAGTCCTCCTCTGAGAGAGCAGATACTGAATGTCAGGGGATGTATTGCAGCCTGGCAATTCAGAGGTGGCCGTTGCAATACAGCATGTTGAAGTATTTAAAATGTCATTGCTATGGAAAGAATGTAATCAGCTAGCAAGCTAAATACACAGTGTAATCGATTAAAGTATTACTGGGAATCTTGTTCTAGGTGAAAGTAATAGAGATGGAGTTGAATAACATATTCTCTCCTGAAACTTTATATAGAGGAACTATGGTGCTGACAGAGGATGCCAGTAATAATTAATATGACCAGTGCCGAAAAGCACAGTACTGTTCTAATATTAATATGTATTTGTAGAATAAACAACAACCAGCTAGACATAATATGTGAATTCTGTGTACACACACGGTTCCTCTTGGGGAATGATTTTTTATTCCTGTCAGTTTCTCTCTAGTGATCATTATTAAGAATCAGCATTTGTTTACAGTTTACATTGCAGAATCAGCATGCAGGGATTTCCCAGGCATCTACAGAATCATAGAATCAGCTAGGTTGGAAAAGACCTTTAAGCTCATCCAGTCCAACAGCACTGCCAAAGCCACCACTGACCCATGGCACTGAGGCCTCATCTCCAAGCTGTGTGAACCCTTGCAGGGCCGGTGCCTGCAGCCCTGCCCTGGGCAGCCTGTTCCAATGCTGAGCACCCTCTGGGGCAGGAATTGTTCCTCAGCTCCATCTGAACCTGTCCTGGTGCAGCTTGAGGCTGTTTCCTTTTGTCCTACTGCTTGTTACTTGGGAGAAGAGGCTGACCTCCATCTCACTACAACCTCCTTTCAGGGGGTTGTAGGGAGCGACAAGGTGCCCCTGAGCCTTCTCCAGACTATACTCCATATGTAAGTATATATATATCCCTCATATGTAAGCATATATAGATGTATGCTCCTTTTTTTTCTAGAGAATTATTTAGCTTTTGAAAAGAGCTTCTGGGATTTTTACTGCTGCTGTACTGGACTCCTCATTAGTTCGTGATTAAGTTAAACTCAGTTTTATTTTTTTAACCATTTACAAAGTTACATGAACATTATGCAAACTAGATAGAAAAGGGCATCTTCTAAAACATAGGCATTATCCACTCATGCAGTTAGCACATGCTGTGAATAAAAGAATTTTTTTTGAAACCTTAGGTCTAATCTATAATAGGCTTAGTAGTTACCATTTTAATGCAAATATATTTTCAAAAGCACTTCAAAATTAATAGGAACTGCACTTCCTGTACTTTATAGTTCCAAAATTGTATCCAGGAAAAAGGTCTTGTGCTTCGAAACAACAAAGTGTTTGCTTGCCTTGTAATGCTAGGGCTGAACTGAATGTTGAAGGAAAACTTGCTGTATTTAATAGAAGTCTAAAACTTTGTAAACTGAAAATAGAAATGTTTGAGCCTATAAATCCTTCTTCATTTTCTCATATACACGTGCACACACTCTTCCAAGTTTGTAATATTTGGACACATCCATGTGGATGTTCATTCTCTTATTAAATCCATCATAAAGGGAAATAATGCATGCCAAGGAGAGGAGATAATATCTTTCTTTTTAAAATAAGATATTTTAAATTAAAATACTTATTTCTTGATTAATCCTACTCACACAAATAACTAACTTGTGCAAATTCTGCAGATATTCCATCTGCTCTGGGTTCTTGTCTATACAAAGATCTGCAGTTTAGTATAGGTATTTTTTAGGGTATATTTTCAGCAAGAAGAGTTTGGAAAAGAGGCTGATTACTTGTGAGTGTTCTCAAACTGATGAAGAGATTCAGGTGCTTTTCTAATACACCTATTACCGTGCAAATCTCAGATTTAAAAAGCTTTTATGCTTGATCTGGGTTTGAATTGGGCATTTTTGTCCCTGCATCCTACGCACGTACCAGAAAATTAGTCTTTAGAAGTCACATAGTCCAGAATTTACGTTAGTGAATATTGTTTCTCCTGTGAAGTTGGGACCCCACTAAAACTTGGTTTCTGGCAAGGAGGAGTTAAGCCATTTGCTTTTCCTTCTCATAATACAAGAAAGAGATATTTAAAGAAATGGAAATCTATAAGATTTAAACCAACAAAAGCATTTATTTTGGGTTATACATTGTTGAACCCACTGATATCAGATGTTTTTAAAGTTCACATCTTCAGGAAAAGAAGGAAAGGCTTAATCATTTTATTCTTTTGGACTGCATGGAAGATGGGCTGAGCACCAGACTGTATGCACGGCTCCAGTGCACAAGTGCATTTTCAGTTCAAATGCATTGGGAATAGGCTTTAGGTGTTTATTATGTTTATTCTGGAATCGTCTTTTGCACCTTATATTTTATGCCCATGTTCTTTTAAATATCTTACTATTGTGGAGGACTAAATTCTAGACTTGGTGATCAACCGGTTGGTCTGTGGTGATGATTACTATGTTTATTGTTTGTTTTCTTGTCCCTGTTTGTTCTCCTAATACCTCAAACAGATTAAGGGATTTTTAGGAGCTTTTCAAATATTGTGACTGGACCCAAATGCACTCAGTTTACTTAGAAAAACATAGGAAACTTTTAAGCAAACAAACAAGCAAACAAAAGCACTACCCAAACCTCCTGTTCTTCCTTAGATAACCAGGGATGTTTTGGAGTTGTGTCAAAGTGCTGATAACCAATTCACTTAAAGCCTATAAATGGGAATCAAAATTAATAACAAGAAAACAAGAAGCAAGTATAATTGGGTAAGCAGACCCAGCATTTTTGGTTTAGTCCTTTTTCTTTTATATTGTCTCTGAATTCAGCATTTAAGATCAGAAGACCTACCAGTTATCTTGTTTGGCTTCCTATCTGGTTGCTCATTAACTTTCATCTCTATTTCTACATTGATCCCAGTAATCTGTCCTTGAATGAAACACCTTCTGGAGTCCTGAAAACATCAATAGATGGAAAATCCACCATTTACACTGGTGAGCAGCATCTGTAAGAAGTCAGCCTTCATGTGCAGTGCAGACGCCAGTTTCTCTTTGGATTCTGGAAACTGGCTTCAGTTGTTAGCCATTAGGTCTGGTGATGCCCTTTTCTGTTTTATAGGAACACCCATAATACCCAGTGTTTTTTCTTGATGTATGCAGTTCGATTCTGCAGTTAAGCCAGTTGTCTTTTCTATAAGCTTTATCCATCCATTATCTGTCTGTCCAGGTAGAGCATCTTCTGTCATGAATTCAGATCTGTTGCTTGTTTCTAAACCCTTTCCTATCTTATAGTTTTTCTGTCAAGGAAGTAAAATATACCATAACAATGCTGTATCTGCCTCACTGTGGTGGTTGAAGACTTGTTGAAGAGGCTGAGACTTGTACACAGATAGCCCCTTTACACTACTTTCATGTTTATAAACCCAAACTTCAAATGAACATCTTCTGGGTAGCAGTAGGTTCCTGTTGAGCTGCTGGTCCATGATGCTTCCTAAATTCTTTCAGGATCTGGATAGCTGACTAGGCAGAACAGCATGCAGATATTTTTATATATAGCAATTTTTTATATGAGTGCTTAGCTGGAAGTGTCTTACAGTGAATGCTAAAGTACATATCTGTGAATGTAGACCATATTGGAAACAGAGATTTACTGTCCCAAAGTGTAATGCTTACTCAGCCATCTGATGAGATTTGAGCACTAAACAGTTTGAGAGGGATGCATAAAGCTGTTTTATTACAAGATGCTGTTATGAATTGTAGCAGCTTTCCTTATGTTATACTGCTGTTGCCAAACAAGTCACATGAATGTAAGCAGTTTTATTTGTAATTACTTGCTTACGTTTCCTTAGAATATTTGGGTTATTGCTGCTGGTGGTTCCTACTCCTCTGCTGGTGGCAATCCCTACATCCTGTTTAGCTTAGAATGAGAAGATACGTTTTAAACTCTGGAGAAAAGCCTCTCTGAAGAATGCTGTTTCTGATATGTGATGTGGAATGGGTCTCAGATGTTTGTGTGTGTGAAAGAACCTTGTTAAAATGGATGCAAGAAGTTTATACAGGAAAACTAAAAAACAACCAAACCCTGTTCTCTGTTTTTTCTTAATGCAGTGAGAAGTAAAGTAGACTTCATTTTAGCTGAGTTTTATCAAGTCCAGAAAATGGAGAGAGGAATTAACCCATCTGAAATGATGTTATAAGAAACAGAACTTAATTTTTTCTAAACCTTAGTCAAAAACTGGATGGTGCAAACTAAATTTGACACTTGAAAATGTTGTTGACATAACACTAAAAGCAGTGCCTGTTGTCTTACTTATGATTTGGTTCTCTGAGCTCTGTGTAACTACACTTGTTTTCGATGCTGCTAGTTAGCTCTGTTTTCCTTGTGACAGTCATTGCTTTCACAAAGATACTTGATTGAGCTAGATTACAAGGGAAGAGTTTGATCCCTGGCACTGGAACGCCCCTTCTGTGTAGTTTATCCAATGTAATTTTGAAAGTCAAACCTTGGTTTTCTGTTAATTCCCATGCATGATGGTTCTTCAGCTTAATAAACACTTTCCTTGGAAGATCTTATCAGTATTATAGAATTATAGATAGTTCAGGTTGGAAAGGACCTTAAGATCATCTAGTTCCAGCCCCCATGCCATGGGCAGGGACACCTCAAACTATTCTGTTCCATTCCTTGAATTGCTTCCGTTGCCCAGGTTATCAGCCCAGCTATGCTTACTACGCCTAGCACTGTAAACATCTCTCAGCTGTATGCCCATCACTGTCATGTTTCTTCTTTCCTTATCAGCTTGCTTATCCACTCTTAAGCTCTGAGTCTGAGCAGTTGCTCTCACTGTGTTTCTTCTCTTAGAGCAACTTTTCAGTGTGTTCACATGTGACCTAAAATTCTTGGAAACATTCATGTGTGGTGGGGTTACACAGAGAGCTACAGCTGAGGTTTGTTGGTTTGACAGCTCCACCAGCTCTCATATAATGTAAGGAAACATCTAATGTTAAGAGATTTTAAATAATGTCCAACCAGTAGGGTTTTTTCCACTATTCCATGTGAAAAAAGTAGAATAGCATTTGGTCAGGTTTTACCTAGAAATAGCAAGTTGTGTGCTGACTGCTGGCTAGAAACAGGTTTAACTTTTTCTTGCATGAAATAGTAAGTGTTGAGTTGCAGGATGACTCAGTTCGCTACAGCTTTGTCTTCTCAAATATATTAATTAATATTGTATAAGTATGGAAGTAAAAATTACCAGTGTTTTAGGTTTTGCTACTTAAACCAGAGGCAAAGTAAAGTTTGGTAACTTTCAAAACAAAACAACCCCCAAAAAGAAGAGACAATCGTGTAGAACAAACAGGATGAACTTCATTCCCTGAAGCAAATGCCCTATTCTGTGGGCACAGAATTCTAGCTTTTCTGAGTTATTTTCAATAGGATACTGTGTTTTAAAGATGGCAGTTTAAAATGGCATATTAAATTTATTTTTTAAATAATATTAATATTTCAGATGATGCACTTACAGGACCACAAGTCTTTCTAGGAGTAATATCCCATTTGATTTCATGTTGGTATCCTGTTGTCTCCTAGAGTTTTTCTATCCCTAAGACAGACATTCGAACAATATTAAAGCTAAGCTGAAATAGTGCTTAATCTCTGAGGAAAACTATTTCCTTCACTGCAAATCCTTCACACTATGCTAAAACTTTACAACACAAAAATGGTAGTCAGGGCATAATTTTTGCTTAAGTAATCTTACTGGAGAGCTGGGGATTAGTCACATAGTAGCTTGGTTTGGGGGTTTGCACTTTAGTTTCTAACAAGTCTATTAAATTTGGTGCAATTATATGTTGGCACTAATTTTAAAACAAGAGTGAATACAATTTTGTGTATGGATAGGCAACTAAGTGTGTGTGCTCCTAGTGTTTTCTGAACTCTTATAAACACAGAAATAAAACTCATAAGACATTATTACCAAAATCTGCTGCAAGCACTGAATTTGTAAAGTAGATTGTTAATAATGTAAGGAATGATGTATCACAGCTGTAATACTGTGTCTTCCAGAATTAATGAACAGCTATAATTTTCATAATGAAAAATTAAAGTAAGGTTAAAGTGGTTTGTAAGGCTGCCTACAGACCTAGCAGCACTCTAAATAGAGGAAAGAACATTAAATTTCAGGGACTTGCAAATATATATTATCTAGTATTGATAGAGGGCTAAAATCCTGTACGTTTATTTAGGATTGTTAAATGTGGACAATTCAGTCAGAACACAGCACAGAAAAATGAGATGTTATTTGCTCTCTGAAATTACTGTGTACACAACAGTTTGTGGGTTTAGATGTCTTCAGTACTTCAGTTTCCTGAGTCTCTCTTGTTGACTCAGTGCAACAATCTCTCATCTGTGTTTGCCTGTTTCTTTACCGTTTCTAAAGTAAAATGAACCTTTGTGCTTGCTTTTACTGTTAACAACCTGTAATGAAGTCCTTGTTACTGTGCATTGGCTATTCTGGGGTAGTTGTGCCAAAGCTACACAGATGAGGGCCTGACTTAATGTATTAGGGTAGTTCTGAAAAAGTCTACTACCCACAAAAGTTTGCCTTTGAGAGATGGTATTGCATAGGTAAGGCTTAGCTTGTGTTTTAGAACCTACCCTTGAAGAACATCTAACTCCATGATGACATTCAGCTTCAGATCACAAGAAGCTGCTGTGACATGTGTGCCATGTTCTTGCATTGCCCTGAGTGTCAGTGGCTTGGTGGGATGAGTGTTGCACAGTCAGAGGCTGTAAAATTGCCTTCTGTAACCACAAGTGTTTGCCCAGGCAGGAGGTCGGGCCTCCGGTTCAGGTAGAGAAGCTTTCAGAGGCTGCCATGTAGAGACTGAGATGAGCACTGTAATATTGCACTTCTCTGGACTTCTTTATTTTCACTTTGTGTAATCCAGAATGACTGTAATTGAGAGTATATTTGGAATAAGCAGGCTTTGTGGTTATCAAATGTGTCAGCTTTGCTTTTTATGTTTATATGTCGGCTTTGTAACTCTTATAAGCTGTTATTGCATGACAGACTCCTCCATCTTAAATTCAGACTCTTAAATTCATCTTCTCCCTTCATTTTTTTGACAGCATAACAATGTTATACCTTGATCCATGTATGTCTGTCTCACACAGGGGGTTTTCTGTGTGGCTTTTTGTCTGTAGCCGTCACTGTACTAGGCAGAGCAGTTCTTGTTAATAAAATTGCTGTGAGGTAGTTTTTTAGGGTCTATCTTCAGTATTTCTACAGCTTAAAACATAACGGATAGGATTTATTTGATTTTTACCCAATATCTCTTTTACTGCTCAGGATCTTGGTTTCCAGTTTAAGAAAGTGTGCACCAAATACATTCAGGACTATGGCAACCTATGTTCTTACCAGATGTGGTATTTATGAAGCAGAAACATTGGCATTTTGAAATGTGATGATTCTTTGTAGACCGAGATGAGTTATCTGTGCATAGAAACAGCTTAGAATGAATGACTTGGCAGGTTAAAGAAACCCAAAATTAAGGGGTGATTTTTATAGTTGTAATAAATTGTAAAATATACAAATATCATTTAATAGCACTGATTCAGTTGTTGAAGCCAAAGTATCATTTGCTCAGCTATGGAGTAACAAATTGAGAGAATAATATAATAATTAAACCTATAGTTCTATGGGTTATCCTTTATTCCCTTTTTGATCATGAGGGTAATATTTCCCCTTTTCCAGTCAGAAGGCTTTAGCTTTCCTAACCCTTCTTCACTTGCACTTACACCAGGACACAGTAAACAAATGGCTCATATTGATAGAGATTTACCTTAGATCCTTTTCATGTGACTTAAATAATGTTCTGCAGGACTGAGGATATGGTGTCATATCACAGATTGCTGTTACCAAAATGCACAGTAAATTTCCACAAAACGAATAAATTAAGCCCCCGGACATGTTTATGGTACTGGTTTTCAGAACAGGAATTAGAATCTGTGTCTCTGGAGGTCATGACTATTTAGCAAGGAAACAGACTAGTAGTTATTGGTAGCATCAGTGAATATCAAGTATGTTTTTTAAAGTAAGAATTGTACCCAATATGTTGAAAGCCTATATTAAGTCCAGCAGTATAGTGTACTTAGAGTTGTGTTTATACAATATGCCTGAAAAGATGCCAAATTGTTTGGTTTAAATTAATCTTGTTCATATGTAGTGAGATGTTAAAAATAAGTATTTAATGTATTGTTTGCTCATGTAAGAGAAATTTTCCCCTACAGTCATACCTAAAAGGCCTTTTTCATTTCAGCTTTCAAGACAGAGGGTGAAGTTGAGCTAAATCTCTGCACAAATTTACCTTCCTACAGCCTTTTATTAGAAGATATTTTTCTGTTGTCAGCAGCTCCAAGAAGGCAGCATTGTGGTTAAATTCTGCATATGATCTTTGGCAGTCACAAACCTCCTTCAAAAAACCCAAAGGAAATCTGTTAGCAGATTGAGCAGCCAAATAAGTAGACCCTGTTGCGTAAGAGGGCAAACTGTGTATCCTTATCATTTATCTTCCTCCTGTTCCACTTTAAAATGTCTTTGTACGGCCTATCTTAAATTTCTGATGACTTGAGGTTGTAAATTAACATACAGCGTAATCTGAAATGCAGATGAAGGGAGAGAGGGCACTTGTGGAAAGTGGCTTCTTGTCTTACTGTCAAGGAGACTGTTATGCTTGAAGTTTTATGTTTCTGCTGAAATGTGTAGATATTTTTGGATGCGCAGGTGGCAGAGTGTGTCTGTCAGATTTTCCAGCTCTTTTTGTCTCTCAAGGAATTCTTTGCAAGATTCTTTAGATTCTTGACAATATATTTTAAACACATTTGTTTTCTCCTTCTTTTTCTCTGCATTCAGTAATCAGTTGCATGATTTTCTCACATCGGACATCCTTTCTTGAGTACCCCTAACGTGTGCACGGTTCTAATGGTAAATTAAAGGCTTTTAAATGCCTTGAAAAGGTTTTTTCTAATGAAGCTAAATTAAGTGACAGCATCTTCAGTGTTGAAAAGGCAAGGTAAATTTTGAGATATGAAGATTGATAAGGAAGAGAGTTACCAAGGTAAAGAGAAGATTAATAAGGCCAGTCAGGAGCAATGCTTGAAAGAGGGAGAAAGAGCAAAAGGTATCGGTATGGGCTTTAGGGTGCTAACTCCAGCAAGAAGAGAAAGCATTAGCAGAATTTCTGGAGAGAAGTAGAGATATGGCTTTGCAAAATAACCTCGAAGGTGGTAAAAGGAAAAGCACATGTAAGGTGGTATCAGTTGACATTGCTCTACAGCTTAGGAGCATCATCTGGTGGTAAATGGTGCAGGAATAGGTTCTGCTTCTTGCCTACACAGTAGAATTGCTATGGAGCAACAATAAAATAGATCCGTGGGAAGCCAATAGCATGGCTGTAGATGCAGACGGTACCTTGTAGCTCATCAGTGACATACGTACTTTCGGCAGCACAGGCAAATGCTGCTGTAACCCCACTTACCTTCACACTCCTATTGGATCCTCCTTTTCTGTTATCTGCAGTATGTTTCCATTTTGGGAAGTGGAAGCCAGGAAAACAGGTCATGTATTCTGCAACCTGGGAAGCATTATCTGTCAGGAGAAGGACAGAAGGGGAGGGTGTGTTCCCAGATGTTCGCATGGACCGAGCCCAGAAGAGGTTGTGAGTGATGGTGGCAAGTATAATGGGTGTGCATACTTCTAATTCTTTCTCTGCTCTTGTTGCTCAGTGTGTACAGCACAACTGTTATGTTAAGGATGGCTGAAATGTATGTGGTTGGCTTTATTTACCTGATGGTGATGTGTCTGAGCTGCCATTAGCATTCCTTCCTTTCTTCATCAGCTCATGAGTTTCTAATTTAACAGGAGCTAATGAGCTTTTCCAAATTATCTTACTGTCAGCTCTCTTAAATTGTCATTTGTCTTTTTGTGTTAATTTGGGGAAAGAAAAAAAAATAGTGCAAAATGACTTTCCTAAAACCTTAAGAAATTTTATTCCTAGTAAAAAGCCTTTGTTTAATTCCTGAGTTCAGTAGTGTCCTTTAAGAAGTTTTTAGGCTATAAATATAAATACTACTTAAGCTTCTTAAATTCATATTGCCATATAGTTGTTTAACGTTTCAAAACCACAGACTGGCTGAAGGAAAAATCAGTGGTGTAACTGACTCTCTGTGAAGTGCAGCAATAGTCAAGTCCATATCCATGTAGGTACCTAATGTGCAAGTTATCAAAATAACCCTATGCTAAACATACAATTGTCACAATAAGACATGTTTTTTAACATAGCAGGCTCTGTCTGTAGGTGCAGGAGTGCTCTAACAGATGGTAGCTAGGGAAAGCATTATCTGAGAAAGGAGGATGAAGCACAAGTGAGCAGCTTGCCCAGATCCCCAACCCACGCAGTGGTGTGCAGAGATCAGCCTGCAGGTGCAAATGGCAGGGTACTTTAGCGTGGGCTGTGGACAGGTGAGTGGCTGCTGGCATCTTGGAAAGTAGTTCCTCCTCCTTGAGTTCAGAATTAAAGCTTTCCCTATTAACTGTGAATTAATCAGGTTGTTAAATAGGAGTTTTAGAAGGAATGTTCAACTCAACAGACTCAAATCTTATACTAGTATGAGGTGTTTTTCCAGTTTTTGTCAACGAACAATGCATTAATATTATGGAAAATTGGGGAATTGAAATAGCAAAATATTATAAAGTAGGTATGAGGAGTCCACTTTCCAGGTCGTTGTGTTTATTTTGTAGGACAGATAGAGCTAAGAGTGCTGGGCTCCTAAGTGGCACACTAAAATACCAATACATTAAAATAAGCTTGAATGTACAAGGTGATCTGCTAAAGTTGCCCAGTGAGGGAACATCAATTGGAAGTCAAGTTTCAACACAGCCTGCTGACAAGTGAGGACACTGTGATGTTTGTATTATTTGGAGCTATTTTTTGGGTGGTCTGTTTTCCAGAACAAATCATAATAAGACTTTCAAAAATAAATTAGATCAAAAAGTAAATTGAAGACTGGAAAAGGAAAAATGACATAAATAAAGTGAAAGATCAGAATGCAATAACTACTAAAAATGCTGTGTTTTTTCACATCAATATTTTGTCACTGTGTTTAATCAACCTCAAAGGTTCACTCTCATTCAATACCCTTTATGATCATTGTTCTTCCATAGCATAAGGATTTCTGTGATCACCTGACACCCTTTGCAGAGTTTAGGGGGGTTTATTTGTTGTTTAGATTTCTAAGTGCATTTAACAATGCGGCATGAATTCACATTCCCTCTGGGGGGGTTGAAATTGTTCTTGTGCTATCCTTTGTCCCCATGTAAGCTTCCCTTCCCAATGCATATTTGTCATGTCTGTGGCTGAGCTCAGTGAGACTGCTTCATGAAGTACCACCCTGCTGCAGAGCTCACAGCTAGAATGATGCCGTGTTTGTTTCTCTTTCTTGTTCTTTTCTAATCCTTAAGAATTAACACCCAGGTTACATCTGAGTTCCCTGTAACAAGCAGCTGGTTTAATTTTTACAGTTTTCATGGTGATGTTATTAATGTTCACAATGATTTTGTGACAGTTTGGCCACCACTATTTTCCATGCATTTGAATGTTCTGCTCACTTTTCAGTTCTGCTGTGCTGGGGCCCTGTATAAAGTAACTGTCACTTTACTAATGTGAAGTGAAATTTCATGTCAGCAGGACAATCATATGCTAAACTTGGTTTTATTTGTTCCTGAAGACTGCAATATATTATTCTCTAGGTAGTATACAAACATTTGAGATGTATTAATAATGGAACTTTTCTATACATCTGTAAGATGTAGATGACATTTTTCTCTGAGTTGGGATTGTTACATGCTAAGAATAATTTTTCAACTACAGTTTCCCAAAGTACTGCATTTAGAAACACCAGAATGCACTCATATTGTAGCTTTATATATAGAATTGTGGTTCTTATTTATTATATATAGACATCCTTCTTACCTTCATAAAACAAACATGATGGAACTTTCTGACAACAATCATTTATTTGCTTAGAATGTAAATTTTACTTTCAGAGGTTTTTTATTAGAAAGGAAGAAAAGCAAACTGATTATTCTGAACTATAAAGTTATTCAGTACTGATTTTATTAACCAGTAAACAATTCAGGGCACTTTAGGTGCAATGCTTTTTTCATCTTTGTAACAGTCCGCTAAAGGATAATGGACTTGTCTTGATGTACATGCTAATCTGTGGTGAAAGGTGGTAAATGAGAAGAGTTACCCAAGAGTTAAAGCCTAAGGATAACAAGTAGAAATACATCAGCTTCATCTTTCATGTAGCTGAAAATGATATAAAATGGAAGAAGACAGCAACTCAATCAAATGCTTAAGAGTGAAAAACATACACATTTTAAGTAATTCATAGGGTTTTTTCCTGAAGAGAACAACAGCTAAGATTATATATGTCATCCTGATGTGCTAAATCATATTTAAACAATTATGAGATGTTTAGATTTTGTTACTTTTTGTCTTACTCCACCTCACACATTATGCCATTGGGATGAATTATGTTGGTTTATTCCTATTTTACTGACAAAATGAGTGAAGAAAAAAGATTAAGTGAGTTGCTTGGGGGCAGGAATAAGGTTGTGAGCAGAGAAAGGAGAAAAAGTATCTTTGCACTTACATTAGTAATCCATTTTTATTTATATTAGCTAATATTTTCACTGTCGTTTTTTCCCCCTTTCTATTTATTGTCTATGTAGGATGTTTTTTAAACTAATCACAAATTATTTTGCTTCTAAGCAAACTCCTCTGATTAGTGAAACTTCAAGCCATCCATCACAAGGGAGAATTTCACTTCAGTTAATTCCATGTGTCTTGCCTTCATCTAATTTTCTGGTGTTTCTGGCAAATACATATTGCCTTTATCCATCACAGAAATGTAATAATCATTTAGAAAAGTAAAGCTAAATGTGCTCTATTTGTCGTTACAAAATAGGATTTAAAAATATGAAGGTGAAGTCAAAGACATGCTTTTACTGGGTTTTATTAACATAGGAATTACTCCTGCTCGAGCAGTTTGACGTCTTTATTAATATAATTTATTTAATAAAGAAGTCTGACACTGTTGGATTTGGGAGAACAAAAGGTAGTCAAAGAAATAGGAAAGGCAGGCTTCAAGAGACACAGTAGTGGAGGCTCAGTGAGGGCTCTCACACCTTAGAGATGAATGGCAAAACTAAAGGAAAAGCAAATTAAAGGAAGAAGAGAAGAAAAAAAAGAGCTGAATTTGCCAAAATGTTTAGGAGTCATCCAACTGCCTTACAAGCAGGAATAAGGTCTCAGAAGTCAGGGATAACCATGCCTCTCATTGTGGATCAAGGTTCATTTGCTCACTGTGGTGACTCATCAAAAAACGTTAATCCTGCTTGACTGAGCGTGTTTCAGGAAGTCTTTGCTTTTATGGCTAAACCAGTATTTGCTCTGCAGGATCTTTTCTAGAGATAGGATCTTGTGTTGGTTCTCTGAGTCGTACTCTAAATGAACATTTACTATTGTCTTCATTACATTAATGCTCTTACTTATTAGTGTCCTGTGGTGTCAGGAGAGCTAATTGTAAATCAGCTTTCCATTGGGTCTGTGCATCACAAGGGAATTAAAAAAGACAGCATTTATCATGGCCTGGGTATGTTTCCCTTTCATACTTGGAAGCCATAGCACAAATATTTCAGCCACCCTCTTGGTCAGGATCTAAGGGATTTTCATTATTCTCACAGATGAGTGCTTTTGTGGGTGAAGTGCAGAATAAAACCGTTTCAACTATGCAGTGGTGGTCATTGAATCCTTTGCAGTGCTGGTGTTGACAAATTATATTGTTTGTACCAGTATAGTTTGCAGTCCCATGTGCAACATTTATTGTTTAGCAAGAAAATGAAGTGGCTAAGACTTCCAGACTGGCTTGTTTAGACTATTCCAGCCTTCTAAGCAGTGTAACTCTTTCATTGCATTCATTGAAGACCTGAAACAGATGATTTTCTTTTTTTTTCTGAAATTCAGGGTACATATCACTGTCAAAAAAAAGGATACTCCTTTTAGAGTATAATCTAGGTTTAAAACATACGGTTAAATGCAGGGTTTGGGTTATTGCTGTTGTACCAATGACCCTTCTAAGTGTTCAGGCAAGCACTTGGTTAAAGAGCTCTGCTTTCCTATTTGTAACATTGAGGGCAATTGTATGAGTCTCTTCTCTGTGTGATACGTTAGTGTATTTATTTGCAAAGCATGGTGTAGCTTAAATATAGAAAGTACTAAATATGCGTGTACAGATTATACGTGTGCCTCAGCTGTGCATAGAGAATAGGAGTTTCATTATCCACCCATTTATATTGAGAAAGTAAGAAACTATGAGTTACCCTCAGGTACGTGTAAAATGCAGGATAAAGTCTTTAGAAATCATGGAACTTCAGGAAAAAATAATGCAAAGAGTATTTTAAATTCTATTTAAATGTGCATGATTAAACAAAAACAATCCCATACATACATAATCTGAGTAATTTAAAAATCCATTCATAAAAGTGAAAACATTTTCTATGGAGACAATGCTTGTAATTATCAGTGCCTCCAAGAAAATTAAACCATAGGTGTATCTAAATGAAGACACTGAGAAAAAATAATCATAGGAGTTTAAAATAGTAGCTAAACTGCACTTTGTGGATGCTCTTATTCAGAATTTTAGTGACCTTATTTCAGTTTCATTAGTTGATTTTTGGAAGCTATTACATCAAATTAAAGTTATTACATCAAAGTAAAGCTATTACATTTCTGAAAATCAGAGTTCTTATAGGTATATTTATTCATTTAATCTTCAGATTTTCTCCTTCAGATTTCTGGGTTTGTGTTGTTAAATTCTCGCCCAGACACATTTATATGGATAATTCCGTTTTTATGAAGACTTTGGCTATCCAATGCAGAAGTCCCAACAAAAGTCAAGCTCCTGTTCCCATGTCACAGTCATGGCTGCAAGCGATATTCAGCTGCTTATCAATATAACAGAGTGGGGATGCATGTGTGAATCTTTTGTTAAGGAGCTTCCAAATAATGAGATATGATTCAAGTAAAACTAAATGTTCTATATAAATAGGCACTGTAATGGCACTGTTCTATAATGAATATATGCTCTGACCTGTTTAGGAAACATTAGACAATGATTTTTATTTTCTTTTCAGAGCAGATGTAGCAAAACCAGAAAAAAAAACCCAAAATAAAAAAAGCAAACCAAAATCCTTTGTCCTGCCCTTTACATTGCAATTTTCCATTAGTTTCTATTCCAGCCTGGAAAAAAATAAAGCTTGTTACTATTCCAGTGTGGAGGTGCCATTAACAAATTTAGGTCCAAGGGTCACTGCCTCTTTTCAAATCACATACATGAAGCAGAAGGAATCAAGGCACATCTGATATCACCTCGATCCAGTTCTACATTAGTTTTGACTTGCATTTTAAATTCACAGCAGCCAGCAGCCTATTCATTCCTGGCTGTGAAATTGTGTGCTGGTGAAGATGAGGCTGTGGTAGTGGGTTATGAAAGTTAAGCTTCTGCTTTAATACTGACCTCCCTTCCTTTTCTGCTTCGAACCATCTCCTTCATGTTGTATGTAAGTGACATGCTGTGGATCATTATTCGTGCTTCCTGATGAACTCGACCAATAGACTGGAATTATGCAGCTGCAATTTCCAGTCTTTCTTCTGCTGGAATTTTTCTTCTGCTTACAGTTTTCTGATGGACAGGGCTAGGGCTATCTCAGTCCTAATGATGAATGTGATATAGCTGTTCACAAAACAACTCTTTTCTGCACCCCATTGCTTTTAAAATGCATGCATAGTGTATAGGAAGTTAGGCTAGATGTGACCTTTGGGTAAATGGTTAATCTGAGTAAAAACTAATCTAATAGATTCCTTATTTTTTAATGTCAGGGTTTCTTTTAATTCTAAAGCAGAAGTGAAGGTTTACACAATGCTTAGTAGCATTCCTCCCCCAGGTAAGTGGGAAGAGAGCCAGCTCCTGGCTTCATGTGTTTGCCATTATGACTGGACTGTTCCTGTCAGGACCTATTAACATAGCAGATGCTGTCATACAGAAATGGGATTCAAATTAAATAGAAATAACTTTTAGATTATTTATTTTAATTTTGCATTACTCTAATTCACAAAGCCAAGTCCCTGCATAGAGCATTACTAGCTTTCTTTTTTTTATGATAGGAAAATGATAGGAGATAAAACCATAAGCTGTAATGGCAATGAGGATTTTGTTTCCTAGTTGATTCATGTCCGTTTCCCTTTTTCAGGCTGAGATCTCAGTTAGAGGGAGCTTGAGAATAGGATATGGCTCACTGATAGGGAGGATTTTGTGGAATTTATGAAAGTGTGCTTCAACAAGTGAGGAAACACAAGGGGAGTAAGGCAAGCAGACTGAAGTGTAGTATATATGTCTTTAGTTCGGGCTACCCAACCATTAATAAGTGCAGATTTCAGTCCTTCTGGACTTTAATTAATAGCTCTGTGCTGTGAAAAGCAGACTGGCTACACAAGTGGTTCAAAACTCCAAAGGAAAAAGAGCTAATCTGACAAGTAATATTTCTGTAGGCATACAGAGAAATAAATACTTTGTTGTAAGAAATACACCATGACTAATTCTTGATCTTCCTTGCTAAAGCAACAGTCTAGGGAGGTCACTTTTGCCTCTCAAAATGAGTGCTGTGCCATCATCATTACCGCTTATTGTGCTGCAGTTCATAAGGCCTTCCTAATATAATTTTACTCGTGAAAGAAATGGAATAAGCTATTCTTGAAGTTAGCTATGGGAATAAAGCAGATGTCATGCTCTCGAGTAGTGTTATCAGGGTTTAACTATACTTATCCTAGAAAAAAACAATTAGAGTTCTTAATAATCTTATCCTGATGAAGGCTCTGCCACTGAAGCTTGACTAGTAAACACATGATGTTTTATTTTCTATACCTGAAGATGGAGTTCTGATTGCCTGGCTTTACAGTTGAAGTACAGCGAGACTCGAGGTAAGCTGTACAGACTAAAGCTGATTCATGCAAATAAGATGAGAGAAATTTACCCCCATATGCTCATTCTTTACAATGCCTTTACAATCCTTCTAAGAGGAGTAAAGATTGAATTTATTCTATTAAGAAACTGCATGGTGCATTTTCTCTTTGTGCTTTCTTTTTGCAGAATGTTTTCCCTGTGCTTTGTCATATTTAGAACATGTTTGAGTTCCAAATGGAAGCCTAAAGGTTTTTCTGATGAACTGCTGGGGTCTATTAATTTGTATGGTTCGTTTGTGCTCTCTATAGGAAAGCAGAATTTTCTTGTGCAGGCTTTGGTTGTGTTGGAAATGCAGCTGTATTTGAAAGCAATATCAAGTCCCTGTAATATATTTTTTCTATCAGTGTCAATATGTTTGGAAGACTGAGTCTCTGTGTGGTTGAAAATAGTCACTTTAGGAAATGAAAATGAATTGTATATAAGAAGTTTGAGAGGGGAAGCTTCAGTTGCTGGTGAAGGCTGTTAACAGGAGTACTGAGGGAAGGAGAGGAGCTGTTTAATACCGACTCTTCCTGCAGCCTAACAATTTATTCATGCAGTGGACATTGCAAGCCCAATCCACAGATGCTATTTTCTGCTCCATACTGAATAAAACTCAGTGCTGGGTCCAGAGTGTAAAGATTAATTAGTCAGTGAGTGTTAAAGGTCTGTTAAAGCCATTATGGTGTGTGTCCACTGAGACAAATAGGGGCCATAAAACATTGTGTTCAAAACCTAATTTTACATGTGTATTTTTCATTAATAATAATGATGGTAGTAATAACTATAGTCTTTTCATCCTGAAAGCTCTCAAAGGACTAAATGCATAGTGCAGTGCATACCGTGTAGGAAGGATCATGCTTTCCATCACTGAAATGCAGTCTTTCTGAGGGATCCTTCAAATTACGTCGAGCTCAGGTTATTGTTAGTCACTGCACAGACACTGTGCAGTGCAGGTTGTCCAAGTAAGCCCTCAGTTTATCAGCTTATCATTTATCTTTTATCCATGTGTTGTTGTTTCCTGAGTCGAGGGCACTAGAACCAGTTTTTACTGTTGAAAATGGCAATCAAATTGCATATAGCTACATGTATTTTACTTTTTGTAGTTTGACTTCTAATCCTTCCAGTTGATTGGTAGTTTTCAAACAAGCTCTGGTTACACATTGTTGAATGTTTGACTGTTTATCAGAAAATTTAACTAATTTAATAATTTTTAGTTAATGGCATAAAATGTGAAGAATTTTTGTAAATATATACATACTGCAGGAGTTGCAAATACTCTTGCTCATTTCTCTGGAATAAGCTGCAACTGCTCTGTGAATACTGAAAAGGGATGTCTGTGTTACCACTGCTTTAAACATGAAGTGTTTGTCTTTGCATGTTCTTGCAGGCTCCGGGGGGGTGGAGGGGTGGGGGGTGTGTGACATTCTTGTGTAGTGGTTTGGTTTGGGGTTTTGAAAGCTGGTGGAGCTTAAGGCAGATCAGGGGAGTCGAGGAGCAGGTACAGCCTCTCTCTTACAGTTATAACTGTTCCAGGAGGTAAAACTAGAATTGATCATAACACATGCAGAAATATTCCTTCTTCTCTCCACAGAGTGAGATTTAAGCATCCTGTTAAAGTGCTTCTAGAAGATACTGTGGGTTTGCTTACCCCATTATGTCCAGCTTTGTGGAATTTGTTTGATTATTATAAGCCTTAATTACAAAATTTAAAAGATGAAATCAAAACAGACTATATAGTCTCTATCTGATTACAAATGAAAAAGATTGTGAACATGTTTGGAAGGGAACTTCCTGTTCTGGATCAAATACTTGCATTGTCTAGTATTTTCATCACAGTGCCATATTTGCATTGGAAGGTGCCAAGATATATCTTAAATATGGCATTTTAAAAAAGGCATTTTTAATGTAAAAGCAATAGATTGTCAGGTCAGATTCCAGAGTCCCTGCTGCATGTTGGTATCTTAGGTAATTTTGTATGTTTGTTGGTTCTTTCCAGTAATGGAGGGAAAGGCTGGCATTCAACAGTGTGTTCACAAGAGTTCTATGGTTTCTTCTGCTGTTTTAAATTGTCTAACTTGTGCAGTTTTTAATGGAAGTCTTGTTTCGTTAGCTATTGATTGAGCTGTTGCATTGATGTTGAACCTGGAAAGCGTGGGCAAGAAATGGGACAATGGTGATTTGATGAACAGGCTTCCAGCGCAAAAGATAACTACATCAAAATAGATGGAGATGAAAGCTGATCTAGTGTCTCTGTTAACTGAAGCTGTGGGCAGTAAGGAAAGGCTATTTTTGGACAGAAGATGAAAAGAAAAATAATCTAAAAATGTAGTGGTTCTCACCAGATTTCTAGCTGCAATTCTGTAATTGATAACTAATTATATGAATGTTTTGGAGCCTTTGTGGATAGTTTCACTAAAGGCTTCCAGAATTTAGCACATTCTCTGAAGAAATTGAATTAATCACTCACTTCAGCAATGTATTTATATTAGCTGGTGAATGAATGAAGTCAAAGGGCTAATAGATGTAGTGAGCGAAGCACTTGCCTTTCAGCTGTAGGTCAAGCAGCAACTGCAGATCTCTGAGGAGCACTTATCCTGGAGAAGACTTCTTTTCAGTGTGCTGATGTGACTGACAGAGCCAAGGGTATGACTGACAGCTGTGCTTTTTGGACCTCATCAGAATACCTAATGCTGCTTGAAGCCCCATCAAAACATTTCACATCTTGTAATGAAAGCTCAGTAACAGAAGTATCATTTCTTAAAATAATATTAATTCATGGAAACACACTTTATTTCTAACACAGTTATCATCAAGAAGGATTGTTTGGTTTAGGGTCTAGTTCTTTTTCTGAAATACCTAATTTTACTTATATGTCTAAATTAAATGACATAGAAATTGTGAGTGCTGCAAAAGATCTTGTGAAGGCTGTCAGCAATTCAGAATATTTCAGATGCCTACTTTGCTTCTCAGTGTGGCAATCTATCAACAGGACACTGGAATAATACCTGTGTTGAAATTAATAATTGGGCACCAATGAATATGTGCCAAGATGCATGCCCATAATTCCTTACTTGTGCCTATGATGATGGTTACTTACAAATATTCGAAATAGTTATAAAATGTTGCAATTTGGGCCAAAGATGTTTAATTTACTTAGAAAGGGCAATCCACAATAAAAAATTGCAAAATTGGAGAATTCCTGGTTTTAGTCATAAGGTTTTATTTACTTTTTCGCTTTTTTAGCAGTTCCTCATTTTGCTCAGTATTTGTTTCAACTCATGTATTTTGATGTAAATATATATTGCTTACAAGTGATAAAAAAGCCAGTAAAGATGACTGACTTTCAAGATGTGAGTGATCATAAACAGTGGAGAAGGAAGAGTGCTCACACTATATAGGGCAGGGTCAAAATGTGTTTGCAATTTGCAGAGTAGCAGCAGTAAAAGTGTTTAACAGTAAATGTGTCATTGGGAGAAATAATACCTTGGTAATCTCAGTCACTGAGTACTGAGAAGAGGCAACAATGCTCTTTGTAGATGGATGGCGATACCACATTGTGTCTTTTTCATCATTTTAAGCTTCTAAATCTCCCTTTCAGCCTTTTGCTGCAAAGCTAGGCTTTAATGTTTCATTATTTAAATGTAAGATAATTCAGTTCTTTTGATATCTAGTCTTCTTGCCATTTCATTGTTTCACTGTATTCCATTTTACAGATGTTAGCCTTTTCATTTTTGTTGGCAAAGTACAAATATTTGAGTGCATTTTGAACACCACAAATTAAGATAATTTTTACTGTTGCTTTTTAAATCTTAATGATGTATTTATAACTTATGTGAATGCCTCACGTCTAACATTGAGAATAGCACTGCCATTAGCAAAAAGGAACAAGTTGTGAGTGGTGGATCTTGTATATATGGTTATTTCATAGGGAGCAGAGACTAACAAAAGCCGATAACGATGTAAAATTTAATGCATACAGTATGGCTAGCAAATAAATTGCAAGAAGTTGCATCTCAATTTCAGCAGATATTTGCTGGATTCACTCTAAAAACCTCCACAAATACTGCAAATGCAGGTTGTGAATAGAACATTGTAGGGTAGCAATTTATTACAGCATAATTTTGTCTATGGCGCTACTGATTAGCAGTTTCACTGTGGTGGCTTAAAGCTTTACTTTTTGTGGAATAGCAGTGGCCAACAATTACACATGCCATAGTTTTTGTCCTTTTTGTATGGCTATCATTTTTCAACATCAATATCTAAATTGGCATTTCAGAGCTTTTTCAGGCTAGATGATTTTAACTGCTTCTCCTCACAGGGAAATCTTAATTTTGTTCAAAGAACAGACCTGAGAAGTATAGGAAATATCTATAAGGGGTCTGTGCCTGATAAATATGCCTTCTAATGAGGGTTGTAGCAATGTGGACTTCCTTGAGGTGATAGCATCCCTTTGGCCTCACCTTCTCTCCCCACCTTTCCCCTTCCCTTTCCTCTTTCTTCTCCTTCTCTCCCCTGAGGTACACCCTGTTTATCAGCTAGAGCCTAGCAATGGAGAGGTCTGGGCTGCAAATGTGTGTGATGCAGTTTTGCAGTCCTCCCTGGCTCCAAGAGTCTTCCTTTGTTTGCAGATCCAAGGTCTGCATTGCCAATGTCAGCAATAATGAGATAAAATATACACCTTGGCTTTGGCCTCCTTTGGAAGGGCTAGATGCTGGGGCCTGTTTGTGGCTTTGGAATGAATCTTCGATGTACATCACAGTCGTTAAAGTAGGTATTAATACAAAATAATACATTTGTGTAGTGCTCAACTTTTCTGTAGCTGTCTATCAGAAAGTTCTGAAGTGGATTTCTTTAAAGACTCCCTGTCTCCTGAGGAAAAGGGGATAAGGCAGTGTGTCCCTGGACAGGATCTATGACTCATTATGCCAATCAAACTCCACTTCAGAGGGGAATAAAGAGATTTGTATCTCAAAGCTGTGCATAACGACTTCTTGGCTTTTCATTTCATATTTATGAGCGGTTTACTTTGAAGTGTTTATCAGGCTATACGCAGAAACATGAGAGAGCATTGCCTGAAACCATGTTCAAGTGTCTAATCTGTTAAATGCTTGCTGAGCAGGCTAGTTCATCAGTGCATGCAATGCAAAAAGAGAGGAAAAAATAAACTTTCTGGGGTTTTGAGGTTTTGAAGTAGAATCTTTATATTAACAATATAAAAAGGATTAATAATGCCAAGCATTTTGAAATAAATGTAATATAGAAAACTTACAAAAGTTCGTTATGTTCTGTGTTAAGTAGATAAATAGTTCTGTGCTTGAAAGGAAGCTTGGCAGTACTTAATACCAAAACTATACAGTGCCACATCTGCTCTTAAGACAGGAGTATACAGTGACCACGAAATTCTCACTGTTAATTTTGAAGGCTTGAGGTATTCATAAAAGCAGACTTCTGTAGGGTTCTTTCCCCCCTCCAAAAAGAGCAATTTGCTGATAACAGAAGTGTTAAAAGCTGATAAAAGAAGAGCAGTGATATTAGCCTGCAATGGAGACCAATTTGGGGCAGCATTCCCCATTTGCTGTGTGCTGTGCCTGCAGAGGAACGCTGCAGAGGCAGGTATTGTTAAATAGGTCAAAGATAAAAAGCCAGAATTTTCAGTGAAGTGGAAACAAAATGACAGTGGTTCTCATTTTCATCTAGCTCCAGTGGGTTGGATGGTCATATGCCTGACAATTGTTGTTTCGGTTCACAATGTTCTGCTACCAGCCCTCTAAAGTGAAGCTTTACTAATTCTGGCTGGATGTGACGGATCAAGCCAGTCCTGTGAGATCAAGGAGATAAGAGACTGCAGTGCTAACAGGAGCACTCCAGCTGCAGCCCACAAATCCACACTGGAAAACCCTATGTTCTAAAGTGAACATAGTTGACTTTGAGTGACTTGATTTGTGGGTCACCAGCTTTGGACTTCTTAAAGTTATCTCTAAAAGAACTTAGAGGACCACAGCTGATCAGTATTGGACACTTCTGGTTATCCAGGTAGAGATTTCACTTTTGACTTTCCAGACCAGAAATCTTGGGAAACTTTTGTCTGTTCACTCGTTTGGGTTGAGGGTTATTACTTTTGGCTTTCTCATTGAGGAGTGAAATAGCTTTCTCTGTGATTATGCACCCATACAGATTGTCTGCCGAATTCCCAGGGGTTTGGGGTTTTTTAAAGTATATATATATATAAAAAAAAAGCCATAAAATATATGCTGGGTTTGGTTTCTGTGACAAAACTAAGTTGTAGGACAACTGAAATCAGGGCTAGTTTTCCAATATGTGTGCTGTTCCCTGCTCTGAAGCCATTAAGGAAATGACAAGAAAATAGAGCAACCAGATGCCTTTGAGAACCACAAATCTGAAATTTAAATAGATGTGCTGGCAAGTTTTAATATGCTTAGCTGAATCAGAGGTTCATCAGTCTGAAAGTGATGGATAAATCTGTGAAGTGTCCAGAGCCTGTCATGGTAGCTTAAGCCATCTGAAGCTCCGGACCAGCTCAGCTCATGTGCTCTGTCACACCGGTAATTAGGAAAACCATTTGTTCAGATAAGAATGTGACTGAAAGGCCACAGGCAAGGAATGTACAACAGCACCACACAGCCACAGAACTTCTGCGACTGTTCACATAATGGAAAACAAGACCCGGAACACTCTCATCCAAGGTACCCTGTAAGTAGGAGAGAGGAGTTTCTTTTTCCATCTGTAGTCTTCAGAGCTCTCCTTTTCCTCCTCCATATGCCCTTTCAAAACAAACCTGATTTTAGGTTTCAATCTTCCTGTGACTTCCATATAGCCAAAAAGGAAATATGTGAACTAGCTCAAAATGCTTCCTTGCAAATGGTTGGTAGGTTAAAAAGTGTGAAATAGTGTGAGGATTAATGAATATTCCAATCTAATCTCCTTCTTATTAAACCCAATGAATTCTATAATTGGAGTCTGCAAAATAAATAATAATAATATAATAATACTACTAATAATAAATTAATGGCATCGTATGATACCTAGGTATACTTGACCTTTATCAGTGAGATGTGAATTTATCATTTTACCTGATCTGCAAGGCACTTATGAAGCAAGTAAAGGCACTTACGAATTGAGATGACATGTGTGTTAAAAATAGTCAGATAACACAGCCTACATGGTAACTCTCTTTCAAATGAACTGAGTTTCAGTCTGGCTTTCTTTGTAGTATTTACTGTGTTATCTCCTAATAATAACACCTCATGAAGGGTTTAGACTGAGGATTTTTTAATTCAGAACTAAGCAATGGGAAAGGGTTAGGCAGAAAAATGTGGGGTTTTTATTACAGCTCTTGTTGTGTAGAATATTTGACCTAGGGGGGGAAGCCAGTTTGTAAAATCAGCTTTTAAAAGTCAGGAACAGCATTTTTCCCACACATGAAACATTTGACAAAATCTTAAATTTAATTGAAATATCTTGATATTGCCTCTTCAAAGGATCATGCACTGCTACCTGTTAAACTCAATGCTGAAGTGATGGCTGGGGCTTAATTTACCGCTTGGCACATTGCATCTCTATTCAGTTATTAACCAAGTGAAAGGCAGTGCTAGCAGTCCTTCAAATCTTGGACAAAAATGGAAGGGAAAGGACAGCAGAAGGGCAACAAGTGTTGAAATGGAGTTTTATAAAGCCAGACATAGTTTCTAAAACACTGGAACAGACAAGTAGGGATAAGTTAGAGAAGCAGGTTGCATTGCCCAAGCAGAGCTGTGCTTCTGAAAGGTAGGAAGAGCTTGTTGGAACAGCATGCACCTGCCAGCAGCAGTCCAAGTGCAACAGACTGAACTGAAGATGTTGGACTTGGCTATACAGTGATTGGCAGAAAGAAAATCAGGATAGAGACATGTTTTGTGTATGTGGAAAATGGTACTGTAGGGAAGGGAGGGACGTGCATGGAAGGAGGCATTTCTTCTTTCACAGTTCTGTAGAAGCCTGGTAAGACTAGTTGGTTCCAGCAGTGGATTTGGTGGATCTGCTGTGGTGTTGCCTATAGTTATGGTACATGCCAAAATGGCCATGTTACATTAACTTTCTGCCTTCGTGATTGTATATGCAGTCTACAGATTATAGTCATTGGTAAATAAAAGAAATACTGTATTAAGGGTATGTATTTCATCAGTAGCAAAGTTCAGGACCAATAGTAATCTGAATTGGTGCCAACTATTCCATTTGTAGTACCACAACTTACTGGCCATGAAAATAACTAATTATTTTACTAGGATTAAAAATGAAAATCTGAAGGCAATTTATAATTCAATCAAATAAATAAAGACATCTCCTGATCTCTCTTCATATAATGAACATGAAAGATGGATAAAGAAAATATGGTTGTGTCTGTTTCTTAGTAGCTATACTGTCTCAAAGAGCTTAATCTATTTTCCTTAATACCTGATTATATTATATATCTTTTTCTTTAAAATTATAGTGCTAAAATGATTTTAATTTCATTATTCCTTAAGTTTGGCATAAAGCTTATATGGGTTTGCTCAACACACTCTTTTATTCACACTGTGCTCCATTTAAGTTTGGATTTTTGGGGAAGCTCTTCTTTCCATCTTAGAAGAATTCCTTTATCAGTCTGCAGAGTCATTCATGTTGATCTATTGACTGTCCTCCTAGAAATGCATAGTTAAAGGCTGCATCCCTAGTTTTAGTAAAACCTGGTAGAAACAATGTCATTTAGAATGGCAACATTCTGGACCGAATAATGGTTATAATACACAATAATCCTGTAGAGGATACCATTTCCATTACCATTATCTCTAGGTAACATGTTTACAGTGAAGGAGCACCTTGTGACTAAACAGCTGACAGCTGCTCCCGCTAAGAAATCTTTACGTGTGCCTGGGGACCTTCATAAAATATGGATTATCCATGTTCCTAACTTGTGAAGCAAGGTATGAAAGAAAACAATTAAGGTTTCTCCTGTGATGACAGCTGATTCAGGCCTTTCAAGAGTTCCCAATTAAACAGTTAGAAAAGTATGAAAGCTTATTACCTGTGACCTCTTCTGTTTCTTGAGAGCACAGTTTTAGTATCAAGTCATGAACAGTGACTTTTTACTGCTTTTTTAATCTGGATTTAGCATTATAAGAGTAAGAAAAGGCTTTTCATGAATTCAGCAAAATATCACCAGCTAATTTATCCCCTGGTAGTTTCTACAGGTTTGCATAGAAATCTTTCTTAATAATTGAACTCGGATTTGTGTATCAATGAAGATTAGCAGCTGTACAGTGTTTTAATCCCAAAGTACTCATATCTGTATATTTACCATCAGCTGAGGTGGTTATTTTTGTTTCTTTCTGGAGACCAAGGAGAACTCCCTGTCCTTTTCTGACATAACTAAACCGCACTTAACACAGAAAATCAACAGCTTTGGGAGCTGGACTAGAATGCAAAAACTCATCCCATTTTTTTTAGTGGTGGAAACTGATTCAGTGGGAGTCATGGTCTGATTTTTGCACTACTTCATGCCAAATGTGTCTAACTGTGCATGTGGACAGTCAATACAGTTGCTAAATGCTAACTCTCCTCTATTTGGACAGCACTTCATTCTCTCCTTATATTACCTTTAGAACTGACTACTTTTTGAAGGTTGCCTTTTGCAGAGAGCTGTTGTTGTTATTCCTTCATAGAAAAATACTTTGCTAGTGTGACAGAAGATATTACCAGGTGTTGTGCAGATTGTTTAACCTCAAAAAGTGATTTGAAAGTAATTCTTTATGGCAGCTATCACTTCATGTACATAAATGCAGTATAATCTTAGTATTTTCTGCATGTCTGTGGTTTTATTTAGCAGTTCATGATCTCTAAAAAGGAAACAGGCATATAACAAAATTAGTTCACTGTTTGAGCCATTTTGGACTTAGAGTAGTAGAAAATACAGACTCTAACTCGTTTTTGTAAGATTGCATCCAAAAAAACCCAGCCCCCCCTCCAAAACCCACGATTACATTGGTGGTGTTTGGACTGGAGCTGGGAAGTTTATAGCAAGAATATAATTACTTGCCATGAAGTTTCATGTTCTGTTCTGTCTCTGCTACTTGTAAAGAAGAAGTAATAGGAACTGAATTTTAGTCATTGAAAACCACATTCTTCTTGGAGTCAATCACAGGACATAGCTGTGAATTGGTACAGATTTTATCCCCCAAATGCACCATTTGTCACTGCAGATGTACGTTGGATCATTTGGACAGTTGTCATACCACAATGTGGTTGTCTATGGATGAAAAGAACAGAATTTGTGCTATTTTTTCCCCCTCAGGTTTTGTGTGTTGCTTTCAGTCTTTCTCATGTGTGGAGGTCAGTTCCTGCTAGTCCCCAGTGCTGTGCTGAAGCAGCAGCAGGCTTTGTACCTTTGTGAATGTCTGCAGAAGCATTTCCAGTCTTGTCCACATAGGAAAAAAAGTGTATTGTTGTAGTTTTAAATACAAAACGTTTCTCATGCTTTCTTGGCACTGTAACAGGAAGTGCAGAACATTGGATTAGAGTTGGTTTCGATTACCCATCATACTCATTGCCTCACTAGACACTAAGTAACCCCCAACAGGGCAGAGTTTTTTCCCTTCTGCTGGAGGTTGCCCATCACTGACAAGGGATGTGCTGGTGCAAATAGAGGTATGCACTGCACATGTGCAGCACACAAAACCCTGTTGATTTTTAGTTTTAGTTTGATTGCAAAACAGTCATTGCCTTTTAAATGATAGATGAGGCATTTCATTAGAGATAAGGAGATACATGGGGAGGCCTAAAGTTGCTTTGGGAAAGGAAGATCTTATTTGCATGTTCATGTGTCATGTATACTTGTGTTTAGATAAATTCCTTATAATATCCATTCAAAATGTCAATAGATCAAACTATTAGGTTGAAATTTGCCGTGAATTCTGTCTGCTTCAGGTTGATTTGTCTGGAGACTGGGCAGGGAGTATCTGAGTGACTGATGCTAGAGAAAATAACACTGTTTTGCCTGCAGTGAAAACATCACATGGCCATTGTGTTGATAAAACTCTGAAGTATCTCCATCATCTAAATAAGAGATTCCAAGTTGGGAGAATTACTCCCTGCTATCTGTATTTCAGCAGATATCTCAGATGAAATATGACAGTGTTACTGGTGATTGAGTATGGAACCAGTGAAGTTTGCGTGTGTGCAGAGGAGCTGCTACTGGCCTGCAGGGCTAGGGCTGAGCAGGACTCTCCCATAGCTGTTCCTCATGGACTGCTGCTGAGCACGAGTGCTGGGAATAACAGGAGAGTCTCAGCCCTGACTTCACTTTCTGCTGACACTTAATCAGTGAGGAAGAGGAGAAGTGCACCAGGCAGGATGCAGAAGTGGAAAGCAGTGGAAGAGAGCAGAGCAATTGCTTTCAGCATTGCACAGTTGGGTTTTTTTCATGTTTCCTGCAGGTTTCATGTTTTCCTTCAGGACAGATTTGCAAGAATAGCTCTTCTCTTTGTAATATATGAAGCTGTTCTCCTTTTAGAGTTCCTTAGAGCTCAAAAAAGTTGGACAGTTTTCAATAAAGACTGCCTAAGAAAGTAAAATGTTAGCCTGAAGAAGAACATTTTAACCTGGGTTGTGTTGGGTAGATAATAAATAATAATCATGCTTGCCATATAGCTCCATCCTCTCGTCCTCCCAGATCTAATTTAGTCCTTAATCAAAATGGGCAGTTGAGGAGAAAACAACACATTCATACTTCGTCCTAAACCAGCATAGCATTACAAAGAAGTTCATCACCATAAGGTGATGCCAGAAATACAGTTTTTAGATGGTACTTGTTCTGCCAAAGCCAGTGTGTATTCTGGAAGGAGGCTGTTCTATTCTCCTTTCCCTTATAAAAGCTATAAAATGGGGATGATAAAAGCTCACCTCACAAGGAGGTGAAGATAAATAGTGTTTGAGATATTCTCAGAGGCTACATTAAGTACAACTGTAGAAAATGCAAAGTAATTAAAAATATTGTATTTTCTATTGGTATAGAAAGACTGAATGAGGAACATCTATAAATCATTTCCTGATGCCTTTGTCACAGATATGCTCTATGAAAGTAAGATTTATCATCATTAAGTTGCTAAAGTTCACATTCACTTAGTTATAAAATGTTTAGCTTTCCTCACTACCTGGAATTTAATAATCTTAAATGAAAATATGTCATCTGTGAATCTTCTTACTAGGCAGTGACAGAAACATGTAGGTGGCTCTCGTCTTGTTAACCTCCAGGTCTAGAGTTTTAAACCTAAAACAAGGTATTGCTTGTTCATTATTGTTATTTCCTAATGTTTGAGGAATCCATCTTTGATATTTTTAGTGTTTGATCAGTGAAGAGCTTGTTCCTACAGGAGCTTACACTCCCTTTCCCTGTGTGCTACCAAAGGACTGTTAGGAAAAGCTGGATAGGTGGTGAATAAGAGTGTTGGAGAGTTTAAGTGAATAGTTCAGTTTATGTAATATCATGTGTGAATATTACAAAGGAAGGAAGAGCTAGCCCATAAACCTCTGCAGGGCAGTGGGTCTCATGGCTAGAGCAGCAGTATCACCTCCTCCTTCCCTGACCTCCTGAAGGCACAGATGTTCCTCTGCTTGGATGGATCACAGTGAAAGGAGAGCTCACTTTTTCCTTGTGCTTTTTGAATCTGTGCTTTCTTCAGAAATGGAACACTGCAGTCATTGTAATATCAATGATGTTAAGAGAGAATTTTCCAGGCATGTTTCATGCTAATATTAAATCTGCCACAGAGGCTATTCATTGTGATTACATGGTTAAAATTCCTGTCTGTTGCACAGGAAAGATACTTCTGATTTAAGTATACTTAAACCACCAGCAAGATCCAGTGTATTTTATAATGATGTACCAAGGGGGAGGGGGATGGGCATTGCTAAAAGAAAAGGCTTACATCATTTTTTATTTATTTTTAAGCATAAATGATAGAGTAGAAAAGCTTCAAAAACGCAGGAAGAAGTCATGTATCCCTCAGCTTAGGTTTGGAGCCTCAGATCAGAGTATCTTACAGTGCAGACCTAGAAACATAATTGAGTAAAACATTTTGTAGAACAGAATCATTAACCACGGGAAAAGTGTAGTATAGAATATAGAAACAGGTGAAATACAAAGAAGGATTAAAAAGATGGCAGAGTGCTAATGGATGAAGATGAGAAAAAAGGGTAAATGTTAAAAATTAGTATGGCAAGTAGATAAAAAATGAGATTTTAATCATCTGTTCTCCTTGTCATTAAATGAATGCACAAAGAATTGAGGAAAATGAAGTGTGCATTGGAGTTTGTTAAAAAGAACAACCTCTTCATATACCACAGATTGGAGCTAAACTGTGGTACTTGTGCCAGCAAAAATCATTATAGCTATGAGCATAGCAAAACTCTGAGCAAGAATAAAGTGTCTTCAATGTATTCTTGTTATCTTCTTGTAATTGATTATAGTAGCAAAGAATGTAAGTGATATTTATCCTTTTGATTTTAGACTTAGCCCAGTTTTGAACTGCTGATCTAGTGTTGAAGGCAGATTCCTCCTATCTGTGCACTACTGGTTCAGATATCTTCCTCTGAGGCAGCTTGTAGCGATCACAGCTGGATTAGATTAATCTTCAGAAGGGCAAGTCATGCAATTTGTAATTACCCAAATGAGACCTCTGCCTAGAGGTTAGGTGAAAATAACCTTTGCTTGTATGGTAATGCTTTCTAGTCTTAGCTAATGAGTACAATTGTATATCATTGAATTAAACACACTTTTAGGAAGTATTTATATACTCAATAATGCTCAAAAGAAGTAATGTGCAAATTAAAAGGAAAACATATTTTCTACTCTATTGAGAGACTATTCACAGCATGTAGGCTATGGGCAATGATGATCAAGTACATAACGTTATATTGCATTTGTAAACTAGTATAACTACTGGTTTATTCTTGTAGGAGAGATTACATACACCTTAATGGAGCAGCTGGTATTAACTGCTGCTCTTTAATGAAAACAGGCTAGTGATTTCTGCAGGTGTGGATGAAGGGACTGGGGATTCAGGCAAGTAAGCTTGGTTTGCATATGAAACAGCAAAAAAACTAGTGACTATTTTTGTGTATGTGGTGTGTTCTTTGAGAGAAGGAGGTTTCTGTTCCACCCGTAAGGATCTGATGTTGTCTATTTTCACTTCATGTCACCAGCAATGTCATAGATGCTATGAGAATCTGAAAGAAAACACCGTGAAGTCTGCATGTGAAAGGATGTATTCTGCCTGCACATTTCAGCCCTGCTTTGCAAGGGGAGTTTCAGGAGGATGCAATTATTCCCAACTCCGTGCAAGCCCTAGAGAGGGAGTGTGCTTTACAACAGCGTGAGAAGCCACCCATCTGCCTTGACTGCTACTGCTAGTAGTGCAGTTTAGCTCAGGGACCAGATTTCTGAATACACAGCAGTACAATTTGGATTCCCAGGATATGACAAACAACAGGTACTGCTGCTCTCCTTCCTTCGCTTTTCTTCTAGGAGAGCTTTATTTGCTTGATTTCCTAATCCCTTAAAAAGCTGTGAGGAAGATAGTTCTTGAAAGAGACACTCAGTCTGAACCCCAGCCAGGCTTTGTCTGTGTTTACTCACTCCAGCTCATAGGTGCTGTATAGGTATAGGTACTGGCAGTGACAGCAAGGAAAGGTGCTTTGTTCCTGTGACCTGGGATTCTATATGGAGTATGCTGTCAGTATGAGTGGATATGAAACAAGCTGGATATTTTCTCATTATTTGTGAGACTGTGCTTTATTTGCCAATTAATAGTAGGGTTCTTTATGCTGTGAATTGTTGGATAGGTGATTTCTGTGCATCCAGAACGATATTTATCTTCTGAGTTTACAAGAGTGGCCATTAATACTGTAATACGCAGTAATGGCTGAGCGAATAAGATAATATTATATTTGTGCAAGTTCATATGTTATTCGAGAAGTATGGGCAGTTTCATTTTAGGGAAACAATGCATGTAGGAGAACATGATACAGATCAAGAAATCTATACAATATAATTTTAGTGTTTCTATCTCATTTTCATAGGATAATTTAGGTTGGAAAATACCTGTAAGATTCTAGTTCATTTTCCCCAGATTTTACATCAAATTAAAGGCTATGAAGGTATCAGGAAGTGTAATATACATAGATGCATTTTTATATATTTAGATCTAACATATGAAAAATGCTTTGTGTATATATATATAAAATCTATGTATGTATACAGATGTGAAAAAGTCTCCAAAAGGCATTCTTATGTGGTTATCCATGGGTATTCGAGGACAATTTATTTCACCCTTGCATGCTGCCTTACAGAACACTCTCAAATAATATTTTGCAGAAGCAAATACTGAAAACTAATAAATAAAACTCATTTAGAGTCTACCAGAGAAGAACATGTTTTCAGTAGAGAGGGAAATGGCTGGAATATTTCATGTCTATCATCAGGATGCTTGAGATTTTCAGTGCTAAGACTGTAAGGAGATTTCTGAGAAGCAGCATAGAAAATCCTTTCCCAGAGGCTCGGAGCCTGATTCTAATTATGTTCTTGAGTTGATCTGATCCACCTCTCAATTTTGTTTATTTGGTCAGTTTTCAAATCTTTTTCTCCATGCTTCTGGAAGGTGCCAAGTTGCCAGATAATAAAACCCAATTGGGTGAATGGTTTCTGTGAATACTGTATTTTCCTACCATTTTCCTTTGCCATTTTCCTCAGACAAATAAAGTGAGGCATTCTCTGAAGATTATCTTTTGCACTGGATGTTACAGTCTGATTTTGATGTCAATACAGGATGCTAATCAGAGTTAAATCATTTGGGCTTGTAATGGCTGTTACAATCCACAGAATATCATTAAAATGTTTTACTGTGTATGTAAAACAGCTTAATTAAGCTAATAAAGAGTGCTGGAGCACCTTTCCTATGAAAACAGGGTGAGACAGCTGGGCTTGTTCAGTCTGGAGAAGAGAAGATTCCAGGAAGACCTTCTCTTTAGGCAGATTCCAGTGCCTGAAGGGGCCAACAGGAAACCTGGAGAGGGGCTTTAGGCAGGTGCCTATAGGGACAGGCAAGGGAGAATGGCTTTAGAGTGGTTGATTAAGTTCTTATGCAGAAGTTCTTCCCTGTGAGGGTGCTGAGGCGCTGGCACAGGGTGCCCAGAGAAGCTGTGGCTGCCCCATCCCTGGCAGTGCTCAAGGCCAGGTTGGACAGAGGGGCTTGGAGCAGCTGCTCCAGTGGAAGGGGTCCCTGCCAGTGGCAGGTGTTATAAGTGGGTGATACTTAAGGTCTCTCCAAAACAAACCATTCTAGTATTCTATGAGTAATGTATTTATAATTTGTGTGTATTTGTAGACATCTATGTCCCCATCAAAGAAGGAAACCTGAAAAACTTCACTTTCATGATAACTTTGGTAATTGTAACATGTGTCTAATGTCAGCATGGACTCTACCTGTGTAGGTCAGAAAGAGTGGGGCTATTAGGCTTCAGTTCATTTCATTCTTTAATATAATTTTTATATTGGGTTGATTTTGACCTTTTTTATGAGTCTAGGGTTAGTTTGCCAATATGGCTAAAACAAAACTATAATCATTTGAGCTGCTTTTATTAGAATGTCTTCTGAACTTGCACATTATTAGAGTTCACCTTTTCTGTAACAGTAACTTTGTTTCATCTGTTATGCTAGAGCTGCTGGAGCTTTTTACTCTTTTTTTGTTTGGTTGGGGGTGTAGATCTGTAGACTGAGGAGCACTTGAGAAGCTCATTTTTAGGACTGTTCAGTTCATTGCTTTTGACTAAACCACAAGGTTTCTGATTACTAGAATAAATATCAGTTTGCAGATTAAGATATTCCCCTAGCTAGGAGAGTTTGGGTTAATTAGATGTTGAAAGAGAGCTGACTTTTAATATCAGCCCTTGTATATTCTTTTAAACGTTACCACTACACACTTCATTTCTTTAGAAGCATCCTGTCTGTGATACTTACATACCTAATGTTGTTGGCCACTCTCTTGATACCATATGATCTTTCCTGGCTAATCTGTGAAAGAAGTTGTAATACTTAAAAATACACAAAACAACACGTTAGCATGGTTATTAATTGATGATACTTAGGTGTGTTATTCATTTAGTGCATGAATTTCTTCTGTATACCTTCATTCTGATAGATACATAGCCCAAGGAAGGGGAGAAAAGATAAACTGCTTTTGGACAAAATAAAACTACTGCTTAGGAAACATAGACCACAAATCTAGTTTCCCTGTGAATTAAGAAAATAAATAATTGGCAGTTATACTGAAGCAGCTTCAGCCTGGTTTTGTTCTCCATTTTTAGCCCAGTGTAATGAAGATAAATCCATTTTGCTTTTCGAAACCTTCAAAAGCCTTAGAGACCAGTAAATATTTCTGTGTATTTTTTTTACCATCCTGTTCATTACTGTAGGAAGCAAATACATAAGCCGAAATCAACCAGCAAGTCTGCACTTTCTTAGAGCCCAGGGGGCCTCCGTGTGCTTTAAAAATGCATGAGACTTTTTCCACTGAGTCGTTATTAACTGCTATGGGTCGCATGGTTTGACATTGTTCCTCAAAGTTTTGCCTTTAATCTAAATGACCTCCTGGTTTCGGTATCGATGCCCACTTTCTTGTGGAGTATGGGGAAAAAAGGTAAAAACAATGGCAGTGATGACAAAGTCTGTCTGATTTTGAGAGCAGATATTGAACTACCAATCTCACCAAACATGAAAGTGCAAAACTGGTAAATTCTGTTTGCCCAATAAGTGTTTATGGTTTATGAAATTGGAAACTATATGAAAATTAGAATTAAAAACCCTATCTCTAGACGAGACTTGTATAAGAGAAAATTAGCTTTGTTAGGAAAAATTCTCAGTATTCAAATGCTCTAAAGTTTGTGCTCTGGTCCTACAAATATAGGTACAGCATAAAACAGGTCAAGTCATTAGCACTTGTCACCAGCTTTATGGTAATCGCATACCTAAGTAATTAATTATTTGGGCCCAAAATAATCTGAAATTTAGATATCTTTCCTATTTTGTGTATTTCATCCATTTTAAGCATCTTTTGTATCCATCCACCAGAGATCTCTGTAACTCGTTCCAAAGGCTTGGCATACAGCATAGTTTAGAGAAATCAGAAAGGTCTGTTACTTTCAAACTTAAAATAAACCCCTTAGCTTTTAAATGATTTCATTTAAGTTGGCATTTTTTATTGCTCTTCTAGGAACAAACTTCACCCTTGCAGAGCTAGGAATCTGTGAACCCTCTCCCCATCGAAGCGGCTACTGCTCAGACATAGGAATACTCCATCAAGGCTATTCCTTGAGCACGGGCTCTGATGCTGACTCGGACACAGAGGGAGGAATGTCTCCAGAGCATGCCATCAGGCTGTGGGGAAGAGGGATCAAATCCAGGCGCAGTTCCGGTCTGTCAAGCCGTGAAAACTCAGCTCTCACACTTACCGACTCTGACAATGAAAATAAGTCGGATGAGGAAAACGGTAGGTCTTTTTTCTTCAGTATATATTGAATGCGCGTGTATGAGAATGTGATAATACTTAATAATATATGAGGATTCTTTTAAAGGTCAATTGTTCACTTTTTTCTGGGTTTGACAAAAGCTGCTTTTTAATGTTGGAGGTTTTTCAGCATTGATATCAGGGAACTCTATTACCTCTATCATACAGTATATATTGTGGTTTATCTTGCAGTTTACTTTATATGCAATAATCTTTCACAGATGTATGTGCTCAGAGTACACTAAGTCAAACTTAACAATGAGAAGCAGAAAGGAATTTAAGAGAAATCGTTTCATATGTGATTTTTATGCACAGCTTGAAGTAATTACAATGTTATTAATCTACAATATGCCAGTAGCTGTGACAGTGGTGCTAATTTTGTGTGGTTTTCCATCTGCTGAACTTTTGAGAAAGTAAAATTAACTTGCTGTTTGATTATAGGTAAGTACTGTGGGGCATTTAGAAAGCAAATCTCTGCATCAGACTGAGGCAAAGCACTTCTGTTTCATGTAGTTTAATAAGTTCATAGAAATGAAACCTTAGACAGTGCAGCTCTCACTTGTGTCAGAACACCTAGCATGGGGTTGCTCTCCAAGTGGACTGCATGAAGCCAGCTGTCCTTTCACATGTATGTAACCCACAGCCATGTTCAAATGTCTCAGCTAAATATTCTTACCAGGGAATTTTCTGTGCTCACATATCTTTGAATTAAACTAAACAGGAAAAATTGTACACATGGATTTGCAGGAATTGCACCTCCATCCTATAGGGTGATGAAGGGGCCAACTCGGCTTAGGTAAAATATGAAGTGAAGGGTTTGGTATGTGCCATTCTGAGAAGATGAAGAGGAATCTCCCTAGTGTTATAGCCTCAGAGGAACTATTCCAGCAGCTGATACAAGCTAATGAAAGCAGCTCTCTCTATCCGTATTACTTGTGATAACATTGAATTTGTTACATGCTGGGTGTCTCTCAGAAGAGGAATTTTTTAGATGTTTATTTTAGGCTCCTCCCTGTACTTCCTGATGGTTGTCTTGGTTTCAACAGAAGCAGTGAGCTGGGCACTAGAAACACAAGCAACAGCTTGTCAAAGCAAGCCAGCCAAACTGTAGTACAGGTTTTACATTGATAGAAACAAGTTAGAAAAATACAACTGATTTTGTTTGTAACAGCAGCCTTCTTTTTTGTTGATTTAGATTGAATCTATAAGTAGTATCTCCCCTCCACAGGCATAGCAGGATATGATTCTTCATCAAAACCAAAGTGGAAATATATATTTACTAATAATGATTTGTACAAGGAAGACTGTATTTTAGAAAGAATCAGTTATTGTTTTTTTTGGTTTTTTTAATAAGAATACAATTCACAGAAGATATGACAAGTTCCATTGACTTTCTAGTGTAGTTTTGATAAGGTTACTGTGCATAATTTCAAGTAAAACACCTGACTAAGGAAGTTCTGGCATTATGGAACAAGTGGGATTCATTCTATACCATAGACTTGCTTCTCTGAAGGTGATTGTCTCCATTTCAGTGGAAGCAATGTGCCACACTTTTTGTCTGAGAAAATTTCATCTCAGGACCTACTTTCATACATACTGTTGCAGAGATTGATAGAAGAATGAGTGTGCTTGCTTGCATTTCTTTTTCCTCCTTGTAATAAATGAATTGTTAAGTAATTGAAAATACAGTGCAATGAGTCCAGTTTGAATAGGTAATTTTTCTAACAGTGATGTTAATAAGAGAAAAAATGACATGATCAAACAGCATGCAAGAAACAAACCAGCATCTGGAATTCATTTTTACTTGGAAAAGGTTTCGTGGTAAGGGTTCCTGTATGATTGGTTGGTTAAAAAACACATCATGTAAGTAAGAAGCAACTATAATATACACAGAGTTTTAGTTTTACTCTCTCACAAATCCTGGTTAGCTCAAAAATCAATGTTCTTCACATCACTGATTTTATGAAGTTTGGGGATGCATTATCATATAGATTGACAGTTGCCCCACTGGTTCAGCACCACAGTGTGGACACTTACAAAACCATCATTAATTTCTCACGCTTGTGCCAGCAGTGGTTTCCTACATAATAAACACTGTGTCCTTCAGAAGCAGATCAATAACCTGCTAGGTATTCATCTTGAAGAAGAAGTAACAAGAATCTATACTTCAAGAGAAATTCACTCTCTGATATGGTTTCAGGTTTGCGGGATACTACATAAAACAAGACATTTCTTGGCATAAGATGTTATCTATTTCTGCCTATCAATATTAGAGGGAACTCATGATGCATAGACTACTGAATTTATCTAAAGTACTGTTAAAGTTTTTTTTTCCCTCATAAAGTTACAAAACAGTAGTTCAACTCCAAAAGGTGATTATTCTTTTTTAAATTGAGGTGCTATCACCATTTATATCACTGTAATAAAACCAAACCCAAACCTCTCACTTTTCTTGTAATAGTAAATGTATTCTGTCACTCTTAGTGCATCTCTAAGTAGCACAGAGGAGGCTTAATTCCTAAAAATTGTTCTAACAATGTGATTTGGTTCCCATTCAAATCCATTCTCAAAGCTGACGACCGTTTTCTCACTTCTAGATTTAGTGTGATTTTATTTTATCATAAATTAGAATTCTGTGAACCTTGGAATATTAGCAGGTCTGAAATACTTATAGATAAATTGAAACAATGGAAACTCATTTTAATTCAATGTTTTCCTTGGTATATGAAAATTCTTCCTAACAAGACACCTTCTTGGTGATCCAGTTTGAAAAGCAGCACTTTTATATTCATAATTCTGATTAAGCTCTAAATTCTTATCACATTTTACAGTTTCCACTACTGTCTCATTCTGGCCATCTCTTCTTTAGACACAGCTATGTGAATATGTTACAGCAAGTCTATCATCAAATTGTTATTCAACGTGATGTGTTGTGAGTTTTAAGTAAATACATCTTTTCAGGATACATACACATGTAAAAAGTAAATCAGAAATATAGCTCTTCTCTGATGTCATCTGCCAGCTTTGTAGAGGGAATTACTTACAGGTACCCACAAGTACACAGGATAGGGGATAGACAGGAGTTTATGAATGCTTTTTTCATTTCCTTCTGTTAAATCTTGCAACTGTTTGTCCCAAAACATCATGGAATCCTTTTCAAAAGTAGCATTTGTTGTCAGTTGACCTATGTTCCTTCCTAAGCCTCCAGTATTCCTATTTCCAGAGTAAAGCTTAGGCGCTGATTCTGTTTAGGTAGTGACATACTTACAGAAGCCCTTCCTTTTACCCTTGACATCCCTTTGCACACTCAATTCCAAGTGGGCCTTAGCTTTCCTGACCTGATCCCTAGTTTCCCAATGTCCCTGTATTCTTCCTAGGCCACCTGTCTTCACTTCCACCTTCTATAAGTTTTCTCAGTAGTTCCTTATCCATCCATGGAGGTCTCCTTGCCTTCTTGCTCCATTTCATTCTTGTTATGATGTAACACTCCTGAGCTTGTAGCAGGTGATTCCTGAATATCAACTGATGGTCTTGGGCCCCTGAGCCCTCTAGGGCTATGTCCCATGGAACTTTACTGAGTAAGTTCCTGAAGAGCCCAAATTCTGCTCTCTTGCAGTCCCCAGGGCAGTGATCTTGCTGCACGCTCTTCTCACTGTCCTGAAGATCTCAGACTCGACCATCTCATAATCACTACAGCCAAGGCCGCCTTGGAGCATCACATTTCTACCCAGCCCTTCCCTGTTGGTGAGCACAAGGTCAAGCACAGCACCTCTCCTTGTCGGCTCCTCTATTGCTTGCAGGAGGAAGTTGTCTTCCACACAATCAAGGAACCTCCTGGATTGCTTTTGCTGGGCCGTACCATCACTCCAACAGATATCAGGGTGGTTGAAGTCCATGAGGACAAGCGCCTGCGAGTGTGAAACTGTTCCTATCTACCTGTAGTGAGCTTCATTCACAGAGACCTTCTGACTGGGGGGGCTGTAGCACACCCCTACAGTAATGTCCCCCATTGCAGTTCTCCTTCCTTTGATCCTGACCCTCAAGCTCTCTGTTGGCTCATCACCCATCATCAGGCAGAGTTCCAGACTCTTCAGCCTATCCCTGACATAAATAGCTATGCCCCTTTCCTGTCTGCCCAGCCTGTCTTTCCAAAAGAGCCTATAACTTTCCATTCCATTCCATAGAAGCCATCCCACCATGTTTTCATTACCATCACAACCCTGTAGATGTGCACTCATCTCTAATTCCTAATTTATTGGGCCGAGCTCCAAATGAACCACTGGCACTCACATGGACCACAAGAAGTGGGTAATAGTAAGTAGGACTGACTAGACCAGGCAGCCTGTCAGCAGCATCCCTGATCCAAGCCTCCAGTAGGCAACACACCTCCCTCAAGATTGGGTCAGGTTGACATATTTTACCTTTTGCAAGTGATAGAGGAGCCAAGAAGTTTACATTTGTGTGTCAGAAAAGAGAAAAAGTGTGTTTGGTGTGAGGAGGAGAGATTCCATCATTGAAACCACGTTATTAAATAATGTCAGACCAAAAATAATGATCAAGGAATGCTTTTATCTTACTAGCAACGAATCTGAATTGAACAGCAAGACAAGAATGAATGGGAAGGAACAAGGCAATCTCAGACTTCAGCAAAACAAGGAAAATAGTTCAAGGTCATCCTGTGATAATCTGTGTGTATGTTTTACAGAAATCCACAATAAAATGCTGTGAGTTTGGTTGCTTTCTGTAGATAATACCTGTGAAAAGCGAACAATTTTGCAAGTATGGAAGCATTTTTGTGTTAATAGCACAGCTGTACCTTCTGAGGTGTGGGAAAGTGGTGTATTATTGGGACAAATGTGAGTCCTGACACTGAATCTGGTAGTGCCATGCACTTTTCTTACTTCATCTCCTTTTCTTCCTGGAGAATATATTCCATAGTCCCTTGGAGGCAGCTTGTCTCTAGCATCAGATGTGAGGATTCAGGTCACGTGGAAAGGTGTTGTAGGATGCTTCACAAGTCTTTCAGGTTCAATATACATCAATATTTGCTATCTAGACATATTGCTGATAATGGATTCTGTTATTTTTTCTGCATTACTTTAGTGGTGTTTCTTGTGCTAATAATTGAAAGTTTGAATACCAGGCAATGGCATTTGTGCATATCACTTCTTGGGGGGGGGGGGGGGGGGGAAGTACCACACATAAAGTAAAATGAAGTTGGTAAAACTGTAAGGTAAAGTATGAGAAACAACATTTATCTGTTGTGCTCCTTATTGAATCTTAAGAGAAAATTGGAAATTACATTTTTCTTTCTTTGTTCCCCCACTGAAATTTTCAGTCACAATTTCTCAAATGCATATGTAAAGTAAATCTTAAAAACCCCAAATGAACAGAAGTTACCCCATAATTCAAACTGACCTAATATTTTATAGTTGCTTCCATTTTATGAGCAGGATAACCTGGGCTTTTCCAGGGATGTTGTTGAATAACAGACTTAGGCAGACAATAGAGATGTTACTGCATCAGGAAGTTTACAGAGTCACCAGATGACAGTGAGTTTATTTTCCTATTTTTACTTTAATTTTGACATGTTGTTCTCAATATTTTATTATTCTAATTTTTATTCAGCTTTCTATTTCACACTTCATAATTTGCAGATAAGGTTATAGTGAAACTGTGATGCTACTCTTGAGAAGGATTTGGGTTTGTTGTATGCATGCTAATGTCTCTTAGTGGTAAAACCAGTTTGAAAGGAGAATATTTTAACATTCCCAGTGACAGAATTCTGTCTGGGTTTAAAAAGTGGGATTTTAAGCTTGCTTCCTAACTATTCCTGCTAATATTAACTTTTGCCTGTGGAAAACACTTTCCTTGTTAAAACAGGGTCTTTAAACAGTGGCGATACAGTTTGAGTAGATCTGTGTAGTCTTTAATTTGGGCAGGGAGGGAACTGATATGCCCTTACATTTTGAGATAGTATATCTATGTTTTTAGTACAAGAAGCAGCAGGGAAGTTGTAGACTTACTGTGCATTGCATAGTAGATCACTGATTTCAGTTGTTAGTACAGTCTGGGAAATGTGTACCCATTTCCCTTTCAGACTGAAACAGGTAGCTTGGAAACAGAAGGGGCAGATATAAAGGAGCAAAAATGGAGATCTGCCACAGTTGTGTGATCTGTTTGTAGACAAGAAAGTGCCCAGATTGTCCTAGAGAAATAGTGAGACTGAAATGGAATGTCATATACTCAGAAAATGGAATCGCATCCATCATACCTCCACTAGATTTCTGAAGGAGTGCTAGGGAGGTTAGCTCATGCATGGGCATACTTCATCTCTTCTTTAGGAAGGCTTGTAAAGTACTTTGTAAATGACAATTTTGGAAAGTCATTAAGCACAGTATCAAAGCTTGGTTGCTTAAGTGGATCCAATTTTGATGTGCTCTCAAACCTGAGGGCACTTCTGATCGAAAGTGGTTTCCTAATGAGGGAATTGACTAGCAGGAATGACTTTTAAAGACTTAACTACACATCTGCAATTTTGTCCAGGTAAATGGCTTATGTATTCAGTGCAGGGGGAGGCTAGAAGATGGGGTTAAGGACAAAAAATGCATATGTAGTCCTGGTAAATTGTAAAGCCTTGTGGAAGACAAGAATATGAAATAATAGTATATAAAACTTTAAACATTTGTTACCATTTTAATATAACCCAGTAACACTGCAGTTGGCAGGATGACATGATGGAAGCTGTGCCAAACATAGTTATATTGAAGGAGCTTAATAAATCATCTCTGGAACAGAGTGTTTGGTCATATTCTAGAGATGTAGGATGCAGGTGTGGCAAGAGTGACAGCTCTTATTTAGGTGCCCTACAAAGGTAAAAAAATCCCATGCCATCTTGATATTGAGTTGCTTGTAGCCAGCAGTCAGCAATTTAGCAGCCATTAGGGTTTCCATCCAGTTCAGTGTTGACCAGAGAGATGTGCACCAGTATGTCAGGTTTTATTTTTCCAGAGATATATGTATTTCTAACCCTTATGATTATAGAAGAACTGGATGGAGTATTAAAAACAAACAAAAATACCCCACAAAACCCCAAAACTCCACAAACGCATGGTGTGGTGAGGTCTGATAATCTTCTTGGCCATTCATTTGAGTCAGGGCTTCAGTGTCCATAAAATCTGTAACTAGTTATTTCTCTGAGGAGTCAGTGATCTTAGTACCTCTGCCCCAGTCCATGTCACACTCAGGCTGCTGATCCTTGACCATCTCGCTGCTTCTCCATGTACCCTATGGGAACCTGGCTGAAGCTATGCCCTGTTTTGCAGTGTTTATCTTCAGAGTGACTTTTGGGGATTATGTGAATGAACCAAGGCAAGCAGGAATTGGGACCTAGGAAATAAAATCTGCTATCTAGACAGGAAATGAAGGAAAACAGAAAGAAAAGACAGAGAATTAAGTCTACCTGAAAAATACTGCAGCAGCTGGTTTCATAACCTGCTGAGGCTAGCTGGGATCTTCCTTTCTCCTGAATTCATAGGGAAAGAGCTTCTGCATACAGCTGTCTGTGTCTGTGTGTCAAGGTCACAACATGGAGTGCTTTAAAAACACCTCTCAAAATAACCATGAGATTTTTCAATTAATATTTTAATTATGAGGCTTTCCATCTGCTAGAGAGGAATTATAAAACTGTGTTTAACAAGAACTCCATTACAGCATGTTTTTCAGTTGTCAATTATTAGCTTTAGGAAAGCAAACTTAGATGATATAGGTCACCTAGGTAAGCAAGTGCCAGTGCCTTTATTCAAAGTATAGCTGAGTTGGAATAATGCCTTTTTATACTTTTCTATAACAGAGATGCGTATCTGATAAAGTTAATCCAGCTTGGTAATAAATGCATTGTGAGTGGCTGATGAGTGATAAAACCTTCACAGGGAGGTTTGCCTGTATGTGGTGGATAACAAAACATAATGTGGTGAAACAAAACCCACATGTATTTTGCATTTCCCTTGTGAACTGCAGCACACATTACAGAAACCCATGCACTGAATTTATATTGTCTTCCCTTTCAAAAGACCATGAACTTTTACCAAAAGTCTCCTCTGTATTTGTCAAGTCAGGTACTGGCACCTTTGCTTATGTAGCATATCCCACTATTAATAATCTTCCTAATTGCAAGGACTTGCATATTTCACTGATTAGTGCATAATTAGGTCAAGGTACGTACTAATTTTTCTGGTCAACCCTTCATTCAAGAAGCTTGCTCTGACTCTTGCCAACCAGCCCTGTTTGACAGTACAGCGAATGCCTATTTGTCATACATGTAAGACTACAAACATAGATGGCTGTTTAAGTATTATTATAGTTTCTAAATATTTCATTCAATATGTTTTGTGTTTATACTTTGCATTCTGTGCTTTTCGAGTAGTCTGGAAGCTTAATGAAGACAATGTATTTGAACTGATTGTTAACATCATGTTGAAATGTAACATTCGAGTCAGAGAGAATAGAATTCATCTTCAGTTAGGAAATGGATAGAAAATGACACCTTAGCTCTTTTAGTGACAAAGTTTGAGTACATATACATTAGAATAACCAGAAATTGCTGAAAACTAGCTAGTCCTGTAATTACTGAGTTTCAAGAGAGATTATTATTACTTTTCTTCCTTTTAGTAAAAAACTTTTTTGTAGTCCTTAAACAGTAAATTGTAAAGATGTGCCATAAGTTCCATTCCTTAGGTCAGAGGAGAGTTCATCTAATTCATGAGCCCAAGTTTTATGGTTTTACCCATAAAGTTTTTTTATGATTCAGCTTTTTACAGAAGCTCCTGGCAGTATCGAGCTTCTGTCTGATACCACAGCAGCAATCTGGAAATCAACTGTTTTCTTTTCATTTCATTATATTTCACATGGATTAAAGACAACCTTCTGCTTCATTTAAGCGTTTGTGCATTCTATGACAGTCTTTCCTTGACATTGTTAAGGGAAATAAGTGTAAACTGGAGCATAGGAGGTTCCACGTTAACATCAGGAAGAGCTTCTTTACTGTGAGAGTGACAGAGCACTGGAACAGGTTGCCCAGGGGGGTTGTGGAGTCTCCTATGTTGGAGATATTCAAGGCCTGAATGGACAAGTTCCTGTGTGATGTACTCCAGGTTACCCTGCTCTTTCAGGGGGGTTGGACTAGATGATCTTTTGAGGTCCCTTCCAACCCTTGGGATTCTGGGATTCTTCAACATCTCAAAGCTGTTGGTAGCACTACAGAAACCATGCTGAAATCTGTAACTTCACCTGAACATGAAATATTAGCTACGATTAAAAGAGGAGCATTTATTCAATTTGTAGTTTGTCTACCTGATGGTTAAAGAACAACCAGGTCAGATTAGACTAGAACCCATGAAAGGAAGTTACAATGATACTGAGGAGATGAAAGCAGTTTGAAGAACTTGCCTTTTCAGTACAGTTGCCTGCTATTGAAGGCTAGTTATCATTGTTCTTAAAAACCAACCACATTTTGCAGCTTGCTGGAGGACTGTTTTACATGTGGTAGGTTTACTTGAAGCAGTAGCTTTAAGTGTTTTTTCCAGGCTGAATAATTTATCACATTATAATGCGTTACTATTTGTCACCAGAGGGTGCCATTGCTGTGATCTTCCACATTCCTGTGCTAAGAACCACTGAATTTTGGAAGAGGTACCGCTTCTCAACAGTGCTTCTTACAGTATTTCTTTATGTAGCTGTAAAGCAATGGTGAGGAAAAGTGCCCTTGTTGAGAGTAATTTGTACAACTGGAAGCAGAGCTGTGGTAGGTTCAAGTGCTGATGTCTTCAGGAATCAAGCAGTAGTTGGAACAACCAAGTCCTAGAAAAGGGCTGCTTCCTGGTTCTCCACTTGTTTGTTATGTAAATACATTCAACTACTCCTACTTACCTGTGGTTTTATATGGACTCTGTGTGGTTCATTCCTTACCCAGAAAATCACCTCAAGTGTCTGGATACTGAGTGCTACATAGTGGAATAATGCTGATGTCAGAAGAAGCAGGTTTGTTTGTGAATGAAGTCACAGGAAGAGGTATAGTTACCACACCATAAGCTGCTGACATACCCTTTGCTCTCTCCCCAAGGTCCCTTTCCTAAAGGACCTCTCTTTACCTTAGTCTGTGGTTGCATGGTGGTTATCTGTCTGTAGTCAGGTGGAGGGTCTGAGGCTGGACTATAAGAAACTTAGTTGATTCATGGAATATATCACAAGTACAGCTCATTCACAATATATCAGGCTGTATTTAGATGCAATATGAACTCATCTTTATCCCTTCCATCCTTCGGTATGTTCTCTGTGCACGAAAATACACAACACAGATATGCAGATAAATTAAATAAAAATATGAACTTACCAAGTTTCTTTTCCTATAGGCTGAGATGGAAGAGCAAGTTTTGGTGGGTTTTGTATTTTTCAGTTATTAAGAACCATTGTTGAAGGCCTACAGATAACAGCTCTCTGGGATGGGTTTTACAGCTGGGCAACAATTGGGTGGAAAGAATGCCTTTTGTGATTTTTGAAGTTGTTATAAATACCTTGGAAGTTTCTGACTGTTCAAGTCATTCTCAGGCTTTCCATAAGAAGAGTGTTGATAGAGAGGAGGACTCTTCAGCTGATGGAATTCTATTTGCCAGGAAGTTCAAGACACCTATGAAAACTGATACTTCCTTACCATGTTTGCCCTATTGAAACTGAGATACCATCTTGTAGGAAGGCATAATACCATTCAATTATAGCAACATGCCTGTAGGCAAGGCACAATATGTGAGCATCATTTGTTTGCTTAGAGCCATGACTGTCATTCAGAAATATTGAAAGGTAGCAGTTGGATTTTTTCACACAAATGGTTAAGGGACTTTTCTCAACATCAAATGAGTGAAAATATAGCTTCTGTTTCCTCAGATGCTGAGATGTTAGAATAAGTAATCGTGATTCCTGGGGGAAAAAATGTTTTTATTTTCCAAAAAATGAGTGGTATGAGATAAGAAAAGTGTTTATCGGTTTTTCCATAGAACACTTCTATTTAGTAAATCTGAAATAAGAAGTAACAGTGAAGTTATTCCTCTTTCCAGTTTTCTTTCAGACAAGAGGAGTTATTTTAGGAGTCTTGTGCTATTTATGTATCTCCTGCATAATAGTATAGCTTTAAGCTATATTACACGGTGTGAATAAGGACAAAACAAAGGAATGGATATAACTGCTTAACAGAGCCAAGTTTGTCTTTTGTAGCTCTCTGGTTTTGGTTTTTTTTTTCTTTTTAAACTTCTTTTTGCTATGTAAAACACTCCAACACTTGTGCTGAAAAGTTGTTTCTGAACAGTTTTGTACAATGCAGAGAGAAGGAGTGGGATGGGAAAGATGAGGGAAAGACCAAGACTGTGACCTGCAGTGCAAAGAGCAAGTGGGTGAGAGCAAGCTGTGGGACATGAGGTGTGAAGGAACAAAATGGCCAAGGAGGCTGCAGAGAACTCATCAGATGCTTTGGTTTATGACATTCAGTGAAACAACACACCTCTGCAGGGAAGTAATAAACTGCCATCAGAAATGGTTTTACTGACCATGTGTGTATGCTGCTCAAATACAGCAACAGGGTTTTGATGGTTTACATCTGTATGCAAATGCTGATGTTCACTTTAATAACCTTTTTTACTATATCGACCTTCAAAGCTGTTGGCCTGGAAGGGTTGATGTGTTAGTGAATGCCACAAGATTGGTAGAAGTTGAATACTCATATCTGAGTTATACGTTTATGAAGGAGATACAAGTATTGGATACAAATACAAATATTTATTTTATTTCTCATTTATGCTTTTCATAGTTATTTCTATAGTAAATTATATGTGTAAATAATTTAAGTTTTTACTTTGCAGAGTTCTCTATATTTTCAGTATTAAATAGCAAAATAATAAACCTTATCTGCCCAGTTTTATCAATACATCCCTGGGTAGCTGCTCAAAGGCTCCTTGAGTCTACATTAATTCTAGATCAATTTGCTAGCTTTGATTTCTGGATAATTACTGCATACTTCAAGATGACTTTTATTGTGATCCTTATCCAGTTTTTATTCTTTGAGATACTTTATTTCTTGAGCTACTATTTGACTTCCTTAACAGTATCTGAAGATAGAATCATAAAATCATAGAACAGTTTGGATTGGAAAGGACCTTAAAAGCTCATCCAGTTCCAGCCCCCTGCCATAGACAGGGACATCTTCCACTAGAGCAGGTTGCTGCATGCTTCTGTGTCCAGTCTGGCCTTGAACACTGCCAGTGATGGGGCAGCCACAACTTCTCTGGGCACCCTGTGCCAGCGCCTCAGCATCCTCACAGGGAAAAAATTCCTCCTTATATCCAACCTAAATCTCCTCTGTTTGAACCCATTGCCCTTGTCCTATCACCTGCAGGCCTTGATTTGGTACCCATATTGAGTCCCACAATATTGTTACCCATATTGAATTTCATTCTAAACTTTGGGACTGGATCACACTCCAAGCCTCTGTCTCAATCAGGACTTGTCCTCTTCCCTGTGGACTCTCTATTTGTGGACTTAATGGCCTTACTCAGAAGTAAGAGCATTCTGTACGTAATGGAGCATTCTGTCATCTCTTTTAGGTGACAGAATGCAGCTGATCTTTCCAAATTAACAATTAATTTAAAAGCATTATAATTACCAACATAGTAATTTAAAAGCAGAATTTCTCCTCCATTTTCAGATTTTTGGGTGGTTTGAGTTAATTCACTACATTTTGCTTCCATAGATATCAGGACAGATGAAGGCAGCTTGGTGTGATTACAACTAAGATATTTTATGTGGCACTTTTTTTTGTGTTTTAAGAGAAAAAGATAAATACGAGACCTGTGATAAATGTTAGAAGACAGACCTATAGGCACATCAGGCTGACATTAATAATCATTGTTTTCTATCTTATCCTCAGTCCAGCTGTTTTGCTAAAGATCCTGAGAAAACAGTCAGGGAGCAATCAGCACTGCAGCACTTTCACTTGAAGGCTGGGGTTGTGGGGGGAGGATCTGAACATGCCTCTGAGGACCTGACAGTCAGCATCATTAAGAGAAATACTTGTACACGGTGAAGTGTAAAGGGAGGAGACGTGTAAAGGGAGGTAAACCAGGTAGCTGTTAGCTTTCTATGGCTTGGGTCAATCCTCTGACAATTCATTTTAGTTCTTTTTTTTTAGGTATTTTATTTTTTTGCTGGTATTTTTCACCCTATTTTTTTTCCATCATTCCCATTTTGCTAAAAATATGGTGTTTGCTGTTCTTTGCCTGAAAAACCATTTATTCTCCCTTTCTGCTTTTTTTCTAATATAACATAGTGCATTGAGCTTAAGACTTTAATGTGATTCCAGATAATCTTCTAGTTCTGTTTGACACGTGATGGCTTAAAAGCACTCTTTATAAAGCAGAATATTACAGTATGACTGTGCAAAGTGAGGGTTTTGGTTTTTTTAATGTATGATAAATTCTTTGCGTGGCTTAAAAATGGAGGAGCAGATCATCTTGCAGAAATAATGATTGTCTTAGGAAAACAGTCTGAACAAATCAATACTTTTCCTTTTTCTACTTTTGTCCTTCCTTATTTGAATCTAGCTCACAAATAACTGCGTGTTAGAAAGTCTTCAAATCACTTCTGTGGTGATAATTTTTTACAGTCTTTCAAATATTGTTTTTATGTGTTTCATTTCTGATAGTCTTCTTGTGCCATAGGTACTGCAACAGTAGTTTCATTTTCCTTGACATGAAAGGAAACCCAAAAACTTTTCAAACAATTTTAAGTGTGATTTGAAGCTCCAAGTCTTACTTGAGCTCTGCTGTTATGTCTCAGAGGAGTAGAACATACGTGGCAACTTCTCCAGAAAGATTCTCTCAAAAGAACATATTAAAGATGAAATATAAGGATTTTTAGATCAAAAGGATAATGATTTTTTAAAATCTTTACTATGTGATAAATTAATCAGGAGGTATTATAAAGATGTACAAACTTGCACAAGGAGAAGCAGGCAGTGACTTTGAATTTGGTGTTGACACAGACCTGAAGACGTACTTTCAGAAGTTTATTATAACCAACAGGTAAGCACTGTAGCATTTGCAGTTGTTGGAACCTGCCCTCTGTCAGGGTGTGATGAGGAAAACTATTGATATTGAATCATGGAATGGTTTGGGTTGAAAAGGACCTCAAGATCATCTAGTCCCAACCCCCTGCCCATGTGCAGGGATGCCTTACACTAGACCATGTCACTCAAGGCTCTGTTCAACCTGGCCTTGAACACTGCCAGAGATGGAGCATTCACAACCTCCCTGGGCACCCTTTGCCAGGGCCTCAGCACCCTCACAGGGAAGAACTTCTTCCTTATCTCTAACCTGAACTTCCCCTGTTTAAGTCTGAACCTGTTACTCCTTGTCCTGGATTTATCATTTGATTAATAATTTTTGCATTATAATACAACAAATTTAATGAAACCTGTTCTAACAGAATAGTTGAAACCAAAGCTAGCAGCAGGAAAGGAGGGTTTGTGTTGGAACCAAAGCTAGCAGCAGGAAAGGAGGGTTTGTGTTGGAACCATGCAGATGAGGTTCATAGATAAGCCTTACCCACCCATACCCCCAAAAGAAGACACAATGTCATTAAATTATAGTCTTTATTGAACTTCATCTAATTTTCCAAGACCTATTTTAATTATTTGTGGAAGGCAAGGTCAATTTCATAACTCTGTGAGTTATTATGATATTTGTGTAAGCACAACATGTTGTAGTCAAGCTTAGTAAACCTCAACATTCAAAGGAATTTTGCAAGAATTAGAAACAAAGCTTGGGTCTGAAGTCCATTGGAGTTTAGTTAAATAACAGTTTAAGAAGGATTTTCAAAAACAATCAGAGGGTAACTTCATTATTATGATTTATCAATAATAATGAAGGAAAGTTCTGGGTTGCATTCATACAATTTGTGAATTTGCAGCAATGCAATAAAAATGTCATGATCACAGATAATGGAACCTAGAATAAACATGCCCAGTTCTAGCAGTGCTAAGTGTACTAACATGTAGTCCATGCTCCATTTATTTGTGCACAAAGAAGGATGAATCAGTCCAGGAAATGGTTGTAAACCTAATGAAACCAGTTCTGTATACCAGTGGTTTCAAAATATTCAGCTCATCTTCTAAAGAGTTTTAGACATCTGTGGAATTAAAATGACAGAGGTAACATTTTTTGCAGATTTTTTCTTATGCTGTTGAAACATAAAATTCAGTAAGTAAATTCTGATCATTTTGTACAGGAATTTTGATGAAAGCTCCATCCCATTGGGTAAATTAATTTCAGCTGTTATTACTATAGAGTTAATATAAAGCCTTGCCAAACAGCCTTTGTTTAGCAGTATCAGGATCACCTTGCAGGTTGAACACGTGTGTGAATACTGGTTCATGTTCTAAATCAAATACTTGGAAGAAAAAATGTCTCATGCTGATTGTGTTATGTAAGGATTGTTATCTATCACACAGGCATAGTCTCACATGGACCACAACAGGCAGCAAGTGATCTGCCTTCACACCATGTGCTTGATTCAAACCTAAAGCAATGACCAGTAAGCCTCCAAGCATTCTTGCTTTTCATGCCCCGATTAAGGATGCCCTTTGATGGGGCGATGGTATTGCACAGCCCCTTGGCTGATGCTCTCCCAGTGTTGTGCTGCACTTTGTCTCTTTTTATCTTGTTCTGCTTTAGAAGAGAGGACCTGCACAGTCTGTACTGGTTTGAGCTGAGCTGCCTCCTGTTAGCCTATGGTGACCGTCATCCCTTCCCACTTACAAAGGCAGAACTCACGGTGTGAGCAGCCATCTGTGTCCAAGCTGGATGTCAGCTGCAGTAGGTTTATGTACTGGTTAGGGGGGTGTTTGAAACACTGTCCCCTTGGAAAGCTCCAAACAGACTCTACTAGATTGGTATTCATTAACAGTAAACACTCAGTTCTTGATGATTCAGTGGCTACTTGCAGGGCTGGTGCTCACCCACCTCACACTGAGCCATCCAGAGCTGAGCTGGACGCTGACCTCCATGGCACTTAGTGATGCCCAGGGCTGGCTGCTGGCTGTAGAGGTCATAAAAGTGAGGGGCTGGGACCAAAATGAACAGCTTTATCTTCCCCATTGTACCTCATTCTTCCTCAAGACTTTTATGCTTCTTATCCTTCTCTCACAAAAGCAAGAAATCTCACTTGCTCCTAGCATAGTACATCCTATTTTCAGGACGATATTCCTCTGGACACCTTTCTTGCTTGTTTACAGCCCTTGTTTTCTTACCTTGCAGATTTTACTTCTCACACTTTTCCCAGTTCCCCATTTGTCCAGCTATATCCCAACTCTCCTTTTGCCCCTGTGTGGTTATATATTATTTATGTACTTAATTTAACAGTGTTATAAAATGCTTTTGTGCTGTTACTGATCGTGCTTCTTGCAGTGTTACAATATTAAAACCCATTCATATGCTGTTGCTGGTTGTACAGGTTTTATCCAGAGCCCTTCTGCTTTAGGGGTGCAGCACCCTCTGCTTCACCTGTGTTGTACCAGGACGAAAGAAAATTAAAAGAATAATAGCTTAAAATGCAACTTTTAAAACAGGGGGTATGGGGTGTTGGGGTTGGGTTATAGTGATGAAGTCTTCATATAACCAGTCTCTGTCCATAGGGCACAGAGAAAGGAGCTGTTGCTTCTGCCTGCAGCTGGCTTTCAGTGTCCTACCACATGATGTTACCCAGTGCCCCTTCACCCTTGGACTCCTTAAGTGCCATCAGTTAGGAGTCAAGTTCTGGCTCAGAACCTTCTTTGATTAGTACTTTGGTTAATACAGGTCTTAAACCAGCAGAAAAGTGTTGTAACAATAAATCAGTTCTATAGTATACATTGGACTTAGGTGATGAAACCTGTTTTTTAGGGGTTGCCATTTGTGGGGGTTGCCATTTGTGGTTTTCTGCTATGCCTTTGACTATGTATAGGGTTTATTTTTGTTCAGCTTTGTTGTAAAGTGCTGAACATGATATGCCCTGGAGTCCCAGCTGAAGCTTCATGTGATTTAAATGAACAGTGATATTCACCCTCCTGAGTCAAGACCAGACTGTACAGTGAATCTGTGGTAGCGATGCCTTGTTATCTTATTGGCCCTTTGACTGATAAGGGCCATTAGTCCATTGATCGCTGTTCTTGGCCTTCTCTCCCATTTCATACTGGATCTGAAAGAGATACTTAGTGATTTGAGACATAGACGCATAAACTATACATTTATCAGTGGGAATGGAAAGATCATTTTGGCTCAGACACAGGTGAAGTGCTGCCTTTGCTGGCTCAAAGGCTACTAGTGAAAAAGATTTCCCTAGAAAATAACTAGGCAGGAAAAATGAGTTGGAGTTCTCAGGATTTGAAGTATAAAATATGCAAATTGCAAGAATCTGGCACACAGTCAGGCTCACACTTTCTCCCTTGACATATAGAATTCCTGTGATCTGCACAGTCCAGCATCTTAGGTACGTTTTTACGATGAGATTTGTGAGTAGTTTTCTGTTTTATTTTCTTTTTTTAATGTGAGCATTTTATGACAAAAATTCCAAGTCCAGCTTGGAGTGTTACACTTTGGACATCTGTCTTCTTAAAACTTGAGTGAAAATACAAGATGCCTATTTGAATAACACGGTGTCACCAACAGTGCTTGAACGTGATGCAAGAGGTGATGGCGCTTCCTTATGGCTCTCTTGTCATAGTACATTTGTGCGTGTATGTGGGTAGTTCTTCTAGAAAGGATAATAAACAGGTCCAAGATGTGATGTCAGATCTAGTTAATCAGTGTACTAGAAATAGATTACCCTAAATCTTAGTTAGGAATATAGTAGTCAAAGTCTTGAGTTCTTTTCTTTTGGGGAGACAGATGGCGTATCTGTTTAACGGCAAATATCCAAAAGGGTTTTTTTTAAACCCTATCTTTCAAAACATGGCAATCAGATTCATCTTGGAAAGGAACTATTAAATTTAATAAGCCATATGCTCAGTGAATTTACTTATTTTGTTCTGAGATGTAGACATAAAATTCACCTCTGTGTCCTTTTTGTGTAAATTAACTGCCTTATTCTCCGCTACACAATTAAGGTATTTAACAAAGTTCCAAATGTGCAATGTGTTATTAGCCAAATACAGCAACTAGTTTTCATATTGCTAATATAAATGGATTTTGGTGAGCAGTCTGCAGTTTACCTGAGTTGCCGCAATGGAGTTTAGCGTGTTTGAAGATCAGATTGACTGGCAGCTTCCTTGGTATACATAAAACAGATCTAAAATTATTTCAAATAGAACGTCTCTGAGGATTGTATCATCTTTGCCGTTCTGTTGTACTGACGATGCAGATGTGCCAGACTGTTCTGCGGGATTATGAATGCATTAGTGCAACCCTAATACACTCTCTAACAAATATATGCAGTGCAAGAGGTTTTCTTAGCCATCTTGTACCCACTCATTTTATTTATTTCATGTAATTGGCATGTTGTTCTGCTTTTACAGCTTGTTAAAATGAGATGTAAAAATGGCTGTAGCTAATGGCTGCTGGAAAAGCTTTTCCCATGGCAGGCAAGAAGAACATTGAAAAAATACATTGCAGATTTTAAAGCATAGAGCTCGCCCAGTAAGAAGCAGAGATGAAAAAGATGGATGTAATGCACTGGTATGTATAGTAGGAGCGAGTTTTAATGACCTTGGATATATAAATGAATGTCATATACAAATGCCCAAGCACTGATGGCATTCTCTTCTGCTGGCAAGAACACTGGCATAAGACAGGGCTGCCTTGCACTCTAGTACTCACACTGAGGCACCGCTGTGGTGTGAAGAGCTGGTAGTAGTGGAGGGATTTTTCTCTTTCCTCCTTAAGGAAAATGGGAAGAAAATACCTGGAATGAGGTTTTCACCTGATGATTCCTTAAAAGCTGGGCCTTGCTGCCAGCCCATGGGCAGATGTGCTCCAGGCTGGGAGTGCACGAGTCGTTTCTCTTGACTTCTCTGTGCAGTCTGACCTATGTGTCCTTGCTCCATGAAGAGTCACTGTGGTGATCTGTTCTAGCCCTACCCTTCCCTAGAGAGTTTGCTAAGGGCTAGGTTGTTCAGTCTGTCATTTGGAAAGGGGTTTTTCTGTTGCTGCTGTTTGTTTTGGTTTGGGTTTTTTCCATGCTGCACGGATTTTCTTCTCCTTCAAGGGTTTGCTGCCTTTGTGTTTCCCCTTGGGTTGTTAAAACATAGGCTGTTGGCGCGTTAGTAAAACCTGCCTGGAAACTGTTTTGCTGAAGGAATCCAGGAGAAATGGATCCTCTAGGATAATGTTTTAGTAAAGTCACATTTCCATATTACGGTCTCTTTCTCCTTCCCCTCTGCCTTGCCCTGTCTCTCATTCTGTCTCTCTATGAAATTACTTTTAGCTGGACAGTGACATATCCGTTAAAATACAATGTAGTTTTTCCTCAAAGGAAAGTTACTCATTTCCCGTGATGCTGTTCTGTGGGCTTTAGTCAAACAAGAATCTCCTCAGTTCTCGGGAATCCTTTCCATAAATTACTGTGGCAGTGAACTGCTTCAGCTTACCAGATAGGATGATAAAAACATTTCTCATTTAGAGATAATTACTATGTAACATACTTTGTAGCTCTCTCTCCTTTTCCCTTCTCTTTAACTATAAATATTTCCCACTTCCCACTGTCAAAATATAAATCTATATGTAGTTTGTGCAGAGAAAATCAGGACTCGGGATTATAGCAAAAATTGGAAGATAAGAGGATCTAATTTTGCTTGCCAGCATGTCGTGTTTTAGGGAAAAACACTGTAAAAGAATACAAGTAGCACTGTGCAATGGCTAATTTGACTATGATTATATCTCTTATCAGTCATCTGGTCTTTCTCAACAATTGCTGGGTTTGTTTCTCTGTGTGTACAGTACACTTGTTAGTCTTTGATGTGTTCCAAAAGGAAAAAGGTCAGGCTGGATGGGCTATGAGCAAGCTGCTCTAGTGGAAGGTGTCCCTGCCCGTGGCAGGAGGCTGGAACTAGATGAGCTTTGAGGTCCCTTCTAACCCAGCCCAGTCCATGATTCTATGACCTTTGGCCCTCCAAAACTATAGAGTTGTCTGCACTGATGTATCTGCTAGAATAGGTAGATACTTCCTCCAGGAGAAATTGTTTTTAATTCCTAGCACCAGATGATAGAAGCATGAAAAAGCAAATGCTGTGACATATTCCAACAATGCAGAGCATAAACTGAATTTTAGCTTCAACATAAATTCTGAATAGCCTTGGTAATAAATCTCCTACCATAGGATGTTTGCAGGTCTAGTTGATAGAAGCTGGACTGAAAGAATTCATGGGACCAGGATTTGTGTGTAGTAGTTCTTTTGTTGTATAGGCAAAGACTACATGGGCCAAAGAGGAATAAATCTGCATTATCTTCCTCTAATGAGACCATGTAAAAGTGTCATTCTTAAGTCACCCAAATTAGACCTGTGCAGTCATTCTGTATTTATTAATAAAAGCAACTAATGAAAGTAAGTTAAAAAGTAAAACTAAGTCTGTAAACAGTGGGGCCTGAGAAACCAAGCTTCCTCTCCTATTCAAATCATGCAAAACCAAATGCAGTTGCTTGGCAGTTGCTTTAATACATTTCATGGTTCATTTATGTTTTGGTTTTAATACTGTAGGGGTGGGGATAATTCTGAACTGTAGAGTGAAGCATATCCTGGGATATAGATGTACCATGTAATTCAGAAAATGTAGGGCTTAACTCCAAGAAACTTTGACAGGTAAAGTGTGGGCATAGGGCACCTTCTGCCCAGAGTTGGGAAACACTCCAACCCATTGGGATGACATAAATTAGATCCTTTTTATTCTGCTATATCAATCAGATGTTGAGTTATTAGATAAGAATCCCTGCAAATGCCTAGTGTATACTTTACTCATTTTAAAGAGAAGTTTTCTTGTTTTTCTGCTGGATTACACTGTGGATATGGTCATATTATTTTCTGTTATTTAATTTCTATCAGGAGAAAGACAGAGTCTTCCCTGTGATTCTTATTCATTTACTTTTTAAGTTATAGTGACACTAAAAGAAATAAAAGATTACAGTGCTGCTCACCATGATTTTAAATGGCCTTTTCAGTCCTCAACAGCTTTTGGAAAAGAAAGAGGATTTTAGTTTCAGCATTTCACCTGAGATAGTGGAAGACGTAGAAAGAAATAGAGGAAGTCTGGTGTAACCATAGCATCCTCTGTCACTAACAGCATTACACTGTCTGGCTGCAGGCATGTCATCTCATCTGGAAATGAGTCAAACTGGGGAAGTCTGGTGGGGCTGGTCAGTTTGAGGTTGTACCTGTCTGGGGAATGAGCTGCTTGCTCACTGCCCTGAGGTGGGATGGGGAAACTCAAGGCTGGCAAAGTGAGGAATTCGTGGGTTGAGAAAGTTCAATAGGGAAAGCAAAACCCACAACCACAAGCAGAGCAAAACAAGGAATTCACTCACCACTTCCTATGGTCAGGCAGGTGTTCAACCATCCCTAGGACAGCAGGGCTTCATCTTTGGGAAGACAAACATGATAACATGCTCCCTTCCTCCTTCTTTCCTCAGCTTTATATACTGAGCATGATATCCTATGGCATGGAATATCCCTTGGGTCAGTTGAAGTCAGCTGTCCCAGCTGTGTAGCTTCCTTGTGCCCCATCAACCTCCTTGCTCATGGGGTGAGGAGCAGAAAAGATCTTGGCTCTGTGCAAGCACTGCTCAGCAGTAACTAAAACATCCCTGTGTGATCAACACTGCTTCCAGAATAAATCCAAACCACAGCCCCATAGTAGCAACTGTGAAGAAAAACAGGGATCAAGGGAAAAGCAATTCTCAATATAACTATAGTTGGCAATAGTTTTGAAATATGTTGAATAATCAGTGACATTACCATTGTATTCAAAATATGGTATAAAATGCTGATGAGGAGGCATATTTAATGAAGCTAGCAAAAAAACTTTATATTACCATGTGGTCTAGGAACCTGTGGTTTGTTTCATGGCAAGCAATTAAATTGCAAATTAGAAGAAAAATAACATTTCCTCTTACAAATAGAAGCTCACCTTGTAGAGCACTGCTTTTCTGGCTTCTGTATAAGAGAGAATTTAGTTAGATGCTTCAAAAACTAATGAAGAAAAGTTTTTCCATTATTAAAACATGTGGAGGTGATGGGAAAGGGCTCGGTGTGTGTTCTATATACCAATATCAATATTTTAGAAAGAATATTTGCAGTGTAGCATTTGATTTCTAGACAATAGCATAGCACCTGCTAAATGTGTTACAGAGAATGATCAAGTGGTGTGTGGCTGTTCCAGTGTAAAATATTGGTAAGATGAAGTATATCAAACACATTTATCTGCTGCAAATCAGTTTGTCTCAGAAAGGACTCAGTTAAATTTTATGGAGCCTAATTTTGTTACTGATACACCTCCTGAAATTTATCTGATATACTGTATTTTTCTTTCCTGATAGGTCAAATGAATCATCCTTGTCTTTCTCTTCCAGAATGGACAGTAAAAATAAAGCCACCATATTCCACTGGGGTATAACTGGAATGATTTACTGCATGTCTGAATATAAAATCATAAAACTTACAGGACATGGTTAATACATAACCATCAAAATAACGAGTGCAATTCTAAATTTATGAGGCTGAACGTAACACTGAATATCAAATAAGAACCACATTGATTTCTGTAGTGCATGGCTTAAAAACACATTAGGTGGCATAACTGCAAGACAGTACATTGATTTAAGCGTAAAATGCATAGCACTCAATACTTCACCACCTAACGTTTCCCAGTAATGAACAAAGCTGTTGTATATTGATGAAAGGAAAATTATTTGTTTTGTTAGATTATGGTACTCAAGCAGATGCTTTGCTTTTAGACTAGGTAGGCATAATTTGAGTCGCGCTTAGTAACAAGTGACGTCGGACAGCGTAAAGAGGGAGTACATGGTGATCTTGGCATAATGTGCTTTAAGAAATGTGTATTTAGTCTAGCCTTAATGTAAGTCTGAATTCAGGCACCTTCATTTCAGGGAGACTGCTTTGGCAGATACAGAAGATTAATTGCATTTTGGAGACCTCTAATTGCTTTTAAAATGTTAAACATTTGCCTTCCTGAATCATGGCCAGAGAGTAAGTCTATAAATCTCTATCACCCTGAGTTCTGCCAAAATTAACTCTGTTTACATCAGAAAACACACTTTTGTCTTGTTTTAGGCCCCAATACACAAAATGCCTCAGCAAGTGAGGAGATTCGTTGACTTTAGTCTAAGCTTCCCTAAAGATTAATTGGATTGACTTTGGCAATTCATCCAACTTTAATTCTAAGTAGGAAATTCTGTGTGGGGATTGAAATTGCATCTCTTGCACATGATTTCCTCACAGTAAATCATACCCACAGAGATATCCTTGTCCTTTTTAACACCCTGGTGGTGCAAATGGGACTTGGAGCAGCTCAGTCAGCAGCTCCAGGTGAGTGTGGTCCCTGGTTGCTGCCAGTTCAGTGAAGAGCCAGTAGTGCTGCCCTCCATGCACCATGTGCAAGAGCTCTGCTCCTCACCTTGTGAGAACAGGACAGCAAAAATCTGTTGGTGACAAAGGATGCAGCTGCTTTGAACATACACAGATGTATTAGATACATGGGTCCACACACACACACATGTTTATGCATTTCAGAATTGTTCTATGAAGTATGCTGTTTCCTGGAAAGCTTCATGAGGTGCTACTATGATTGTCAGTGGCTTAGAAGCAAAAGTTGGATGCAGTTGGCATTTCAGTGTTCTCTACGTTTTGGCTTATGGGTTTTTTATCAGACAAAGTTTAAGTGTTAGCCATAGTGCCATGCAAAATGGACTGAGATGTTAGAGAACAATGTTTTTAATCATCATTAACATTTTCAGAGAAGATTAAAATTTAATAAAATTAATTGTCCATTTGAATGGCTCACTTTGCAGTTAATCATACACCTTTAGCTTTATCACAGATATATATTTCTTTCCTACAGTGTTTTTTTACCTTGAAATTTACCTGCAGTAATTATGATAATTGATTAAATAGTTTGTTATAATTTTTTCTTCAAATTAATGCCACGTAATTGTAAATTATGCTTAGTGTGATGTAAATTGCTTTTTTAAGCTTGTTGTAAAAGACCTTTTCTAAACTTCTACAAATATATTTCCTATTCCTTTTAAAGGAAAATCTCCAACTTACTCAAAGAATAAAACTTACTGGGGTTACATTTAATGGCAAGTACAGAATACATTGCTTTCACTGCTGTGCATCTCTAGTAATATAATTTGAAGTGCTAGGGCCCTTTGCATCCATTTCTGAATCTATTATTAGTTGATTAAATTAACTGGCTGGATCAGTACAGTGAGAAGAGACACAGTAATGATATTACAGAATTAGTATGCTATGATGAATTGTCAGGAAAAGTAACTGTGACAGCCCTGTGGCCATATGCACTTAGCCATGCAATTTATAGTCATTTGAAAAGCCAAGGACTTTTCAGGTTTGGTTAGGAAATTCGTTCTTGCTTTTGACAAAAGTTGAAGGATATGTGTGCATCGAACAAGAGGGGGTTTACAGTGCCAACATGAAAAGAAATCAAAGGCTCTCTTCAGCTGCTAGCATTTGGGTGATTTGCAAAGAACAAGCTACAGAAAAGGATGACTTTTATTGTAGCTGTGCCAGTTCCTTTAAATGGATTATGATACGATAGTGCATAGTATATGCTAGTGCGCTTTCTTTACAGTTGTAGAAAATAGTGTTACTTAGGGTGAGATAAATGGGAATGCAATCTTGTATCACAATTTCAGTACTTAGAGAGCACCACAGATTTTGGTACAGCAGCAGGGCCTTTCAAGAGGACAGCAAATACAGCTGGTTTTACTCTTACAACTGATTTGAGGCTATTTTGAATGTCTTATTTTTCCTTTATGCAAATATTTGTAAGTAAAATAAAGACTGTAAGTAAAATAAAGATTGTCAAACACCATCAAAATTGCTGGTGGTTACAGCAGGTAATCAGCATGTAAAAGTTGACTCATGGCCAACACTGTAGTAATTCCCACTCTTTTCAGCTTGCCCTGCTTAGTTGCTGGACCCTTAGAATTTAAATTGAACATCTTTAACATTTACAGTATTGTGGGTTGGCTCTTGCTGTAATATTCTCAATCATTAAAGCCAATTCTACAAATACATTCTCAAAGTAGTAAGACACAGAGCCTGTATATAAAAGCAAGCAGACTACACCAAAACAGATTGTATAGTTCACTCATTCTTTGTGTGAACCTAATAAATGATATGTCAGTAGTACTATGGATATATGATCTCTGCCAGACATCAGACTAAAATTCTTGTTGAGCTTCCTAAAGTGGGGTTTTAAATCATTTTCATTAATGTTGCTTATGTCAGTTAAAACTCTTGTAAAGAAAAGAAAAAGCATGAAATGCACTTATATTTTTAGTAGTTATATGATGAGCTGTGAAATGAATTCTTACTGTTATAGGTAACCACTACATAATTTTTAATCCCCTGGTATAGAGGCACTGGAGATGAGTCTTCAGACTTTTGTTTTGCTACCTAGCACCCAGCAAGCAGAACTGGTTTTGTCTTTGTGTCTGCTTCAGCAGAGGTTTCTTTATGTGTGTTGTTAGGCAGCTGTAAGAACAAATAAAACCACGTTCTAATTTTAACATTAGAGAAACATTTTCATAGCTGTAGTCTGAAGTAGACCTCTGCAGATCACCTAGTGCATAGGCAAGGCGTATCAATTTATATGCATGTGGAAGACCTAAGCACTTGTGGTCTGTTTCTCTCATTTGCTATTGTTGTCATTTCAAAGTTTGTCTTAATGTTTAGTTTGATTCATTTTTACCACGTTGAAACACACTCTTGGTTGTTTGGTTTTAGTGAAGAATGGATTGTTTCTCCTGCTTTAGATTTTCTGTCTTCTGTTAATTATTAGGCTCATTTAAAATCTTGTGTTTGAGTCATATATATTAATTTTTAGAGGTAATACATTAAGCAAAAGATGTAGCATAATGTAATCATAAAAATAATTCCCCACCACAGTTTTCAGTAATATGAGTTGGCAACAGTCTTATTATTTTACTGGTAGAAGCCTTAATATTAGTAAAGTGCTAAATACTGGTGTTACTACTGGTGTTAATTAACAAATCTATTTATACAATTCTTTAGTGTAAGCAAATAGTCCCTTTACTTAAATGTAAAATAACTCAAATATTCATACATTTTAATGTTAGTAGCATACATACGTGTTTTTGTAGACTAAGAAATAGTATTTGTCAAGTAAGAAAATGAATTCTTGGGGCTTTTTGGTTTTTTTTGACTAACCTGTACAGAACCTGTCTTAAAGTTGTGACCTAATAGTAATGATGGTGGTTGCTGGTGGTTTGGTTTGGTTTTGTGTTTGTCATAGATCTATTAAAAAATATAATCTGGTAACCTAGTGTTTCCATAATGATTGCATCTGTTTAGCTCTTCAGATGTCAATCAGTCTGCTTCAGGAAGATTTGTCTTGGTCTCATGTTTTATTCCTGCAGCGTTGTGAACTCAGTATTGCTACCTGCGTGCAGTCTAGGTAATGAACACGGCACTCACACGGTAATTTCCTAATCTTCCTCATCTATGTACTGATAGCAATTAGTATTAAGTTACTCTCATGCTTATTTGCAACCGTAAACTGTGAATATGTTTAAAAAAAGCCTAACCAACCAAACAAGAAAAAAACATCTCACACATAAATTATAGGAGTCAACATACAAAACAAATGTTTTGAGCTGCTCTTATTGCCATATTTACAGCATCAGTATTTAAAAAGACTTTTTTGGGGTATTACAGTAGAAGTTCCTTCTTGAGAATAGGTATGAAAAGCTGCCCTTGTGAAATAAAGCAAACTGCTGGTGATTTCAGTGACTACACAATGAGTGTAGGACTAGATCCAACATTTAAGCTAAGTAAAATTGAAGAGATATATGAGATTAAAGTATCTTATTTTTTATTTGCCTTGCTGGTATGTGAGAGAGTTTTTATGACTTGGGTGTTTGGTTTGGGTCATGTTACACTTGGGTGAACTGGAGCATTTAAACTTTGTCTCTGATCTCTAAGTTACATGAGAAGATAAGCGTATAAGGTCTTGCTTATAAGTGTGTATACAAAAGTGCTTGGTCCGTTTTGTAGTGTGTAGTCAGACTTTGGAATATTTGTGTCTGCCAGTAACTTTTCATAGACAGAGATCACCAGCTAGAACAAGCAAAAGCTTAGTTTGCTTGAAAAGAAAACAAAACTTTGTTAGTAGAAGTTGTTAGGAAGAAGGACAGTGAAAGATGGGAAGCTCAGGTTCTGTAACATGCACCTTTTCCATATCGATGGGTATGATGTGCTTTGTCCGACAGAAGGGCCTCACCTCTAGTGCCTGGACCACTATGCTAAATATTCATCAGAAATAACAGCAAATAAGAACGATATGAAAAGTATTGCCCAGGATATTTTGTCACTGCATTCTGTATTTGGAATCTAAAGAGCACTTAAACCCGAGCAGGATAACGATAGCTGCACTGAAGAGACCACTCTTGCTACCCGTGGAAATGAATGTTTTTGATGTCCATTCACTGCAGAGAAACGCAGTAAGCAGCTAAATGCCTTAATGCATTCTGCCACTGAGCGATCTAAAAGCTTCCATGTGCATCGTGGAGCTTGTGCAGTAAGGTTTTCACTGTCAGCAAAGGAAAATGAATGCCTTTAGCTTTAAAGTTTAAATGCCTTGCTCAGCAGGGAGCCCAGAGAGATTTGTTCAACTGAAATGAGCTTATAATAAGGCTTTCATCCTAAGATAAGTAAGGAAAACATTCAGGAGCTCTGTACTCCCTCACCAGAAAATACAAATAGCTTTCTCTATGTGTTATGATGCTGTTATTGTCTTTCATGTGATATGTTGCAATTTACACTAATAGATATTTTCCATCGTAGATTGTGATAACACCATGTTGTAACTACATTATATTTAGAAATTCAGAAAAATATGAGTTGCAGTTTACATCTTTCTTTCTTTGTTTTTTACCCCCCCCCCAAAAAAAAAAAATGAACATCAGAACAATATCTACACAAAGACTGGCAATATTTTAAACCATTTAATTGTGCTCAAACTTGACAGAGGTTGAAAATACACTTAGAGAGATTCATAGCAGAAGAAAATCCATCAGTGGCTATTAAACATGAAACACCACTCCTGGCTAGGCAGTCCCAGAGCTGCAGATTGCTTGAGGCTGAGAGCGTGTGCAGGAGCTATCACTGTGCTTCCTGCTGTTGGAGACAAGAAACTAGGTTGGATGGGCCATTTGTCTCACCTGGTGTGGCTGTTCCTATATTTTCACTCCTGTACCGGCAGATTTTATATCCCTCCCCAATCATAGTAATTTCTTATGCAGTCAAGATGCAGTTTTTAACCTGCAGGTTTCACTTGGGATTGGTAAAACAGGATTTATGACTAGGGTTTCTGTCCACTCTATTGTTTTGTGTGTGGTGTTTGTAATGGGTTTTCAGAGTCCCTAATAAGCTGTTAACAAGCTGTCAATTATAATGCTCATGCAAATTAGTGAAGCAGACAGTGAGGGACTGATGTGTACAGTATGCTATCTCAGAGGATGCCAACTAAACCCTTCCAATTTTCATCACTGTCCTTGCCGACACCATCTTCTTAATGTCTATAAAGCATTCATCTTGTCTTTTCCTTTATATCATGTTTACAGATTGAATACGGTAGTTAAATATCAATTAGTACAGGTCATATTTTGTGTTAAATACCAAGCACCTAAATATAGAACAATGATATTTAGATAGCAAGGACTTCAATGAATCTATCTTCATGATGGTTTAAATGTGTTATTTACAATTTGCTGGTTTTCTGTAGCTCACTGGAATCATCTTGTTTTCATTTCACCTTCCCCCTTTGTATTTTCTATTCACCTGTTTTCAATATATCTTATTTCTGCTTGGAAATCCATTATTTCTTGGACTCTCTTTTTTATCTCATCCCCAAGGGTTGCCAGCCAGGTATAAGTCTCCATACACTAGTCATCAAAACTTCTGTGGCTGCTTATTTATTTATTTTCTAAGTAATTCTCAGAAATGAAGTCTCATAGCTCATACTTCTTATCTTACTCATGGTTCCCTCAGGAGCATGCTATGAACCTAATCTCTTTCAAATTCTCCATCAAAATACCAACAGACATTTATTTGTGTCCCCCTTGGTGTTCATTAACTCTCGGAATACTCACCCAATGTCATTTCATACCCCATGTTACTAGACTTGGCTGCATAAGCACAGATCATGTTGACCTGACCAGTTCCAGTTAAAATGCAAATGGTGCTTTATTTGTGCATACCACTGCAATATTTTTTCAGCTGTTTTGAGGAGTGGAACAAAAGTAGCACTTGGTTGACTTTGCTGTTTGACTGCTGAAAGTGAAGTTACTGATGGAGTACAAGTATCTAACATCTGACTGTGATGTTTAGCAAGATTGTGAGTTAGTAATGATGTCTGGAAGATTTTGAGCAGTCAGAAAAAAAAGCTACTTTTCTTTAAAGATAAAATGATCAGCAAAAGCCTTTTAACTTCTCAGTTTCTCTTACGTATGTGTGCAGTTTTAACTAAGGAAGGAAAGCAGTAGGTAACCTGTGATACAACTGTGAGCAAAATTAGGTCCATTCCTGATTGTCTGCATCTCTATTGGAAGTGTAAAAATATTGTGCACCGGGGACTTCACAGAGAATTGAGTTTCATGGGGCACTGCATAAGTAAAACAAATCATATTTCAAAATGCACAGTTCTGCTCTAGCTTTGTGAGGATCTCTGGGGCAACCAGGTCCCTTTTGTGGGCTCATACTGGGAGCTATCTAGATATTTTCATTTATTTATAATTGAAGGAGACAATCTGTGTCCTGGGCTTAAGCCTGTGTTAGGGAACCATACAGCATTTTAGGCTGGAAAGAATAGCTGGAGATCATTTAGAGGTCACTGTCTCACTCATTCATCCTGCTGTGTGTTCCCTGGCATTGTACCGACTGTCTGCTGTTGTCAGCATGGTCACTGCAGAGGCAGGTCCTAGACACCTCGGTAAGAAGAAGGATCTGATTTCCTTGACTCAAGCCTGTCAACAGCTGTATGACAGCTGGATCAGAAGGAAGTGATCTTTCACCATGTAATATTGGGCTCTTGAATTTCAAATATTTAAACCCAATTTTAGGAGCGCATGGGCATCTATTTAACTAGAGTTAAATACTCTTAACTGAGTATCCTGCAGAAATTGAGTGGGTTACGTGCCTACCGAATTGATTCGGCAGCGTTAATATCAAGGACTGTTTTTCTTCTGTGAGCTGAATGGAATCAGGATCAAGTGCTAAGTAAAGTTAAACAGGCATTAATATTCATTCAGGAGCAGTACAAAGTATGCATTCAACTTGGTGCCGTAATTTTCGTGTGATATCTGGTAAGCTTATTACTTAACAAGAGCTATTAGATGAAGTTAGGCTCACAATTACAAGGAGACCCAATCAGGCTTTTGCTTCACAGAGCATGTATGACTGTAGGAAGCTGATTAGGATATTTGTAGGATATTAGTGGGAGGCTGAGGAGTTGTCATTCCCTTTTCTGAAAGGATAGATTTATTCCAAAAGCCATCTAATTGGTTAGATAATTGATTATCTGAGAAATTACATTTTCAACAAAAAGCTCTCACCACTCTGGTAAAAAGCTTGTCCTTTACAGATTTTTGGAGTATAAGATATAAGGACAGATGTCTTCCAGTTATAATTTCCCAGCTGGAACTCTGTAAGAAAGAGAAGAGTTGTAAAAGAGCATCATACTGTCAGGATGTGCTCAAATTTTTTCTTTCTAAATAGTCAACAACAACTGGCTGCAGCATCTGGCATTACTGTACATTTTTGGAGCTGTTAACTCCACTGGCGTTGTGAATGTTCAATGACATCTACAGGCAAAGGTTTAGAGGATTTTGGTTTATTGAAAACAATCTCTTTAATCCAACCTGTAAAGACAATGCTTCTGGGTTTCTTTTTCTGTACAACAGAGTGAAGAACAGGCATATATGCTCCAAAGAAAGAAAGAAGTTAAGGTTAATCTTTTATTACCATGTAGGTTAACCACATAAAATTATAGAAATAGCATTACAGAGTAAAACCAATACAGCTTCTCATTGCTTTTCCTTTGTCTTGACAGCTTACTTTATTGGTTCAAATGTGCATTTTGTAGCTAAAGCTGGTTACTGGTTATATGTTTTGGGGCAACTGAATAGAACCAGATATGGTGATAGTGTTGCTCACGTGTAGAAAAAGCAGCAGGAATTGCACATCTGCCTCATGGATGTAGCCCTCCAAGAACTGATGCAGGAAATAAGTGGCAATGCTTTACCGTTATCTCATAGCACTGCAAAACTTGCTCACAATGGGAATGCATTTAATTTTAAGTGGCTTAATGTTCACTCAACATCTCAAAGGCTTTCTTCAATTATTATTAACATGGGGTTTTAGGGGTGGTGGTGTTTGTGTTTTAGGGTGCTGGTTGCAAATATATCTGAGCCTACTAATGATTTAGAACTGTACATAATGGATGACAAACTGGAATTAACTCTATGACAGAGGAGGTCTTGTAGTACTCTGCAAAAAAGAGATCACTTAATACTGGGGGGGGGCACAATAGGGCGTTTCACTTCCCCTTTAAGTAATCCAGTCTCCCAGTCCTGTTTATAATGAGTCTGCGGGATACACGGCTGCGTATTCTTATGTTCTGTATTAGTCTCGTACCTGGCTGCTTCTCATGCATATGCTAATACCTGTGTTCAGATCCAGCCATCAAATATGCATATAGTTGAAAGCGCAAACTGAACGGCTGAATTGGAAAGTTTGACTTATTTTCTTTCTTCCCCTCCCCTGTCCCTCCTACTCCATTAAGCCATTAGAGTTGATTTAAAATGTCACCTGTGGAGTCTAATTACCTTGCTGTAAATCAAAAGTAGCCACATTGAAATGAATGCAGTTGTGAATGGATGCTACACTAAGTAATAGCAAGCATTAAATGCACTAAAGCTAAGTGTTACAAAGCATGCCTCTAATTTTGAGCAGAAGAGGACTGCTCAAAATATAACCCATTTATAAAAAGTAATATGTGAAGTTAACTTGTCTACACTGGGGTTTTTGCATGTTTTAAACTTCATGGAGATGCACTAAATCAGCTGTGCTAAACATACTTATTAGCATTCAATTTCTCAGTCTCTTTGAAGGAACCATGCAAATGTTTGGGCTTCTTATTTTGTTTTCATTTCTTAGTGGAAAATTGCATCCACATAAGCAAGCATGCCCTGAATAATAGTAAATCATTATTTCTCAGATGACCAGCATCAGCAGGAATCTCATATATTTCACTGCTGGAGCCGATTTCTAAATTCATTGAATAATTATTGGTGCTGCTTTTTATATGTGACAAACATTCTTCTCTCTCTGATTCAGTTGACTTTTACAATGATGTTCATAGACACATGCAACCCAACATGCAAGAGTTTTAACTTTCAGGACATGGGAAAAGGAAGGGTAAGAAACCAACAAACATTTTAAAAGAACAATATAGAGTATATCAAGAACTTTGGGCTGTGTAGTTTAACACAAAAAAAATCATCTGATTCAGGTTATTTTAATAATTTTTACATTTTGTTTTTTATCTTGTCAAAGTGCAGATATTTTATTGCAATGTCAATAGTCATATGGTATCATGAACTGTTTCTGTCATGAAGAATAATGTTGTCAGTTTTAAATTATCATAACAACAACGCAGTGGTACAGGATAAAGTGCCTCTGCTGAATAAAAAATCTGGTGAAGCTCCTGAGGTTTTAGTAACAGTTATGCAGATGGTACTGCTCAATGGTTGCACGGCATTCGGTGTTTCGCTGTAGATCCAACAGCAGTTGGATTAGTGCATGTTGTAGAACAGCGCTTGTTTTTGTGATTCCTGGATAAGGAAAGCAATCTGAATCCTGCAGATGTGCTCGACCATCAAGTTGTGCTGTGTGTCACTGGGATTTCTTACGCAAAGCACGCTGATGGAGCAGTGTGGGTCTCTGCAGCTGGTCTTACAGGGTCTGTGGGATATTAATTCACTATAGGGGAAGGTACTGTCACCTCATCAGCACCATTGATTCAATGTCAGGCAGAATGGGGAAAAAATGATTAATTCTGAAAATTAAAAGGAAAGTTTATTTTAAAATACATGTATTATGTAATATATATTATAATATATATGTGTTAGGTGTATTAACTGACACTATGTGCATTAGTTAAGTCCGTAACACCTTTGCCTGTCAGAACAAAACAACAGATTACTGTTTCATTCATACAAGGGTTAATTGAGTTTTTAAATAAAGCACTGCAGACATTCTCTACAGCAGTGAGACATCAATTTGGTAGAAGAGAGTAATCCTTTAATAGCCTGTAACTTAAATAGTTTGCCACCAAAATGAATTTATTGGCTATTGATTGGGTCCCAACTCACTTTTAACACCGTTTGAGTATTACAGCTTCATTCCAACACCCTGCTAGCTTTTCTTTTTTCCTTCTCACCCCCACCCCCTCCCTTTGTTTTCTCACACAGAAAGCCAGGTAATAGAGTTCAATTCATTTTAGAAGTTAAGTTCAGGATAAGTGCTGTGAGAAAAGCTGGTATGTTTGCAATGACTTTCTTGCTTGTGAAATACTGTTCTCTTCCTAGCCCGTGGCTGGTGCCTTCCAACTGGAGATAGCAATTCTGCTAAGAGTTCCTCTTCTAGAAGCAGCTGCACTTAAAATAGCTTCATATTTTTCCATTTATTTACCATATTACCTTTCACTGGAATCAAAGCCAAATCTTTTGAAACCAAAGCAAAGTTTCTCAAGGCTCAAAAATATACATTTTAGGATTTTATTGACTTCCATAAATGGAAATATTCTGGAGTTGGTTTATTATCACTTAATCTACCACACTCCTGAGCGACAGAGTTGAAGCTTTTCAGAGATTCTGGTCCTTGGGTTTTATTGTCCCTCACTCAGCTCTATATCCTCAATTGCTAGCATCACTGGCCTGTATGCAACTAACTGATTAAGAAGTACAGATAGATCTTAGTTTATTTCTCAGATTACTTATTGAATTTCCAAATGCACATTTCTAGTCACTCTTTGGGAACAAAGAGAAAAAAGAGAAGGTATGTACATACATACATATGTAATACATCCACCCAGATGCATACCTGCCAACTTCAGGCAAGTTGTATCAGTTAACAAAATGAAAACTAAGTTTGCCATCATGCCTGCTGGAGCAGTGAAGCCTACAATGCCAGCTGATAAGTAATGAAAGAGTACAGCATCTCAGTATTGAGGGGGATTGATAGTAATAAGAAGTATGATAAACTGGAGTGAGCTGGAATTCTACCAGGTTTGGGGAGGCTGGTTAATGATCCTGGGTGCACAGAGTATGCGTCTTTTCTTCTTTGTGCAAATGCATCCTCATTTGAAATACTGTTTTGGTTATATCATATGGTATTAAAAAACAATGGTTTGTTAAGATGGAACAGAGCTGCTTTTTCTTTTTTTTGCCGTTTTCTTTATTTTTTAATGAACTGTAGAAGGCACGGATGTGTTTATTAAGAAAAGCTGTAATTGTTCAAATGTTAATGGAATCGTACTTCAGAGTATTTGCATTTGATGGTCTGTTAGGTTAATAATGACTCAAAATTAATATCGTCATTTGTTTCTTGAGAATTCAGCATAATGTGAACATATTTTTTTCTTCAGCTTCTCAGACTCCCAGATACACTTCCAGCATTAGAGAGCTGTAAAAGCTTCTGGGATAGGTAAAATAACTCATCAGGCTCCTTATTGTTCTTTCAGAAAAGGGAAAGAAGAGTGATGCGACTTAAAATTTGTTCTTTTTTCACATAAATGGTTGAACCTGCCTCAGTGTTGCTGTCGCTTCAGTAGCTGTCTGCATGGGTAGACGGGTCAGTGGTACAGCATCAGCTCGCTGAACCAGCTAAGAAGCTATATGAAGCAGCTAACGAAGCCAAGAGCTAAACTGTCATGATTGAAAGGGTCAGGTTTACTGCTGTGCTGTGATGAACAGCAGTGGTTTACATCTTTAAGTGCTGTCATTCTGGGTGACTCTCTATTTAACAAACTATTCTTGTATCTGAGTAACATGGGAAAAATTAGTCCTTGTGGTTGGGATCACAAAGAACTTTTTAAACTTGTATTTTGCAGGACAATTATGCAGGAAACTTTTAAATCTTCAGATACATGGCAGTGTGCATCTGCTTCTGCCCACAGTACAGCAGTGACCCCATGCTGTGAGAAACTTGTATCTGCTTAATTTGTGTTAGTTACAATTAAAATAGCCGTGATTCAAATAGCATTACCCTACACAATCTATACATATGCATTTTTTGTTGTTTTTTGCCTATGTTTATGTGACTTTGCATTTCCATTAGACATTTACATTTAGACATCACATCTAAATGCTGCATTGGAAGGAGCTCTGAAATAAAAGGTTCGCATAGCTCCCAGCACCCTGCATGATTCCCTAAAGAGAACCTCCCCAGGCAGGCTCTGTTGCTCCTTCTTCCTTTGGCCTCCCAGTAGCTGCTGAAAAGCTGTGGGATTTATGTTTGTTTAGTTTTTGTGAAAGAGAGAATGAATATTTACACTTTCCTTTATTTCATGCAGGCAGATAAACATATATAGTGGCATTTCTTCTCTCCTTTCCATACAGCCGTACTGCAGACACTCAGAGTTCCTGGGATGTTCAGGTTTGTGATGCTTTTGGAAATACATTTGGCAGCATTTCTCCATATATCTTTTCCAGTAACAGCTGCAGCTTCTTTGCCTGTTGTGTTTTCCTTCTGTGATGGGCTGCAGTCAAGTGTAGTTCAGGGAGATGGCTGCTTCCTCTTGTAAGCATCTAAGCCAAACAAGTTTGGCTAGGTTTTTGCTTCTCTCTCTTCTTTCTCTTCCCTTCTCTTTCTCTTCTCTCGTCTTTTTGGCAGTGTGCTGTGCAGGCAATAGCAATAACAAAGTTACTCTAGGAGGAAAAGGCAGAAGCTGCCATTAGTGAGTATTATATAGTTAATACTGATGTACTCTTTTTAGACAGTGAGTGGGCATTCTCGATGTTAGGTCTGACCTGCAGGTTTAGAAATCGTTGTGGGTTTGAATGGTCGCTCAGGATCTTTTTCCTATTGTCCATTTTCTGTGGGTAGAACTGGATGCCCCACAGTGGAGCTGTCAGCTCAGCATGTTTTGCAGGCTCCTTCCTTCACAAGGGTCCTCATTCCATGGAAGGAGAGGGAGCCTGGAGCGAGTGTGATGGTTCTGCAGGTATAGCCCAGCTCACTGCAGGATGCTGGTGGGGACTGGGGTTTGCTGCACCAGAGAGCTGTGCTGGGTGTCAGAGCTGGAACTGGACAGTGTGACAGCAGTGACCTTCAGATGGGTGCACGGGTTTGATGGCTGTGTGTTGGTGTCTGACATTTAGGGCAATGTCAAGGTTGAAGGAAAACATTGCTGCAGATGGTGATTTGCAGTCTCTGCTAGAAAGGATGCTTAGCTCAAAATTTAATATCTGATGCTTTTAGCTCTGGAGAAGTGTAATTCAGCCATGTGTGTAAACCAGGATGATGACCTTCACAAAACCCTGAGCCATTAGTTAATTCAAACAAACGTAAATGTTTGACCAGTCATAAATACCACAAAGGTTGAATGGGTAAAAAGAAAGGGAAGGAGATTAGAAGCTTTATGTATATATAGGAATAACCAAGTTTAGACTCGTAATGATATTTAAATGATTCATTAACATCCAGATGGACAGATACTTCTTTTTTAGGCATGATTTTGAAGTTATTGTAACATAGCAATTTCTACCTGCAGACACAGGTCTGACAGGCAGCACCATGTTCGTGGTGGTTTTCATTGCTAGAGGTCTGTTTGGTTTGGTTTTGCATTTTTTCATTTAGAATACAAAGAATATATACAGATAAACAACTAGCAGGGTGTTGTCGTGGTTTAAAACCAGCCACACAGCTCGTTCACTCACTCCCCCCCCTTGCTCCCCCAACTCCCAGAGAGTTAGGAAGGAGAATGTAGCCCCCACGGGTTGAGATAAGCACAGTTTAATAACTAAGGTATAACACAAATCACTACTGCCATTACTACTACAAATAATAATGATAAAGCCAATAACAAGTGAAGAGAATACAACACCTCACCAGCCACCGACCCATAACCACCCTGCCCGACCGAGCACCAACTGATACCTCCTCCATCCCCCCACAGCTCCAGCCCTTCTGGGTCTCTCCCAGTTACCTCCTGGGTATGACATGCTATGGTATGGAATACCTCTTTGGCTAGCCTGGGTCAGGTGTCCTGTCTCTCCTTCCTCCCGGCCTCCCCTCCTCCCTGGCAGAGCATGAGCTCAGAAAAGGCCTTGGACAAACCAAACCTTTGAGCAGTAACTCAGAACATACTTGCTATCAGCAACCGTTCCCAGCCTGAAAGTCAAAACACAGACTGCACCAGCTACCAAGGAGGAGAAAAATGACTGCTACTGCTGAACCTAGGACAGGTGTCTTAATAATGCTACCATTTTTAATCCTAGAAATAAGAGACCCAGCTGCATTTTCTTACTTGCATAGTAAGCTACATACGTATGTTTTTAAATGTACTGTACCAGAAGATGTTAAATCAAGATCACCTTCTGGATCAGATTCAGTGGTTTACATCAAAGTAACATTTTCACAAGACTGAAGTGAGCTTTTCACATACCATCAGATGCAGACAGGGACTTCAGACTCCCACTAAAATAGATCTGTTTCTAAAATGAAGATTGCCAAGTCATGTAGGTGCTTCAGAGAATTTTACCTTGTTTCTCCCCATACTTTAACTGCTCATGTGTAAGGGATGCCTGAATAGATCAATTTGTGTGAATTCCCTTTCTTTTTCCAGAAAGATCTCTCATCCAGTACCATTATTACAGAGCAGCTTCCTTCTTCCCTGCAAAGCATAAACAGGGAATATCTCCCTGAAGCCATGTCTCCAAAGCAGTTTGGATATGTGAGCAGCCCTTCTCTGCCCTTTTCCCCAGCTCTCCAACAAGGCAAAGCCAGTGGTCCCCCTTTTGTCCTCCCTGAGCTCATGCACTCAGGTCCCACTCATTCACCAGTGGAGGAGATTGAACTAGAATAGGTTCTGCAGCTGACCCTGTGAAAGGCTCGATGCCCTCACTCCCCAGGAGCCCCTAAAGCATCACAGCCCCTGACTTGCCTCACTGGTGGCATCACCCCTGAACTGGGGATCAGACAGGTTGGATTGCATTTGGTGGAAGAGAAAGAGCTGTTGCATGCAGGCTTTCCCAGCAAACCTGATAGGATAGGAACTCCTTAAGGTAGTTCTGGACTAACAAGTCTTTGCTCATTGCCATTTTAAGGTGGGCAGATATTACAGTGATTAGTGATTCAGAAAAGGCTGCACAGTTACAATGACTGTGATGAAGATCCCTGGAAATTTAAAACAACAGCTGTATTTTACCTGCATTGCTCTGAGAGGTTTTGGCAACGTGGATTATGGAAGATAATAGTTTGTAAAACACCAAAAATAATCATTTCTAGTTTTAGGTTCGTGTTAAAATCTTGTCCCCAATGTCCTCTAACTTCTGTCGTTTGGATGCTGGTAATTCAATTCATTAAATAGATTGTACTTCTTAAAATATAATTTCACATAGTAACAGTTCTCTGCAACTTGATTTTAATACATGTTAAATGTTTTATTACTTTGCAAAACTCAGAGCCTAATGATAAGGGAATACCTTGAAAAGCCTCACAGTCTTTAGGAGCCCTTGCATTTTTAGCAAGCTATTTTCTCTGTAATCGGTAAGCTCCATTCTGCCTTTGATTTACTTTCTCTAACTACATTGATTTCTATAGCCTAATATATATTTAATTTGTAGGGATGTGATTGCAACTAATATTATAGAGCTTTTAAAGGGCAATAAATTCCAGAGTGTGTTTTATAGATTTTTACTACTTTTTCTACTTCAAGTATTTTAAGCACTGAGGAAGGTATAATTTATCTTATTGTTAAGACTTCTGTGCAGGTTTTTGTTGTCGTTGTAATTCAGGTTGCATTGAGATTGAGTGGTATGTTCACATCTTCCAGAACGCATTCCAACACAGTTCTCTATGAACCATTTTCTAATTTATAAACTAATTGGTAAGGGAAAAGGTTGACTTCCTGTGGAATTCAAACTTATACAGTGTTCCTAAAGCTCTGTATAGCTCAGTTGACTTCTGAAAGTTTGGTATGTACAGCTAATGTGGCCCTTGCATGTGGGGAAGGAGAGGAAACCTGCAGACATACTAAAAAATACTTTGTTTATTAGGTAGGGCTTTTTGGATGTCACCTGCAAGGAGTTTATTCCCACATCTAAAGAATGGTGAAAGAAAAGTGGAGGGAAATGGTGAAACTACACCATCCAGGACACCTGTAAGCTGTGTGGATATCCAAAGCCATGCCATAAGGGCACTGGGGAAAGTTACTGCTTTATAGAACCCCACAAGCAGGCATGTGGCCTGTGCTTGTTTAGCACAGACTGCACTATTGCTTCAGAGATGGTGGTGGATAAGGGATTAACCTTTTCCTGCCCACTCCTGCTCTCAGTTGATGAAACACCAGGCATGTACACCCCGGGCAAGCATAGATACCCTTCCCATGCCTCCCTGCTATACAGCTGTCCACAGCTGTCAAGGGGAAGGATGTGGAGAAGGTGAGGCCAGCCTGTTCTTCAAGGTGAACAGCTATGGGACAAGGCACAACAGACACAGGCTGAAACACAAGACATTACAATTGACATAGGATAAATTCTGTTCAACATGGTCCAGTGGTGGAAGAAGGGCCCAGAGAGGAAGGATATGGAGTCTCCATCCTTGGGGATACTGAGAACTCGACTGGGCAGGGTTCTGAGCAGCCAGGTCTTACCGTATCTGCTGGGGGGTTGGACTAGATGACATGTAAAGGTCTCTTCCAATACAAACTATTCTGTAAATCTGGGATAGCTTTTGTACCAATCTACCTGTTTTGTTTAGTTTCAGAATCAGGTTTCTATTACCTTAGTTCTAGCTTGTAACATTAGTCTTCATTTTACTCATGTTGTGGTGGATTTAAAAACTACTGTGAGTATCGCAGGGTATAATTACAGTTTTATAGCATTGCACTGAAATTTACATTTTTTAATTCAGATGTCTTAGCAATAATATAATACATGCTTTGACTGTAAATTCCCATTGTATGTGAGTTTTTATAGTTGTGTTGATAGTGTTGACATAGTCTGAGTCTTCCCCTTTTAAGTCCCAGAGAAAGGATAACCAAAAGAAAGTTAAATACCCCTATGTGATAGCAAGAGAGAGCTCCCAATTGGAGGCGTGAGAAGCAGCTTTGAAAGGAAGAGGTTTGTGATTTAACATGACTAATGTTAATTTGGATTTATGGACGAGAAGAGGAAGTCTACACTGAGCAGAGTGGCTACACATGGCAGCAGTACTGGATCAGTTGTTGCCAAGTATGGTAGAGAAAATGAAGAAAAAGAAAATGTGGCTTAGAAATGTCTTTTCCAGTCTCTGCTTATCAACATGAAACATCTGCTTTAGCTGCACTGGCTCCCATTGACAGGCAACATTACTGAGACGGTGAAATTCCTACTTACATGCAACACAACAGTACGCCTCCCTGAGCTGCATTGTAATACTTTATTATTGTATGCATGTGATGGAGGGTATGTTGCAGGTGAAAATGTAAATGGTTCCAGTGCACTTGGATGAGCATCACATATGGAAATTAGCATTGGCACAATTAATTTTTGTTTGTTATAGTCTTAATGTTGCTAAGCTACAGAAGGGAATGGATCACGCCGAGGAAATCTACAAGTTGCTGACTGTTTGCACAGACTCATTTAAATGTTACACTAATCGCATGCTATAGCTTAGCTTTTATTTAGTGTAAATAAAATGGGTGCCTTTTTTAAAGCCACCATCTTAGTTAAACTATTCCTGTCTTTGCTTGTTAGAAGAATACTTGTGCCTGTAAATAGCAAACCAGCTGTGCTTATATCAGCTTCTTCATTAAAGAAGCTTCTTGGTCAGACATGTACAGACGTGAATATGATCAACTCCTGTATAGTGCAAAAGAACAATGCATTTTTATTTAAGAATTGCATTTACTTCCATGTGTATCTAAGTAAAGTGTTTTCCCAAATGACAGAGCCCAGGTTCACACCCACAAATAAACACAAGCGGACATACCTCATGTTAATAATCTTGCTTCCTAAATTGAAGTGCTCAACTTATTCCCCCCATAAATTCACAGAGCAGTTGTGGATTATCAGAGCTTGAAATATAGAAGAGATATGATTCCATAGTCTGATGAAATGGCTAACGCTGTTCAAAAGGTGAAAGGTGACATCTTAAGCTCAACCTATGGATTGTTCTTTCCCTATAGATCTTCCCACTGCCCCCTCAGAATATCTTGTGGTGCTTTTCTAAAACTAAAAGAGGGGGCTTGATTTTCTATAGATTTTTCTTCTTACCTTCACCATGGTTTCATTTATATTCATAGTAACACAAGCCCATTTCATGTTACAGAGTAAGAATATTTGAGGAAGGGAATAAGGACAGACCTTTGATGAGTTTTCTCTTAATCTTCTTGTTTATGAAAACATTACAAAGTTATACTATAGGTAGCAGGATTTATCCTATGAGAGTAAGGTAAGTTTAAATGCCTGATGTTTAAGAATAGCAGTAAATGCATCATGTGAAATATTTTTATTTACACTTCTGAAAAAGGCAGAATTTGAGTCTGAAAGTTTGCTGCTTGTTCTGAAAACCTGTCACTGTTCTCAGGTCAAAACTTACACCTTTTCTGCACTGCAGAGACCCATATCTTTGTGTTTTTCTGTTGCTTCAGCTTCCTTGGCAGTGCCTTACTGTAGAGGACAGGGAGTATTTTGAACACTAACAGATTTTTCACCTGTATTTCCTGAAGGAAAGTGTAATTCTATAATGGTTCTAAGATAATGAGTAAAGGTTAATGAAATAGGTATGATTGTGTTAAATTCTACAGAAGTAGCATTATCAGACTTTAATTTTATATGTTTTGTGAAGTATATGGGTTTCATTTCAGGGCATATTACTCCAAACATAATTAAAATTATACTTAATATTAAAATCATATATCAATTATTTCTAGGCAAGATGCTTAATTTTAAATGGTTGTATTCTTTTTAGCAGTGGAAAGCTGTTACTCAGCAAATAAGGATTTGCAGTAAACTGAGTATTTATCATATAGCAAAGTATTACAAATCAATTATTTAAACCATTGTTATATTTTAAGTCTATGAATAAATCTTTACAGCTGATTTATTTTACAGATGCTTAGACATGCCATTCAGTATCACAGGGGAGTTGACTCCGAAATCAATTTGTGGCTCTTAAATATTAGATAGTTTTAATTTCCTAGAAGGAATAAAACCCCATATGTGCTATCAAATACATAGGTGAAGAGTTCTTGATGCTAAGGATGCAAAAAATCAGTACATGGTTAGCACATGAGACGACTCAGTTGGAGCCAGTAATGAACCCACTACACACACCGCATGGTTTCAATTACAGCTTTATATGACTAGACGGCATGGTGCCAGAAACAAAAGATTGAAACAATTTAAATGATTCTCTTCTTCATGGTTCAGATACTTGAGCCTCTGGTTTCTGTTCCTTTATTAATGTTCACTTTTATCTGTGCAGAACTCAGACTTAGAAAATAGGAATTCGCTGCTTGAATATGTAGAATGCTGCCTTGTTAAAGGATGCTATAGTATGAGCTGTTAATATATCACTTAGTTAATTATTTGCTATGCAATAGTTGCCTTCAAGGTTTATGTGCTCAAGGTCAAGAACTGTTTCTGGAAATTGTCTAATTTGTCCCAGTCAAAATTAGAGAAGTTCTTCTAATAGACAGTTAGCAAAATAAAGGTCATAGTCTCTTCTTCATATAATTACTTAGCAGTTAAATCATTTACACCTCCAGGGGTGTCATCTCTTCACCACCTCTGCAACCTGGGGGAGGGAGGGAGGCAGACACCTGTGTCACTTTACAGGATGCTACAGTCTCTATTCCTCTTGTTGTAAATGTCTCACTGTCCAGTGCTTCTCTGAGAAACAGAAATACTCATTGTTTCCATTCCTGGACATCTCCTAATCAACCACTTGCTGCAGGATTCCTTGCTGCTCGCCTGTCAAGACTGCCAGCTGACCTAGTGGGTTTAGGTTCCCTCAGCAGGCACTGGCAGCAAGGTGCTGGAGTTGTCTGTTTCAGCTCCTGCAGGTTATTTTGATGATGACTTTCTCAAAAGCCTAGAATTATACCATCTTTGCAGGCTCTTTGCCCTAAACAAGTAGCTTTTTCAGGCTTATACATCACCTACTTTTGTTTGTGTGAAGGGATACTGAGGTTGCATAGCAACCGAGTTTTTGGCATTGCCATACATTTTATGAAAGAGACTGTGTGAAGAGCCATCTGTCCAAGATGCCCAACAAAGAGGGACATCATGACATTCAGGGTATGTAGACCCAGCCTATGGATCTCTTCTATAGGGGTTCATCTCTATTATGGAGCCAGTGGCTGAGGAATGGAGAGAGAATGAATCAGTTTATCAAGCACTATTAAATGTTTTCTAAAGCCTTGGAGCACACTTTTAAAGGAAGCAATTCTTTCCTATAACCTCAGATTTTTTTACTTTTTTTTATACAGGCTGTTTAGGCATAATAGATTTTCATTTGTAAAGCTTATTAAACTGCAAGAATAATACAGCCAGGTTTCCAATTGCAATGCAACTGATTTATTCTTGTAATTATTCAGCAAAGTAGGGATTGTACAGTATTTAGTACTTTTCTTAAAATGAGACCATCTAATGTAATTGAAGGTGTGCAGATGTGAGTGGAAGCCATGCCTGGATGTGTAGGTTGTTAGATTTTGCTTTACCTAAAGCTTATTTTCTTCATGCAATTGGAGCAAATGAAAAAAAAATACCAAAAAGGTAATTCCCTATTTGTCTACCTCTATTAGCATCTTATAGCATTTTGCTTTATAAAATAAGCTGTGCTGATGCTTATTAAAAATAACATGCAGTGATACATATTTGCTTTTAGAAAGTTGTATTAGATTGTATTTCATCAAACTCATTTTGTCGGTCACTTAAAGTTGCCTCTGTTTAATTGCTGCCTTTATACCTGCATAGTATAAGATATTAGACAGGATGGTAAGGATTTTATAGGAATCAGACATGGTTTTGCAGTAGTTCCAAAGCTATTCTCTGCATACATTCTGTTACCACTATTGCACTTATCTTCTTGTCCTGGAAGATTTGTTTGCCATACATAACCTGTCTAACAATAACCATTCAACATTTTTGAGCTAGCCTTTTTTGGCCATATGCTTCTTAACTCTATATAAAATGGTTTTCTTGTTCCCAGCAAGTCTTTGTTCCTGAAAATAATTCTTCCCTCCACCCAAACAGCAGTAAAATATCATAAATGCCTGGACAAATACAGGTTTGGGGATGCAGTCTACTGTACATGTTAATGCTGCCAAAAATAATCTAGCTTTTCAATATCTGATTGCCATTTTATTAACCTTGCAGCAGTATGTTTTCTCTTTAATACAAGACCAGACCATAACCTGATATCTAAATCTTGTAAGTCTTGATTTCTTTCGTTCTTCAGTTATTGTAATGAATTTTTAGTTGCTTGAATTCAATTCATAATAATCAGTTCCTTGAATTTATTCAGCCTGTTTCTTAAATTGACATCTATAATTTTTAGGTACTGTAACTTCAATGTTATATGACTTTCCGTATCTTGAAATGGGGGATCAGAATGAGAACTGTGTTTCATCTTTGCTAATTTAAAGTAGATCCAACTACCTTTTTCTTATTCTGCTATGTTAACATACGTCATTTAACTGTGTGGTTCTTTCCTTTGTGTAAAGTAGTTCTGACTTATGGTTGAGAGTGAAAATATTTGGGGTGAACTGGTTGGTCCTTGGGGAATACAAAGTGCTTTTGGACTGAAGACTTGAACCTTCATATCAAACTTATGTCTAAACTTTCTACAGTAACTTTCCCTTCACAGCATTTATCAGGCAAAAGAGTTCTACATAAAAAACATAATTCTCAGCTTATCTATAACTTTGGGGAAAAACATGACAGTTTAGAAAAACTTTATACAGTAAATCATCAGTTTAAGTTTTACTAGAAATATCAAATTGAGATAAAATGGATTCATCTGTACTTCCTAAAACAAAAGAGAAGAAAATAAAGAGAAACAAGTCTCTTTCTTTGTTCTGAGTGAAAGAGAATATTTAATCACACATCAGCACAGAATTAAATAACATAGCTCTACATGAAAGTATCCTTTTTTTCTTCACTGAGCAAATTAATTGCCAGCAACGGAAAAAACTACAAAGTGCTGTTTAAAAATAAAAAATACATATCTTAAATTTAATAAACAGGAGCTAACACAGCTAAAATAAAGCTCCAAAAATCAACTAGCAAGTGGCAATTGGTTTTGGGCCTCATCAGCTTGAAATACAGATCAAACAACTTTCTTGCAGAAGCAGATTTGAAGGAGTAATTCTACATGCGTGATTTTCTGAGACAGACTCATCACAAAGTTTCTCTATAATATCAAATGGCCACTCTCCAGTTTCATTCATTTCATAGCTGTAATCCAGCCAGATGTGAAGGTCTTAAACCACCTAATGATATTCCTTGTACATGGTCCTCATAATATTGTTCTTATGCTTTTGTAAAATAGGTTGGAATAAACACTGAGTACTCACTAGCATATACTATTTATCTATCACTAGATATGCTGACAAGTGTAGAAGAGGGATAAACGGAAGAAATTATTACCAAGCAGGTGAAAAGGATACAGGATAATTACATCCTTATCCCCTTATACTGACCTACAAGAGAGCAATATGTTGCAGACATATAAGAGATATAAGCTTATCTTCAACCGGAGGTCTCTGAGAAATTGCAGCGTTTATGCTGTGTAATCATACACTTCCTCCTGTTTGGGGGTAGGATGACCTTAAACATGATATTCAAGGAATAATCACTGAAATTCATTCAATGCTGCAGATTTGTTAATTCAAGTCCACTTAAAAATAATAAAATACATTGCTGGTTTTATGTCATAATACCCAAGTGAAAATGAAACAACAAAAATGCTTTCACAGAATGCAGGAGTATGGACAGGGCTGAAAGGTCCTCCAGGACAAAAAGATCTTTCAGAGTCTCTGGGTGAACATATTGCTGGTACCTACTGAATACCTCCCACTTCCAAGAGGAGACGACAGTGAAAGAGGAGGAATAGTGAAGGCATGTCTGGCATCAGAAGCATTGAGTGTGTAATAAACCCGAGGGAGAACCGTTACCAGCCCACACGAGCAGGGAGTTGGTCTGCAATTTATGGAGGGGAAAATTAGAGTTGAGTATTGAAAAACTCTGGTATTTGTCTTTATTTCTGTGTCTTACTGACTACATTGGGAGTAAGTTCTCAGTTACATTTGTCTGCTGGTTTTATTCAAATGTAGAGAACATCTTTAAATCGTAAGTTATCCTCTAATGCTTGAGGGGTACATAAAAAAGAATTTAGGCCACTGCAAATTTTCCCCAAAACACAAGAAATAGAGAAATGCACATTTTATTAACTTTCTCCCTTTTTTGTTGCTTTCTGTGGCTTAAATGCTTATCTCTAACATGGTTCTGGTATTTTTAGCAGCATAGTAAGGGGATTTTTACTCACTGTCATACTACACACAGTTCATGAGACTGTGATAGATTAGATGTAGCTGCATGAGTAAAATTTTGAGCCAAGTTAGCCTGTCTGAGATGGCAGTTTAATTGTCCCCAACCACCTTAATACTTGAAGGTAGTAGTTTATTAAAAGAAAAAAGTATGGCAAAATGGAGCTTTATGTGTTGCTCTCAGGCTGGATGACAGATGGGGATTCACCTTTCTGCCTATTTTAATCTGTTTCTCTTCACTAAGCAGGACCCATCAGCATTCCAAGGTGGGCTTTTGTGGTCTTTTGTCAATATTGTTTATAGCAAAACAAGATTTGATTGTACAGTTTAGTTTCAAGTATTTATTTTAAGCCAGCAGGTGGGATAGTTCTGACTTCCACAAGGCAGGGCTGGTAGCAATTGATGAAAACCAAGATTAAATTACTGCTTAATGATGACGTCTTCAAAAGCCCTGGAGTGACTGAGGAAGATAAGTTCCATGGAAAATCAATGGAACTTAGGCTCCAAAGACAGATAGGTGTGTAGAAAATGTTGCTCTAATGACCTAAATGGTTGTTCTCTCTCATGCTCTCTCAAATGTAATATACAGGAGAGAATGGGTCTGTGTAAAAATATCCAGCATCTCTGAACATTTCTAGGCTGTTACAAATCAAAGTGCTAGATCTTTATCTGATTACGGTCTCTTGTTCTTACCTAACTTAAGCAGCAGTGGGCTAAAGCAGTTTTTATGTAGCGACCGGAGTACGAAAACCACACACACCCCCCAAGCAAAACAAATACCCTTTAAAGGGAGTAGTGGATATTCAGACAGCAAAGAAAACATATCTATTTTAAACCATAAACATTATTAGTTAGTTGCATCCTTCAAGTTCGTAGCTGTATCATCCATAAAAGGTCTTTTTAGTATTGATGCTCATTTCATATATGTATTTGATGTTTGTTGACATCGTACAAAGAGGACATCGTTTTTTCTTACAACTTGCCAGGCATCACAGATTTCCAATTTCTAGGTGGTGGTTTTCAGTGCAATCCTCTTAATCATTTATGTTGTTACTTGCTTGCTATTCTGTGAACCCTTTGGGAAATCCCTTGTTCTCCTTTCTGGCTCCTTACATATAAGGAATATGTGTTTGCTGCTACCAGCCCAATGCACAGCATTCAGGTAACGAGGAGGAGAAGGATGGGAGTGGACCTAGATTTCAGTCCCAGTAATATTTTCAAGAGAGAAATTATCAATCACACATACAGTGCTGGACTGCTGGATATTTATCTGTCTCGTGACTTGTTCCTTGAGCCATACTCCTGTGTTACAGAAGTGAACAAATAATGCCTTAGAGCCTTATTTTCTGCCCTGTTATCAGGTGTTATAGCACAGAAACTGTTCCTAGTCTTCCATGTTCTGCCAATATCTGTCTTTTCCTGGGTTTACAAAGATCGTGTGTTTTTGTACCATGTTGAGTGACTATCATACCTTGTGGTTATTTGAGAATACATCAACCAAAGACTTAGCTGACACATGGCTCTGACAAAACTGACACATGGAGGAGAAAATTAGCATCAGAAATGTGAGAGCAGGAGCCATCTCTTTTGAAGATACATAATCCTTTTTGTTAGCAGGCCTTGTACCAGCTAATGTGCCTCAATGACAGTGACATGTTCAACTGATGTTCTAAGTTTAGTCAGACTGTTTAAGGCAAAAGATGAAGGACAAACTGGAGAAGTCTCACAGATCTGATCACTGTTCATCTAACTGAGATGTGATCTAAAACCAAGGTGGGTCTGCAGACAGTAGCTCCTTTTAGTTCGTGTCTGGAGTACATGATACTAGAAGAGACCACCTGTCTTTGAGCAGCAGATTTGACTACATGACCTCTGAAGTTCTTTTGCAATCTATAGGATTCTATGAATCTTTGTTGTATCCATGTATTTGGGGAAGGTTAAAGTCTAGATTTATTTGTACTAGGCAGTGTGATCTTTTGCTGCTTTGGGTTAGGTTTTTTAAGCTTATATTTGAACTCATACGGCATGATTTTCTTCCATTACAATGACACAGGAGAGCTCAGTGAGCAGATAAAATACACATTCAATGGTTTCTCAGTATGGTTGGAAAAAAAGGAGATGGAGCACTTGCTAAGTAGCTGTGCTTAGGTTTTGCATAAATAACAAATTCATGTATGTTGGGTGATAGTAGTGCCCATACTAGTTAGCCTGTATTTAACATACTAAATAGTAGTTAAATAGCATCAAAATTAATGAATAGTTTTTCTTCCTTTAGTATCTCTTGATGCCATTATTATGAATACTAGCATTACAGACTGGAGGGGTGACAGATACAGGAAGAGATCTGTCCAAGGCTGCATAAAGCTGTCATTGGTGTGGGAAATAAAGCTGTGAGTCTTGAGTTCTAGCTTAGTATACTTGCTGCTCAGCCCATCCTCTCTGTCCTTGGCTCAGAACAGCCCTGTGACAGAAGAAAACAACTGTACTTTCTGATAGTGTTTTATGTATTTTTGTGCTGCATATCCTGAAATGATGCTTCAAACAATAGGGGAAAGTGTGTGCAGCTACACAGATCAAACTAAAGGACTTGATGCATAAAAGTAAATCTTATCTTAATTGCAGCTTACTTGTCAAGGGTGGGTGCTTGAAATAGAATATTCAATGTCTGTTCAGGCAGCATCTCTTTTGTCTAGCTGGGTACATTGACCTTCTTATCCCTTTTGTTATGAATTCAGATTCAACTGGGATATGAATTGTAGTGGAGATTGTGATGGATTTCATGATCAGCAGAAATCATTCTGTGTCATTACCAAGGGATGAAAGTATTATAATTTGTCATTTTAATTTATGTATCGAGTCATCCTGCTACATGAGTATTAACTATGATAAACTTGCTCTTACTGCATTGTTACCCTTCTATAAAGTTTTATATGCAGTTGTGGTAAGGATACATGTGGCTACAAAAATGGGCACAAAATGGAAGAGAATTTGAAGGGGTTTTTTGGGGGGTTTTGTTGGGTTTTTTTTTTGAGAAGAAGTGCTTGAGACTTTTCTGGGTTAAAAAAGATCTTTCTCATTTCAGTTTGAGGGGACACATTTGTTTTGGGGTATCTGCACTCTATTGTTTTAGATAAAAAAGTGACTGGAGAAAGAGTTCTGGTAAAAGCAGGGATTCCTCTCAAGTGAAGAATACGAAAGTTAACATTTGTTGAAATGTAATAATTCATTTGAATGACCAATTTTCTTAATAGGTTTGTGGGCTGGTTTTTTTACTAAGTTCACGAAATGATTAATAGGTTGATCCAAACTGCATTCATATTACATTCTAATTCTCTGTTACATATTCTCCAATGTCACAGAGCTAAAAGTTCAAATTTGACTCATTTTCAAGTTAGGGGTGGGGAACTGTAAATTATTCACCTCCACTGAGGAGCCCAGAATAAGTCTGTTCTAAGGAAAGTGAAGAAAGGTTTCTAATATGTCTTGAAGATACCAATTCTTACCATGAGTTCAGTATGTGGACTTTATGGCCAATTGCTGTTTTCAGACTAAGGCTAGCTCCCCTTTCACCTTTCATGTTCCTTTCACTGAGACTCGTGTCTTCCAAAATAAATTCTCCTAACATGTTTGTAACTCTACTTTTGCTGAAAATGGGAGCAACTAATTGAATTTGCTAAGAGAGGTAGTATGGACAGTCTGTAGTATGTAGTATGTGGTATGGATAGTGTGTGTGAGCAGGTTCTGTGATCCATAACATAAGCCCCTGTTATGCTCTACAGTTCTCATATGTAAATGGTGGTCAGGTACCTTTCTGGAGTTTTATGTAGATATAAAGATATGTGCTGTGAAAGTAGTAAGAGGAGGAGCCTTATTTTGACAGTTTATAAGTCCTTTTAAGAATACCCTATATGAGTGTGGAAGAGGAGAAATTAATTAAACCCAGAGCTTGTATTTGTTGTCCTTCATTTCCCTTGAAGCATTTATTGCATTTTGTCATAATAAAAGCATGAAGTAAATGCTCTCTATTCCCGAAAATCAAGAAAGAGAAGCATGCAGATGTTTTTCACCATGTACTTTTTCTGACCAACTGTCATCAATAAGTTTAAACTGTGCTTCCTGTTGGTTTGGGTTTATATTCATACATAACAGTGAGGTCAGTTGGGCTGAATTCTGAGCTCAGCTTTTCTTAAGACTTTGAAAAATCCTGTTGATTTAATACAGAAAACTCAGAGAAAAATAGGTCAGTTTATCTTAGACCACATGTGGATATTGCAGAATTGTCCAAAGCCATATAGAGAAGATACTCAACAGAATGATAAGCGCTGAAATAAAAACAAACCAAAAGAAATCTCATTTTTTTCTAACAAGGTGAGCAATGAATTTATTCCTATATATTCTGGTAGTTTGAATACCTGCCTATTCAGCTTTATGTGACTCTCTTAACTGTTCTGTTCCAGCTTTGAATATCAATAATGACATGTTTCCTGACATCTGGGTTAAGGTGAAGCTATTGTATCTGTCAGTTAACCTCTTTCTTGTCAGCTTGCCATGCTGATAATTTTGTGTGTATGGTACAGTCATTAAGGTAATCTCTGTCCTCTGGCAGAGTGAAAATTTAGGCTTCACATTCAGTATGAAGACATTTATTATTGTCTGCACAAATATGTGTGCTAAATGCTTCTAATGTATAAACTGCACACCGAGATGTGTGATGGAAGCAATGACAGTATAGAAAGCACACTGCCTTTCTCACAAGTGATTCGGTTTTTGCAAACTTTATAACTAAGTACAGCAATAAGTACTTATTTAGCAGATATCATCATGCAGTATTCATCACAGTGACAATGCTCATGAGAAAAGGATGCCATAAGTACATTGTGATAACGACATAAGTACATAGTGAATTATTTCATGAATATATAAAATACTTGTGTCATTTCAGAGTTGTTTTCAACATATTTCACTTCTTTACAGTTTGAATATTAAATTAGTGACATTTAAAGTGTCTTCTGCTTTGCTTGTGGCATCTTGTAGGTTATTCGGTTTAAAGTAATTATGCTTCATCACACATTTGTGTTCCAATCAGAGACTCAAACACCATTGAGCTCTATGGCACATGAATGACTGCAGGATTTCAAAAGAGGAGAGTTTTTGAAGGTGTCTGTGTGCTAAGCTAAACTTTTTTCATTAAGAGGAACATCAAAGAGACAGCATCTGGGGCAGAGGAGGACCTCAGCACAACTGCTGTTTGAAGCCTTTCTTTCTTGACCTCCAGGACTGTAATAAACTTTCAAATCATTTTCAAGGGCACTTCAGATACTCTGTCAATTAAACTGCCGCACAAGCCCTTTTCCTGTTGGCCTGTAGCCATTACTTAATACAGTCATTAAAATTTAGGTTTAGGAGATATGGCACAGGAAGCTTGTTCATCAAATGGGTTTCCCTACAAAAAAGCAAACATAAAGGAAGGTAGAATATTGTTTTTTTAAGTAAAAATCTCTGATTATTTAGAGGAACATCATGGGAGAATACAGCTCTTGGTTACACCATGCTTTTATCCTCAGCTGCTTAACCTGACTACGCCAGTTGTAATGAAAGTATGTGACGAGCTTAAGAGGATGTGTAGTATGAAACTATGTAGTATGTAGGGAAAAAAAGGTTAAAAATTAACTAATAGTGAAATCTTTAGTCGTTCTGGGAATCCTCAAGTAGAGCACACAATGCTGTCAGGATAGGCTCAGACAAGCCTGCTGAAGACCCAGTTGCTTTGAGATACGTTTTTAATATTACAGACCAGAATGTTATGATGAAACCTGAATTCTCTCTTCTGAAAGCAGAGTTTTTGAAGTGATGTTGCAGTAGTGAGGGGTAGAAGGAAGCATTGTCTCACAGGGTGGTGTGCAAGGAATGATATGGACTGAAGGAGGACTTGAGTGTTCGTCCTTGTTTTGCAACTGTTGTGACAGTCTTTTTATTTCTTTCTTTCCCTTGTCTGAATTGTAGGAGGGCAATAATAGCAGTGATACCTGCTATTACAAGAAGGTTTTGAGCTGTAAGATGTTTGTGTGTAAATCTGTTCAGTGTCCTTCAATGGAGTGTTCTGTGTATCTACACAATGTTCTTGTGATAGCTAAAGGGCTTCAAGCACCATTTGCTTGAAGCTCCATTCATAACCCTGTAGTAGTTCTCTATGATATTGTAACTGAATCTTCAGTTCTTCTTTGTCAGGAGTTAAGATCACTTCATCTTCAGTTCAAACATTGGTGGCACTGTCCAAATAAGCAGGTGGGTCATCCGATCATGTACCAGTAATGTTACCTGTGTTCCTCTTTCAGCAGAAATTAAGTTTTAATATGGTTCCAAGTTGCTTGTCCAGAGAGCTCAATCTAAGCAGAAGCAGAGGTGATATGGCTGTGAAGAAAATGAGTAGTATCATGTGTTTAGTCTTAATTTCTGGCCACAATCCACAGCATGCATGAAAACAAGTGTTACAAGCTTGTTCTCTGCCTTAGGGTCTTGATCCAGGTTTTTACCTCAAGTTAATGTTTGTGATTATAAAGACAGCAGTTTCTAAACTTTAAAATGAAAATCAGCAAAGCTATTTCCATGGTTCTGAAATAGCAACTGTTGATATCCCTTTCATTTGGCAGTGACAACTTTACTTGCTTCACGGCTTTAGCAGAGGTTTGGGAAACTCTGGGACCCTGAACCCAACTGCACTGATATCCTTAGGTAGGCTTCAAAGTTTAGGCCCCCATGTTTCATTCCTTGTACCCTACACTTGAATTCATTGCAACCGATAGCAGAGGATATGCGGTCAGGATACCAAGATTTGTGTCACATCATGCATTGCCTCCCTCACTCTCTCTCCTGTACACAGATACTCAGATACCCAGATCCTACCTTATGGGCTGCATTTAAGCTTCTCTCATTGGCTACACAGCAGAAAATCTGTTTAACACTGGATACTCCAGAATTAATTTGTTTTGCTTTGTTCTCTGCTCAGTCTGTCAATGGGTTGATTTTCAAACAAGTGAGAATATGAAGAAGTGTCTCTTGATCCATATTTATATATTTATTACTGCAGGCATTAATATATTGCTTTGTTTAGTCTAGTTCACAGTAGTCTGTCTCTCCACGAAGTTATCTTCCCTTAAGTGATTAGCTTCTGCAAACTGCTGCTTATTGCATCTTGAAAAGCACGATATAAATTCAAGTCAGGAACATTGTACTCTAGTTAAGGGACTGAGAGGATCGTGAAAGAAAAAAAAGAGAGGTATAGCAAATGTATTTCCAATCTCTGTAGTATATATAATAGAAGGTTTTATTCTACAATTGTCAGAGAGGATCTCATTAGAGTTCAGACTTTCCTGTTCCTGAAAAAGTTCTCATGTTGGGTACTTTAAAGGGAAGAGTTCACAGAGTTAAGATTTAAGGCCATGGGCTCCCTTCTATTACAGGGAACTGTGATCACAATGGACTGAAAAGTTCATAAGGTATTTTGAAGACAGTAGTAATATGTACAATTTGCTTTATTCAGAAGCTCCTTCATGATGCAAGTGTACCTGCAGAGCTGGAAGGGAAAGGAATCTTTCATTCTGTTGTCATCCACTGGCCTCAAAAGGCAGCTGCCTAAAAATAATGGACTGGATCATCTTTAACTGATTTTGGGTTTTTTTAGTAAGAAACCTACCCAGGACAGGCTGAGGAATTCAGGAGCACAAAATGCCTTAGTTCTTAGGAGCAGAAACCCCTCAGTTTGAGGAACCTGTTATAGCCATTGATGAGTGAGGTGTCCAGAGCAGTCCTTCACAAGTGTCAGAACTCATGTCCTGTACGTTAGAGCCCCTCCACTGGGAAATCATCTTTATACTCCCTCCCAGCTTCCAGATAGGCTTGCTAACTTGCACGTATGTAATGTGCGAAAAGCACTAATAAAGAAATTGTTGCATGTTTTAGAAAACCAGGAAAAATCATCAAAAACCCTGAAAATCTGTGTTTGGAGCTCTTGCTCTAAGCTGACAACTGGAATAAGTCAATTGACCCTCAGAATCTGTCTCCCAGCTGTTTCAAAGAGAAACTAGGTGTCCCAAGACAGTACAGGGCTGAGTCCTTAACATAACACAGTTAAATGTAAGTTAATATCTTCATACATAAATCAAGAAAGGGAAATGATGGTGGGAGTTTCTGGATCGAGTTCAAGTAAGTTTCCAACTCTGGAAATTGTGTTCCTCAGTTTTTATCATCATAGTCCACTGTATTTTTACTTTATTTGTCTGTTCCTTGTCTCTCCTATTGACCTCCTGAAAAAGGTTTATTCATTGTATGTTTCCAATTGTTTTTGAAAAGCCCAAAGTTTCATTTCTAAAACCCTTGGATTTTTCACACTTTAGAGGGGGAATGTCCCACTAGTTGTTTTCTTCTTTTCTCCACATTGGTATCAGAGGTGCTGGGCCCAGGGCCTATGGAGAGAGTCACAAAAGGATTAAGACACCTCTTTTCTATTTCCTGCTGTGTTCTAAATTTATCATTTGGAATTGGTTCAGATCATAACGCAGCAAATATTACTGAGCAAGCTGAGGAACTGGGCTTTTTCCTTTAGTCTGGCTCTTCTTCAGAAAAACCTTTAAAGCATCCTCTTTTTCCTTATCATAAACCACCTTTTATCAGTATGGGGTTTATTTTTTGAAACTGAAAATAAAAATAAAACCGTACTTTCCTGAGCTTCACTTGAAATTAAAGTCTCCCATATGAAGACAGGCTGAGAAAGTTGGGGCTGTTCAGCCTGGAGAAGAGAAGGCTGCGTGGAGACCTCATAGCAGCCTTCCAGTATCTGAAGGGGGCCTACAGGGATGCTGGAGAGGGACTGTTCATTAGGGACTGTAGTGACAGGACAAGGGGTAATGGGTTAAAACTTAAACAGCAGAGGTTTAGATTGGATATAAGGAAGGAATTCTTTCCTGTTAGGGTGGTGAGGCACTGGAATGGGTTGCCCAGGGAGGTTGTGAATGCTCCATCCCTGGCAGTGTTCAAGGCCAGGTTGGACAGAGCCTTGGGTGATATGGTTTAGTGTGAGGTGTCCCTGCCCATGGCAGGGGGTTGGAACTGGATGATCTTGAGGTCCTTTCCAACCCTAACTATTCTATGATTCTAAATTCATACTTCAGATTTTACACATATTCCTGTTGAATTTGTTCAACCTTTGTGACAGATTAAAATTAGGGCAAAAAGGAACAAAAAAAACCCTTGAAATTGGTAGCTGTGGAGAGGCCTGGCCACTGGGGAAACTGGTTCAACTGACACAATGAACACTTACCATATGTTTGATAGTTACCTAAATATATTTGTTTTAATTCACAGATGGATATCATATATAGCCAGTGTGAGAACAATCTTTATAAAATCTGTTGCTTTTTAAAATCAAATTCCTGAATTTGAAACATGCTGATAACACATCAGACAGAATCCTGGAAGCTGGTGCTGGTGGATTAGGTCGTCTTATTTTGATATGAAAAATATGGTTTTAATGCATAATCCTGTGTAATTGGGGGTAATTCTTAAATGTTTCTTAGGCTCAAAGTGATATATCTAATTACTTACAATAAGATCTCTTAGGCAGTCCTCCTAACTGCAGGATGGTTACCTATAAAGCCATTATTTCACTGATTTATGAAATTCTATGAGACAATTTTCACTTTATTACCGGTTTGTTTTAATTGCATTTTCACACCATAATACCTTTAAAACCACAACAGAATACTGCCTATTGGAGGAATGAGCTAATCTTAGTGTTTTAGAGTCACAGTTGCTGAGGTTTTCCTGACTATGCAAATAACACGAAAGATGGCAAGCTTAATTTAGGCTACCAAACAAGTAATTGCTTCTACCTTCTAAGTGTCATGAAAACTGGAGATGTGAGCTGGAGCAGTTTTACTGTCCATTTCTAATAAACTTATAACAGACTACTAGGATATGTGGCTCGACTTCATCATGGATGAGACAGATGGTTGTGAAAACTGGGTAGCTCTGCTGAGAGTTTTCCCCATGTGAAATAGATCCATATAAGTCATCTGCATATAAAGACAGCTGATATAAAGATCTTCATTGTTCCACATTTCCCAATACTGTAAATTAGGCTTGAGTAAATGTCCTGGTTTGAGCAGTAGCAGTCATGTTTCTCCTCCTTGGTAGCTGGTGCAGTCTGTGTTCTGACTTTCAGGCTGGGAACGGTTGCTGATAGAAAGTATGTTTTGAGTTACTGCTCAAAAGTTTACTCTGGCCAAGGACTTTCTGAGCTCATGCTCTGCCAGGGAGGAGGGGAGGCCGGGAGGAAGCAGAGACAGGACACCTGACCCAGGCTAGCCAAAGAGGTATTCCATACCATAGCATGTCATACCCAGGATGTAACCGGGATAGACCTGGAAGGGCTGGAGCTCTGGGGGATGGAGGAGGTATCGGTCGGTGCTCGGTCGGGCAGGGTGGGGTGAGTTATGGGTCGGTGGCTGGTGAGGTGTTGTATTCTCTTCACTTGTTATTGGCTTTATCATTATTATTTGTAGTAGTAGTAGCAGTAGTGATTTGTGTTATACCTTAGCTATTAAGCTGTTCTTATCTCAACCCCTGGGGGCTACATTCTTTGGATTCTCCTTCCTAACTCTCCAGAAGTCAGGGGAGCAAAGGGGGGGAGTGAGTTGATGAGCTGTGCAGTTTGGTTTTAAACCACAACAGTAAACATCCCCTTTTAGTTAAGAAATGAAGTCTCAGAATGTTACTGTACACATTGTATTTGGTCAGCAAGTGTCAAACTCATTGCTGTTGGAAATTACTTCTGTTGGTAATTACTAAATGCTGAGAGAAGAGCCTGGACTGGAACCAAGATTGACATTTGGGCTTAATAATATAATGAGGCTTTAATAAGCCAGTAATAGGCAGCCTCACAAAATGAAATGAGCAAAGATTACAAACACATAGATCAGTTCCTTGGATCTTAAATACATAAATTGTATTAATCTGTATGGATAAAAATTAATTGCTTATTTTATATGGTCGAGATGTAATTATAGATCAAGATAACATTTCTTAATAAGGCAACATAGCCTTTCAGATTTCAAACCTTATGAACTACAGAGCCATGACTTCAGGAGACCTGGAGCACAGGTTCTATTTGCTACTGTACTCTGGTTTTTTTCTTTCCTGCCTTCACTCCAGTTATCCCAAACTGTTGCACTGGCTCTGGTGTCATTCAATTTAGGTCTGAGTTTGAAAGTCCCTCTGTACTGCAGGTTTCTGTGATGTAATGACCATATCAGGCCTCCAGAAACTTTTATTTCAAATATAAGTTTAGGAAAGTGAGCTTAGGAACACTCCAACTGACTTTGCTACAACACTTGTATAAATATGTGCAGGTTTATGGTTGGAAATTTGCTCTGTAGACTCAAGTTTACTGCAGACACACCAAAGACACACCAGAATCCTACCATTTAAGACGGGGTCTTAAATAACCAGAAATAAGGAAAATAAGAATGTGAAACATTTTTTATAATGTAGTGATTCTTACCTATTAATTTCTGAAGGTAATCTGCCAGGTTTTAGTGTGAAATACCTCGGAAGGCTCCAGTCTCAGCTTTTAATTGTTATGGTTTTAATAATACTTGATTTCTTTCTAGCTAAGATTCAAGTCTTCCCATTCAGGTCTTGTGTGCGCTGCAGGTTTTGGTTTGCCTGGATGAGCACTGATGGGATTGCAGGTAGGTTTAGTGTGTAAAGCTATGGGAAAACTGAAGAGGTCTTTAAAAAACAAAAAGGTCCAAAATTCAGGTATTCATTTATACCAAACTGGTCTAAGCAAAACAACAAACAGATGCCCTACATGGATTATTGAAGGTCCTTTTTCCTCTCTGCTGCTCCGCTTCAATTTTCTCTGAAGTCACTGTTACACTTCTTTTCTGATTGCCCTAGTATTTGAAGTTTTCTGCCAAAATAGGTGCTAAAGATCTTTTGTGGAACAGAATGTGAACAAAAACAACACTTAGATGTACATTAAAGAAGACAAAAGATCATAGCCAATACTGATGCTTTAGTGGTCTTAAAAATAACCCTTTTTGTGCACAATAGGCTCAATACACTCAGTGTGTGGGTGGTATAGGAGCTGTTATGGTGAAGTGGAGGGGTTTTATAAGGCTCTGTTTGGGATTTTTGACAATATGTATTTTACATATATCACTCAAGTCAGTGTGTTTCCTACGTGTATAAAAGCTATATCTGAAAATGAGGAACGTTGTATGCTGTATAAAATAGAAATTCCCAGATAACTTAATTTGGATTGTGTTATTACAGAAATTAATGTAAGAAGTGCATCTTTGTGGTCACACATTTGATTGGAAGTCCTATGAAGACATCATTCTGAATCAGTAAAGGTGTGTAACAAACTAAAAATAGGGATTTTGAACATGAGCACTATTTTTTTTAAATTTCGGGAATTAATGTACGTGTTTTTTCCTAAATTTTTGTCAGACCTTTGACTTCATCAAATAAATTGAGAGAAATGTGCTGGAGAAAGAAAAGCTTATGGAAAAAGAAGTGACACATGCACTTTACTAGCGAGAGAAGCGCAATTGTAAATCACTGTTTTCACAGAGGCTTTTTGCTGGTTTTTACTCGCCTATATACATAGGTAGTTTTTGTCAGTGTCATAAGCAGTAACCCCTACCATGCTAAAGCTGACCTGGTGGAGGTAAAAACGACAATCAACTAATGGTAAGATGGACATGTTTTAATGATGTTGGGAATATATAAAACCAAATATATTGTTGGCTGCGGTCATAAATGTGTCTCATGTCACTGTTTGCTTTGCTTTGTTTTGGTTTTGTTGAAAACTTTTCATTGTTTCTTCTCATTAACATAAGGTAACTGGAATAAGTTCCGTATCACCATTCCCCATTCCCACTTGACATTTTCGTAGCTCAGATGAGGCTCTAATAACCTTTCTGAGCTCTGCTCACTCTAATGATGTCCATTCAATAAATGAGATTTGAGCACTGCTGCCATGGTAAATAGCATACTTGTACCTAATTACAACCCCCCCCCCAAAAAAAAACCCAAACCCACTAAACCTGAGATAAGAATGAATAATTAGCAAAAAGACAATCAAAAGACAATCAACAGTTCAATTTTTGATAACAAGTGCAATTGCCTTGATAGCAGTTCTTTATTCCTTTGGAACTTGATTGTTGTGCTGTACATCCCTATTTACCCCTTTGTCTTAAAGTTATAGTGATCGAGCAGATTTGCTAATGTGATAACTCAGTTTCCTGTTGAAATTACCTTTGTCTTCCACAGCATAAGAAAATGGTGTCAGGACTTATTTTGAGGTTTAGTCTGGCATAGTTTGTGAACCTAACTGCAGAGCATTGCAGAAAGGATGATGAGACAGGCTTACACGCTGTAAGATTTACCTATGGGTGCTATGCTCATGGCATGTGTCAGCTCTGAAAGCTGGGCAGAGGAAAGGCATTTCCTCCCAGGAAAGTGCTCTCTCAACCGCTGCAGATGGTCCCTGTCCCATAACGTATGTCCTCCTCAGGACCTGCTCCGGCATCCTTGTGCTCATTCCTGCTTCAGATGCCTTTATTAGGGCATCTGAATATAAATAGTATAAATATAAATAATAACAAATAACCTTATTAGTTGCAGTGGGTGATGTGACCAGAGCGGTGTCACATCATGCTCTCTAGCTGCTTTCTGCAGGCATATTACTGGGTTGCTCCTCTCGCCTACTGAAATGACTATTATCTACCTCATTATTCAGTGAGTCTTGTTTTCCTCTAAAAAAAGGAGAAGCAACAAAACAAGGGGCAGGAAAAAGGGGAGGGAAGAAGTGATCTTCATGCCATGAGGAACACAACAACAGCATTGGGATTTGCAGCTGCAAAAGTGCAGAGAATAACAACATAGGACCTGCAGCATGGGAGCAGGAGGAGCCGCTGCCTCACTGCCATGAGTGAGGCACAGGGCAGCTACAGAACTGCACAGTGCTAATACCCTTAGCATTGTGAAGGGTAAAGCCTATTGAGATCAGTGGGAAAAGGGACTAGTGGTTAGAATAGCCATTACAGGCAATGGAGTTTTATTTTATTCGGTTTTAGTAATTTTTACACTTTTGTTTCAATCCTTTCCCCATTTTACTAAATGATGACTCAAGGAAAGACAGCAAAAGATATTTTTCACTGTACAACTAAATGTGGGACAAATCTAAACAGCGAAGTATAATCCTGGAGAGAAAATGAGAGAGTGTTTGCTCCATCTGTGAGGATTTCCTTGTTTGCCACAGCAGTCTCTCAGGCCTTTTTATTTCTGATGTTCTGTGATTGTAAATTGGTAACTTTCTGTAAACTGCTCAGTTGAAGCAAAGAACCCTTGAGCCAATATTTGTTTCCAAACACTGAGAGCTGATGAGACATGTTGGTAACCTTTAATGGAGCCTGGAAAAGCATAAACTGAGTATACTCAGGGTATGGAGAAACAGTGTGAAAGCATGCGCTCCAAGCATCTGAGCTGCAGGACACCTACAGTGATGGCATTTTCTTGTCCCTGTGTTAGTGCTGTAATGAGAGTTGAATGCAGGAAAACTTACTAAGGGGAAGAAGCTCAGTTCTCATACCAGAAATGCCCCCTTGCCCCTCTTGCCCTGTTTGCCAAAGTGATGAAAGAGAGTTCCACATGGCATGAGCACTGCTGTTGCAATACCGGGACATGTGCCTGATCCAGCAGACTGGTCACACTGTCCTCTGGCTTAAGTTTTTCCCTGGTGTAAAGCAGTACCCCCTGTGCCGGCAGTTATGGGAAGATAGGGACTGTAGTGATAGGACAAGGGGTAACGGGTTGAAACTTAAACAGCAGAGGTTTAGACTGGATATAAGGAAGAAATTCTTTACTGTTAGGGTTGTCCAGGGAGGTTGTCCAGGGAGGTTGTCCAGGGAGGTAGTGAATGCTCCATCCCTGGCAGTGTTCAAGACCAGGTTGGATGAAGCCTTGGGTGATATGGTTTAGTGTGAGGTGTCCCTGCCCATGGCAGGGGGGTTGGAACTGGATGATCTTAAGGTCCTTTCCAACCCTAACTATTCTATGATTCTATGTTCTTGTGGTGCTCTTTGAACAAGTGAAGGGTGCATTTACATGGTGGTTTTTATAGCTCTCTTTTCAGCCTCGCAGAACACTAAACTGAGTACACATTGAGGAGATAGAAGTCCTCCTGTCCCTGTAGTTATAAATAATTTCTGCAAACACTGATTTTCTTTAGATTGCAACGTAAAGAGAAGAGTTCTACTCAAAATTAGAAAGAAAAAAACCACCCCAAACACAAAGGATCACATTCCCTTTTCTGACATCCAGCCAGGTAACTGACAACAAATTGATGGTGAAAGCATCTATTTGGGCATAGGACTTCTCCATACATGTGGGTACATGTGGAGATTTTGTCTCAGAATGGTTCGGTTTGCACCCTAGAGGAAGAATTCAGTTGTAGGTATAATGTGTCATGGTTTAAGCCCAACCACGCAGCTCGCTGTCTCACTCCTCACCCTTATTCCCCCCCTGCTCCTGGAGGGATGGGGAGGAGAATTGAGATAAGAACAGTCCAGTAACTAAGGTATAACACAAACCACTGCTGCTACCACCAATAATAATAATGATAAGGTAAATAGCAAGGGAAGAGAACACAACTGCTCACCATCCACCTACCAATACCCAGCCCGACTGAGCAGTGATCTAGCCCTTCCTGGTAACTGCCCCCAGTTCTGCATCATGGGCATGACGTGCTATGGTATGGAATACCTCTTTGGTTAGTTTGGGTCAGGTGTCCTGTCTCTGCTTCCTCCTGGCTTCCCCTCCTCCCTGGCAGAGCATGAGACTCACAAAGTCCTTGGTCAGACTAAACATTAATGAGCAGCATCTAAAAACATTGGTGTTATCAGCGCTGTTCCCAGGCCAAAAGCCAAAAACACAGCAGTGCACCAGCTACTAAGGAGGAGAAAAATGACTGCTACTGCTGAACCCTGGACAAATGATATGAGACAAGGAGCTGGATCTTCTCTCAGCAGAATCAGTGTCAAAAATGGGCTGTTCTAATGGGAATTCTCAGCTTGAAGAAGAACACCAGTGCATGGAGAGCCTGGCATGGAAGCATGCTGGAAATGTTACATTCCGCTTGACACAGAAACTTGTCAGTTTTGGGGGTTGAGGGGTAGGGGGAGCACCTTCAAATCACAAAGTCCATACCTGGAAATAACTGGTGTATGCATCGTGTGGGGCAGATATGGTTCTTCTGCCTACATGATTTTTCTATCTACAATAGCACTCTGTAAGTTCTAGTGTAATTGATTTGGTATAGAATGGCTGTGTTTGGATAGAACTGGGATACAATTTGGCACCTTATTGTTTGAGCTTCACTACAGGTATGGCAATATTAAGACAGACGTAAGCTTGAAATGGTAAGTAGTATTGCTTTGCAAAGAGAAAGACAGGGGTAATTTATGTGTTTGTTTAATAGAAAGAGCAAGGCATTTTTAACAGTCAGTGAATTAGTATCTTGTTTAGAACACAAGTGTCTTGTTTAGAACACAACTGTTTTATACTTCCTCTGGCTGGGCATGGTGGCATCTTCTCCCACCAATATTTATATGTTAATAAAATAGTGAAATAATAAAACAAAGCTAAGAGTGTATTTTTAACTTTTATTGCTCATATTAGGTCCTGCTTACAGACAGTTAATGTTTTTTTCCCTCTCCAGCTATATACATTGAAAAATAGTTACAGCGATAAGAAGCAAGCTTCCTTAAATTTGTTTTCAGTAAGTTATGTTCACCTTTAAAAAAGCTACTGTAGAATTTGTTAATCTATTTTCCCTGCCAAGCCGGTTGTCTTATTCAACAATAAATTGAATACAAAGCTTCCCCCAGGCAGAGAGACAGAATCCCCACCCCTGCAAGTCTGGCAGCTTAATTGACATTTGATGGTAGCCTTAGGCAGAAGTTAATTTCCACCCTGTTTATACACACACATATACTTTTCATAAAGCATGCAAGCAATACCGAAGATAAATTCAGACTAATTCATATTGTAGTTCCCAGGTACACACTTGTTGAAATGACATGAAGCCATTTCATTTTATGAGTGAAGGAGTCCTTCCAATTAACCAAATCTGTCAGCCCTGTAGGAACAGTGTTTCCCAGCAGCTGTATGAGGTTTTCAGTGTTGTTTTTATCCAGTTCCCATTCGGTGAATACAGCAATCTCAAGAAGTAAAACTGAGCCTTTCAGACCTTAATCCCAGATGTCCCACCTACCTGAATGCTACTGTTCATGACCAATAGACACCTGGCAGGCTGGTAGGGCGAGTGTAAACTTTATTTATAACAGGAGGATGATTTATGCCAACCTTGCAGCTTCAAGTAGGCAGCCAAGCCTCCTTAACAACACATTATCCACAGTCACATGGGAATAGAAATACCAGGCCATTAAAAAGTAAACAGAGGATTTATTTAAGTTCTTTGATTTAAATTACAGTTTAAATTGTTATCTCTTTCCTTTGTCTGTGTAAATTGAAGGCAGTGAATGCAGTCCAAGCACCAGCAGTAATACTTCTGACTTTGATCAGTGGAGTTGGTCCATTTCTCTTGCTGTACCAGACCTTCACACATACCGTGATGAAAGTTCTGGCTTTGTAAGGCTAATCCATTAGAGCTACTTGATTATACCTATCATGGCTATAGGCAGAGAAAATATTTGTGAAACTAATGCTCTAAAGTACAGCATTTGCCATAGATGTATACAGTTACAAACCCAGCATCAGTCTCCCTGGTAGGGAAAAGTCTGTACATCAAAGTTCAGGGAGTTTTTTCTGCAGGCAGTGAGACTCTGTATGCTTTTGAGTATGGGAACAATGGGAGGAAAGGAACCAAATACATATTTTCAAGTACTTTAATGTGCATGCCATTGAATATCACTTTCCTAAGTGACAAGCAAGCAACTGCTTTGAATTGCCCTGGTTCTTAAAGTGAACTTAGTTTTCCTTTGATTTCACAATACATATTGTCTTGTTTTGAAAAAGTTCTAAGTGAAAGAACTGGTTTGATGATTCAAATCATTGGCTACAATAAAAACCTTTATTAAAGTCATCATGGGGTTTGGGTGTTTTTGAACCAGTGAGGAATTACAAAAGGCAGATATTACAGGCTCTCCATGGGAGTGTTACGTTTACCCAGATGCAAGTCATGGAGCTGCAGATCTGCTTGGTGATCAGAGACTCAAGCACAGCTGCTGATTTTTAGCAACCTGCTCCTAAGTAGTGTGCTTAAAGCATGTATGGCAACAGTTGGTGTTTGAGGGTCTCCCACTGAAGGCAGTGGGACCAGGTGTCATTCCATATGCCGCATCAGGATCTCAGGTATAGTGTTAACTGCATCTTTACAATAGGTCACTAAAAGTTCTCCTTTGTATAGCACACATACTCTGATCATCATAACATCTGTCAGCATAGCTTTGACCAGTCTTGCTCAAAGGTGCAAAAGAAAACTCTGAGGGTGGTATACAATAAAAAGAGAAGCTGTGCAGTTACCTACAACTGATGTATTAGTCAGCTGCATTACAAGGTCTCACTTTTCTACATAAGAGTATATAGAACAGGGTGGCACAAATGGGTTATTCTTCTGAGCTCATGTTGTCAGTGGATTTTAGTTGCTTGTCACTGATGCTGTTCATCAAGGAAATGAGCCAGCAGTGCGTGTGATAGCATGTTAGATATACAGAGAACTACCCATAGCAAACCACCTGCAGGTAATCTGCAAAACCTTTCCATGCTCTGTTGCTAAAATTAAGTTTATGGATAATTTATCACCTACTTGTCTCTTGAATAAATTACACATACAAATGAAGACAGAAAAACTATAACAAGTGTTGCTTTTGGCTCTGGCAAACAGGTATGTGAGAATCTCTTATCAAATATCTCACAGACTGTTCTATTTAGCAGTTCATGATTGTGAACAACTGATTCATTCTTGTAGCTATTGTTTATGCAGAACAAACATTAAATATTCTTTCAGTTCCATGACAACTTAGGAATTATTTATGATATTTGGCATGTCAAAACAAGCTCTGATTTATTGAAAAATACATCAGATTTTGATTTTGGGGAAACTGGAGCTGTGGTCAAAAACTTCACAGTTATTTTGCTTTCAGCTGTCATTTGCAACATTCCAGTGTATCTTTAATATAACGATCTTACATTATGTGATAAATATAATACTTGTTTCCTAAGGTGGTTTTGTTTTTTAGTTTCCCCAGTTTCTTCTCAAAGAGGCGTTTTCAGAAGGTTTTTGTGGTCTTTTTCTTGTTCACAAATACTACTGTAGGTTTCTTCATCGTAAATAAAAGCAAAGGAACCAAATGGAATGAACTTTGGAAACAGCCACAATAATAAATGTCCCATTGATTTTGTATTAAACTCCACATGTGCATCTTGTGTACTGCATTAATCAATAGGTTTCAAAAATAATCACTTTGATCAAATCTTACTTCTTGTATGTACCTATGTCCTCAGTCCTGCACTAGGTCTCTCATGTCTAAAAAGGCTGTTCAGGGAGCTGAGGCATGTTGAAATCTGAGTGTATTGTATTCTTCTGTAGTGTGAGGTTGAGAAGTACAAAGGGAATGCCCAAGGTTCTAGAGGCAGGTAGAAGATTGGATCCCTTTGCAGAAAACTCTTCTCAAAGTGAAGACTTTAAAGACTGGTTACATGTAAAGTCTATTTCCTTTAATGTGGATCACCTTTGCCCAGCTCAGGTGCTGCAGTTCATTTTCCAAGCCTGCTGTGTTAATGCTGTTACCTCCTGCAGCACAGATCTGCAGCCTTGCTCCTTGCCAGCTGCATGTGCCCTGAGAGGGACTGGTGTTTTAAAGCTCTCAGCAAGTTTGGTACAGCTGCTCACGTGCACGTTAACACTCCCACTCCCTCGTTTCATTGCAAACAGTCAAAAATCATGGGGAGCTTGGAAAAAAACCCTTAAAAATAATGGGCTCAGCTTCTGGCTGTGACAATCACACAAAGCTAATGATTAGTTTCCACTAATAATTATACTGTTAATGGAGCAGGGGAAAAATACACTTATACAAGTGGAGCAAATGACCTTAGTGTTATGAGTGCTGATGTTCCTGAAGAACCTCACACTGTCTTGTGTTTTTCAGTGGGAAAAACCCCACAACACAAACCTCACCAACTGTTAACCAAATTCAGCTATTTGTGATTAATACTTAGATATATAAGTGATCAGTTTTCTTCTTTTCTGCATGTGATTTCTGTTTGTATTTTGCATTTCATTCCCTTTCTGTTTTAAGAAAACATCAGTTTGGGGTTTAATCCTTATCTTTAATTTTCTTGAGCTACCAGCACAATAGTATGTTTGGGTCTGGAGCATAGCAAGGGAATCTGACCTAAGGTGACTCTGTGTAACAGGCAAGTCAATATCTTTCAGCAATCCCAAAGAATTCAAAGACAGAAGCTGTTAATTCTCTACATTAAAACAAGTTGCCTTAAACATAGATTCTGTCTTTTGTTTTACAGAAAAATCCTTTGCACAAGTTTTCTGCTTGACTGATTCTGTCTGTCCAGTGTCACACTGTAAAACTGTTCTGCTGATGGTTATGACCAGCATAGGAGACAGCTTCCCTCTCTATGATCATATTTAGATCATCCCTGCTTTTCACAATTAATCTTTTTATAGCCCTTTATGTAGACTGCAAAGCTAGGTAAAATTAGAACTATTTACATCAGGTTTGATGACTCAGTTTTCTGTTAAATAGACAGAAATAGAAATGTCAGGGTATGAATATTTGTGACAAGTTATTTCATGGAATTTGCTCAAAAGTAAAAGGTGCATTTTATTTTTGGCTTCTCATTTTGATACAGATTTTATGATGTAACTTAATTCACAAGTGCATGAGTTGATAGTACATGATGTATAACCAGGATTACTCAAATGTTCTCCTGAAAAAGGTGTTGCAATATCTTTGAGAGATTCTTTGTTACATTTTAATCTATGCAGAAAACATGAAGTTTTAGCTTTTTATCATGAATCATACTTACAAGGTATCTTTAGCTATTACATCCTTCCATGACTTAAAAGTTTCATGCACTAATTATCTATGGTAAAACACTTCCATCAGTACCAGCCGTATGTTCAAAGTGAAATAATGTCATTACATATTCAATACATCATTCACTTATAACACATTCTCAAATATAGTGAATATTGTAAGATAGACTGAACATAAATGTATACCATTTCTTTTCAGTATTAGTAGAAGTTTTGTACAGATTCGCTAATTTGCTACAGTAAATGTGCTATATAGGATCCTGTGTCCACTGGAATTTGGTAAGAGAAGTTAAAACTATGAAATACTGAAAGGCTTCAGTAATGAAAAGGTTTCTGTGTGCTCTGCTGGGGGTGGGAAGAACGGCAGGTAAAAAATCCAATTTTGTGTCATTTGTGTTATTGCCAATATAAGTGTTATGAGGAGGATTTGAAGCTGAGCCCATGCAGTATGCTACAGTAAAATACAGCTAATAAATTGATGTGAGAAAGGTATTCAGGCAGTTTAAACTGTGCTGATGTTGATAATCATAGTTTCTAATAAAACAGGGTTCAGTGTGATTAGGTTTCCTGAGCAGGAGTTACTATAATATTTAGAAGTAGGGATTTGTTGCTGAGGAGTTTGTGAAGCTTCCTCTACAGTGTAGCTGTACTTCTTAAAATCACAGTAATCCACAAGTGTAGAACCATCCAGGGTTTCAATAAGAAACATAATACCAGGATTAAGTTTGGCTTCATTCTTCAAGCAATGCGTTTTCAAACACACATCAAAAGTAACCACCTGGTACAAATACTGGTCACCGTAACAGCCCATGGCTGTGGGCCTTGAAACTGAATCTTGCTCTGCTGTTTCCTTGTTCTTGATGGTGATTTGAAGGTTATGTAAGCACTTCCATAGCCAGTGTTCTCCTTTCTTCATGGAAGGATGAAGGTTTCTATTTAATGTGGATGTGTTATAAGTCCTTGTCTTAAAATTTCCTTTCCCAGACCTGGATAGAGCTGCTCTGTATTTGTAAAGTGTAGTAAGCACTTTGACTTCCCTTTGAACTTTACAAAATCAGAATGTCTTATACTAAGTGCAAAAACTACCATAAGGCTCGTGCAGTTTTAGGGTCGAGAAATTAAACAGGCCAGGGTGGGATAATTCTAATGATATGTTTAGCCTTTAACAGAGGGACCACACGTATGGCTATCTCCTGTGTACATTATACAATGTGTTTCTCAAGTGTTACGTTTGAGATACATGAAATATGATGTTTCTTCTTTCTTGATGCTACAGTACGTATGAAAACTTTGTAATGTGTCTTAGCTGCAGAGTTTGGTCAAAGGAGGCACAAAGTCAGTAATTTGATTCAGTGTTGGTTTTTTGTTTGGGACTGTATGTTATTTATCATCACAGAGTGGTTTGTGTTGGAAGGGACCTTAAGGCTCCTCCAGCTCCAACCCCTGCCACAGGCAGGGACCCCTTCCACTGGAGCAGCTGCTCCAAGCCCCTGTGTCCAACCTGGCCTTGAGCACTGCCAGGGATGGGGCAGCCACAGCTTCTCTGGGCACCCTGTGCCAGCGCCTCAGCACCCTCCCAGGGAACAGCTTCTGCCTCAGAGCTCAGCTCAGTCTCCCCTCTGTCAGGTTAAAGCCATTCCTCTTGTCCTGTCCCTACAGGCCCTTGTCCCAAGCCCCTCTCCAGGTTTCCTGCAGCCCCTTTAGGCACTGGAGCTGCTCTCAGGTCTCCCCAGAGCACAGCAGAGGGGCAGGATCCTCTCCCTGAGCTGCTGCTCACGCTCTGGGGGTGCAGCCCTGCACATGGGGGGGTTCTGGGCTCAGTACTGGGTCATGATAATAGTTCTAGCGCTTGTTCATAACAGTCACCCTTTCCTTATGTGTTGTAATACATTTGCCTGTCTAACAATTAAAGCTAAAATATAGACAGGCAGGAGTGGTAATTGGAGTAAAGGGAAAGCGAAGAAGATGAGTTGAGAAAGGCAAAGGATTTAGAAGACTGGCAGAGAAAACAGTGGTGTGAACAGGCACAGAGCAGAGATAAGGCAGAAAAGGAATGTGGTTATGAGGCTGCTCAAGGAAGGATTTATCTCACCAAAAGCAATGCTGTTTGTCAGTCTCTGTATTTGCTAAAGCTCATTCAGTATTCATGATGATGTATGGAAATAATAGAGGGAAGAGGAATACTTAGAGTGTGATACTTTTCCTTTCAGCCATTTTTATTTAAATGAATGGGAAACCCTGCCATGTGCTAGACTTCTAAGATGAGCTTCTCATGCATTACTTAGTACTCCATAACTTTGTACTGCTGAAGTAATACTTTCTTTAAAAGCAATTATTTGTATGTATGAAAGTGCCCACAGCTCATGATGTATTATAGGCAAATCTAGTGTACTGCTAGTAACAGTTAGCAAACTATATTAGCTAGACAGAGTGGTATAGAGCTGGTATGACCTATTTCTGCAGCTCTTATGGGAATTAAAACAGAGGAAGAGTTGTAAGAGAAATCTTTGACCCCACCATTGCTTTCATAATCAACTCCCAAACAGTGGGATGCATAAAATACCAGCTCGCAAGCAAAGAGAACAACAAACAAGATTTGTGTGTGTCACCTGTAACTGTAGCTGTCAGGAATATTTGTTCTCAGTTTCATTTCTGCTTCCCATTTTCAAGAGATTAAGTTGTCGTTAATATGTTGACATCTACTGCTTTATTTGTTTTACTCCAGTACTTAAGCTACAAATTTCATTTCTCCTTCATTGTCTGTGTTGTCTGGAGTGAAAACAGTATTTTATGAGACCATTTTGTTATGCAATGTGTTTCTGTATGGATTTCAGGAGACATGACTGAAGAAGGATCAGCTTATCTACTGTAATACAATCTTTCATAGGTGAGAACCAAGGTAACAATGAGTTGCAAGGAAACCAGAATATTGCTGTTGTTTTAGTTCCTAGAGGGTGTTGATGTAAGTTGCAAAACCCTGATGAAGTATGGTACTGTCAGAGGATTACAGCTGTATGAAAACAAATGGGCTGCTGTAAGACCAAGGGGAATCCTGCAGCAGGATTGTGCCTTGGTGTGGCTTTTTCTGTCATTTTGTAAGGATTGTTATTTTCCCCTTTCCCTTTTGCAGGTGTCAGTAGTGAATACCAGAGGTGAGGTCTGTGGGCACAACGTTTGCGTGTGATGGTAGCAGGGAAATGAATTGGGATAGAGCAAATCCTCTGGCATTATTATAGGGTGAAAAGACATTCGAAAAACATTTTAAGCATCTCTTAAATTAATCAAGAACTCAGGAATAGCTGATGAAAATGCCTTCCAATCTCCACATGTGATTAAATAATCCTTAATGAGAAGTAGGTCCTTCGTTAGACACTATGTCTAGCTAATTGGAGAAATAATTTTTAATACACTCCAGAGCACATGAATGAGCAAGCATGGCCTACACATAAAGATGTTTATTACTTATTGGTATTTAAAAGATACTAAATTAATCTTATTTAACTGACTGTGCGCAGCCAAAACAGCGTTAGGGTAATTGTACTGTGTGACTTCAGGGGTTCCTTATACTTCAGTGTAGATCTTGAAACTTCAGTGTACTTCTTGATTTCTCCCCCCTGCAGTTCATTGTTGCTGCAGTTAATTCATCATGGCTACTTAGATATGCAGACTCTAAATACTACACAACATTGATTTTTCCTTTTCTTGTTTTCTGAATATGAAGCTTGTCTTAAAGCTATAGTAAAGCAGGAGAAAACCTTTCTTTAACCTGCCAGTGAGCAGCAGAGACTGAGGGCTCTGGCACAGCACAGGATTGTAGAAACACTGAAGTTAGACAGATCTGGGGAACACCCACACACGGTCTCTGTTTAGAATCAAGATTGCATTTTTCTTCCATTCTCATGCTTTCAATGAGAAAGGATTGCCATTGGGTTTCCTTCCCCCCTTGTTTTTGTTTAACTGAATTCCACTCCTTTATTTCTTCCCACAGCTGCGTATATTGGGAAACTCACGTGTATTGAAGTACAGGGTTGGATGTGGTATGGTCATTTCTATGTTCATATGGTTGTGGTTTCAGCAGTAAACAGAACCCTATGGCTGTGTGGGACAGCAAATCCTAAGCAAGTCCCACAATGGAGAGAAGTTTTTAGCCACAAGTGTGCGCTGTCTGTGCTGGAGTATTTGGCATTTGACTAATAGTTTCCACTGGGAAGAGTCCTTGAACCCCTGATATGAACATGTGAGGTTGAAGAGTGAACAGGAAAAGGCAATCAAGGTTTTCTCACCTCCTGCTTAGCCCAGAGTGGTGGAGAAGGCATGGAGGCAGGGACAGGCTCATACCCACCTGAGTTTGATGGCTGCTTCGAGTGCACTGAACTATCACTGAACTGACAAAGGAGGTACCAGCTGCTGGTTAAAATAACCTCTGCCTGGCCCCGTCTGCTAAGAGCAGCTGAAATTATGATTTAGACAAACCCGGCAACTTCTTAACCCTTCCTTTACCATTGCTTCATTTTCTGCATTTCTGTTGAAGAACATAGCTTGGTTTGGCAAAATGAACAGGGGTGAAGAACCCCTGGGCCAGGAGGCGCATCTGTGCCTCTGGGCTGAATGATGCCACCCATGTCCCACTCATCTCCAGAGGAGAATGTCTCTGGGGTGGGTGAGGAGATGATGGTATCTCAACATGCCTTACTGTCATCTCCCCATTACTTCAGTGAGCTTTGCACAGAGCACCCTTTTCTGACCAGCAGTTAAGCATAAGGAAAATTCCTCACACCAAACTTTTGAGAGCTGGGTTAATCACTAAGGCCACAATCACTAAGACTGTTGCAGATTTTGCATGCAGAATACTTGCACTAATAGTTAGCAATAAACTAAGAGGTATTGGAAAAACTGTAAGAAAGGTAAAGCAAAATTGATGACTACCACAGACAGTCTGGTATCCCATAGAATAGAACAGTTAGGGTTGGAAAGGACCTCAAGATCATCCAGTTCCACCTTCCCTGCCATGGGCAGCGACACCTCACACTAAACCATGGCACCCAAGGCCTTGTCCAACCTGGCCCTGAACACCACCAGGGACGGAGAACCCACAACCTCCCTGGGCAACCCATTCCAGTACCTTATACTAAATCCTTATAGTAAAGAATTTCTTCCTTATATCCAATCTAAACTTCCCCTGTTTCAGTTTAACCCATTACCCCTTGTCCTGTCACTACAGTCCCTAATGAATAGTCCCTCCCCAGCATCCATATATATATATATATATTTCCCTGCTGGGAAAAAAAAAACAAACAACTGTGTAGGTGAGGTTGGGAGTTTAATCTCATACAAGCAGAGGTTAAACTAAGATGCTTATTAAAATAGAATGTGATTAACCTGTTGAAACAATGCTGGTACCTTGCCTTATTGAAAAGCAAAACAGTATAGCACAAAACAATGCAAAAGTGAGAAAAACAAACCCTTGCTCAGCCAGGGAAATGCAGTGGCCATACATGTGCAGCGAAATTGGGTGGCAGAAGCGTTTTACTTTCCTTCATGAATGACTGGTATCAGAGGTCACATTCAAGAGCTGCACTTTTATAGGGGAGAGAAGAGCACTGAGCACCTCATCTGCAAGATACTGCTTTCCCTTGCCTGGAGGGGAATAAACAGGGGGTGTTAATTACCTATTAGTGTGCAAAGATCCTTCCTAGAAGGAAGAACTGCCAGGCCAATGTGACAGCTTCTTGCTCCCATTTCCCATGCAGCATGAGGAAACCCTGCTGTTTGGAGCAGCAGCAAAGACAGCAGCTTTACCATTGGAGATAGCCGAGAGCTGAGATTTTGCTGGGGCTTTTGCTGCCCTGCAACTAATTATCAGGTCCAGCTGGCTCCTTCCCTGCCCTCGTTATCTTGGCTTCCTTCTAGCCTTGCCTTGGCCTATTAATGATGCTACTTTTCAGGCTTTTCTCCTTTGACTTTTTATGGCTATTTACCTCTTAAATAAACTCCTGTCCTCTCTCAGAAAAGGAGGTCAGGGAGGAGCATAGAGACCAATGCTGAGTCCTGCTCCTCCTCCTCTCATGTGCTGGGGTTCTTCCCCGAGGAGCAGCATGACTCTAGAAGTGCAGTGCTGGTCAGTTAGGTGTCCTGGTACAGGAAGGTACCAGCAGTTGCTTGTAATGCTGCTTTCAAGTTTCATTTTCTCTACATACAAGCGTTGGGTGATCTTCTGAAGTGAGCGTCACGGAGCAAAGAAGGGGTAAGAGATGGTTATTTGCTTTTTACTTTAAAGACATCTCTATTCTGTACAGTGAGTGGGTTCTAATGTTACTTGGTTCTAAGAAAATACCCTGATGAACATGAATAGCAATTGAAGCAACTGATATGTGCCAATTATCTGGTATTTTTATCAACACGTAAAGCAGAATAGTGCCTGTGATTCCTCTCCTTCTCACACACTGCCTGCAGATCCCAGGTAGCAGTTTTCTAGCCCAGCTCTCATACACATGACAATATGAAATACATGCAAAACTCTGAGAGTGTGGGACAAGGTTTTCTGTCTGGGATCCCAGAGTAATATGGGCAGTCTTCATTTCCCAGTCCTTATGTGAATGCAGTTTTTTGCAAGTGTTGTATTTTGGAAAGCCATTCCTGATCCCAGGGAAATGAAGCTGGATTCTCTGTCCAGGTACTGCTACTTTTGCTGGTACTGTTTGCTGAAGTCATTTCTGAGTGTGTAAACCTGATAGTTTGCATAGAATCATAGAATAGTTAGGGTTGGAAAGGACCTTAAGATCATCTAGTTCCATGAACTGGGGACTGTAAGGTGTGTGAACCAGCTAGCTGTAGGTCCATAGAAAAGCTGTTTTCTAATCTGAAGTGTTTTGGCAAATACTCATTTAGTTTGTAAAATAAATAAATAAACAAAAATAATCAAGCAGCTGATTTCCTGATATCAGAATTGCTTCATATAACAAGAGTCAAGGATTCCATTGAATGCAAGGGACTTTAACAGCGCCTAGCTTGGTATTAAGATAAGTGTTTCCATCCAAATGCAAAAAGAAGAGTTGCTCTTAAAGCTGCCAGTTTAATGGTTTTGTCTAATTGAATTCTTGTTTAATTCTTAGGAGGAAGCAGCGATTGGCTTAGGTTAATTCAGAAATCGTGCAAAGTGTGACTTTTGAAACCATTTGAAGATTGTATTTTCACAATTCTAATTAGCATTTTGAAAGTTATTCATGCTCTTGATTCTAAATTAAGTAAAACAAGGAATGCCAAGTTAAATTTGTTGAAGTTTGGGCCTCTGCCTATTTAATCATTCAGTCAGAAGATGTATATGGTTTTTATTACATTTAAAATTATTACTTAATTATTAATACTACTAAAATGCTGTTAAAACATAAGCAGTTGTTAGAAGCCCTTTTAGAAGGTATTATTGGGTCTTTAAAAATGAGAGAAGTAGAACAAGTAGGGATGTGTTTATTTCATTTCAGTGTAGTGAAGCCTGATACTGTTTTCAAGTAGGAAAATTGCTACTCATCTCACAAAGTTTTAATACAATAAGAAGATCAGCAGTGATAATGTTCTACTATCTACCATTTCTAGTACAGTACTAAGAACAAGGAGAGGGCAGTAAGATGGTGATTTTCATTACCTGTATTATAAATTAACCTTTCCTAGTGTCTTCTGACTGAAGCTCATTAACTTTATTGTTTGGTTGTGAGTATAAAGTACAACCCAATTAAATTAGAAATGATGGCTTGATAGATGGTCACAATCTGGGACTGTTGGACGGGAAAAAACCCTGTCAAACAGTTCAAGATGATTTTGTTGGCTCTGCTTTTTTGTCTCCAGACCAAACATGTATTGGATTGCATGTTTTCAGCAGGAAAGAATAGTTCTGTGTTCTATAGGATGTGAAGCACTGGAACATTCAAGTCAGCTGTCAACTGTCTCATTTTTCTGTCTGCATGGAACTGTGCTGTGTGCTTTCGTATGAGTCTGGGTATGACCTTCTCGAATTGACACAAATAATGAGTCATTCGGGATGTCTCCAGACTTCATGGTGGTTAGCATCAGGTCTGTCTGTGGCACAGGAGCATGAAGCTCTGACATGTGCCCTAGAATCTGATGTCCAGCAGAACTGGCCAGGTCATTCTGTGTTCTTTTGAATCCAAGTGCTGCAGAGTGCTGCTGGCTTCGGCATCAGTGTGCTCCATACAGCACTACTGCACAGCCTCCCCTGGGTGGCTCCAGGGGAATATTGTACATCTATAAGGATGTACAAGTTTGTAAGTACTCAGGGCATGTGGCTATTAGAAAACCTACAGAGCTCCTTCTGCACAAAGCAATAAAGGAGACTCTCAGTCCTAACAACCCGTGGAAGTATTGTCTGCTGTGCACTTGGAAAGTTGTTCTCTGATTTCAGTCGGCTGAAGAAGTCATCTGTCTGTCACTGTTGCCCAGGCTTCTCTCTGGGTAGTTTTACTTTAAGGACAATGAGGTCAGTTTTTTGTAGTGTGTAGTTTGAGAACTATTATGAGATCCTCGTCTGTGTGTGACTATGGCATGGATGGTTGTTGCCTGCTGTGTATGGAAAATGTACTGGCTTCGTAGATATGATATGGGATTTCACATATTAGTAATTTCTTTGAAGAGTAAGATGTTGGCACAGCCTTGTACCACTGTGACTTGTGTGGGCAGAGAGTGCTCCTCCCATCCTTTCTCTCTTTCTCAAACCTGTGCCTTTGCTGGCATCAAATGTTAAGCTCTCCTTCGCTGGAGACTGGTACCATTCTTGTCATGGCTGTAGAAGCATTTGAACTCCAGATTTCCTTCTTGTTAGAGAAAAGTTGTGATAAGTGGCTATAATCAGTGATTGGTTCATATGGGGTTCCTCTGCAAGCAAGGTCCTCATTAAGATATGATGACCACATTTTAACCTTGATCTTTGTGTCAGCTCAGAATACTGATCAAAGGAAGTTGCTCAAGGCTTCTCTGCTTTTAGGATGCCAACAATAATGAAAAACTGTAATTTGTCACTCTCCTGAATAACTTTGCTATGCCAGGCGCACATTCTGCATATGATTTTTATTTATAGGGCCTTGAATGATGTATTAATTTACTTTTGAAATAAGTACTTCACAAATAATGAACTCCCAATACTTCTATAAATAAAAAGTACTGCTGCAGCACAGACTTACCCACAGCCACAGTCACTTTGAGGTGCAGCTGTCCAGCGTGGCCTTATCCATGGGCCACAATGCCTTCAGAGATGTACCTGCTGCTGCTCAGACATAACCATAGCCACAGAAGCTTTGAGATACACCTGCTCTGCCATGGGTTTCCCCATGGCTACACATGCTTTGGGGTGTCCTCATCCCCAGGTCACAGTCCCTTCAGCTTGAGTTCCTGCTGGAGTTTCATCCTGTTCAGTACAACAGCCCAGGACAGCAGCAGTACCCTGTTATCTGCTAGCCCAGGCACATCATCACTGCCTTTATCAGGATGTTCCCAGCACAGCAGTCAGACATCAGCAGTACAGTGGTACAGCAAGTACCAAAAGCAAAAAGCAGCCACTAACAAGCACTAGTCTCTAATTTACAGTAGGGCAAGCAAGTCCCGTGGCAAGCACAGGAGCCTGCCAATTAATAGCTGAACAGCAATGGCAGCTATAAATTTGATCTAGCACATACCAATCAAATCTGTTGTTATCTCAAACCCTTTGACCCCCATACTGGGTGTCAAAAAGGACTGTTGTGGTTTAACCCCAGCCAGCAACTAAGCACCACCCAGCTGCTCACTCCATCCTCCCACATCAGGATAGCAGCAAGAATCACAAAAGTAAAGGTGAGAAAACTGGATTCAGATATAGGGAAAGCAAAACCCACACACACAAGCAAAGCAAAACACTTCCCATGGTCAGTCAGGTGCTCAGCCATCCAGGACAGCAGGGCATCACTCCCAATGCTCCCCTTCCTCCTGCTTCCCCCAGCTTTACATACTGAGCTGTAGCCTATGTTAACTAAGGCATGGGACATCCCTTGGGTCAGTTGTGTCCTGCCTGTGTCCCCTCCTGCCCCACCTCCTCCCTGGTGGGGTGAGGAGCAGAACAGGCTTTGGCTCCTTGTAAGCACTGCTCAGCAATAGCTAAAACATCCTTTAACCATCAACAATGCTTCCAGCAGGAATCCAAAACACAGCCGCATAGTAGTGACTGTGAAGAAAATTAACTCTACCCCAGCCCAAACTGGCACAGTTGATTATGGAGTGTTTGGTTTAATGCTTTTTCATCTGCAAACTTTCAAACAACGTTTTCTTTTTCCCTAATCATAAACATCTCTGCTTTCCTCAATGGGTTCATTCCTCAATCCCATCATCTAAAGTACTTCAGTTTCAGTAGCTCTTTAAAATATGCATTTATCGCAAGCTTATGGGCAGGCTTACAGATGCAGTCTCCCTCATATTCTAAGCAATCTCAGCTACCCACTGCATATTTTGAAGAATTAAAATCTCCTATGTAGATCTGTTCATTTTATGGTAGAGCTGGATAGGTAATCAAAAGAAATGGTTCCTAGAAATGACAGGAATTCATAGCATCTAGTGGCCGTGAACAGCTCAATATTGCAATTGTCACCCAAGAAACCTGAGAAAGTAAAATTCTAAGTGCAAGGCCTATTTATGGCATTGCAGGAATGATTACAATAATTGCAGCAAAGAAAAATAATAGAGCCTATCATGGCTACAGGCCAGTCGCAGCATGAGGGATGGTAATAAGTGTACAAGGATGCTTTTGGAAACAAAGCACTGTGTTTCCATTTGATTTGTAAGATTTCCTGACTGATGCTGATCTAACCAAGTAACAAGGGAAAGACTGTGACAAACAAAGGGGCCCTTACCCTGGAAACATTCACATTCTTCAGCAGGCTTTCTTAGCTCCATTGAGTCACATACAAATCTTGTTTGCAGTGGGGTTGCCAGATGCTTTGATAATCAGGCCTCAAGTCTAGCAAAGCAGTTAAGCGTGTATTTTATCCAAGCATTTCTACAGTCTCTTTGTAGTCCAGTGTACACTCAGAAAGTTGAGCACATGCTCACACGCCTTGCTGGATCCAAGCACTTGGTATCTCTGTCTTTATCTATCTCAGTCCAGTTGTCCCAATGAGTTTTCTAGGTACATGTCTCTGTGCAGACTGCCCAGCATTTATCCTGGATGGTGGTGTCTAACCCACAGCCTTCAGCACACAGCAGTCTGGACTGCCTAATGCTGAAGCTGAAGGACAGCAGCTTTCATGGTACAGTTTATGGGTATTTGGACATAATCACCTTGGCTACCATTTCATTCCCTGTTTTGCCATGTCTCGTTGTATGATTTTTACTTGAATGTGGTGTATTGTTTCTAAACCCACTCCAGAAAAGCATATCTTGTCTTCAGTTTGCTTTGTGTATTAGCCATGCAGGGTTATTTGAGCAGCAGATTTAGGTTCTGCAGCATATTTAGATGTAAATACAAAGTAGGAAACATCTGACATTTAGGAGAAGAAAATGTGAACTTAAATGCTAGCATCCATCGAGAGAAGGTAGAGCTGATCTTTCTATATATAATTTGAAAATATTTTAGTATTTATTTCATATGTTCTCATGCTGCTTTTCTGAGTTTTCTAGGGCTGAGAAATTGTGCCTTCAATGGGGATGGATTAGAGCACATGTTGGTATGTTCTTTGCAGACCTTGTGAGGGTTTTGTAACCAGAGTGAGAACTTGTTGTTGCTAAATACACAGCATGCACTAATTAATGTACTGTAAAGTCAGTTACCTTCTCGATTGACAGTTTTCCAGGAGAGATGATAGAAGGTGAAGAGAGGCCTATCTTTGCTAGATATTGGTTGTACACAGCAGTCTGTGCTTCAGTATGCTCACATTCACAGCCAAGTTCTGTCTTTGCCCATTGCGGTCTCGATTCCCCTTCTTTTACATTCTTGCTGTGTAACTTCTATTAGTTTTACGTGTGTACTCCTTTTTAGAGTGCTGGAAAATAATGAAGTTGTTCCTAATTTCATTGCTGTGTGAGTGCTCTGTCTAATCATGAAGCTGGGCCATCTTAATCTCAATTCCAAAGGGGCTTTTCTTTTTAACAGCTATCCAAGGAAGAACTACATACAATATCTGTTGGAAGTTTTCATGTCACTTCATTGCTTCATGAAGGATTTATTAATTTTATAAAGTATGTCTAAGCAATGCATCAGTAATTTATGAAGCTTCCATCATCATTTCTGTAGACTCAGGGCATGTGGGAGATATCATTTGTGCCACTGGAATGCTGTTCAGAAAGTACCAATGAATACGTCTAACAGGCTGCGTTACAGCTGTTTCCTACTGTCCCATTTTTGGCTGTTCTTCATATATGAAAGTCTTCTGAACCTCTGAGTGTATGCTTTCCTTCATTTGAGGACTAAGTTTGGTGGATCCTGAGGTGCAGCTCTTTGGCTAAGTCACTGAAATCCAGATTGAATGCCCTGCGTGGATGGTGATGCTGGGCTGTAGCACCCTGTGGTCATATTTGTGGGGTTCCCATTTCCCACCTGGAGCTCTGGGAGCTGTACTGGCAGGAAACGATTTTGTGTGGATGAATGAAAGACAGACAGTTCTGATGACACTTGTAAGCTGATCTCTCTGGCTTGGGGTATATCGTTTGTTAGGAGACTGATAAATCTGACACTGGAAATTAGATGTGGATTTGTGAAATTTTCAGTTTTATCATAGTGAGGAAGGGAGAAAAGCCTAAAGATTCCTTTGGGATAATTAAACATTTCCCTTTAGTTACTTGCCTGGAATAAGTCTTTGAAGCAATTGATCTATAGGCTTGCTTAAGCACTGGTTATTGCCAAGGAATCAGCTTTAAAAGAAATTTAAATGTATATGGTCCTTTTGCTTTGATTATTCTCTTACATGCTAAGAAAGACATTATGGAATGAAACGGAAATCCTGTAACCAGGTTATTTCCTTGAGGATGTGAGCATTCTGAACTGAGCTGGCAGGGTGTAAACTATTACATCTCATGCATGTTAATGTTAAAGGGCCATTGCACTAGTATTGTCATTAAAATACTTGAAATGTTTTGCTCTCAAACCTAAAGGGTTAACTTTAAGCTACTGATTATTAGGTGTTTCCCACACAAAAGCCATAACTTATGTGCAATAGTTAGAAGTGCTCTCCAACCTTTCCGCACTTAGTTTTCACTTGCTGGCATTCCTTTGGCAACCCTGTCAAACTCCTACCTACTCTCTGTAGGCAAGTGATTAATTGGCAACATTTACAGCTATTTAAAAAGGCAACTTAAACACTATCTATAGCACACTAATACTAAAACTTTAGATCATTTATATGCCCTGAGCCTGGGTTTACTACTGGTAACTTGTGTTGCTGAAATGAGTAAGAGAGCACTATCAAATACGCATTTTCTATTAAGCTGGTGCTTGGGCTCCCTTTCCTTTGATTTACCTTGACTCTAAACCACACAAACATGGAAGAAGTTGTTGTTAGAGCAGGTTTGTATTTGACTTAAAACAAGTGTTCCTGAAAGCTATTTGCTCGTAACTGAAACAATCATATCTAGTCTTAATGGCAATGGCCACAGCTTTAGCTGGCTTATACTAACAGCTATCTTGAGAGATTTTGAGGGAGCAGGGAGTTGAGTGAAACAGGTTGAGTAGCTGGGACTTTTATTCTTAAAAAAGAGAAAAAAGCAAAAGAAAAAGCTTGTAAAATCTCAATTTCTAGAACCCATTTTACAAATTGCAATAAAAATTCCTAGTTACAGCAAAGCTTGTGATAAAAAGGTAGCAAGGAAGTTTCTTTTATTTTCATTAAAATGAGATCCAATTCTAATGCTCCTGTTTTCCGGCTGGGTATATGTAAATAGATGCATTGAAAATGTCCAGTATCCACAGGAGTATCCAGATAGAACAGTTGTTGAGATTACCAAAACACCCATTCGAGGCTATTCTTTTCAGAACATATGTTTTGTGCTATATTGTAAAGTGCTAACAAGTTTCCACTCAGTGCAGAAATCCCTAATTATACTTTAGAAAGCTTCTTAAGAGAAAAATTCTGCAAAGTGCTCAGAGGTGATCTTGCATTCATGGCTCAATGAGTATCCTTGGCACCACTGATACTCAGTTGACTGAAGGGGGAAATCAGGAGCACTAAAGAATTAGCTAATGGTGCTTGGCAGTTTATAGGCTTGTGATACAGATGTACCCACTCTATGTGTTGTATTGTTCAAGAGCTTTGTAAGTCAGTTATGTAAACTGTATTTTTAGTGCAGAAAGTGTGTTCAAGTCACAAGTTTTCTGCATCATGTTTTGAATGGGACTGGGAGAGGTGGGGGTGTGGAATTTTGACATATTTGTCCCAATGTACTCTTGCTTTTCCAGTTTCTTGTGGTGTTTTTTTTACTTTTAAAGAAAGACCAGAGTATATGGCCAAGGAAAATGAAATTCTCAGTCACCTTTCCTACCACCTACATGTGTGCTTTAAGCTATAATCAAATGTGTGGGCTGGCACTTCGGTGTGTACTAAGGCAGTGTAGTTTCATTATGTTTTTACTTACTAAGGCATTGGTGAATACATTTTAGTTGTAAGTCCTCTGCTTACTAGAATACAAACTGGAATTTCATGATACTTTCTCTTTCAATTACTCTCATTAATGGAACTGTTTCAACTTCAGGATTTTCTTAGTTAGGCCTTACCACGTTTATTTCCCTCTACGTTTTTCAAAGCTAGAATAGCAGGGAAAAGAATGAAAATGAACAGTAAATATCCTTAAAGGTTTTCTAAGATTATCTAAATACGGATAAATTTCATTTGACATAGTTCTAAATGTGTAAATCTATCCAGAAGAACAGCAGAACTAAACCAACTCTGACAGAACACAACACAGTGTGCAGTGTGAAGGTTAAAGGCTTAATGAAAGGATTAAATAACTGCTAGGAGTATTCTGTTTGCACCTACCCTATATTTTACAAGTTCTTCTGTTGAGAGATGCACTCCAGGTTTACCCCTGCTAAAGGATATTTACTATGGAAGCTGAAGCTGTTATTTATATATAGCCATGGGAGATACGTTCTCACACATGTACAAATGCACGCACACACTCAAGTCTGTGGATCCTCATTCTCTTTTGCAAATCACGTACCCAGTGTCATCAAGAGAGTGTCCACTGGTGTTATAATGAACTTTATAAAGGGAAACTCCTGCTCTTTTCCTTATTCTGACCTCTATACCTGCATTTGTAAGGTGGGGCTTGCAGTAATGACTAGCTCCCTCCCTCTGCTGTTAATGCCATGTCATTTCTTGTTAGCTTCCAACATCAGAAGCCCAAGGGGATGTTCAGCTTCTAAGGCTGAGCTAAAGAAATCCTCTCTGTGTAGAAGTAATGTTCTATGCTCACTTTTTGGAGTTTAAAAAGTAAACAGCATATGTCCAAGTGTGTGGGAGGCAAAAAATGCATACACTTAACAACTTGTGTGCTTCACAAAGCATGGACTAGATAGCTGCAGAAACACAGTATTGCTACTGATAGTATGTGTTTGACAGCAATTTGTAAGACGAGAGTAACCTTAATAAAGTGTGTGATTAATTAACAGTCTAATGGAGTTACACTAAAATAGTTAATTCATATAAAGCAAATGTCATATTTTTGCTCAAAATATTTTTCCCTCTATATTTTGCACATGGATTTATATCTGATGCAGTCCTCTTCACTAGAAGATCCAGTCCTGTATTTACATTCATGCTTCACTTCAAGCTCCCAGAGATCAAAACAAATGCTTCCACAAGTGAGTGTATGTGCAAGTGCTTATTTAAACTGCACACAGAGACACATCTTCTTATTGCCATCTTTTCCTTTGGGTTAATCACATGAATAAAACTATCTAAAGGGCAATTGGTGTCATGTCAGATTGGAGACCATTTTCAGCCCTCTTCATTCACACCCACCCAGATGCACTCCTTTCAGTAATGCCTGTGTTTGGTTTTCAGCCAGCAGCTTTGTGATCAGTCAGAACAAACTTTCCTGACATACTAGGCTGGCCAGAAGGATTTAATTTTATAGAAAATTACTTTATTCTTAAATGTCAATCACAGATTGTCTTTGTTTATCATCTCATTGGAGAGGCTCTGTGTGAATGCAATGATAAGAGTGATTTGAACGGTTATCTGGTGTGATAAGGATGCTTTTAGCTCCTGTTTTGGGAAGGTCTCAGAGCTAGCGTCAGCAAGCCCACACAGAGGGTCTGTGCCATCTGCTGCTGGTATAGGAGAAAATGGAGACTGAGGCTGGCTCAGGTGCTCGGTGAAGATTTCTCTGCTATTGTTGCTGTAACATCAGACTGGACCTTTACATCACCAAGCAGATCAGTAAGAAATCTGCATGTTTTAGCAGGAGGACAGACCAAAGGCAGAAATGATGAATCATTCCCCTTTGACCCAGCCAACCCCACCTCCGAGGGGCTTGTCCGGAGCATCTGACTCCTCTACCGCAGCCCTCGCAGTAATCAGCTCCACTGCCGCCTTACAAAACCTGACTTAATGACTTTCTGTACCACATTCACTTGGTGTACATTAATGAGGATTTTTTAGTTGTGTTCCTGCCATTTGTCTCTTTTAAGAGCACTTGCAGTGTTTTAGCATCGTGTTCAAAAGGCTAGTCAGCCTTCTGTGCTCGCAGCCTCATTAAAATTCCGTGCCGCACATCCTCTGACTCACACTTTATAATCTATCAGAACACCTGTTTTCTTTACAATGGCCACAAGGCAACTCAAAACACTCTGGTATTTAGCATTTAATAATGAGCACAAGATATGTATTTTTTGACACTTAAATTTTCCTTTAGAAAAAAAAAATGATGGAAAAACTCCAGGTTTGAATGAATTATCTGGATTCACTGTCCTCCCTCCCCTCCTCCTTGGGCTTCATTATTTGAGTTTTGACAAAACTCAGTAATTCTGTAGCTAATGGAGAATTCCTGCATGACATTAGGCAATGGTCGTGACTCAACAGTGGTGGAATCCACGTAGCAATCACTTTAACTCCTCAGTATTAGCAGTTTTGGAATCTGTTAGGGCAGGAAGTATCTACATTCAAATAACAGCCCTTCACAAGCAGTTCATTGTAACTACACCTATGAGGATGCTTAGAAGCTTAAGTATATTGTTAACATCTGTCTCTTTATCATTCCATTACTTAAGTCAATAGTGGGCATTGCGAATCATTTTTCTTTTAGTTGCAGGCTTTTAGAATTGTAGTATTTAGCTTGATATTAGCCATTTGATACCGAAGCAGTTTGAGGGCTCAGCATGGGGTGAAAAATGTTATCTCAAAGGGTGAAAGCCTGTCACTGTTATGCAAGTGAAGAATCATTCCCCAGTGGATATGAAATGCTGTATCTTTAGTGCCCTAATAGAGGACATACTGCAAGTTGATTATTGTAATCCTACAGTGTTATCTCATCAGTGAGTGGATTAAGGGAGTTCTTTCTGCTGAGGGGTCAGAATAAACATTTTCATTTACTCCCTGCTGTGTCACTGACAAATAGAAGTGTTATCTAAGAACGTTTTACCACACGTGGTAAACAAAACGGTAGTAATGTACCAATGATCCTTTTTCCAGCTTTCCACTGGCATATAAAAGAGAATTCGTGCTGAAACTAAAGAAATTGTCACTAAAGAGGAAAAAGGAATTATTATGCTTAATGAAGAAGCTTTCATTTCTTTCTAATTAAATTAGCTCACCTTGTTTCAGGTTAGTAAAGTTTCAAGTGCAGGATGTTGCATGGCATTTTTAATGGGGAAATGAGTTCACTGTATGAGTTGGTTCAAGAATCAGGGATGTTGTAAAGTACTTAAAAGGAGTTTGTTGAAAAGATAAGGAAATAAATGTGCAAGTGGGGAGATGCATACCCTAGACAGAGTTAACATTCTGTCTGTTTGGGAACAACATCTCCAAGGAATCCTATGCTTAAGAAGACAGTGTTGCTTTAGTTGCTTACCCCATATACTCTTTGAGGGAATTTCCATAAAACACCATAAGGGAATAGAGCTTTTTCTTTGCCTGTTAAACGCTGTTCTTTTTGAAACTGCTACTCCCAGGATGAAACCTCTGCCTGAATGAAATGATTGCAGGGCACATTTCATTTCAAGAACTGTTCCTGGCAAGCCAGCAGCCAAATTGTGTGTGGCATCAGGGCACTGGGAGGATCAAGGATAGCAGCAAATGCAAAAGGAGAACTGGCATCACATTAAAGTAAAAGACCTGGAGGTGCCTAATGCAGAGGGTTCCTGAGTAAAGCAGGTGTCAGCTGAGCTCTGTGGTCTAAGTAGATACTGCAGGGATTTTATAAATGGAAGAACCATTCTCTTAGATGACTGTGGAGTTCCAGTAATGCTTAGATAGGTGTCTTCCCTATCTGGCATATATGTCTAAAAAGTGTTTTTAAAAGAAATGTGTAATATTCATGGGCATTAGATAGAGAAAAAACATGATCAAAATGCAAAGTACCATGGAATACTTCAAACATTTCATAATCTGCAGTGTGTATACCTACATTTCTTCAAACACAATGTAAAATAATGGATGGTTGTTGTGATACAGACTGAACAAAGTGCACAAAGGAAACTGAGCTCAAAGTTGAAATTGTCTCCCTGTAGAGGAAGAAATCTTCAGCATAATTGTATTTTTGGTGGAACATAATAGATCATGACCTTTTGCTTCTAAGATGCATATTAGCCCCATCACCTTCTTGCCTCAAGGCAGAGATCTGCACTAATGACCTCTGCCACCAAGGCTGATTCAAGAGCCCTCGCCTGGTTTCTGCCCGGCTTCTCCCTCCTGCCTCCTGTGACAGTTCCTGCAGTGGTGCAGGTCAAACTGCACAGGTGAGATGTCCTGATCAGTTTATAAATGACACTTGTGTCATGTGAGGGGAGAGTGCAGGTGCCTTGGGGTGGTTTTTGATGGTTTTTGTGGAGGTTGGTTTGGTTTTGGTTGGGGTTTATTTTGAGCACAGAGCAGTTACTCTGTCTATGTCAGATCCTCAGCTAATGCATTTGCTGTTGTCTCCCCTTCTGCCACTTCCATCAGCATAAACAGCTGAGTGTGCTGAGTGGGGGAGAGCTGGCAGGATGGGCAGGTCTGAGTGGGTGCAGGAGGAGGAGGACAGGATCTATTTACACTGGGTTCACCACCAGCAAAAATTACAGCACAGAACTGCACTCTCAGCAGACAATCTGATTACTGAGGCAGTGCTCCAAGCACATGATTTATCCATGTAGCTCAAACCAGCTATGAATAGAGCCAGTGTGGTAATGCAAAGTAAGAGTTTCAAATAGAGGTTAATCAGATGTGACAAAATAGAATAAAATATCAACAGAATTAAAGAAAATCTGAGTGTTGCATAAAAGAGCAAACTTAAAACACTAAATAGAATAAAACATAACATACCAGTTACACGACATTCTGAAATCTGTTTGAATGTGGCTTGCCACATGACAGGTTTCATTATACCATTCATTTGACAAAAACAAAGACGTTTTCTCCAGAGCCTAAAAGCAAAAGTATTACCAAGGTCAACGTGTATTAGGTTTGCTGGTGCAGCAGAGCATAGCCGTGACCACTGTGGCTGCTGAAGCTCTCAGGACATCACATGCGTCACAAGGAAGGTGTTGAGGCTCCAGCAGCCACTGACACAACAGTTCACTGGGTAACTTCTGTATCTGATGTAGAAATCAAAACTTCACCTAAGCTGATCTAGCTGCCAGCTCTTGGTCTTCCCAGTTCCCATCAGAGCAATGCTTATGGAGTTCTTGTTCTGGCACAAAACAAACCTTGTCAAGATATCTCTGTGTGAGATTTATGCAGAGTGAAATAAAAGTGTGACATGGACACCTGATGCGTGAGTCTTCTGTATGAAGCATGACACTTGGCAGCAGCGGTAGTGCTGAGCTCCACAGACCTGCCAATTCGCACTCATTTGGAGTGACTCAGTCATTTTTTCCTGTTGGTTGTGCGCAAATATCAAGCTAAACAGCTCCTGAAGTTGGAGATCTTTTTATGCAATGAAACATCTTTCTACAGTATTTTTTAACAGTGCTTCCTTAGACATATGTTTCCCTTCTGTTCTTTAATCACAGTTAGCCTTTCAAAACAAAATCTATATGGATTTTGAACATGAATAATTAAAATAAATGCAGGCTGCTTTTGTCTCCTCTGATGGAGGCATAAGGTGATTTGGATCTTCTGGTTTGTACAAGCTCACAGTTCCACTGGGGAGCTAGGGACCTAGCCTTAACTGCAGGTTAGCTCCTTGTCTTTATCACCCAAGTCTTTGGACAGTAAGGACAAAAGCTATAGACAAAAAAGAAACACAAGTGTATGTAAAGTCAAGAATTTACTGTAAGTATAACTGAAATCGTAACAGGCTAGTGAAAAAAATACTGTTAGGCCAGATGTAGCTGTTACAGGGAAAAAACAACAGAAAAGAGAGGAGAAAGCTATTACAGGAAAGATCGCTATAGAAACAATTAATACGAGTCTCAATAATGCTGTTTAAAACTGTTGCACACAGTACCTCGCATCTGCCTCTTCCTCTCTCGTGTTGTGCTACCCTTCCAGCGCCCCTGGCTCCAAAGGCTGCAGTCTGGGAGGAGGTTGTGGTGAGTGACCCATGTTGCAGGTGGGGTTGGCACTGCTGGTGAGATCACCTTGCTCTTTGGCTGGGAAGAGCATAATGCTGCTGGTTGTGGTTCTTCATCCTCCTCACTCTGAGGAACGCTTGATAACTTTCTGACATGCTTTTGGCCCTTGCTCCTTCTTCACTGATCTGCAGGTCTGTGTGACTTCTGAATTTACTGCATGTGCAGTGTCTCACATGGGGTATACCCTTATTCATGGTTGTCTTTGTCACCTTAGGAACAGTTTTGCCCACCTCCTAGGTGTGTATTTCTTTAACTGGTCCCTGGGGCGTTTATAGTGTTGGGGTTTCCCATGTCATCCTGTGCCCCACTCTTTGCAGTCATGCCCACACTGCAGCATGCTGTGTTGTTACACTGGGATCAGAAATAGTAAATGTTGCCCAGACTAACCAGTTTCTTTTAAAATGATGGTTATTTCACATGACTGTAGACAGCGAAAGAAACGTAAAACAAATCAGGCAATAACCACTTGGTTATGAAAAAAATCATTGTTAGAGATGACAGCAAAGCTCCAGCGAGGCCAGGACAAGGCCTGTTTCCTTTTTACTGAGGAGGCACTGAGGGTGCCATTGCTTGGGCACAGTCAGCACATCTATGCAGTAGGTTGTACAAGACTGTTTCATACTACTGCCCCTCCTGCTCCTTCCCAGGAGTTCAGTTTCCCACAGTAGATTAATAGTATCTAGCAAACATTATTGTATATAAAAGGATAAGCAAAGTACAGGAAAAATGAAAATAAATATGAAAACCACAAATCTTATATGTATTTCAAGGATCTGTGTAAAAAACTTCTGAACTCCTTACAGCAATACCTGTGATGTATTGAACAACATGGAAATATTTAATCATTTCTGTTCTCTGTATACTCCTGCACTTAAATATGACATGAAGGTAAGTGACTTTTACTCAGTTTCTTCTTCTCTAGAAGTGTTCCTAGTCATTTACCCTTCATTAAACATCCACATGAGTACGATAGGATCGAACTGTCTCACAGATACGTAGAGAAAACTATGGGAGATCAGTCTTAGAGCCACTTGTGGCCCTAATGGGGATACAGAAATGTGTTTAATTTCCTGAGCACAGAACCTTTTACAACAAACTTTCTTAGGACCGGTGGAGGAAGATCCTGGCTCTGCAGGGCTTGGTGATGATGCTACTGTGCAGCTTGCCAGTTCTTACCTGTCATCTGGGAGTCTTTTGGGGTTTAAGTTTAACTGGGGATGCTAGGGGTGATTTTTTGTTTATTTGTTGAGGTTTTTTTGTTTCTTTTATTTTCTAACACAATCTCCATGTGATCCATTAGGAGAAACATTAAAGCAGAATGTTCAGCTCATTAAGTTTCAGCCATGCAAGACTTTCATTTTTTGATTAAAAGCTCGTGCACTCGGAAATATGTGGGGAAAAAAAAAAGAGAATGTAGAAATCTGAACTGTTCCAAAGTACAGAACAATTGTGTGAAAGACCCAAATTCATTTGATAAAAAAGAGCAGGCTCCATATGCCAGGAAACATTAGGAGAGCAACGGAAATACAATTGGGGTTTCAGGCTTTCACGCAGGTGTAGAAGGATGTGGAGCTCCATGAATCCAAAGCTACTAAATACTTTTAGTACCAACTAAGAACGTGTTGCTGTTACTCGTTGACAGCTGTAGAAACTCAGAATTCTGACAAATTCTTCACCATTTTTTCTTTAGATAAAAAGTTCAAAAATTAAGCTTTGCCAATGGAAGTCAAACTTCAGTTAGTGAAACAGAAAATGTGGACACAATCATGTATTACACAATATAGCACCATTTCCTTTCATTGAAAGTGAGGTTCATTATCATAAAACATAGGCTATTACTCTCTCTTCAGACACTTAAATGAATAAATGTTTGGTCATACCAGAAACAGTTTTAACAATTGTTTTTATTTTAACTGAAGGCTGCACTTCTGTTCTGCTGTGATTTCCTTAGGGTTCTGTAGGAGAAACTTCCCTGCTAGATAAGTGAACCATAAGAAATTGGCCTTTCTAGAGATTCAGTTAATTTTGTGTTCTGCAAGGAAATGGAAGAAATAGCATACAGAAAATGGTGAGCTGCTGGGAGTTACTAGACAAGCCTTTTCCTCAGCATAAATATGCTGGCTCACAAAACAAGTGTTAGCAAAGGTTCGTTTTAATTAGTGGATTTCTTTAAAGCCATACAGTGAGGTTGATTAGCCCTACACTGCACTGTGTATACATCTGCACTGTGTCAAGAAAGCAGCTGAAATTAAAAGAATAAGATACTGAATATTAAATATTTTTAATATATTAATGAAGTATCTTTAACAGGTTGTAAGAGTGACGAAAACCAGAAGAACACAAAGGTGTAGGTTATTAGTATTCTACACATCAATGATGTAGGTTTTCTTTGAAGTTACCTATTAAAAAAATAGAGCTTGCTGCCTGAGCTGCATGTTCTCTGAAAATAGATACATTCCTGCCCTTCCAAGACTTCTGCTATTTTTACATAAGTAAAAGTAGCTTGAAGGAAAATCTGGTTTGTCCCTTGTTCATCCCTGGTACAAATGTTTCTTACAGACTGCTTCATGGCAGCATTGCTGCTACTTTACTGATGATACAGTGGGAATTTCAGCAATGAGCATATGATCAATCTCTTTAGGACCATAATGATTCCTACAAGAAATAGCAACTTGTGCTTGCTTCAGATTGCATCCTTTCTCAGCTTCACTTCTGAGTGAGGCAGCTGCATAACCTAACTGAACTCTAAATCTATTGGCAAAACTTTCATCAAATATATGCTAGCACAGACTTCTTGTGATGCTTCAGAATGCCCAGTGATTCCTTTCAGGTTTGGAAGTGATGTGTTTGAACCAAATCAATTTCTGTATTTAGCTGAAAAGATATTCTCATTGTATCTAGAGCAGTGAAAAACTGGGTTTATATGTTCTTGGTATCAGTTTCTACTTCCCTGAACACGGCAACTTGTTAAAGCTGAGTGGCTGTTACACCCTTTTTACCTCAACAATTTAAACCTTTGTCCAAGTATCTAAATTTCCTTGCCTTTTTCTCAATAGATGCAGTGTATATACTGTATTTGCAAGACATTTGGCTCTAAACAGGCATTTATTTTGCAGATCAGAGAAGCAAACAAGAAGTGGTTTTTTCACTCCTTCACAACATCAGCAGAGCACAACTAGACTAACATATGCAGAACTCATAAATGTAACAATTATTTGCAAGCATTTTAGCTCATGTGAATTGGCAGCTAAGAGTGCAAACCCTGTCTTCCCCAGCCAAATACATCTTGAATCTAGAAGTAACCCATGGGCATTGTTTTAGCAAAGGAGAGAAAACAGTGCCCTTCACTGTAGTGAAGTTGTCTTTGGTGACTTGAAAGGAGAATGATTCCTAAGGCAAAGCCGAGGAAGGCTTGCTATGCATAAGGGACTATTAATAGGAACCCTGAAACTCTAGAGTTTGGTGTACCAAAATGTGAAGAAAACAAAGTATAGGGATGTACTGTACCATGTTACATACATCTGTCTCAATTGCTTCTTGCATCCCTGTGTAACCACAGAGAAAGCAGCCGTCTTCCTTCTGGGACTCCTCTCCGACTCAGTGGGAGACTTGTATATAGGTTTAGTCATTACTGGATTGATTTCCTTCACATTTCTATCACTCTGTTATAGAAGTGATCTTTGGGGGTGTAAATGGCAAACTGTTTCAGTATGTTCTAGAAGATAACTCATAATATTTGACAAGGAAAGAGCAGTAAGTAAAGGTAGGAGCCATAGCTATTGTAGTTGCCATGAATATGTTTGTACCAGTAAGCAAACAAATACAAGTGAAATCAGAATTTGTCCCCCAATATCAGTGTGAATAATATTGTGATGCCTTAATTATGAAAGTTAGATAAAGGTATCAGACTAATGTGAAGTATAAATCACTGTCTCAGGATAAATAGGTACTGAAGAACTTCTTCTTCTGTTGAATATGTGAAAAATGAAAAGCACATTGTATTGGTAGAAAAGGCGGTATCTATTTCAGAAACCCCTTTGGGACTAAGGAGCTGCCTAACTTCAAGCTGAAATGAAGAAATTTCATTGAAAAAGTGTAATGCAAAATTGTAGCTTCACTTGCCATATATTATCTTGCCTGTGTCTGTTTTATTCTGGTTCTTAGAACTTGCCTTTTATTATCGTTTTAATCATTTTGATCGGTATTATTATAATCACAAAATGTCAGCCTGAGGAAAGTGATAATCTAGTCATTATTATGTTTCAATGTCACCTTTGTCAATTCAGGCTTAGCTACCATTTAAAATGTTGGTATCAATCCTGTGATTAGGAATCATTTGTGATATGGGCAGTATTTACAGATGAGCAGTTACACTAAAACAGCACTTCAGTATCGCCATTTGGAATTAACTTCCTCACCTGAAGTCACTCACCTGTGTCACCTTAATGATTTATTTTTCTTTGAAACTCATGCTTGGATCTAACTGTTAATATTTGGATAGATAAATAGTTTTCTATCATTAAATGACACCAGTGACTCTCCCTGGCAGTTTGGAACAATTTTCTGTGCATGATCAAAGATAGATATAGTTCAAACATCTCTACTATAAACTTATAAGTTTCTTTCCAAGACATTATCACATTTTACCTATTGTAACATCCCCAAACTTTTCCTGGAAATGAGCAGCAGGGCCACTAATTTGGTGTTCTCAAATTCTGCTTCAGAAAAAATGCTATTTCATCATTTATATTTTATTCCAGATACATACGAAATGAGACAAATGTAGCAAGATTATTCAGAAATGTAAAGGATAATTCAATACTGTTTTGCATTCTTCCTTTCAGTGCAATAAAGATAAACTATTAAAAAGAGAGACCAGTTAATGCAGCATAAAAATGATGCATGGAATGTGACATCTCTTTAACACTGAGAGAAAACACTTCCCTCCATTGAGTGCTTTATACTAAATGCAAAATATTGACACAGCCCTATTATACCAAACAATAGGCTTCTTTCAGAAAGATAATTTTATAGAAGGGGTAGTATCATGTGATCTTATTAATATTTATGAAATATGATAACAGAAAGAAGGGAATTGGGATAGCGCTGCTATCTTTATAGACCCTATCCATTTCAGCTTCAAAATGTTTTTCATTTCACACATCAGACACTAATTAGCAAATATCTAATTAGTGTTAGAAGAGTAATCGCTCATGGGAGTTGTTGAGGCTTTGAGCTTTCATGCATGCAAAAATAGTGCCACTTTAGGTACATTTGTTAAGGTACAGTAACTTTAACTTTTCTTTTTCTCTGAACTGTGTGAATTAAAGTAAAAAGCAAAATTAAGCTCCAATAATTGGGGGTGGGAAAATGACTGTACTGATAAAAAGTGAGGCACAATCCAGCAAACTTAAAATGGAGGTGTTCTGAAACTTCTTAATTCATAAGACAGAACAGAGTATAATATTCATTTGGTTTTACTTCCCAGATGAAAAAGTTGCAATAATGCTACTTACAAAATAGGTAGCTATATACACCCTAAATCAGTTGAACACATAATACAGACAAAGGTGGGATAATCAAAATGCTGTAGGAATTCTACCATTCTGAAGTTGAATAGCTCATGTATGTTATGTTGATAAGTTTCTTGTTCTGATAGTTAATTATTAAGTTATGTGGGTTTTATTTTGCATTTTTCTTTTGTGAGACATGAATTCCATATAAAGAAAATCTACCTTACTAGTAATTTAGTCACTGAGCAGATAAATGCATTTTAGCTAGAAACATAGATAGTGCTCAGTATATAGTGTTGCACTTCTGTCAGCATCAGAATTACAAATGTGAAGGAGGAAATGAAACCAGCTATTTTTCATTCCTGTTTTTCATTCCTTGTTTTGGCAACACTTCTAAGTTAACTCTGAAATATGAGCAAGAACATGATTTTGAATATAACCATACTGTAGGAAATGTATGAAAATAATGTTACTGACATTATGCTTCTATAGTGTTTAAATATGCAACAAAATACTACAAAGTGCTGGAGGACTGAAGAATTAGTCTTTTTTTTGTTCCATTGAGTTTGATAATGCAACCCTTTGTGCTCAACTTTCTGAAAATGAAATATCTCTCTACTGAATCCAGTTGCCTTTCTAATTCATAGTCATAAACATGTTTCAATAACTGTTTACTATGAGTTTAATTTTAAAGCTAATGTGGGTTCAAAATGTAGCCTTTAGATTGATGGAGAAAAAAGCAACTCATCTGTGATCTCGGCTAAATTGATTTCATTTCAGTGGAAATGGCTTCTACTGAAGTTTCAGCTGTCCTCACCAGAGTGTTTCCTCCAAATGATGCACTATTTGGACAATATCAACTTTTCATAACTATCCAGAATCTGGTTCCTAAATATTAGAGAAATTGAGTAGTCACTATTGTTGAAGGAACTGAATGGAAAACAGATGTAAATAAATAGCATAAAGGCTGAATATACTTAGTTTTCTGTGGTTTACACATATACCCCAAGTTTATTAATAAAGCCATCAACAATACCTACCATACAACAGAAGTGCCAGTCGCCCCTTTGATCATGTGTCAGCTCTTTAAAAATCTTACCCATTACATTGCTGAGGAAAATATTTATTCCCTGTCTTCAGTCCCAGTGAACTCTTAATTTCAGCTTTTGTTTTAATGTTGTTTTTTGTATTAGCCTCTTAAAACCACTTCAGCTCAGTAGAATTTTGAAACATGTAAATGAAAATACAAGTTTATAAAGACTAAATGAGGGCTTAATAAAAATATTGGGAAAAGAAAGTTTAGAAGGAGACCTCTGGAAGACGCAGTGTGTTTAGGAAATGGTATTTCTCTGCACTGAATCCATGAAAATGGGAAAATGAGTGTGTTTTAGGGAGGCTTCCATGCATGGCTTAACAGCATTATTGGAAATGGACTGATTTACGCCGGTATGCCCTGCTGATGTTCCTCAGAACTTAAGGGGGGCATATCAGCACATCTTCTTCATAATCAAAATGCTGCACAAATAGTTTCCCTAATGGCAGTTTTCCACATATTTTGACTCTTCTAATTTCAACTACTGTTTAGAATAAAGATACTTAACTATTGCATGCAGTTTGTAATCAGTCAGTTGCAAAGCGTTTCTATAGAAAAGGTTAGTGTCATTATCTTCATTTACAGATGAGAACAGTGAGGAAGAGGGAGGCAAATGACTTGGAGCAAATTTGAGGATACAACCTCCTTTTCCAGACTCCAGTTTGTTTCTTTAGTCACTTGTCCTCCTACTACATTGTCTGTACCAGAAATAAGAGTTTCTGAACCTTACTAAAATATTACAGTGTATGCTGCTGGTTTTAGGTAAACAGTCTTGCTCTATGGGCTTTTCCTTGAATTGAAGGCTGTAGTTGGTCAGGAACATTGTAATCAGTCAGGCTGTAGTTGGTCAGAATAGCTAGAATACATAATGCATATTAGTATTTTGAACTTTTTTGTTTTAATATAAGCATGTTGAGTTTAAGTTTAGTAGATGTGTGGAAGAATTCAACACAGGAGATGTTTCTTATGTTGAACAGTAATTGCTTTGTTTGGCTGTGGTTTTCATTTCTGTGTTTGTTTCACCCTGGGGGGAGTCTTATTTCTCTGGAATTCCTTATGTTTGTCAGAGCAGGGCATGTGTGTCTGGACATGAATTCTGTGGTACTTGTGGATAATGTCTAACTTCCACTCAGGAGTGAAAGAAGAATCAGTTGATAGTGGGTATTCTATAGGACTCTGTCTTCCTTCTTTCCTCAAAGATTGAGCTAATCTCTCTGTCAACTTGAGTGTCCTAATTTATAACTCAACACCCTTAGGCTTTATTCCTGCTCCCCGTCCAAGTAATTGACATGTCAATGGAAATGCAAGAGAAACACCCCCATGGGTAATAGGGATAGTGAGACACTGCTGTTATCTTCTCTTCAAAGGATCTCTAGAACTGCTTGCAATAGATCCATTCCCATATGCCATCTTTCGGTTTGTGTCAATCCTGGAGTAAGGGGGGACTGTTTTAATTTAAACCCAATTTTATTTTTGTGATCAGCATGAGATGTGCTACATATATGAAGATTTATTGTTCTGTGTTGCTTTTACGTAGCAGAATAATAAGCAAAATGACAATAGTCAGAATTCTTGAATCATTATACTATTCAAACCAAAAATATTAAATAATACCTTCCTTAGTAATGTTTTGCAGTATTTGTAAGAAGATTTCTGTTAAGTTTGTAAATATCAACTCATGGTAGGCTTTGCAGGTGTCTGACATATATTTCAAACAGTTAATGGCATTTTTACACAGCCTTATTAGCAAGGGCAGGAATCAAAGACGTGTATATAAAGCAACAATGACCAGATCGTAAATATGAATTTAAGCAAATCCTTAATATCTCGTGGTGATTTACTACTTGTGGGAAAACTTCATCTCCACGTTTTATTTAATTTTTCTCCTTCCTATTCTATATTAAAAAAGCATATTTTATGTTTGATGTAGTGACATATTTAAGATATGTAGGCAAAACCCATTCTTTTGGGGTTTATAATTACTATATTTCCTATTTTTTAGCTCATAGTCTCCTGGTGTTTTTTAGCCTTTCTCTGTTGTTAAAACTGACTTTGTAAAAGCATTTCCATGCATTTCAAAACCTTTTTACAGTCACATTGGGGTGTGGCTTCACCAGGGAAAGAGATTTAATTCCTTTAACTTGACTATTTAGTTTTGATTCTTGAGAAAGCTGATTTTGAATAATATGAATACACTTAAACATTTTCCACCCTATTTCTGTTAAAAAAGAAAAATATCTTAGAAATAAACTGCAGGGGGCCTACAAGGATGCTGGAGAGGAGCTTTTCATTAGGGACTGTAGTAATAGGACAAGGGTTGTAGGTAATGGGTTCAAATTTAAACAGGGGAAGTTCAGGTTAGATACAAGGAAGAAGTTCTTTACTGTGAGGATGGTGAGGCACTGGAACAGGTCACCCAGAGAAGTGGTAAATGTTCCATCCCTGGCAGTGTTCAAGGCCAGGTTGGGCAGAGCCTTGGGTAATGTGCTCTAGTGTGAGGTGTCCCTGCCCATGGCAGGGGGGTTGGAACTGGATGATCTTCAGGTCCTTTCCAACCCTAACTATTCTATGATTCCGTGATTCTAAGATTCTATGATTTTAATATATCTCCTAGAATTCTTTGTGTTATCATTAATATTTTCAGCTTGTAAAGTTATGTGTTGCCGTATTATTTTTTAACCAAAACATGGGACATATTCCACATTAACAGAAAACTGAAAAGATCCAGCCCTCCTGCTTCTTTAAAAAAGAATTAAAACTGAGCCAGGGTCATGAATAACAGGTGTCTGCTTAGTAAAAGGTGGCAAAGCTGAATGCTGTTGCTGGGGAAGCATTTTGTTAATTTTCATATCTGCAGATTTTAAGTCTGGATTCAATTTCAGAGATGCATTGGCTTCCCACAATAGGTAGAGCACAACTAGAACAGGTAAACGTGATTTATATAAGCATATAAGTCAGTGACTGTAATTTTAAATACCCTTTCATGAATTAGATTTTTCTTATAATACTCCTAGTAAGTAGGTAAATATCCTTGATCCTCATTATTTAGACATCAGTTAGCATTAGTAAATACACATTACATTTCAGCAGCAGATTTTCAGAGTTGTCAGTTAGGATCTTTTCTAAATCAGTAGTAAGTAGTTCCTGATCTCCCATGTAATTTAATCTCTTGATTTTCTGTTTCCTCTTCTGTAAAATGGGAACAATAATACTCTATGCAAATTCCACATGAAAATGCACAGAACAGTTTTTGGCACTCATGAGATGCAAAATGGATATAGCCAACTGTGTTGTACTGGTTCTAGGAAGAAAACTTTACACTGCCTTCAGCTTTTTGTGCAGTATAACCCAACTGAAGTCCTGAAACCATAAAAATGGTTTTGATGGTGATGATTGGATCCCAAAGCTTCTAAAGGCTGGAGGTAACAGTGCTAGCAACAACAGCTTTAGTTAAACTGTAGTTATTTCAATTTCTTCTACAACCATTACAAAACCAGAATTAAACTTTTGCAGAAATATGTGTGGAGTGTAGCAATACACTCAACATACAAACACTATAAGTTAAGACAGGCAAAACAATTACAAAAAATTCCAGGTCCATACTTAGCTGTATGATAATGAAATGTGCAAGAATCTACATGGGATTTAGAGTATCTAGTTTATCTCCCATACAAATTAATGCCTTTAACATATAGTCTCAAATAATGTTCTCTTATTGCAGACTGTAATGTAAACAATAATGTATCAGTTTTATTTTCCCTGGATGTGTTTACGTGCTTGATCAGAAGTACGACCAGGTGGTACCATCTTCTCACAACAATTTTACTTCCGTTTGAATGAGAATAGCTCATTTGAAGTTTATGAAAGGCAGATCCGTATGGAATTCATAGGATTTCATGTTGTGATACAGCAAGGAGACTAGCTAGAAATTGCCTGTTTCAGGCTGATGATGCAAAACTAGACATCTGCTAAATTAACATCTATCTAACATTTTTGCCTTTCAGTCAAATGCATTCAAGAAATTTAAATCATTTTTAGCTGTCAAAACAATCTGTCACAAGATATTTATTTTTCTGTATAATGGGTTACTTAAGGAAAGCAGCATGCAGTTGAGTGAGCTGCACCTACACTCTGGCTTTCCCAGGTTCGTATGCCGATGAACTACTGGAAAATGTGCATCCTTAAATGATTACTTGTGAAAGTTTAAGTAAATAAAATAGAACCTATAATTTTTTACCTCCTGGATCTCTTTCTCATTTTTGTCTCAAACAGAAATTAAATTGTAATGTTAATCTTGGTAAAAAACTTAGAGAATGTCACTCTTTTTGTCTTCAAATAGTCCATAGGATGATATACAGTTCCCTGTGAAAAATCACAGTGTAAACAAGCATTCATTCACCTGCAAGTTTGTTTCTTTGCCTAATCTAGGACATTCATTAATTCTCACTTAAAGGTGAATATAATAACACATTATCAATTACAGTTATGTATAATTTTAGCAAAACCCTGTAACAGTAGATCCTAATGGTCATAAAATCATAGAATAGGTTAGAAAAGATCTCTAAGATCAAGTCCAACTTTTAAACTAGCAATGCCAAGGCCATCCCTAAGCCATGTCCCTCAGTGCCACACATACACATCTTTTAAATACCTACAGCGATGGTGACTCCACCATGTCCCTGGGCAGCTTGTTCTCATGCTTGACAACCTCTCCTGGCACAACTTGAAGCCATTTTCTCTTGCCCTATCACTTGTTACTTGGGGAACAAAGACAAAAAGCCTTTAATGCAATATATAGTGCTGCATTGTGTTAGATTTCTCAGGCTTGTATTATCTTGGTGACATATTCCATACACTTTTATGTGCCCCCTTCAGTCATGTAGCAATCTGCCCTGTACTATCCTGCTAAAACACTACTGTGATTTTCCCAAATTAAATTCCTACTGAAATCCTGGCCTCATTAAAGTCAATGGTCCTGCTACCTCTAAGTCAGTAAAACCTGACTCAGCCTGCCTCACTGTGTTTTCCAATAGACATACCAGAAGTCCAGTCTTAGACCTGTTTAAGTTTTTTCTTTTAGATTAATTTATTTGTATACATTTCTTCTACATTTAGGTTTTGATTTATGTAAGCTTGAAAAATGGGATTTTGTCTTGTTTAGCTTTCATTGGTCCCATAGCACATAAAAAGCATGTGTGAATATGTGATTTTTTGCCCTGGGAATAGGCATTAGCTTTGTAGATGGGTGAGACTGGAATTACTGAGGATAAGTAATACTGGGGAAGTGAGATTGTCACACGCACCACTACAGTCCTTCAGGGAGCATCTTACGTTGCTCACTCATGGTATAGTTTTGGATTTAGTTTCAAAGCAGGAAAAGTAAACTATAGAAACACTGCAGTAAGTCACTGTATTTCAGTAGGTTTGTTTCTTTTAAGCTAGTTATTTTATTTTTGCTTTGAGAAATATGTTGTAAGAGGCTGCAGAAACGGTTTAAGGTTTTGGAGAGAGTTTAGAAACAAGTTTAACACAGTAAAGACTTAATGACAGTGAGATAAATGGTGTTAGTATTAGAGAAAGGAGAACTTTGCAGATCATTACTAGTTGCAAGCTAGTGCACATTGCTAGAACCCTGTTGACCAATGTGCCAGGTCTGATATTTTGGATTGTGTCAAAACCCTTCTGTCAGTAGGGACAACAACTTTGGTTGTTGACTCCTTATTCATCTTCTGTGAAACCTGTAGGAACCTCAGACCTTTGAGATTCACACAGATCTGCATGTCCCTAGCTAAGGATTTGAAGGAAGAACTGACAGAGAAGCAGATTATCTCAGAGAGACAGAGTAAAAATGCACCAGTTAATGTTTGATTTCTAGAGCCATTGGTCTTCATTATAGAGACTAGAATTTCTTTTGTCCTCTTTATTACTGCTATTGTGCCTGTTCTTCAAGAGTCATGAATACTTTTGATGTATAATAATTTTAAAGTGTTGACATTTTTAGGTGCAATGGACTGTGACAAGCTGAAGCACCAGCCTTGCCTTTTCTGGACAGAGTTAGAATGGCTATAATCATTAGCAAAGGTGACAATAATCATCACAGCCTCAGGGCTATTCTGGAAGTCCACTAGAGGAACAAGAAGTGTAGATATTAGTGGGTTTTTCCCTACACTGCTTAATAAAATGAAACGTGCTTTTGTTTCATATGCTAATAGTGGTCCCTTTTTGTTTGTTAAAGAAATCTTTAGGATGTTGAAGCTTCATTCTGATCTGATCAGTGGAAAGCTGATCCTCCTATCCCACGATGCAGGCACTGCTAGTCAGTTCCCATAAGACTGAAATATCACTGAAAGTCTCCAGCCCACCAGTGCTGAGCCACACATGCTCCTGTCCCAGTCTGGTGCTGTCATCCCATACATCTCTTACCCTGCCCTCCAAAGCCTTAGCCTGTAGCTCCTTCTTCACATCCTTCCATCCTCAGCAGAAGGTACCACGAGCCACAGGCAGATATCTGGCTGTTCTGAGAACTCCTCTGGGAAATGGATCATGTTTTTCTTTGCCCTACTTGAAACTGAGCACCGATTATTCCTACCTGCAGCTGAACATTCACTGTTACCTACAGCTGTATTTACCTGTGTTCCGAGCAGCCAGCTACACCTAAGAGTTGTATATATTTTCACCAGTTGGCTGCCTATAAGCACCAGCACAGACTGTACAAGGTGTGTTGTCCATTAGCCACTGACAGGCCAATTGAATGGTTTTTGCTAACTACAAAATTGTGCTGGACCTGTTAGAAAATGCTGTTTAACTGTAGGGTAAAAAGCACGGACACAGGAAAGGCCAGAAACCTCCAGTGTTTAGGAGCGTGGGCACTGTACTTCCAGGCACAGATACATAAAATCTGAGGAGTAAGAAAACGATTTTAAAGTGCTTCTTCCATAAAGCCATAAAATGGGTTCTCAGCTCTCCCTTTTTTTCTTTCTTAAATGAATACTGTTCTGAAGAAGCAGATTTTGGGAGCATTGTGCTGGGAACAAAAGGATTCTTTCAAAGACTTGTTGCTCAGTCTTGTTTACAGGATTTTTCTTTTCCTGGAGCCTTCTAAAGTCTTCTCAATTATTCACTTCCCTAATGTATTCATATTTGCTAGAATAAAACCTTGCTCTATTTTGAGGAGGACTGTACCAAGTGCAATGATTCCCTGTCTCGTCGGGGTGAAACATTACCTGAGAAAACTGGCAATGACATTTCTTTCCCCCAGTCTCTCTCAGTGTCCTCCCATCCCACCACGACTCCTGCTACCTCCCCACTTCTTCCTCTGTCTAAGGATATTGCAGCTGCTTCCTGGTTGCCTTGCTAGCACTCCTGCTGCCTTTTCCTTGACCCCCCCGGCACCACTGCTGCTCAACACAGAGCTAGCAAATCACAATGCTAATTCTAACCAATTCAGGCTGACTCTAAATGGGGCTTTTTTAAGGCATTCCAAAAGTGTACCAGAGTATTTTCTTTCTAGGGTTTCCTTTTCTGGTGTAGTTTCATGCATTATAAGTTTTAAGGCGCTGTGCCATATCTTTGCTGTCGGTATGGATAATGTCATCTGAACATTACAGGTGAGGAACAACTGCACTTGGCCATGTGGTATCTTTGGGAATACATTAATACTGTTTTCTTACATATGTATTAGGCTAACACAGCTAAGTAATCATAATTATCAACTTGAGAATTTTGTGTAAATATCAGTTATTAAACCCCTAAATGGGTCCTATGAGGTATCATTACCACCATTATACACATAGAAAAAAATTGACCACATCAAAGGTAATTGTCTTTCCCAAGTTCCAGCAGTGAATCTCTCAAACTGAGATGCGATTTGATCTCCAAAGCTTTATCTGAGTCATGGTTTTTGTGTGCCTTAACCGACTCCCAGGAGCTCAATGTAACTTGTCTGAACAAAACCAATATTGTTTACTTTCCAGTCATTGCACAAGAAATAAGTTGTCAGTACCAGCCCTGTGGTTTTTTGGGGGTCCCTACTGCAAACAAAAAGCTATATTTGGGATGACTTCTATAGCTGTGTTAGTAGTTATGGCCTTAGGTGGTGTTTTCCGCTTTGAAATAAAATTACTGAAGCAAGGTATTACCTGAAAAATGAAAAGCTCTGTTAGAATGCTGTTGAAAGTTAACCCAAATGGCACAGACATGTCTTACATAGTTGATTATAATCATGCTTCTGTGTAGAATGTTATTTTTGTATCTTGCTCTGGCCTGTTTATAACCATTAAGAAGAGAATTATGCATAGTAATGTGTCTAGAATCCAAGGAAGCTGCTTGGCCTGCACATTATAATTTGTATTTGCTGTTTGGCTGCAGGACAGCACAGGAGTCATTATCCACTTAATAAACGAAATAGATGCCACCTGCCTTTTCACTCAGGGAATGTTGGTATGGGAGCAGGTAACATCAATCACCTGTGCAGGTAGGCAGAGGTAGAAGTGTACCCTCACTTCCAAGAAGGGCTGTTTGGTTTGTTAGGGTTTCTATTATTTATTTTACTGCCTAAAGTAACAGTACTTTCCGTAGGTGATGCAGTGGCATCTCTTTGCACTGGTACAGCAAACACAGCCACAGGTGTAAGGTTCATGAGCATACCTGGCACAAAGCATAATGATCTGGTATATGCATATGTGGAGATATGAAATATACAGCTTAGGAAAAGCAGCTCAGTCCACTCTGAGGCCATAGGGAGCTGGCTACGATTCCAAGTGTGTGCATTGCTTAAAGGCTGAAACAGACAAATGTTGAGCGAGGTCTCTGTAGCCAAAGCAAAAACATTTCCATGTTTGCATATTGCTCTTTGGAATGGGTACTGATTCTGCGTGTCCCTGTCTCCCTCTGTTGTTCGATTTCCTATTCTTTTTGGGTGTGCTTTTAATGATTCTTAGTTTTGCTGGATCTTAATTGAGTGGCCAATGGGGCAACTGGATGTTAATAAGGTGTTATTTAACTTCATTTGAAACTCTCAGTTCTGAAACTTCTCAATTCTCATAAAGTTGTTTTCATTCAGCACTGATGTAGTTAAAAATCCACTGGAATCCCGTGTTTAAATTGTCAATCTAAAGTGAAAACTATGCACCTGAATTGTCCCCATTACTAGCAGCCATCAGTTGTGCTAATTTTGGGGTTTATGCATGAGCAAAGCCCACAACCTATACCTGGCTCTCTAAGAAAACAAAAGATGTGTTTCTTCAGGCACCTACAACATCAGCCTTGTCACACTGATGACTGTGGCGAGACAGAACTGCCATTAGCGTTCGCCCTTTGGCATCTCCTTTTGATCTGCAAGCCCTGCCGAGCTGCTCAGGTATTCATGGCACACCGCAGAGCAACCGGTATCCGAGGGCACTGTCCGCTCTCTTTGTGAGGCTCCTTCTCCGCTCAGGCCTGGTCTGTGTCAAGCACCGCTCTTCCCCTGCGGTCCTCCCTCAGCAGGGCCGTGCTGGGGGCTGCGCACCACATCCAGCACCATGCGTTTGCTGGCGGCCAAGCGCTCCTGGACTGCACCTCATTGAGTTCCCGTGGGTCCCCACCCATCTCATGGCACCTGAAGTGCATTTCCCCTCGTTCCAAAGACAACCCCGGTGCTGCAAACCCGCTTCAGGTGTGTGTGAGCCTCGGGGCGAGGCACCGAGTGCTTAAAGGTTTCCCTGTGGTGAGGGACACCGGTCGGGACCCACCATAGCCGCGGGTGGTGCGTGGCAGGACCACGGCTTCTCCTCCCGCCGCCGCGGAGCGAGGCCAGCGCGACCCGCGGCGGACACCGGCAGTGCAGGGACGGTCTCCGCCCGTCCGCAGGTCAGTGTGGGGCCGCCTGGCCGGAGGAGGGCCGGGAGCGGCTCGGGGGCTGTGCCGCGGCAGCAGCAGCAGGGGCCGGGGGGGCTTTGCTGTTGTGCCGGTGCTGCGGTGCGGCCGCTGCCCTGGGGGGGTGAGTGAGAGAGCGGCCGGGATTGCCTCGGGAGGGAGGCTGTGCTTGAGGCTTCTGGGTCCGAGTGAAGCACAACCACCATCTGCACCCGTCTTCGGTCAAGTGCTGCGGGGGTCAGCGCAGCCGGTTGGGTGGGAGCAGCGGGAGGTCTGGTTCGAGGTGTTGGATCGAGCACCTTTATTCCTAGAGCCTCCTCCTTAAAGGAGCTCCGGCGCTCCCGTGAGCGCGCAGGTATCGAGAGTGACCTCGCAGCCCCTGCGGAGATGCCACCTCTGTAGCGATGTGAAACCTAAGTTCAAGTGGAAGGGTTTGGGGGCGAAGTGCTGTGGCTCCATAACCTGACTGCTGCCATGCTCCTCAGTGAGCCCCGGGTGTCACAACCGAGGTACGGACCTAGTGCCTGACCCCGCTGCCCCGTGGCCGTAGCGGTGTTCACCTCGGTGCGGGGCAGCTCCGGCCGGGCCCGCAGCCGCTGCGGCTCTCGGGTTCCTCACGGTTCTCCACAGGTGCCCCTCAGACCGCACAATGACGGGAGGCCGCTGCCCCTCCTGCCCTCCTGTGTCAGCAGGGCTGCTCCGTGCGGGTGGGACCCTGCATCGGCCGCGGTCAGGGCTGGCTCCCGGCTCCGGAGGGGCAGCGCTGCTTGGTGCGGGCGTTGTTTCAGTATACGTGTAAGAGAAACGCGTGTGTGTGTTCGTGGTCGGTGTCAGGGGGCACGAACAGTTTCTACCTGCTCCCTTAATGGTAAAGGTAGATAGTCTTGTGAGCTTTAAGCTTCAGTAGATGTTAGAGGTATTTAAATAACCCCCTTTTGTTACTGTTAAAGGGCTTCTTAGCAAGCATGAAGAAATGTTTCCATTCTGGTGAATACCGGAAACGTAACTACTTAGGTCTTGAATTAGACATTACTTATGATGGTAGAATGAGTTTGGTTAATTCTTACCAAACTGAGAAGCATGTTAAAAATGAGATTCACGGTACTATATATTTCTTCATAGTTGTTTTTTCTTCGTCGTGAACACGTACAGGTTAATGCCGATGCTCTGTGAATTTGGTGAGCAGAACACCTGTTGGAGTTGACACGAAAATTAGGTGATAATGATGGAGCATTATGGGGCATCAAGGCAGCAGAATGTTTAAAGCATCCTTTATGACTTACGTATTGCATGATTTTAAAAACAAAGCCACAGCAGTATGGTAGTGCTTTACGTCGTTATAGTTACTTTGAAACCTTAATTGGCAGAAAATCTGTACTAAGGTTGTATAAAATTCCATCAGGAATACAAACATTTTCCCACTGAGGTCAATAAGCACAATTTTAATAGAGAAAAATTAGTTTGGTTTTTTTGGGGGTGTTTTTTGTTTTGTTGTTGTTGTTGTTGTTTTTTCTGGGGGGAGGAGAAGCTGAAATGTTCTTGCTGGGTTGGTGGGGATCTTGAAAGTGTTACACCCCTCCCTGATCTCTTCAATAGACTTTCAAAGTACCCTCACAAACTGCTGTTTTTAATAGTCTTTAAAAAAGGAGGTTCAGAGACAACAATAGAAGTTATTCAACAATTTGAGCATTATAAGATGATCTGTCTGGGGTTTGTTTAAATGTCCTGCATTTGGTGTTGTGCACAGAGAGCTTTCCAGGAAATGTGTGTGGTGACTCCGTTATACTATAGAGTGTGGTTCATATCTATTCCTGGCAGCTTCTGGAGGGGCTTTTAAGTATTCAGCATCTGAAATTATACCGTTTTATTCCAGATTTCACAAGTGAGAATCAGGTTATTGTGAAAGAGAGTTGGCTGATAAGGAAAGTTTTGAATTGCTTCTGTGATTGTCACAGGAGAGAGAATGTCACAAAAATGACAATGGCTGTAATAAACCGGTTGGTTGAAAACTTAAGAGTAAAAATAGTTAACACTTCTTTCTTTAACTACTTCTGTCACTTGTTGGAAGCTGTTTACGGGCCAGCTTTTGCTCTAATATCTCTGACTTTATAAGATTGATGAATATTTCAAATAAGAGCCAGATAGTTCACGAGTTTTTGGTCTGTTGAGTGGAAGAAGTGACACGGCCTCAACTGAGTCTCTATGGAATCAAAATCTGTGTATTCTAAAAAAAAATGGATTGAGGAAAAAATACTGAATGTTGTTCTTAAATTTAGGTGTTTTGTTGCTTTTCTTTTTTAATACAGCAAGATGCTTATGACTATTTTTAAGAAAATGAACATACTAAAAAACCACATCTTGCTATTCATGATGTTGATGTGGTTGCATTTCAGAACTGTGAAACAGTTGTCTTAAAAGCCAAACTAAATATGCATTTGTATTTTTAAATTTTAGTCATTTCTAATGTGATGTCATCCTCACTCTTTATACAACTTTTAATATAAATACATTTTTTCGAATGTCTCATTTTTAACAATTTACTTCAAAGACTGTGTTCTGAAGTTCTCAAGAATCAATCATGTCAAGTTCTTGCTGTTCTCAACATTCCCATCAGTACTTTACATTTACCAAAGCTTTTTTCAGCCTTTTGCTTCACTGTGCGTTGCCTGTTAGTGGTGTGACAGGGATAAAGACAGGAGCAGCTGTTCTGGTTCATACCAAAGGTTCTTCAAAACCAATATCCTACGCCTGCTGAGAGCTGATGGCGTGCCAACAGAAGTGTTACGAGAGAGCTTCTAAATGCCATATCAAGCCTCCTTGGTGGCATTTTAGTCTCTTCTGAACCACACCAGCGTAAACCATACTTTGTTGAAGCTACCCACCCTTTCTCCTAGCTGTTCACTTGCTTGAGTTATAGCATAGATACAGTGTGAAACTCTTTAATAAAACCCCCTTTCGACTCATGTTGTAAATAGGATTCTGCACTTATGCAGGCAGCAAGTAGGGACTGAGCAGTTGTTTTTATATGCTGTTGTTATGGCACTGCTTGCATAGCAATCTTGCCAGTGGTGCTTGTATCATTACTATTGTGGTAACTTGGTGTGAAGTTAACTGTTTGTTATGGGTCTGTTATATATGTGCAGAAATAGAAGTCCTCAGGATTCTCTAGGGGGGCTTTCAGCTGACCTAGTGGACTTAGAGGCCTTTACAATTCTGTTTCATGAGATAAGTGGAATTTTAAGTGTCATATGTAGGTGCATGTATAGTATATGATTATGCGTTATGTGAAGCCGTTTGAAGCATTTAAGCATTTAATGAATTGCCAGGTGTTACTAGTAGGGTAAGACCTAATTCTGTAAGAAGTTTACACTATAAATAAGAAAACTGGAGGTTTGGTGCAAGAATTGTGATTGTGACATGAGTAAACAGGAGTGAGTGTTAGAAAGATCTTTATGCCCATTTTCCATTTCCTTTCCTGTGCCCTGCATTAGAGATGGAGAACTATTTTTCTGGTTTCGTTTTGGAGCTTTGTTCTTTAATAACTCTTTTATTTTCTCTCCCTTGCCCCGCACTTCATATTTTTTGCGACCTTTTATAGGCTTATTTTCCTTCTCAGGGAAGCCTTCCCCATTTGAAAGTGTTTTGGGCATCCTTTGCACATGGCACAGCTCAAGCTCAGCTCCAGGACAGTCAGAAGCTCTTTGGGCCCTGGCATAACAGCAGATAATTTAAGGATGTTTCTAGATTTGGTTACGTGCTTCCACACTATCAAGGAAATATGCCTGTGCCATGATCAGTTCACAACAAGCATGATATCTTGATGAGCCCTGGGTTTTAGGGAATGACAGCAGTGGCCTTTTAATTGGTTGATATCTTTCTGCCTTTTGGCATCTGTATCATAGGCATAGCAAAGCAATGTATATAGCATCTGGAACTGAACTCACAGCAGGAGGAATCTCAGAATAGAAGTCAGCCTTAATATAGGTCAAGTTAGTGCATAGGAAACCAACACATCTTCAAAGCTGTGGCTCACAGAAGTGCTGAATGCTCGAGGGTATACTTAAGGCATGAATGTTGCATATTAATTCAGAGGACTGGGCAGTAAAACTAGGCTTTGTTTGTAAGTGTGTTGCCCAGTACTCCAGGATAAATTGTGCACTCTGTGAAGCTATGTACTCTATTGACTCTAGGTTTGTACTTCATGTAGAGAACTTAAATTACCTACTAGTGGAGAAAATCCTTTATGAGCCATACAGCTCTTTCCTGGAAGCTGGCCTTTGTCTCTGCAAGCAGAATTTACCTATACAGTGTAAAGGAGCTCCCTGCCCATGTTAGGAAGAAATCATGGCAGGCAGACCTGTACCTTGAAGGTAAGTTATTCTTTCCATCCATAACGTTAAGTGAGGCACAGGAGACTTATGTAATTGGCTGCCATTTAGGCAGAGATGAAGGTAATCTGTTTACTGCTGTTGTAAAAATGTAACTCTTCTGTGGGAGATGCTTCAGGAGTTGTTTGATGTACAGATGACAGTCTTAAAGGGCCTCAGTTTGTGTGACTGTCTTCAGAGCTATAGTTGGAGCAGGATTTCTAAACAGAAACACACAAAGCAGACACTAGTACAAGCTGGTGCCACAGAAGTCTCAATTTTGAAATGCCATTTTAGTGCATATTCCTCTGTGATTTTACAAGTAAATAGAATGGGGGAAGGGGAAAGGGGAGCATTGCATGTGCTTTGAAACTGGTATTCCAAAATAACCAGGAGCTTACTGATTATCTCCTATTTAGTTCTTCTGTCAAGCAAAATTCACAAAAGTACTTATTTCCATTCATTCATGACATGACAGATTTCATAATATATTAACACTTATTCTGTGAGACAGAACTAAAAATTAACTATATAAACAAACCCCAGTTGATGTATTAGTTATTATCACTTACTGAGGTGACAGTGATAAAAATCAAAGATTATTTTCAGTAGCCGTTAAGAAATCCCTATGACTCAGAGCCAGATGACAAGCTGCTTCTGCTGGTGTTTTCTCTTTGTTTCCCTTGCATCACACTTGGCTATTTCTTCTATCGTGTAACACCAGCAGTCACAGATACATTTGTTCAACCATGCATATAGTGAGTAAGGTTGGTGTGTTTGGACCAAATGGAGGTCATAAACAATTTTAATTTATAATGAGCTATCACATGTATTCAGTTGTGCTCAAAAAGCAGTATTTAAGTGGTTTTATAATTCATACCAGCAGTAGCATCACATGTATTCCTTCACTCTGCCAGGATGTTACATGGAGCTTATGCCTGTGGCAAGGTCTTTACTTGTGCCTCTCACCAGTAAAATTATGTCTGATTGTGATACTTCTTTTACTGCACCAATTTCATTTCTTGTTGCAAATTGAGTGCTGCAAAGTTACGTATACACAATACAAGACACAGAGAATTTTCTTTCTGCCTCTGTTTTAGCTTTTGTGCTATTCTGTTGTATTTCCTCTGAGCAGTGAACAGATCGCAGTCCAGAGAATGGTGGTTGGGGAGGGATGAAAGGCCCCACAGTATCATTCCACTTTTATAGTTGTTGTGGTGTAAGAGAAAGATCCAGAGTTATTACTGAAGCAGGGTTTGTGGGGGGAAAAGGTGGTATGTTTTATTAAAGCAACCAATATAACTGAAGAACAACCTGCTTGCAGACAGCCTTTCTACAGGTCTGAAAAAGAAGAAACCAAAACAAAAGGGTGGAAAAATTAGTTCTTTGTTCATATTTTTAACTAGATAATTGGCAGAGAAAAAGTCTTTGCTAGATGTAGAACAGAACGATATTGGTAAGTGGTCATTAGCTTTTTTGCCTAGCCAGAGGCTTTCATTGAGCTCGAAAGGGTATGCGGGCAATGAGCGTTTCTGGCCAGTTTACTGTTAGTGGGCACGAGTACTTCTGCAGTCTTTTGCCATGTGATTTCCCCATTATTTGCTGCCCTAACGCTCCATGTTCTAGATAGCACTATCCCTGTGTTTTCCCAGCAGGGAGCTGTAGGAGGGGGATTCAGCATCAGTGAAACAATGCAGTGTGTTGAATATTAGTCACTGCTCTATTGCTAGGCAAGTTTTAAGTGCCAGACATAGGGTATGCATTTGCATGCAGGCTGATGCAAACCTAGACCTCAGACAGAGGAATGATCCACACTTCTAGTAGAGAAGGGATCAAGAAGTTCTCTGTGATTAAACTCAACTAGACTTTCTCAAGTAAGATTGAGGGAAACTTCTGATTAGTTGTTTTCTCTGTAATATTGATAGTATAAAAAATGAGCTGGAAACCAGTTATTTATACCTCTGCACAAACTGGCATTACTGGTACATTGCATTGTGTAGTTATAATGTTCTGTGGTGTGGTGCCTGTGTGCTACTGGAGCATTGCCTGGGCAAGCTGAAGTGGGAGCACATTTAATGGCAGTAAAATACAGTTTTGCAGTCCTGTTTGTCAGAGACCTAGCTTGTCTTAGAGAAATGTGGCTGATTTATAGAATAACTTAACTTCTGTAGGAAAATAACTTGCTTTGCTCACTGGAGCTGTCAGGGCTCAAGCAGTTCAGTGTCCAAACATTTTTTAGTTCAAACACAAGGTCAATTCTTGTAGAAAAGAATTTATTTAGTATAGTATTTGAGCTTATGCTTAGTTTTAGCCACACATTCTAGTATCCTTCATGAAAACAAACAGACTTAGTGCATGCTTTCAAGTGTTTTGTTGATCCTGGATGTAAATACAGAGGTTTGATTGCCTTGTGAATGTGTAGATATGCTTGTGAGACTGAATAAATACTTCTAGAAGGAGGCATATATGTGTTTGTGGTTTTAGGAATTGTTGTCATCAATATAATCTAGTGCATTGTGAGATAGGGAGGAAACTGCATATCAGGACTTCCACAAGAAAAGCAATTTACCAATAAGAGTGAGAAATACAAAATGAAGTGGGAAATAGCCAGGAAAGATCTCTTACTTCATTGTTCCTGTTACTTGTTTTTAAGTGTGTGTAGGCATGTGCCTATGGACACGCTGCATAGATGAAGTGAACTTCTTATAGCAACTTGTTCTATAAACTTGTATTCTTCTTTTAAAAAGGTAACTAGACACTTCCATTACACCAGTTACTAATCATACTCTGGAAGAAATTGCAGTATCTGAACACATGGATCTCTAGTTCTCCTTTCTTCTCTTGTCCCCCTGAATCTTCAGGTGATGTTTATTTCCTTCATGTCTGGAAGAGATAACAGGAGGCCTTTAAAGCAGCTACACTGTTTCGATTAGATTCCTTACACCAACAGAGCAAGGAGAAATACTTGATGTAAACCGTCACACAAAATGCTCCGTTGCTAGGTCAGGCTAATGCTGTATTGATGCACATACGGAGAGAGCTTTAAAAGCTCAGGGTTCTTTTGAATATTTTGGGGTTTTTTCTTTGTGGTAAATTTTACTCTTAGGTCCTCTACTGAAGGTTGCTCAAGACGATTGGTGAGAATCTGATCTTAATGGGTCCGTATTTATGTAAACGTATTGCTAACCCCCAGGGGACAAAAAATAAGAGATGAAATGCTGAAGCAATCCCATATTTAGCAGTAAGTGTGGGGTGAACAGTTTGCAAGCTTAGAGTTGTTTTGCAAGTTTTACTTTACAAATATGAGAACTGGATTCTGGCTGCTCAGAGCTTAATATGATGGTTTGTGAGGACATTCTGAGGGATAACATTCACAGAAAAACAGCAATTCTTGTACAATTTCTTGGACAATGGTATATAAGTACTCAGTATTGAAGTTGGCCACTGATTCCCTGATAATCATTTGTGAACTCATATTCATAACGTCCTCTCTGCAATGGGAAATCCTGACAGAAAAATACACCAAGTTATGTAGAGCTGTTGAAACTTCTGTTTTATATACTACTGGGTACCATAAAACATGGATGCCTAAATGTAGCCCTGTGTGATTTGCATTATCCAACATGCTCTACAGTTGAGATCTAGATCCAGATTTCCCGAATCTTATGCCACTGATGTAGTCCTCCTCTTTCCCTAATAGAGTTGAGCTGCTGGGATCCAAGGGGAGGCCCAAGTGGGATGCTGCAGCAAAGAAAATATATGTTCTTTTGCCAATTTATGTTGCTGCTGCTCTCTTAACCTTCTATCTCCATGTAATATCCAAGACTGAATGTGGACTTGTGCTGGTTCTGCAGACCAGTGTTATGGCTTTTGGCCAGCTGACCAATTGCCGGTTGGCTTGAAGTCTGCTTGCCTTTACTTTAAAAATGTAAAATATATAAACAAAGCAAATGACAGAAGCTGTCCTAATGTTGCAGATGCTGTATGTAGTTAGAAAACCCCATCAACAACACAAACAACCCTCGTTTGCCACCACCCCCCACGTGTTGTGTGAAAATGAGCCCTACTTGTCTGAGGAGTTACATGTGAACCTTTGCTAAATGAGTAGGAATTCATAATTGAATATAAAATTTTAAGTGTAGTTTTCAGCTCCTAATTGCCTTTTTCTTTAAACAATTTGAAATGTGATTGGATCTCTCATGGGTTCCTTTAAAATGTTACTTGTGGGTCACATTTTTTCTTCTGCTACTTAGTGCAGCTTCATATAGAAGTAAGAAGACAAACAGAAGAAAGTGTCCATAATACCTTTTTGTTTTAAGCATGCATTTATCAATGCTAATATGTTTTGTTGCTATGAAAACTCAGTTATCAACATTAAACATTTGTTCAGTCATTTGTTTATCAGCGGCAGTTTGTTAGTAGTTATAAGTAGAATTCCATCTGCCAGTGAAACTATATTGTAAATTGGTGAGGAAATTAGCAGCTCCTGAGGTTTGGGGGTGGGGGAAGGCGTCTTTCCTAATGAATATATGAACTTCATTGTACATCAATGCGTCTCTCGAAGGTGGTCGAGGGGAATCTCAGGTATACTGCACACAAGTATGCCAATCAGGCACAACCAGGCACACATTGTGATTATCTCAGTTTTCAAACCTGGAAGAGACAAGAGTGTGTTGCTAAATGAGAGAGGCAGTATGTCATGCTCACTGAGATAAAAACAGAAGCTGCCAGACACTTTGGCTTTATTCTGTGAATTCTTTGCTTCTAAACTCTCCTATCTTTTCTTCAGGCTTATTCTCCCTCACATTCTCCTTCTTTCTCTTTCTCTCATTGCTGTCTCGATCTCTCTCTCATTGTTCTCTCCCTCTTTTCCTGTCTTTGATGCACATACGTTGTCACATTTCATTGACTCTCCCCTCTTCTCTGTTCTTACACTTACGCCTAGTGGTGCTTTAGCCAGAGCTTGCAGCCTCTCAGGCGAGTTTTAGTCATGTGTGAAGCTCAGTTTGATCGAGCGCTCCTTTTCTGCCTTTTCACTCTTGCAAAAGATTAAAAGGTGGCGTCACATCGCTCCCCTGCTCTTTCCCGCAGGAGGGACTTTAAAGGGACAACAAAAACTAATCACTTCCAATAAGCGTTTTCTTGCAAAAAGGGGACTTAGCTGTGCAATTTGAGGCTGGTGGTGAAGATTGGGAAGGCTAGAGGATGCTTCATACTGCTAACAAGGGAAGGAAGCCTTCAACTGAGGCAGGTAAGAAGTGCCTGAATCCGAATGTTTTATGGAGTGGCTTGGTCGGAGCGGTAGATTTTCAGCGTTTTGTAACTGAGGCAAGCAACTGCAGCAAGAGGCAGCATCCGTGTTGTACCGGATTCCTTTTGTTTAAAATGTAAAGTATGGGCTATAATTTGAATTAGAAATGGGGTTGTGAGGATGCTGTATTCACACTGAATGATTGTGTGTCCTCCCCCCCCTTTTCTCTGTGTATCAAAATAAATCAGAGAACGGCTTTTGTGAAAGCCGGACTTTGCTTAAGGTTGCATTCAGTGCTGAAATCTCAATAAAAGAAAAGCTTTAGTCTTACAAGCCTTGGGGAGCCTGGCATTCTGCAATCTGACTGCAACAGCTGAACTAAAAATTAGTAGTACTTATTTACTATTTATTTACTAAGGTAAAAATCTGAACACTGAGTTTGGGTCTAGGTGAATATGGTTTGTTTGCCTGGCATTTCATCGGATGAATGGCTATACCCTTTTAGACATGCTGTAAAGCCTATTTTCTGTTTATGTTTTGTAAATTAAGTAGCATCCTGAATGAAATACGTGACTAAAACTCATAAAATGCATCTGTGTTTAGTAAAACAATCACCAAATTAGAATAATGGATTTATGTCAGTTGTCAAATGGAGTTAACTCTGAAAGTGCTGTCCACAAGTACACTTGGATCACAATAAAGGGCTTTCTGTTTAACAGTTATTGAGAGGAGCTAATTTATCAGGCAAAGCTTATGAACTTAAGTCTTGTGATAACATAAAATTGTATAGCTGAAAGTGTTTGTGATTTGGGGAAACATATCCTTTTATTTTCTATAAAAATACATTGAGGTTCTATAGGGATTACTAAAGCAAAAGAATTTTAATTACTTTTTACATGTTACATTTCATTAAGTGCTTTTAATTCACAACTGGAATATTTAGCTGCTGGGACTTGTGTTTGTGGTCTTCACTGGCTTTGGTGCCTCTTTTTCTCTTCCCACATTTCTGCTCTTACATTTTACAGTTGCCCTTCGTATGAACAAACTGAGACACCAAATAGTAGGAAAGGATTCTGAGCAGCAGTGATGTTCTGAATCTCATTCTCATACTGGAAAGTGAACAAGCAGTCAAGGACAGTTAGACCATTATTAGGGATTTAAGGGAAAGCAAGTAATATTGCAGTGATCAGTTATTTGTAAAAGTAGAGTACTAGTTAATCATCTCTGAAAGCAGGGCTATGGAAAGCGAACTTTATAAGCTGTCATAAACAGTGATGGGTAGGTGCTAGTGTTGCAGACCTACAGATGAGCATACTGCAGGTGGAAATTATGTTTGCTTGAGAACTTTTGTCTTTATGCCAGTTTACCCTAATGACTTGAGTCCTGCATGCAGGTGTATGGATTCATGGTGCTATGTACCTTGCAAAATCCAGTGGTAGTGCTTTGTGTACAGTTGCAGTAGCTGATTTTACAAGATAGGCAGTGAGAAGCCACTGCACACCTGAATGGTATCAAGCCCCTGGGAAGCCTTGTCTCCCATTGGTGCAGGGGGACTTTGCATGTTACTGCTTTACCTTCGGTGGTATTAAATAGTACATATTAAGCCTCATCTAAAGGGACAGTTTTTTTCTGAGGACTTAAAATCAGACAAAAGAACTTGTAACTGTTTCACTGATTCGTACTGGACATTTTCACTTTTTAATTATAGTTTTGCTGAACTTGTTTATTATTTGGCATTGGAGTTGCCATTGTGCCTCTTTCACCTTCAGAAAGGTTCCTATACATTTTTTAAGCTCTTTATATGCTTCAGATCTATTTAAAACCACATTGGATCAAAATGAAATTGAGTAACTTGCCTGACAAAAATGGAAGTCCTGGATGTAATATGGTACTTTAAATGGTATTTATGACTTAAAGTATGTGTAAGTGTGAATGGTAGATGGCTTTTGATATAAATTAGTCACAAAGAAATTGCTCCTTATGAAATGGCAGGAAACTAGAAGGTTGAAGACAAGCTAACTTGGTCTCTTTGAGCCCAGAATGCAGGATCTCAGTTGTGGATCGTTCATCTTTCCTTTTGCCATTTGCTAACTCTGCCCTACTAGATGTTAAATGGGTGATTAATAGAAATAGCAGCATTTTACTGATGTTCCAGTAGATGTTGCTGAAGAGCAAAGGAAGGATTACTTCACAGAGGAAAAGAAAAGCAGTGGGATTACAAAATCCAAAGAAAAATCTCAAAGCGAGTGGTTATACAGGCGGTTGGTAGTTTAATTATATGAGATCAATAATTTTTTACATCATGATCCTAGGTCTGTTCAATCTGAAGAAATACATGCACTGAAATGAGGCACATGGAGACACAACTGCCTGTCTTTTAAGGCTTTTAGTTTTCTCTTACCACTTGTAACGTTTTATCAGTAGTATTAAGATTGTTTCAAATAACATGTGTTCTCAGAGGAAGGGCAGAGTGTCCCTGAAAGTCTGTTGATTTATTTGGGTTTTTTTTAGTGCCTTCACAAAATATAAATGTTTAATTATAAATGAAGAAGTGAAATGCATGAAAACATCAAAATTAGAATTCCAATGCAGTGAAGTTGCTTTCCTCTGAGAATAGTAAGAGTTTACCAAATCAACACATAACAGAATAGCAAAAATCCATTCTCTTTCTTGATTTCTATGTTCATTTTTTCATTTGTACATTTTATTTTCTTATTTATATTGTATTTTTTAGCTATGAACAATTGTGAGTTACCATCTTTGTGCTTACATTCTGAGAGAAATCCTATGATGAGTCTCGAACTGATAAATTCTAGAGTAACTAATGGCAAATGCATGGGTAGGAAGCTGAGATGGCCTGTGCTAAAACTACTGGTTTATTAATTAATCTGGTCAAATGATAAAGCAGTCCCAAAGGATGGAGGATCCCAGTATACAGGCACTAACTGATGCAGTTTAGGGCAACCACTGACCTCTGTCTGTGGGAATATTTACCTTTGGAGGTGATCTATCAACCAGAAGTGATTTCAGATTCAAGCCAGTAATGAGTGTTGTGTTGGCTTTTTAATCCTGGGTTTTCATGTCAAGTAGGATTAACATGCAAAACTTGGGCTGGTCGTAATAAAAATGTGATCTCTTCACATTCACCTGGTTTGTACATATTTGTACCTTAAATAAAACAATGAAACCCAAGAATTAGTTGAAGACATCTTTGAGAAGAGATTTCAGGTTGTGGAATTAAAATTACTGTATTTAAGTGACTTTTATAACACATAGCATCATGGTTTTATTCAGTTTGCTAATTCCTGTGTAAGGAAAATTCAGCTTCAGCTTATAATTGGAGAAAATACAGAGAGGAAAAATGTGGCAGAACTCTGGGATCATCTCCCAGGTCCTTTGCATTGGAGATCATTTATTGCAGTTTGGGTTAAGTATTTTGATGGGGTTTGGAGGACGTGAACACCAAATTTACTTGATTCTGACAAGCTTTGGGTTGATGATTTTCTCACACAGATGTGCTATTGCCTGTAGGGGTTTTCCTTAATGTTCTGCTGCCTTAATTTATTGTTGAATTTGTGCATGCCTACAACTGTGCACATACTGAGGCAATTCTTTAACCTTCAAAAAACTGGCCACATGCTTTGGATGTGGAAGGAGTGAAATCTGCCTGTGTTTCATGAGTGTGGCTTAGGAAACACTAATGCTTATACATATTTACTGAACAGTTGTGCGTTTTCATGCTCAAACTTATAAGTTCCTAGGGCTTTAGAGACAGTTTTCAATCAATATTGAACACTGCATCTCAGCTGGGCATGGCCAGAAGTTCATGAACACTTTTATGTCTTTACAGTCCTGTGTCATTCAGAAAAATAAGCCTGTTACCAGTGAGAGAATATTACCAGAATTATGTTCTTGTACCTTCCCTACTTCAGTTTACTTTCAGACTTGTCAGTTCAATGAAATGGTACGTAATTTAGTTTAAAAGATCGTAATATGTCATCAGTTTCTAAAGAGAATTCCCTGTTGAAAACATTGGCAAATTCAGTTTAAAGGCTTATGACACAATATAGCCCTAAGGAATAAACTTTTATCTTTGTATTTCTCAGTTCTCAAAGTCATGAAGAGACAAGCAAGCATACTTGTGTAGTGGAATTCAGTTTATGAGTACACTGTGAAAAGCTCAGACTAGCTGAATAGGGTAAGTAATTCTGGCCACAGTTGAGCCTAATGCCACATTTCCCAGTAGCAGCAAGATTGTATTTCTGGGTTTGTCTATGGATGCTTATGTATTTATACAGAAACACGTAAATCTGAATATGTATTTTAACTTAAACTAATTTTTAAACACATACTTAGTCTCACATTATTGGAATACAAGAAGGATGGATGCCTAGAAGTTTGCAGTAATTTACTGAAATATAAAACTATGGGTCTGTACACAGGAAAGTGTGCTGCAGATAATAGTAATTTAATGATGGAAGCTTTTTACAAATGCCTTTGTATAATTTGTTCTGTCACTGATAGTTTCATTAAAATTTGCTATAAGGTGAATGTAAATAATGAAAAAAAATAGAAATATGATTTGACAATGAAGTTAACTTAAGGATGTTATTTCTGAAGAAAGAGACCTGGATATGCATTTTATCTTAATTTATGTTAAAGTAACTCCTGAGTAACTTAAAGTAGCGGATGCAAGTTCTGGTTTAGCTGTAGTGTGTGAGTATTTAGCCAGTGCAGTTCTTAATCTCTGCATGCAGTTTTTGGAAGACACAGAGTTCTGTTTCTATCTGGAGTTTATATTGATTTAATAGAATTCCACCTGTAGCTCAGCTGATTCTCAAACAAATAGAGTTTATATGTCTTACCATGTGCAATGTAGTTATAACAGTGTAAAATGTTGCATAAAAAGCTTTGTCATTCCTCCCTCACCCTCCACCCCCTAAATAATCAGATAATCTTCCTAAACTTCCCTTTGTCCATGAGATTCTAAAGGGCAAAGTCATATAGAATCATAGAAATATGAAAGAATATGAAATATGAAAGCATCTTAAGAGTGGTCCTTCTCTGTAGAACATTAGCAGTATTAGGAAGCCCCTTGCATGTTTTCTGGGCATTTTACTATGAAACTGGATACAAAGTATTTTCAGTTGGAAAATGTGCCTTGAAAATTTCACATTAATTTTGTATTTGTGGTAATGATTTTTGTTACATTTGACCACAAAGTATTACCAAGTAATGGTTCATAGCAATCATGCTGATATTGTTATAGAGTCACATAGTCTTTTCTGTTCCCCTCGTTTCTCTTCATTATTGGATTAATGTCTATTCTGAACAGGGTTTAGTTGACAAATTCAACACCTTCAGCCCTTTCTAGTCGATCTAAATGTCAGACCCAACCAGGCTTTTGTACAGCTATTTCCCTGGCAGCAAAATGGAGACGAGAAGGCTGCTGGAAGGTGTTCTCCTTTGGTGGGGAGAGGAATTGTTGATACTGAGTTGTGAGAGACTTATCTTCTCTCCCTACAGGCAATAATGCCTGTCTTTCATTAGCTAGGAGCTTCTGGGTTTGTGGCACTCCCTTCCTGGCAGGCATTCATGCTTAAATGAAATCTGGAATACCTCAATATTTACATTCATACTTGTAGCTTAATTCTATACATTAAAGATAAAGGAGGCTGTGGTGTGTTTGGGTTGGAAGGACACAGAATAGGAAAAAATGGCAAGAGGTTTTTCTCATCTAGAAAACACAGGAAAGACAATGTTTCTAAGAACAGCTTGTGGTTTGAGTAAAAGCTGTGGCATCAAATACTGCATACAGATTTTTCTGAAGTCAGTCTAGTATTACATTGTTCTAGTATGTGTACATGCACATAAATAATGTATATGTACTATACATATATACATACAGTCTCTAGAGGTCAGTAGAATGTAAGGAATGGGCAGATGTTCAGTTTTTCTAATATGAGACTTCAAGATGCAGTGTATCAATTGTTGCTACCTAGAAAAGATGAATATGTTTCTAATGAAATTTGGAAGTGAAGTAATTAATCAGAGTTAACAAAGAGCTGAATGAAAGAGAATCATGTCTGTCTTGTCTGTCTTGTTGCGGAAATGAGCATAAATTATTAGTTTTGGGCAAATTTGTGATAAATGCTCATTTACACTCCAAGAAACTTGACAGAAATCCAAACTATGATTATCATATTATAGTTCATTATATTGCATCTCCTTACTCCTTTTTTTTTGAGATGATGTTTTGGACTGACTGAAATAACACTCAAAATGGTCTTTTGAGACAGCATATGTGAAATGCCAAGCAAATCAGGACTACAGTGCAGGCAACACGTTTTCCTTCCATGTTTACCCAGTCAGCCTCGGCCAGCCTTAGCAAATTATTTGTGTTATCCTTGTTCACCACCTTCTAAAATGAGATCTTCTTCATGAACTGATCACTTGGGCTTGAAGGTTCTGCTTTTTTTTAAGTTGTTTTGGTAATTCCCTATTACAAGCAGCAAGTTTAGAGGTATTTTTAATATACCATGACTTGGTTTTGGTTTGTTTTCTGGGAAACTAAGCAAATGTAGAGTTTTTATCTCTGAAAGAGTTGGTTTGAGTTCTAATTTATGCTGCAAGTGAGAAGTTTTGTGTTTCTAGTGGTGTTTTGATAAATCTACCATAAAAGTCTAAACCAACTGTAATTCTGTGCTAAAGATTAGTTGAGGAAGGTAGGAAAGGCTGTTAGAGATGGCTGTTTCAAAGAGATCTGCAGTCGAGCAGGCAAGCAGGGTGTGCAGGTTTTCAATGTATTTATTATTTGTTTGATTCACAATTATGGTGTGAGTGCAGAATTTCAAATTATGTTGAAAAAATCTGCTTCTGAGCAATGAAAATGTGAGCCAGGTGACTGAGAAAGCAGATGTTTTAATAGGTGTACTGATTCTGGAGCATGTGCAAGTACATTGCTTTATGCTTCCATTCTATCTGGAGGAGAATAGTAATCTGGTTCATTACATCATGGAACTGATGTCTTTAGTTAGTGTGAAGAGAAAGATGGTGGTATCTGAGTTTACTGTAGTGGACACAGAAATAATAAGCTTTGTTAATCTGATGGCATTCTGCTAGCAACAGTTTAGTTAAGTGTTGATTCACAAAGGTGGTGAAGGCATCAGAGAGGATGGAACCTGGTGGGCTTGCTGTCTAGATTGTGCCATTGTATTTCTTTGTGTTTTTTAACATCATGTTTTTTTATCATCTTTGTAAGAAACATATGAAAAGAAAAAAAAAGACTTCTAAAACTTACTCATACTCACAAAACTTTAATTCACCAACCACTGATCGAGTGTTTTCCACCTCTAGTCCCATACTTCTCAGAAAGCAGAACTAGCAAGTATGTATCCATAGCATACAAATGATTGTTCAATTCAAGATATGATTGTGCTGCATCATGTCATGTCAATGCATACTTGCATGGGAAAATGTATTAATGTAACTTTAGCAGTCTCTGAACATAACTGCGGTTAATGTGGCTTTTAGTATCTTTGAAGCTGCCTGCAGCTGCTACCTAACCACACTGCCTATAGTGATAAAAAATAAATACATTCTGGTTTTCTTTTCCCACTGTTCTTTGAGTGTACTGAAAATTTTAAGCATTAGATGTGAGAAAGCAAAGATGATGTGAGAGTAAAGCTCAGACTTCAGTGTCTCTGCTTTTGGAGGAGCAGAAACACTATCAATTCTAAATGTCATTAAATGTATGCTTTAAACAGAAACTGTGGAGGTAATGAAAGATGTACTTATATTCATTATTATTACATTCTGATGATGATAAATAGTGACTATGTATGGTCTTCATTGAAGCCTAGTGGCTCTCCACATAAACAGCACAGAAGTTTGCAGATCAGCCTGGTCCTGGTATATGAAATTGCAATATCTGAATATATAAAAACATTATCTAAGAAGTTTAGATTATGTGTCTGCATGAAAGAGGTCTAGGTCCACAGCTAAACAACCTGCTTCTCATTCCCCATTGCTTGGGTTCCAAGCAACATGCTGCTGAGAAGGCAGGAGTCTTGTGGAAAAGCCTGTTTTCAATCCATTACAGAGACACATACAGTCCATTTGGCATTCCTTTTCATACCTCCTTATTGTTCAAAGAGTTGGCAAGGGGGCTGGTATTAAGCTAGTGGGTTCCACTCAAAGCAAATACCTCACTGAAGCATGGGATAAGATGACACTTTGGAAGGAAAGCTAGACTAAACTCAGTTTCCCTTGGACACTGCTAGATTCTGAGAGAGGGACTTACTCTGCAATTGACACCTGGACAACCACTGTTTTGCGGAATACCTGCTTGTTTTCTGTTTTAAGCACAAAGAAACTGGTATGAATGCTTGCGAGGGCAAAACTTAGTCTCAGAATTACCACTTCTTAAATGGGATTTTTTTTCTCCCCCCATCAAAAACGTGAACAAAAGAATAGCGGAAAGTGGGGGTTTAGATCCAGCAGTGCTTATGGTGGGTATTTAAGTGAGGTGTATTTTTGGTTTCAGGAACCTAAGGAGTGGATTGCATCTTGCTGTGGGAGAATAGGAAATAACTGGATACAGCAAAAATACAATTGTAAGAGTCTATCTTAAAAGGACCTAAGAAAATAGTCTGCACATTCAGCTTTCAAAAATACATAAACTGGTGTTTTAAGAAAGTAGGTGACATAATAGTGGGCAGAGTAAGCATGTGTTCTACACTCAAGGCATGCTATTGAGGAATGATGGGTTGTTTTGAATCTACAATCTGGTAGACAATCCATTTATGGGTAATCATAATACTAATAAAACATTTGTGTGAATATCTGTGATTGGGGAGAAATTAATTTCATGAATCAATTGGTCTGATAGCTTTGTGCTCACTGTTTTATCTCTTTGTGGCAAGAGGTGTATGCTTAGAGAACAGGATGAAATTGCTCACCTTCTAAAACAAATACTACAGAAACAAGAGAATTATGTGCAAACCTGAGTAACCATGACATTTGGATGTAAAGAAATCTGAAATGACAGTAATAACCAGTATCACTGTAAAATTACAAATTATTTCAATTTAAGTGATTTCATTTTTCTACACACATTTTAAAGTCTGTCACCATAAGCTGTTGACTTCATCTCGAATGCATTCTGCAGCTTTGACAGTTGTTGTGGATTTGTTAATACTAAATCAGTAATTGTTGCCTTTGAAGAGGGATCCAGCATCTTCAGCAAAAGCTTATTAAACTGTAAAATATGGATTGCCTTTACCCTAATGGCCTCTGAATCCTATTACCATCCCATTAGAGAGTGTGGGATTTTAGTAATTCTGTTGTTGTTTCCAGTGGGCAACCAGTACAATGGGAAGGGCAGGGGTTAATGCAATTCATCTCCTGTAATAGTGTAACAGTGAGTCCTTTATCATTCAATGGGAGGCTTTTCCTTAGAGCAGGGAGAGTGGCTTCAACCAGAACTACCCCTCCCCATAGAAAAACCCCACCAAAACTCACTTGAGATTTCCTTCATCACCTACACTTTGTAAACAGAATAGAAATGAATAAGTTGATAACTAAGTGCCAAGTGGGCTGCAGTCTGGAAGGATTTTCAGTTGCTGTCATTATGCCAAGAGGTATATTGAAATACCTCTTCAGTCAAGATCATTATATTTTTAATTATTTAATTGCATTGATACTGTAATATTGGGCTTGGTTTCCAAAACCATGAAATCACCTTATTCCTTTCCTCAGGAATATACAATGTGAAAAGTGTGAACCCACAATAACAAACCAAGTGGTGTACGTGGCAGGAGTGAAACTTTTGTATGTAGAGTGACAGTTGCTTCACTTGATATAGTACATCCTGCTATAGAAGTGATTTCTTCAAAGTTCACAATAGAAAGGAATATGGAGCATAAATAGTTACCAGGTGGAGTATTGTGTGGAGGTTGTGTCTGCCCTCAGTAGCGGATGAGGCCAACATGGAAAGTTCTCAGCACCTGGTATGTTTTGTTTCATGGAGGTTTACTTGACAGCTAAAGTCTGAATGATGGAGGCAGCTTCTGATTCAGATCAGGATAAAAATGGGGAAGATTTCAAACAGATATTGCAAGGGAAGCTGAGAGGGCCTGGTCAGTGTCATTTTTCAGATAAACAATATCTGATATACTGATGTGCATACCATATTGAGTTGGGATTAGTTTGAGTCATGAAAGGCTTCTAGCTAATACTTTTCATTTTAAATAAAGACACAAAGGATTGCTATTCAAGGTGCTTAGTTTGCCCTTATTTAAGAAATCAGAAAGTACTTGTAAGGATTGGAGTTTTCATAACTGTTTTTTTCTTTAAAGTTTGTGTCTGCCATAGGGTTACCTATAAATACAGTGGTTCACTTTGCTATGAATAGCTAGGAACTTGCATACAAGTAATAAGGACCAAAGAAGACAAATGGACTATTTTCTTTAAAGTGCAGTCAGTAACAGCCATGTGAGTAGCTTTTTGTGTCCTACCTGTGTTTATTTATGCCTTCCACATGTGTGATAACAGAATCTAAGAAAGCAAAAGAGACATATCTTTATAGAAGCACTTGAGATTGAGTATTCTATAAATATTAATTCCTCTTTGCAGTATTTAATTGGTTAAGTTTGTGGGACCTTGCAGTTGTTACACATGCTTGCTCATATGTGGACAGGCACTTAGATCTGTTTTCTGTCACTGGTAATACTGTGTCTTTGAGAAAAGGAATCGGGTACCTCTTTGTCTTTATGCATTCATTACTTCCAAGAATAGACTGTTACCATTGCTGATCCTTCCTATGAATGTTGGAAAGAGAAAGCCTGAATTCATATGCTTGTAAGAATTGCACCCAGATAATCTGCTCATTTAAAATATAAAATGAGGAACCAGTAACCCAATTTCCTCCTTGCAGAATAGATAGGTTGTCTTCTCTTTTACAAGAAGTAGTGAAATTTAAATGCCTTACATTATGTTATACAAGTAGGTCAGTGTTATATCAACTGATTTGTCAGGAAACATCTTTCCCCTGCTGAAGCCACCCTGTTCTTGATTTACAATGAGTACAGTCTGTATGTCTCAGTAGCTCAAAGTCTAATTGTGTTAAGTGCTGAACAAATATTTGGGAAGGTACAATCCATGCATTAGTGAGTTAATAATCTAATTATTACCTACTTAGATAATGATGTAGTATCTGAGTATTTTGAGGCTTTTCTTCTTGCTTATGAGAAATTTGAAATAAGAGGCTGCTAGCAGAAATGTGCTTGCTTTGGAAAATGACTTTGTTCTAATAAATCTAAGACTGAATTTTGCTTTAAGCATAGGACCTAGATGATAATGATAGAATGAGAGAATATATATTACACTGCTTCGTTTGATTTTTGTATTAATTTCAGACTTTGGCTACATCTTTTCAGCACATATACTTAGTTTAACACAAAATCTGTCAGTAGCAGTACTGGTATAATTCCTGATTAATTTATATACTATGAAGTATACAAACAATGGAGGTCAATAAACAAGGTTTAGCAATACATGTGTTGCAACAAATTCATTTTAATTGTCAGTTGTAACAAAGGGCAATGTTACATGACTTTTGCTCACACTTTTGCATGAACAGAGATGTGCATGATGACCATCACAAGGATAAGGAGCATTTGATTCTGCATTGTGCTGGTGCAAAGCATAGTGCATGCACAAGAGAATAAGTGTAGTGAAACGTGACCATTTGAAGACTAAATTGTTTTCAGGAAAGTAATGACCACTAAATACATGAATTATGTACCTGCTGTTTGTCTTTGGACCCTTTAGCCTTAATCCCTTTGTTTAATTCTATGTTGTGTATCTAGCAGTGTGGTTCTGGCGCTAAGCTCACGTGTACTGTACAGTTATACGTTTTTATTGCTTTCTATGATACACCCAGTTTTTAATTTGAAGCCCATGTTTCATACTGGACTCAGTTTTGTAGTGCTGCAGTTTGTTAGGGATATAGCTAGTAGATGGCCTGGTTTATAGGATGCATATCATTCCAACTGTTCTGTTTCAGACCTACTCTACTATATTTTTTGTTAACATGCTTTTAAGTTGCTGGTTTAGAATGTGCTATAAACTGGGAAGTGCTGCCATGGACTTATGGTTTTGAGGTTTTGTTGATTTGGTTTTTTGGTTGTTCTTTTGGGTTTTTTTCCAAATGTGAGTTTTATTTTCATTTAAATAGTTTGTGATTAAATTTAAACTAATTTCTTAAAAAAGCTTTGAAACAATTATATTTTCTCAGTTTGCTTTTTGCATTGAAAAGCTGACATTGTACATTTAGTACTAACATTAATCTGTCATTAATATTCTATTATTTAAACATTTGACATACGCCAGAGAGTTGGAGGGGGAAACAACAAGCAAATAAAACATTTACATTGACAAGCAACATTGGTCTCTTAGCCCAAATGTAATTATAAGAGATCTGAACCTAATAAAGCATGTAGTATTTTAATCTGTAAAATAAAAATGCACTGCTTAGGGGAAACTCAGGAAAAGGACAAGTAACTATACATAGAAGTAAAGAATTGCATAGTCATGGATGCAGTAATTTTCATGCAGGTTTAGTGGTTGGTAGTTGGACTAGTAAAACTGTTACCTGCAGCACCCATTTGTATTTAAAAGATAGATTATACCCTTTTGTAAGTACTTGGCTGAGTAATTTTGTCTGTACAGAATCATAGAATCACAGTCTGGTTTCGGTTGGAAAGGACCTTAAGATAAACCAGTTTTAACCTCCCTGTCATGGGCATGGACACCTCACCCTAGACCATGTTGCCCAAGGCTCTGTCCAGCTTGGCCTGGAGCACTGCCAGGGATGGAGCAGCCACAGCTTCTCTGGGCAACTTGTGCTAGTTCCTCACCACCCTCACAGTAAAGACCTTCTTTATATCTAACCTGAACTCCCCCTATTTGAGTTGAAACCTGTTATCCCTTGTCCTATAGCTGGGGTCCCTAAGCCGAGCATGATGATCTCTTCCTGTTGGATCACAGGTTTTGTCTTGTTCACCTTCCTTAGAAGAACTGATCTGGGAAGGATAGAGCCTTGTAATGAGAAGACAAGTGACCTCAAAGGTTGAGCTTAATATCTAAAAATAATTGGAAATTAATTAATTCTTTCTTGTAATTTTCGATACTGACATAGCATATGGGGGAGAGGCAAGAAGCTTGTGGGGTCAGGATTAGCTTTGTTCTAACTGCAGTCCAGCAGATACTTGTGTTATCTTTTCAGAAAACATCTACTTAAGCAAGTGTCAGGAGGCCTCATAGTGTGAGAGGTGTCCTCCTGACTGCTGGGTTTGAAACAGTAGGAACAGCAGTGTAGGATTGTTCAGTTGAAGAGTCCATCCTGAAAAGTTCAAGAGACATCTTCTGCCAGGGATGCTTATTTGATGCTTATTATACATTTTAAGGGTGGAAAATAACCCATTCATCTAGAATTCTGTTACTGAGTAGTGATTAGTTCTTGACTTTTTGTGTGCTTTTGGCCGGCTATGAATCCTTTCACAGGGATGTGCAGGTCATAGCCCTGACTCATGATGATCTGAATTAATTTCACATTGTGAAATGCAATATCCTTTTTGCAAAGTAGGACAGCTTTCTATGCAATCTTGTCATTGTATTTCAAGCCCGTTCTATACCACAGTATTTGTACAATGTCTTTGCAATACCTGTATATTAAACCAGAGCTATCCACATGCCAAGTCTGTGGGGTGGCACATGTAGAAGGTTTTTAATATTTATTCCTGTCCTGCCTTCGATGAAAAAAGAACTTTTCATCTACCTTAACAAAGAGCCTATCTGCATCAGAATGTCTGCTTTTTAATTAAAACCTTGTTTCATTTGTGGACGACTTTGTGCCCTGGTAGCTGTGGCATTTGTAAGTGTCACAGGTGGCAATGACTGAGGTAAGTATCTGACTCAAAATGAACATTTGAGTATTCAAGACACTTCTGACTTCATATAAGCCAAGCACTGCACATGGCTTTTATATGCTTAATGCCAATGTTCTGACCATCAGAATGCAGGAAGAGGCCTTGCTGGTTTCCTCACTCCTTTTCTTCTTGCTCTCCCAAATATTATCTTAAGCAGATGCACTGCTGCAACTCATACATCATTGTGAAACAATATTCTAGTATGTTCCACTTCCTTAATGAAAATGTCAGTACAAGTTTATATTAAACACTTACAAGATTATTCTGTGTGTATATGGAGTGGCACATATTAGAAAACATGAAAAAAGAAAAACCATGTTTATAAAATAGGAATTGAGGGAATTGGTATTTTCACATTGAAGTCTGCTAATTCAGAGCAATTATCCTACTCAACATTGTATGAAGTTAAATTCTTCTGGTGTTTGCAATACAGCATTTTCATTCTTCATTGAAATTTTGAATGCGTCTTTCAACTAGTACAGAATTAGTCTTTTTGTGTGTAAAGGCACTGGGATAATCTGTAGTTTATTTTCCCCCTCTGTACTGTTTGCTGACAATGAAGGACAATAATGTATCAGTGGCTGCTTTGGTACTCTGAAAAAGAAAACATGCAGTTGAACTGGCACTACAGTAAATGTGAAGGGAAGGTCCTCTTTGTTACTATCTTGTCTTGCATGGCTTAGTAGTAGTTTCTTCTGGTAGACATTGTTGCTGTTGTCTGAGTGGCACTCGGAGCTCAGGAAGCAGTCCTGTGCTGTGCTGGCTTTCTATAGAAGGGTAAGCTTAGAAGTTCAGGGCAGTACTGCAGTGACTGCAGTACATTTCAGTTGTATTGCTGCCAGGTTTTGTGTAATTATGTTGTGTGTTAGGTTATGGATACAATCCTAATAAAAGGTGTCCCTTGTCTCCCTAACACAGTCTAAGGAAGGGGGCAAAGCAAACATGGGCAACAGAACTACAGGTTTTTACATGTTGTGGTTGTGAGAAAAGTTTCATGGCATGTCTGAATCTGTTATCTGAAGCAATCTGATGAACTCCAGATTATTTTTGTTCTCAGACTTCATTGTCATGTCGGTTGTTTTTCTTGCCTCCCATGCTTTGGCAGTACTTTCACATGTATCCAGCTATTAACTGTAGGACCTTGCTTTCTTTCTGTGCAGGTAAACTGGATTTCACGTTGGAATAGTAAACTCATTAGCTGTTATGATTGTCTGTTCAGGAAGGTGTCTGCTTCTGAGGTGGTTTGGTTTTTATTCAACTTCTTTAACACTGAATTAGCAAAAATAAAAGGTATATTAAAACCATTAGAGAGAGCTCCTGCTTTTACGTGAGCTCAATTTTCTTCTGTGCTAAGTCTCCTGAGATCTGTAGACAGCCAGTGCCAAGATAACATTGGCACCATTTTCTTATTGCCATGGTGATCTTCAGCTCTGCTGAATACTCAAGGGAGACTATGGTATTTTAAAGCGAGTAGGATTTTGGTAATTAAAAAGGCTGGAAGGAAGAACCTTTCTGAATTCTGCCGGCTTGGGTAAATAAGGATAATGAATTATGTCTGAATAGCAAAGTTATTAGTCTGCTTCACTTGATTAGGACAGAATAATAGTCAGCTAAAAAGACACGAAGGGTCGGAGGGGGGGCCGGTGGTATCTCCATGTACCATCAGTGCTGAGTCTGAACTGGGATCTTCAGCAGCGCTCCCCACAAGAGCGCTGGGAGCAGCTGTGCCTGGCTGCATGGACACAGCACGCCCCTTTGTTAGAGGGTGCCAGGCAAGAGGGCTGCCGCCTGCTCCTCTTGGCTGTCGTCTGCACCAGGAATTAAGGACAGGAATACATTCCAGAAGATTTTCCAATTAAAGCTATTGCTTTAAAGCTGGACTCCTCCTTTGTACAGTGTTTTATCAAATACAGATTGTGTGTGTTACTGAAAGCAGTGAATATCTCTGAGTTTCTGTCGCTTTCTCTGCGGTAGCCTAGTTTTCAGCTTTGTATAGTTACAGCATGAGTCAGCACTTGGGGTTGGTTTATGATCGTTTCAGATATTCCCTCTGCTTTTTTCCCTTGGCTTTTCTTTGTGTCCTTTCTCTTTTCCGACCTTTTCAGGAGCAGCAATCAGTGTACAAAGGCAGTGTAAAGCATGCTGACAGGATGCATGGTGAGGCACCTGCTATGCTAATATGTTTGGGTTTACAAACAGAGAAATTGAGAAATCTTTGTACTCGCTTGATTTCAAGCCATTATTTCTGGTCAGATTTAGCCCTTCAGCCATAGTAGTTGTGTTTTGCAAAGCTGTGTATTGTTTTAACGTTTTTGTAAATTAGGCTTTGGCAAAGGAATAAACACTCTAAAATGAAACTTAAATTGTTTTGTGTTGAACTTTTGGGCTGTTTTGCCAAGAAATACAAATGATTTGTCAAGAAATACAAATGAATGTGTCAATTCTTTATAACAGCCTTGATTCTTCTCTGCTAACACTTCTTGTGATTTGTGGGAGAAGGGGCTATTTTTAAACCCTTTCATCATATACGAGATTTAAGTTTGTTACATTGCAAAGCAGAATAAGAAAGGATTCTCTTTCAGCGTACAGCTTAATCATGTCACATCTGAAAGATCCCCATTATGGTTATTAAGTAATGAAAGAGATTTCAGTCTGTTTTGTAGGTTAAAAACCAATTTCTTTCTCAGGCCAGATTTTAGGGCTTACTGAAGCAGAGCTCCCACTGCCCTGGTGACTTCAGCAATGTATAAATGTATTTACTTCTGTGTATGCCATTCTTTGTAGTAGTGAATTTAAAAACTTTAGGTGATCCTAATGAGTGATGTGTGTTGACTCTCTGGGAGGAAATGCCTTTTTGAGCGTGTGAAGTAGGAAACATAGAGATGTGTTGAGCAGCTTATTTCTGGAACCACTGTTAGAAATAACTCTAGTGTTTCTCCTCCCTTCAGTTCCATATTGGAGCTGTGAGGTAGATTGTGAAGAAAACAGAACAGAAAGGTATGTTATTAAACAGAAAAATAGCGTTTCAAATGGGTACATGGATATTTACTGGTTTCCTTTTTTGTATGCATCAACAAGAATAGCTGTATTCAGGGGACAGACTATTACTTCCTTCAGTGATCTTCATATTGGAGCTATGGAACCGCATCCCTACTGTGGAAGCAAACGTTTGGCAGCTTTGCATGCTCTCCACTACAGTCAGCTAATGAAGAAAAATACTGCCTTTCTGAGGGGAATACAGAGCAGGAGTTGTGCATGTGTACATACACCCACCCTTTATCCCCCAGTTCATCTGTAATCCTCCTGATTCGCGTTGGACGCTGTTGCCTGAGCCCATTCTGTGCCAGTATGTGTAACACCACAGTTTCACTCCTGGAGAGGTAGGTGGATTTGGACAGCTCTCTATCAACTCCTGAGGACACAGAGTAACTTTCCCCAAATGGTTCAGTCTCTAATTAGTGGGCACAGAGCTTTGCCAAGAAATGTATTCTGGCAGAGCTCCACTTGCACTGGGTGGGTCAGGATTCGCCTGTACTTCATATGTGATTGGTTCTGTTTGACTATAGTCCTCTAGTTTGTTTCTTATTCTCATATTAGTGTGAAATTAATATTTAGCATTGTAATCTTTTCAGATTTTTTGGTGTTGTTTTGTGGCTTTTGTTTTGTTCTTTTAATTTGGTTTAATTCTTCTTTCATATTGTTTGTTTTGGGTTTTTTTAATGTGTTTTTTAATGTTTTAATGAAAGCAGCTTTTAGGAAGATAGGAGCATGCCAGCTTGTCTAGTTATTTGCATTAGTTTTCTATTAGTTAAAGACCAGAGTCAAACTGTACTCTAAAATTACCTTCTATTAAGGAGGATAAATCTCTTACTTACCTGGCTGTGAGCAAGGATTACAGTAAATAAACAAGGAAAAGTCTCTGTCTGGTTATTTTTAGCTTAACTATACTTCTTCTTACTTCAGTTCAAGACGAGATGAGAACTACAAATAGCTTAAATTAGTCGGTAGCATTTATACCTTGTTAAGTTTCCTGCTTTGGAAAATATGCAGGAAAATGATTATATATGGTATTCATCTCTTGGCTGATGAGTTTGTTATAATTATGAAGGTAGATGTAATGAGATGAAAACATCTCTTTCGTTAGGCTCTCGGAGGAATTCCTTCTCTCCGTATTGCTGTTGGGTTAACTGTTTTCTAACCAAAGAGTTGTTCAGGCATTCACATCTGATTTTTGGGGGAGTTTCCTCAATTACTGTTTCCTCAATTACTGTGGAGGAGATTGATTGGCAGCTCTGGTATTAGCATTTGTAGGTGATAACTAATTAAATTCTACATGCACATGGGTGGATAATAAAGACCCCTTCACATCTCATTTATTAAGACAAATCTCCAGTGTAATTATCATTTTACCATTATTTAGCATGCTTAATAACTTTTTTCTTTAATCTGTTGAGTCATTTTCTGGTTCCTTCTAAAGTACAGCCTGAACTGAGGTATAAATATCTCTTCATTTTCTATGATGGTGCAACTTAATGTTTTTGTGTTTGGTTTTCTCTTTTAGAAAGTAAATTCTTGTTGTTTCAGTTTGAAGTTTTCCCACATATTTGATAATATCTGGTAAATCAGAAATTGTTGTTTTTTTTTTTGTTTTGATGATAATTTTTGGTATATGTATTTTTTTTAAGCTCCCACATTCTTTATTACTTCTGAATGTGATTAAGTAGTAATTTTGCTGGTTGTTGTATGCAACCATAAATCTTAAATTCTTTTAGTATTGTTCTCAAGTACAGTTTCAAACCGTTAACCTTTTAGACCTTGAATTGCTGTTATTCTGTGCTCTTCGAAGTCCTCCCTTCCCAGAGGATTCTGATTGGATGTTTTTTTCCATGTGTATTTATTTGTTAGTAATGTGTATGTTTGTATGCAGTTGTCTGAATGTAATCTCTGTGAGTCCTTGTGTTTGAGAACTGGTTATGATGGCCTTACTTTCATATGAGGAGAGATCCAAACAGATTAAACTGAGACTAGCAAAAGCTTTCTGTCATCGTGGTTGATCAACTGGGAACATTTTTATGATAGGTTTGCATATATATATTAGTTAGATTCTTGCAGTTTCCACCTGTCTGTGTTTCTGTTTTCCTGCAGTTTGGTTGGGTTTGTTTTGTGTCTCCTGTGTTGCTTCTCCAGTCTTTTCTTTGAAACTCAGCTGCTTTCTTATTCTTTATTTTCTGGGCATCCACAGCTTAAAGTACAGCAGAACAGATGTTCTTCCTTTCTGTCCCATGTCTATTGTTACTGTACCTTCACAAAGGTTTGTTTGACTTTGATGTGGTGTACTGATTTCTAAAGGAACACAGGCTTTGGGCATATCTTTCAAATGTAGAGGTGTTTAGCTTTCAAGGAAAGAAATGGCACAAGTTCTTCCTTCACAAGAAATCATATTTTCTCTTAACTGTATTCCTGGATGCTGCTATCACATTTTTCTGAGGCTTCCCAGCTATTTGGCCTGGAATAAATCGGTTTTGTCAGTCTTAACTAAGTAGATATTTAGTCATTATTTACCTTCTATGCTTATAGTAATGCCGTAGCACAGTTTGCAGCCAAAGTCCTTCTGGCATAGAAGGTATGTTAACATTATTCAGAGCAAGTTGAGATCATTACCTGATCCAAATTTTAATTAAAGATATGGTCAGCAGAAAAGCAGGAGACATTTAAAGAGCTGAGCTGAGTGTCCTGGTGGGCTTTTAGCTTTTCGTATGATACAGCCATTCTTGGGCTACATTAATTTCTAAATAAAATAGGAATGGTATCTACTGGGTTTGGTTTTTTGACTTTCCAACCTCCCTTTCCCTTAGTCCTTAAGTCTCTCTTCGTGTGAAGTGATGATATGCCATAGAAAAAGGGAGAGAGTAGTTTTTCTGTGGTCATTAAAAAGCTAAACATGTATTTTCTTTACAATCATAGAATGAATGTCCACTCAGAGATAATGCACTTAAATTATGTGAAGGTTTTATCAACCAGCTCAGTGGTGCTCACAGTTTGGGATCAGAGTGGGAGCCCTGAGAGTGCCTTTGCAGTAGCAGAGGTCTCCTCAGCTGTTGTCAGTTCAGCTGGGGCTCTGGAGGAGGGTACAGATTAAAAGGATGTAGCATCAATGTTTGTGAACTATCTCATCTCTGCAGTCCTTGAAAACAAAATAAATTGCCAATAGGACTGTGGTGGATGTAGTTGTGAGGGGAGCTTTATGCAGGGCTGCCCACATCACTCAGGGTTTTGTAGCAGGCGAAAGATAAGAGTGGTTGGGTATATTTCTTTTTACCTTATTGCAGCTCCTTTCTGCCTTTTACAGGCAATTTTCTTACAGACTTTGGGTTCTGTCAGTAAATAGTCAAGATTTAGGATGGAGGTGTAGGTGTGCTGATTTGTGTTCTGCCTCGTGGACAAAATCATGTTTCTTTAAGTGATAGAAATAATATGACCTACCTATTCATTTTGGGTTATTCTATAAAAGACTTTTTGTTTCAGTAGGTTGTTACTTCACAAATGCCTTTGGTATAACATTGCTCTCACATTTTGCATTAAGATACCAAACTAATGTCTTTAAATCCCTTAGTTGCTGAAGAGCAAATTTTTATGTAAGTGACTGAAGATATAGATAACTTATGTAAAATCCATAAGCGTCTAAATCTTACTGATGTGCTTATATTGAGTGTTGGCATTAAAAAATAATAAAATGAGAAAAAAAAGGCACAGTTAAGACTCTGAGGCTGCTATACTGCCAAAAAAGCTCATAATGTGCTCCTAGATGACAGGTTGAGCTAAAACAGTTACCTGTTCTTTGCACTTTATATCACAGAGAGTAAAGGTTCCCCTTTTCTCTGTATTTCTGAAGCTTTTGTTTTCAGAGACTCCCATTTACTCAAACCTACACGGTGATGCACAGACATATTTTGTAGATCTGTCAACTTAATCTTTCAGTCATTATTCCACAGTGTGTTTTCATTGCATTTTAAGGTGTTCTTGTGGCAAAAGTCCTTGGATTGTTAAATAATTCTTCATTTAAGTCTGTGAGGACCTGATGTGCTGGGGTTTACTGTAAGTCTGCATTTCTGAAAATCCAAATGTATATTGTTGGCTATCTGTGCAACTTTTGCTTCAATGTGTCTTTATTGTTTTAGTTTAATTTAGTATTTGGTAGCAAGGACATTTTGCAAGAACCTTTAAGGAGTCCTTTAAATAAGCTGAATGCTGTGAAAACCAAGCCATTCACAGCCAGTAAAGATGAAAATTTCATTGGAGAGCTCTCCTGTCCCTGCCAAAGTGACCTTGGTTGGTGGAGAGATGACAGAGTGCTTTCCTGGCTGTGCCTGACAGCAGTGCAATAGCAGCACATTTGACAAATCGCTCACATTAAAATGGGGGGCACTTTCGGCAGCACCAGCGTCCCTATCCATCAGTCCTGATTACTACACAAACGTCAGCCATGGCACAGAGCACATTTGTCAGAGGGAGTAAAAAGCAGTTGTTAGTAAGAGCACTACCTGTCATAGTAATGGACTAAAGCTTGCTTCGTTCTGACTTGCCCAAGCCAGCAGATTTGCAAAATGGCTAGCCCAGTACCTGGAGAAAACACTTTGCTTGTGGAGTGCAGTGGGATAATTAAACAGGAAGAATTAAGAACTTTAGATATGGATGTTTGAAAAGCATGTTTGAGAGAAAGTATTATACAGGTTGTTTAATGCAGTAGGTAATCAAAGTGCATACCACAAAAATTATTTGGCATGTTAATTCAGGTGGGTTTGGGGTTTTCATGGTATTTCATGGTACTTGAGAAACTTAGGAATTCATTCAAAAGTGTAAGTAACTGAAGGATTGGATAGGGATTGGTATTTTCAACCATACCTACTTAATTCTGTATCTTTCACCATCTTTCTTGAGGGTTCCCAACCATTTGGAAGTTAGAAACTTTATCATAAAAGGTAGATTTGGTTATCATAAAAGAGGAAGTAAATATGAAACTGATTTATTTCATTGGAAAATGTCTATGTTTAGTTATAGTGCTTGTCTAATTTTTCCCAGAAAGGCATTTTGAATACTTATCTATGTAATTCAGCTTTAGATATGAGCCTGTGCTGCTTTGGTTTTCACCTTTAGTCTTGTTCAAAAAGTGAGTTATCCTTCTTCAACAGAGGTGGGAATGAATCTTAGTAAAAATGAATGCGTGTAAGCGTGAACTCCAGTACATTCCGAGCACTGTAGATGCTCACAAAAAGCTACATTTGTTTTTTCAATTGCACATAGAATCCTGTGTGGGAGAATTTCTTAGCTAATAGTTGGCTTTTTGTGGATGGCTAAGCTTGCATTCTTTGAGGAAGAGAAAAGGAAGTTTGTCTGAAGTAGGAAAGACATTAGTATTTCCGTAGGTCTCCTTGAGATACTTCTGACTTTGTGTTGTGGATTAGAAGCTCAGTATACAGGAATCATTATATACAGTGGTCCAGCCAACTGAAATCTTTGAATATTCACATGTAGTTAATTGTTGTGTATGTATTCTGTTTTGAGCTTAAACTGCTCTTCTGATAAACAGAAACTATTGGTTTCTTACATTGCACAACAAACTGGGAAATCTCTCATCCTTCTTCCAGTACTTCAAGTTACATTTAGAGCATTCGATGCAGTGCAACATTTGCTACCAAGTTGAAACAATGGGGAGATAAGTTTGAAATGTGAGCATTCTTTTTGGAGATCTCTAAATAAACCCAAACCACCTCCTGGATTGTGAGTGAGTTACTTGGGCACGTCATTGCTTTATTTCTTTACAATCCTCCTATTTTGGGGAGTATAGCATGTTTATTTTCACTGTCATCATGAAATTAAGAAAGGTTTACTACAATCTTTAAAAGCTGTTGTGTTGTGTTTCAATATGTAACACTAGCTCTGTTTTTAGTTGCTGAGATTCCACTAAATTGCACTGTTGTAAGCCTTTCTTGCATCTGCAAGCATGTGGTAGCAATTCTGTACCAAAGCAATGTGTGTATTTTAGTGTGAAGATCCCATTAAAATTAGATCTTATCAGTGAAATATGATTACCAAAGTTTATTTTGAACCTGTGAAATTAAGTGAAATATTATGTAATTCTCACTTTATATCCTGCTATGATTGAAAGTGTCTTTTTCTGTGGTTTTGCATTGACAAACCAATGGCTTGAGGAGATGAGTATTGCTTGCATTATCATAGCTTTAATGCTCTCCCAGTCTCCTTAGCTTGCTTTTCTTCTGAGGAGATGTATCTAGTTGTATCTGTATTTGCATTAACAAATATAGGCCATGTTTAGTTCACCAAGCTTTATAAAGAATGTCTCTAAGTTATTTATTATTAGAATTTGTACACAGCAAAGAACATATGACTTATGTTCACTGAGCTCATTCAAATCTGCAGTTAGCTCTTTGATTTTAATCTTCTTCCAACACGGTGTGAAAAGTCAGGTTGGTTTTAAATTTTCTGGAAAATAGAAACTTCTGTAACATTTCTCTGCCCAAAACATACCAGTTGGGGTAAGAAATGACATTCCCAGTTGTTCCATCATTATTCAGCATGGACCTGGAGCGGTCTGTCAGGTTCTCTGATCAGCTGATGCCTTAGCAAGGTAAGGTGGAGTTTGCAACCTGTAGGCATTGTTGGGAATTCTTCTTTCTTAAGACAGCATGGAACCATTTATAAGGCAAATTCTGGCAGGCTGTCAGGAAATCTGTTGGAAATAATGAGCTCTGACAGCTGGGTTTTCCAGCTAACTCTGATCTTCACCAGTGAACTCCTTTAACAATATCTTTACTGCATTCCAGTGCGTATCAGAATACAATTACAGGGATGTATGAGGACCAACTAACTTGATTATTCTGTGAACTGTTAAAGAAGCACTGAGATTTATAGATTATAGCATCATTATGTCTCCAAGGTTCAGAAGGGAGGGGTGGTGTCAATAGGCCATTTCAGAGGCTTTTAACATTCACTAGTGCAGCAAGGAAGCAGGTTGACAGTCTACACTTGGAGTTTTCTTAATGTCAAGTGTTTGCATGGCAGAATATGAGTAAAGCTATATGAAACTGGTGGAGGAGAATGCTATGTAAAATAGTAGGATACTTAAACTGCTGCAGTAATAGGAGGAATGTTTTCAGGTACAAACCTTTGTGTTAAGTTGTACTTCATCTTACGTATAGTTTATGGGTATCGTTGCTTCCATACTTCTTCCCAGTTTTGCTTATGCTTCGTGTATTTGCATGCTCTGCATAGAATGCAAGTCAGATCATCTATTTGCACATGTTTTATGTGGATAAACATGTTGTTTCATTAAAAATCCTCTCTTTGGCACAACCAGCCATAGTGTACTAAAACTTGAGAGATTACATTCATTCAGATGTCAAAACTGGAGAATCAGGCCTTAGCTGATCTTCCTGACTCTTAATCCATACATATGTCTGCTTGTTCAGACTTTTCCATTTATATTAAAATTTCAGGGAGACAGGAAGATATTGGATGTGTCAGAGTTCATTGCCAAAAATCGATACTTTGTAGAGGACAAGTCCTTTTTTCAGTATGACATGTTTTGAGCAAACACTAGTAGAATCATAAAGGTTTGCACAGTTCTGTTTGTACATCACTTTGTTGCTTCCTTGAAAGGAAGGTTCCTTTCTTGGAGATGACATTATTTAGTTCAGAACATTCACTTGTCCTTTATCTTGCTAGTGTACTTCTCTTTTGGTAATGGGCTGCCTGAATATAGTGGAACAAGAGTATAGTCTCTGTAACTGAATGAGTTCAGCTCCTCATAAGGTTTTGATGAAAAATCCTGCTTATGTACAAAACTTCATTCTGTGTTTGCAGTACTCCATAAAGGGCTATTAAAACATATAAAGAACATTTGAGACATTCCAACCAACAAGTATATTCTCTAAACTATTCATATATTTGTCCTTAAGTCACATTAAATAGTATAAGTTTATGAACATGGTGAGTTAGGGAAGATGATAATGTTTTCTTTGTCTTGCACAGGTTGACATACCTCATTAGATAATAGATTTTACTTCAAGGGCGTAAATTGTTTTTTAAATCTGCGTTTTAAAATGTGTGTGTATGAAGGAATTTTGTCAAATGTAAGATTTAGTGACAAATTTGCTCTATTTTATACTGTTCTAGTTCAAGCTTGAAATTATATTTTGTTTAGAAAAGGGTAGGGAGAGGCAAAGAGATCTACAGATGTGACAATTGCTTGAAGTAATGTTTTTAGTGATGGAAAAGACAGCAATTCCCCAAGGAAGGAAAAACAGCCTTGCAGTTATTTTATTCTCTGTATGTACACATCTGAACAGCTGGAGAGAAGCTTGAGTTGGGAATCATCACTTTTGGTGATGAATGTTTTGTCTTTTATTTAGCTCTGTATTTTGAAACTGCTGCTCACTTGTCAGTATCTTTGCATTTGTTTTATTTTTCTCATGAGAAACTATGGATTCTACTTTTACCAAGACAAAGAGAATATTCCTGACTAAGTGAAATTAAATTTCAGTCGAATACTGACTTCTGAAATATTTAGAATTATTATTTTGCTCATCATTCCTCTGTTGTAACTTTGATGGATGTCTGGAAATGTGCTAAGATGTCCACTGCTGTGATGAGGTATTTGGCAGCTATTGTGTCCTTAACATTTGTCATTACTTAATTTTTACTGAAACAATAAAGAAGATTCTATGCAAAATATACTGAAACAAGTTTCACACAATTATTCAAAAAAAGAGACTTGTGACACTTCTATATTTATCCTGGAATGGGGTCTAAGATCACTAAATTTCAGTTATTTTTTCTGAAAACAGTAAGGAGATAAAATGTGATATTTAGCTCAATACAGTAATATTCCGTTAAGGATGCAGAATTACCTCTATGCTGGTTGCTTTTCTCATCTGTTCCTTACTCTTTGTTAGTTCTTTTCCTGACTGTGTTGTGAGTTTATGGCGAAGAAAAAGGGCACCTGTAATATTTCTCTCTGCTGCAGATACACAGTAGTAGTAGCTCTTAGTTACAGAGCTTGCTGAGTCTGTATTGTGTCAGTGGTGAAGTCATCTTTCCACTGAAGTAAATGACAAACTTCGGTAGATAAGAACTTTTCATTCAGTGAAGTTGGATATCATGGTGGAAGACTGCGCTTTTGCCTAAATAATTCCTTTTGGGCAAATACTCTTAGCTGCTGCTTAGATTTGGCCAAGTGTGGCTGTAGTGGAAGGGTGCTGGTGTGCAACTGGAGTAATGGAAAAGCCTGGAAATGCACTGTACAAACTGAGGTTACTGTTTATGAGCAATGCCAAACAGAAGGTAACACGATCAAGAGCTGATGCCTGAGCTTCTCTGCAGAACTGTAGTAAAGGGGCAGGTACCATAGGTGTACCAAAACCACTGCAGGGTGGCTTTGCTGTTAATGTGAAGTCATGACTGTGATTCTTTCGGTGTAAGGTATTGCCTTTAATAAAGGAAGATACTCTATTTTTGTGAAGTCTGCTGTAGCTCTTATGCTGCACATACCTCTTCTGGAGATTGCTCCGTGGATGGAAACGACCAACAAAAATACATTGCTCCTGCTTTACATGTAATTGCAAATGTCATTCTAACTGAGGTATGCCAGGTGAGTTAAAGGAGTTGTGTGAGCAAACTATGACCAAAACCAGCTTGGAATGAATGCTTTGGTTTTGTTTTAACATGTCATAAACTAGTGAGACATAAGAAATCATAAAAGATACAGCTCAGTGCAGGTGTGTCTCTAAATGAGCATTAAGGAAAGAGGGTGATAGATGTTTTTGCAGATGTATGTCATTGGCTAACAGATAACATCAGTTTTTCTGAACTCTTGTTGAAAACATAAGCATTCACAGTTTAACTGTGACAACAGCAGAGTATAAAGTGAATACCTCCCAGCTGGGAAGACTTGACTGAGGTAGCAGAGTGGGGCAAGAGGACTTCAGATTGACTTATCTGAGACTCTGGATTCTGAAATGACACACTTAATCCCTATGGGTAGGGTACTTGGCAGTGCGGTTTACATACTCCCCCCTAGTAATCTGAAAAGTAGCCATGACATTGACTCCAGAGGGAGTTGCTTGGCAGGTTTCCCTGTGTGTGAGAGGGAAGGTGCTGTAATTAGTGACAATGGAATGTGGAGCAGGAATACAGAGGAAAAGGATGAATTTTATTAAATTAAATGTTTTCATCAATAACTAAGCAACGAACCACATGTAACTCTATGTATTAATTATGGAAAATATTCATGCTTCTGCAATACACTTCCTGTGTAAATACTACTAACAGGAGTAGAGAGTGTTATGTTATCTATAGATTTATGTATTTCATAACATTGCTATGAGATAAATGCATATGAAAAACGGATTATATAATTTCTGTTCCTTTTATTTCTCTCAATACTTTTTATTTCTCTTTGAAAAGGAGAAAATAAGCTTGAGGCTTTTTGCCTTTCAGAAATGCACAGCCCAGGTAGTTGCTATGTGTATTAAGTGTATAAGTGTTAAAGGAGTGGTTTTGTTTGGTTGGCTGGGGGGCTGTTTTGGATTTGGGGTTTTTTGTTTTACTTTAGGGGTGCTCAGGAGTACCTGGGTGTTTGTAAATAATGTTTCTCGTGACCGAAGTCCTTATAATACACCGTAACTCATGACAAAAGCTGGCAATGATTTTCATGGTAGGAAAATAGAAATGGCTTATGAGCCAGTTTAGCATTAAAAATAGATTTGGAATTTGAGGGCTGCTAAAGCTGTGGTAGTGATGTCATTGCATGTGTAGTGCAATACTCATCAGCTTTTCTTTGTTTTCCCTGAGTTTTAAATACAGAGTTCATTTTGTTAAAGTAACATCTGCACGGCAGGCCATGTATTTTTATGATGATTATTTCACTTCCCAGGCTATATAATGCTACCCAAAGGCATGCTGTGATAACCCAGGAATTCACTTTTTACATCCTGTTGTTTCTGAATAACTAGATGAACTAATAATAGCTTGAATGTATATCAAAAGTGTGTTTAGGTTGAGCAAAGTAATGGTATTTTCATATTTTCTTTGAATATTTTAATTTGTGAATTAGGGAAATAAATAATAGCAAGGAGGTTATATAGCGGGAGTTATGTGAGCTCCTGATGTGCAGACTGGGTGTACAGCACAGTAGGAGAAAGGAGCTTTACATCTGCTATAGGACTTTTCAGTGCAGTAGAGTTGGGGTCCTCATCCTTCAGAGAAAGTGTCAGGTCTTTATTTTTGAAAATAGCTCTTGAAATTAGGCTTCTATAGGTGAAAAATAAGTGGAATCAAGTACCTATTTTTTTGTTGCGTGCTCTGAAATCATCATTATTTGCACAGTGTTACTCTGCAGATGGAGACTGACACATTTTTATATATCTAGAAGGTGTTAAGAAAGAATCAAGTTACATACAATATATGGTAAAAACCACAGTGTTTAAGCCTAGGCTAGCCTCTGGGGTAGCGTGGCTTGTAATAATTGCATAGTGTTGCTTATTTGTACGTTCAGAACCTGTGTACTCTTCAGGCAACCCCTTCATCCCCTCCTGAGAAAACAGAGCAGGTAGTGCACATGGAACATCCCTGTCTCAGTTCTGCACCTGACAGTTCAGAATCTGGGATTGCCCATCCAGGCCAAAGGTAGTGTTTTACCATCACAGCAAGTACTACCCAAATCTGTGACAAATAGGATAGTACAGAATAAATCCATAACACTGTTCTCTGAGTGTACTTACAGATGTGTAGGGAAGCTTTTCTTAGCATATTCCCAAAAAGGCTGTTGTCTGTGGCTTTTGGAAGGATGCATTCCTCTTCATTTGGTCTGTTAGGTAGCAATTTAAAACTGTGGCACATCATCTGTTTCCTTGTCCCTTCATGAGAAGCTTGACAGGTGAAGGGGAGTGGGGATTGCTTCCCTTCTATGGCTCTCTAGCAAGTCCCATTTTTCTTCATGTTTTTCTGAAACACTTCTTTTTCACCTGAAAATCTCTATGTAAGAACTGTCATAAATAATATTTATATCATAATACACCATTCATAGATTATTTTTGAACGTGGTGCATGTTTGTGGTATGCACAATCAAAATGTGTGCTTGGATTTTATTCCCTTAGAGTTTGATCAGATCTTTACATGTTGATTTCTTGGGTGATTTTTGAAAGACCTGTTGTTAATTTAAACTAAATCAATAAATAAATACAGTCTCCATACCACAGTGTCTTGTGATAACCAGTTTGTAGTCCTTACGGATAGAAATGCTCTGTGCTATCTTTCAGGAATGACTTTTTAGTCCTGCCTTGGGCTAGGCATCTTTTCATTGTCTTTTCATGGTGAAGATTAAATCACTGTAAAACGTATCATTTGGTACACGATGTCAAAATTCTTTCTGAGAAAACCACATCCCTTTTAGCTAAGGAAACAAATCTGAATTGGTTTTTAATTCGCTCATAACAAATCTATGTTGACTGTTCCTTATCTTCATTTCTTATCTTTAAGAAATTCATGCTTAACATTTGGTTCCCTGTCATTTGATATCAGAGTTAAGCCAACAGGTCTATTAATTTTCTTTTTCCTCCCCTACTCCTCCCTTTGTAAAGGCAGATATTGCTTTGTGCCCCTCTGGGACATCCTCTCTGAGTGTTCTGAGATGATCACTAATTGGGTAGAGATTTCCTCTGGTTTATTTTTCCTCTAGCATTGGAACTGAAAGCTGTGGGCTCGATTCCTATTACTCTCTGTGTGACTATGTCTGTGATGCCCAAATACTCTTTAACTCATTGATTTATTTTTTAAGATATTCTTGTATGCAATTTTAAATGGTAAGTTTTAACTGTAGTGAATTGCCTTTTTGAAGAAAATGCAGAATTGATGTTTAATTCATGCAGGTTTAGGACAACTTTGCTTCTTCCCCCACACCTCTTTATATTTAAGATTATTTCCCCCCCTCCCCCTTACAGTTTCTGGCTCATGTTGTGCTTTACATTTCTAATGATGAGGATTAAAAGTACAATGTATAACCTTACTCTTATTAACAGAAATAGCATAAAAGACACCACTGAAACCCAGAACAAATTAATGTGTAAGTTGTCAAGATTGAAAAGGGGCTCCGTATTAGAGTTCATAACGTAAGGGTGAATGTATCATTGTTCTCTTACGGCTGCTGACTTGATTTGATGAATATACAATTAAAACAATGGAAAATAAGTTTTTTGGACATTCTTCACACATGTGAAATTCTATATTATCCACAGAGCTTTTGTTTGTCCTCGTTGAAAACTATCTATATCATAAGGATAACTTTAATGAAAGAAAACTGTATTTTTAATTTTTTTAGACAAGTACAGAACATGCAAATTTAATCTGGTGATTAAAACACTTAAACATGCACCTATCTTCCTGTGTGAATATCCTCTGAAATGAGGCTTCTAAAACCTTTGGCAAGGCCATATGAACAAAGAGGTTTTTCCCATTAACTAAATAGTACTTATGACTCTGTTAAAGTGAACATGCATGCAATATCCTTGAATTTATGTCCTTATTGCTCCCATTTTTCAAACTTCAAGTATTAAAGGCAAAGTGATCTCCAGGCTTTAGAGTAAAGCAAAAGAAGCCTCTCACCGTAGATATGATTGCTTCCATTGTATTTGTCTATCCAAACAGACAATTCTGAAGATATGTAATACAATGCAAAGGAGCAGAAGTTAAAAATGAAATAATTAAGAATCACACTTGTGTGGTGCCAGCTGTACAGTAATAGTTTTATGCTCATATTTACAGATGTGTACTTACTGGTTTTTAAGGCTTACAGTTTGTAATAAGCTTTGCATGCAGCTTCAGTGAGGTGTTGCGTGATTCAGTTACCTGTCACACTGTACTTATTACAACTTGAAAGTTTTTACCTTTCTTTACCTTTTTTGTATGGATACTGGCACTGTAGCCTTTAAAAATGTTCTCAGCAATACTCAGGTACTTGATGAGTGCCAGTTAGGCTTTGAGGCAGCATTTTTATATGTACTGAATAAGCCTAAATTATCACCAGGTCTTATAAAAAGAATCTGTTGCTTTTATTCCATTAAAAAATCTTTCAGGATAATTACAAGGGAAATTTAAATCACCTTTACTGGGCTTGGCAGCATGGGGTTTTTGTTTGTTTGTTCATTAAAGCTGTTCCCTATGGAAGTGTTTACATTAAACTCTTACTCTGGGTTTTAAAGTCTGACAGTTGTTGGTAATTCTATCAATCCATGTGCAAGCTTGTAAATCCAGTCCCTGCACTAGCATTCTTCTGCAATACTTAAAACCATCTGAATGTGATAGTGATTTCTGTGTGATTTTCCTCTCAATTATTGTTTTTGAGTTAGTCATGTTCATAATAATTAATAAGGGCTCTGAAGTGTCAGTGGCAAGAACAGACTTCTGAGTAAACCAGTATTTTATCATATGCATTCATGCAGCTCCTTAAGCTATACTGTGGAATTTCCTTTTCTTGGCCTATTGTTTTTTCTTGCATGGTTTAAAGTTGTTCCCCATCCATGCCAACAGCACTGCATAAGGCCATGGATATTTTCCAGAGTGTTTTGATTAGAACATGAAAATAGACAATCTGTAAAGGTCCCTTACAACCCAAACCATTCTAAGACTAGTTATAATCATAGATTAGTTAGGGTTGCAAATGACCTCAAGATAATCTAGTTCTAACCCCCTGCTATGAACAGAGACACTTCACACTGGACCATGCTGCTGTCTGAAAAGTGCTTTCAGTTGTGAGTCCTCATCTCATTTCTGTTAGCAAAACATGAAAGACTTCAGGAAACCACAAGGCAAGGAAAAAGGCTTCACTCTCCTGAGACAGGCTTACTCCCTTATGTCTTAGTGTCAGCATTCAGGAATGCTTACACTCCTAGCAAGAATCACCTGCGTGAAAGAGCACTACTGTTTATTTTAATCCCAGATTATAACATCCTAAATGGGATACAATTCACAGAGGTACATGAATGACCACAGAGTTGTATAGACTTCTGCAAATCTTGTTACTTCTTCATGACTGACAGATGTTCGGTGGTGAAGGAACTTGTCATGCCGACTGAATTCTAGAATCACTGTGTCTTTTGGAAGAGCTCAAATGTCATTGTAAGGAAATAAACAGGAAGATGTACTACAGAGAAGCAATATCAAATGAAAATTGGCTAAGAGGATATAAATGTAATTAGTGAAACACATTTTCATGACTAGTAAAATTAGCACCCATTTATACGTGTTATACACTTGAACCCTTGTTGACACCTGAGGCTGGGAAAATATATCTGCTAATCAAAACATGTAATTATATCCTATGAAGCTGAAGTAACATACTGAATCCTTGCTCTTCATGGTGTTAATGATTTGGGAAACTCATTTACCTGATCACCTCAGTTTGTCCTCTCTTGCTGTATTTCTGTTCCCAAAATAGTAAGGTCAGGGACATGCAAAAGCAATTAAACATTAGATCTATGGAAGAGCGAACATTGCATAGATTGTTAGATAGTATTGATATCATTAAAGAAGGTTCTCTTAACAGTGTGGGGAAAAAGCCTCTGGTTGTAAAATAAACAAAGCAAGAAAAAATAACTGTTAACTTGCTGGAGAAGTAAAATTCCTACAAACCTTTAGTGTAGCTGGGGAGTTGGGAACTTGTAATTTCCTATTGTCATGACCTGAAGCAGCTGTCTTCACAGTGCATATCTACATTTAATTGAAGATGATGAGTGTCTGATGTGCAAATCATAAAGGAGAAAAAAGTACAAGTGGTTGGTTATGTGGGGGTTTGGGCCTGAGCAATATTACTGTGGAAAAATCGGATATAAAAGATGCTTACTAAGTTTAATGATACATTAACAGAGTAATTTCTTTCGTTTTACAGCTGAATTGTAAGGTAGCATTGTGGAGATGTGAGAAATGAATAATCCTCATGTAGAAAACCAATATTTTTAGTCTGCAAATAGTAAAGTATGTTACTGTCAATGAAAAGTACGCTTGCTGTAACTATCAATACAGTTCTCACATCTTTTGATTTGTGTTTGTAGTTAGCACAGATTAGAACTCGGGATGCGGGGACAACGGAGGGTTGTAGATATAACTGTTTGAAAATGAAAACCAGAAATTAACAGATTCACAATAACATTAAAATCTTTATCTTCAGTTCTTGCAATTCAACAGAACCTTCAGGCTTGTTAAATTATAAAGGTGATTTTAAAAGGAGAAATGCTTCTGCTATAGGACAGATGTTATCCATCTTGATTATGCAGCTCTGGAAGGTATGTCTGAATAACCAGTCCTGAGTATTCTTTTTAATCGCCCTGGGTTTATGTATCTAGCAGTCTTAGATGAACTGAACAAAAAGAAAACAAGCAACGCTACTTTGCCTTTCCTCATTTGCATCATTTTTAGACTAACATTCAATGAGTACATATTCTTTCATCTTCTGAAAGCCAAGGTAGTAAAAATTTGAAACTGAATGAATATAGTATACATACTGTTCTGGCCACAAGGTCATGTGAAGAACATTGTAGCATGAAAATGCATTAACTAGTACAGACGCATTAAAATATTTAGTTTTAAGGTGTTTCTTCACTGAAAATGAGCAGAAAATTTACTGTTTTTAATATTTGAAGGTAGATTAATTCAGTGTGTCACAGTTCATTTAATATAATCTTCCTTCTTACCCTACTTTCATGTAAGTGAGACTTCAGGAATATTTATGTGTTGTATTTGCTATATGCAATGTAGTTGCTGTCCTAGATTTTCCTCTTAGATCCATTAATCTCATTTTTAAGTGAAGACTTGGGAAGCATCATAGATTTTCTGGGGAAATCCACAAATAAAGTTCTCAAAATTATATTGAAAACTTCCTGTACATTCCTTCAAATAAAACTGGGACAGTCTAAATAAATAGAACTGACACAATAATATGTAATACACTGTTGAATCTGTATTTATACATAGTCTAGCGTGTGAATGTTCTGTTACTTATTACAGTTGCAATAGATAAACAATAGTAAGTGTTCTTTCAGTATATGCTAAGATGGGATGTATTTTAAATCCCATGTGTAGGTTGTCAAAATTACTCAGAAAGGCAAGGTGTTACTTCAATATCAAGAAGGTTCCACTTCTCCATTTAAAGAGTCATTAGATATGATTTTTTTGGATATGAATTTAAAACTTTGTGGCCATTTATATGTTTCTTACCTCAAAACACTGACGTGTTGTGGAGTTGTCCTGGTTTGAGCAGTAGGAGTCATTTTTCTCCTCCTTGGTAGCTGGTGCAGTGCTGTGTTCTGACTTTCGGGCTGAGAACGGTTGCTGATAGCAAGTATGTTTGAGTTACTGCTCAAAGGTTTGGTTTGTCCAAGGCCTTTTCTGAGCTCATGCTCTGCCAGGGAGGAGGGGAGGCCGGGAGGAAGCAGAGACAGGACACCTGACCCAGGCTAGCCAAAGAGGTATTCCATACCATAGCATGTCATGCCCAGGAGGTAACCGGGAGAGACCCAGAAGGGCTGGAGCTCTGGGGGGATGGAGGAGGTATCGGTCGGTGCTCGGTCGGGCAGGGTGGGGTGAGTTATGGGTCGGTGGCTGGTGAGGTGTTGTATTCTCTTCACTTGTTATTTCCTTTATCATCATCATTATTATTATTGGTGGTAGCAGTAGTGATTTGTGTTATACCTTAGTTATTAAACTGTGCATCTCAACCTGTGGGGGCTACATTCTTTGGATTCTCCTTCCTAACTCTCCAGGAGTCAGGGGAGCAAGGGGGGGGAGTGAATGAATGAGCTGTGCAGACTTGGTTTAAACCACAACAGGAGTCTAAACACCTGTGTAATGAGGGGACTTTCTTGGATGTTCAGAATGTAGGAGCAAAGCAACAGGGATTTGATGGAGTCAGTGGAAGTGGCTGTCTAGAACTTTCTAACACAGTGGATGGAGATGTAGGCTCAGTCGCAGGCCTCAAGTTCTCTTCATAGTGAATCATTGCTCAACACAGCCAAGGGTTGTTCATGCTTGGTGACATTTAAATGTAACATTTTTTTCCTTGCTGTATCAATTTACATTACCCAGTCAGGCAAGGACATTTTTTTTAGCAAGGATTTTTGTATGCTCTATTCTGCAGATTAAATGAACAGTGTCCAAAGCACAGGTTTAATGCACATAATTCTGCTCCTAGCTTGTGCTTAATGAAGCAGTTTTGCAACTAACACACTTGATTTCCTCACAGATTTAGGGAGTGGTAGATCTTTTGGATGCTGGCCATTCTGTCTTGAGTTCACTCCTTCAAGTTAGGTAGACAAGATCTCCCTGTGAACATAGCTCTTGAGCACTTATTTCTCTCTGCTGACTGTAGAGAATAGGGAGTTTGGCTTCACTGTGAAGAATTTAGGCATGGGCTAAGTGTCTAAGCCAGGTAAACAAAATCCTACCCATAATTATTTTTAGTGCTGGGGATGTTGGCCAGTAAGTAACAGCTTTAAAAGGGTTTTGTCAGTGTTAGCTTGAGAAAGGAAAAGTCATAAAGATAAGCTTTGATATATTTGTTTTTCGAAAGGCTGCTTTCAGCTGTGACATCGCTTACTTGCACCTTTCAGAAGTAGTATGTTCCACCTTGTAGCTGTACCTTTAGTTAAGTACTATTATTATAGGGTGTGATTTTCTCAATGGTCTTGGTGTAGGAGATTATCTAGGGTTTCTCATTACTGAAAAATAGAATTTGATATGTGTGAAATAGTTGCAAATGCTTGTGATGAAATAAGACTGAGTAATTCTAAAAAAGGCAAGACAACAAAGGCCTTTCAGTTGTTAAAGACTAGTTGAAATGTCTCTGTGCCATTGTTTGCTTCAACAAGGAGTGTCTGTATTGTGTCATGCTATGCTGCTTTGTACAATTCTCATGTACATAAGTGAATTAGAGCATTTGCAACTTGCTCTATAAAGCATAAGTTCTGCTTTGCAATAACTGTCAAACTCTCTTCTCTTCCTACTTCAGGGGGTGCTGGTTTTGCAACTGTAGGTTCCTCTGTGTTGAAACATGGTCAGCAGCTATATAGACTTTATGAATGAAAAACATAGCATAGACTAAAGGTTTAGTTTTAAATCCTATATTCTAATATATGACTTTGCTCCCACATGATTGACTACCTTTATTGCACCATAGAGTAGCCCAACTCATTGTACAGTTCATGGGCCATGAGTTCCTGATGAAATATTTGGCATCCCAGTTTAATGACTGCTCAGTCCCTAGGTAGCCACCTCAGAGGGATTGTGGTAAAAGGCATTTGGAGGATTGCTGCTGGGCTGAGGGACAGTCTGCTGCTGAGCACACAGGTTTCTAATGATCTGTTCACTCACTTGAGTTGTTTTTCTTGCCTGTGTTCTTCTGTCTCCATGTAGCATTCTAGGAAGGCTGGAATACACTTCCATTGCTTTTCTCTTGTTTTTCCTTGCAAAACTGCACAGAAATCAGTGGTTAAGTAACATCCCTCTTTGGAAGAGTCCTGTTACTGCCTCTTGCATTCTGCTTTCCTGACAATTATATAAAGATTTCTGTCATACTGTGCACATAAATCCCTTGTTCTTTTAATGCACCATATCTAGGCTGTATTTTAGTATGCCTGCCTCTGAGGGGAAATACTGTGTCATCTTCTCTTATTTAGGAGATATTACATACACTGATAGTGGAAAATTATTTTTAAAGCAACTGTATTTTCTTAAGCAACTTCCTTTTTAAGACAAGGAAATGTGTCAATGGCTGGTACTGAAAAGCAATTCTGAAGAAAAAATGGTCATATGGAAGTTCTTTTTTCATGTTGCTCAATTTATCTCTTGGCATATTTTTACACTAGCCAATGAACTAGAAGTTCCATGTAGTATTTTATACATAAAGCATGCTTTCCATCCTAATACACTCTTTGGATCCACTGAATGTTGGTGATGTGTTCAGTATTTGTGCCCAGCACAAGAAGGCAGAAGCTAGAGTGTTGTGCCAGGAGTGTCAAGGAGAGGAAAGATGGGCAACCCTCTCTCCTGCCACATTCTGAATGAGGCTTCGTGTTTGGATGGTATCTAATCCTTCATCTAGCAAGGATATGTGAGGTGTTAAGTTTATTTACCCTGGAGGAAAAACGGGCTCAGTTACACTTATTACAGCCTGAAAGTGTTTCTTCAGGACAGTCGTCTCTGATTCTTAGTCCTTGAAGCTTTTGAGTTGTTTTGGGCTTTTTTTCTTAAATCTAACAGAATTTTACCCAATTATGTTGTATACATTTTCTCACCTACTTAGTTGTCTTTTCAGGTATGCTGACTCTTACTTCACCTTCTCCTGTAGGTTTTTTAGTTTACTATTCCTTTATATGCCAGCACAGACTGTGCAATGAGCAGGTAGAAGCTCTTTTTCATGTACTTTCTTTTTCAGCATTTTTTCATCAGGACAACTATCTGTGAACATGAGGTACAGTTGTTTTGGATGAACACCTGAATTAATTTGGTGTATATAGAGAGTGAGAAAGCAGAAGGAACAGAATCTGACTTTGAAGGATTTTCTGAGCTTTGTGTCAGTCCTGTGATGCTAAAGAATTAAACTGTTGCACTTGGAAACAAACAAGCAGAAGCCTGTGTTTTACATTCAGTCCTTGTCCTGGTTTGAGCAGTAGCAGTCATTTTTCTCCTTCTTGGTAGCTGGTGCAGCTGTGGTTTGACTTTCAGGCTGGGAACGGTGCTGATAGCAAGTATGTTTTGAGTTACTACTCAAAAGTTTGGTTTGTCCAAGGACTTTATGAGCCTCATGCTCTGCCAGGGAGGAGGGGAGGCCGGGAGGAAGCAGAGACAGGACACCTGACCCAGGCTAGCCAAAGAGGTATTCCATACCATAGCACGTCATACCCAGGATGTACCCGGGAGAGACCCAGAAGGGCTGGAGCTCTGGGGGGATGGAGGAGGTATCGGTCGGTGTTCAGTCGGGCAGGGTGGGGTGAGTTATGGGTCAGTGGCTGGTGAGATGTTGTATTCTCTTCACTTGTTATTGGCTTTATCATTATTACTTATAGTACTAAAGGCAGTAGTGATTTGTGTTGTGCCTTAGCTATTAAACTGTGCTTATATCCACCCATGGGAGCTACATTCTTTGGATTCTCCTTCCTAACTCTCCATGAGTTGAGGGAGCAAGGGGGGGAGTGAGTGAACGAGCAGTGCAGACTTGGTTTTAAACCACGACAGTCCTAGAAACACAGTTGAAAGGGACTCATGGGCTCAAAGTAACTTGGATGCATGTGCTGAGCTGTGTGCTGTTTCTAATATTCCTTACTTTTCGAGTGGGATTTGCATCTTTGAGTGCTTAAATTCCTTGTGCAGTGGACAGACAAAAGTGAGGTGAATGAAAAGTTTTTGAGTGCCACTGTACTGAGCAAGAACTTGCTCAGGAACTAAACAAACATGGGTATTTCTGTGTGATCTGGTTTTTCACTCGTTCTCCATTTAAGGGTGCTATCCCTTAGATATTTCCCTGACCTATTCTTGGAAGCATTTAGTTAACACTGGCCTTACAAATTTCCTGGCAATGTGTTTCATTTGTTAATAACCTCCTGGTTAGAAGAGCATTCAATGTCAATGTCTTGCTCAAATTTGTCATTATTTCTCCTACTGTTAGTGGGAATGTAGAGTAATTGATCACTAATACAACTTTATTTGTAACCTACAGTTAGCTTCTTCAGACTAAGAAACTCTTTTGCAAGTCCCATTTTATAAACACTTTAATGTTCAAGTAATTTTCTTCTGTACCTTCTAAATTATCTTCATCATTAAACTTCAAATTTGATAACACATTCTTCACCCAAAGCCTTCTTACTTGTGATGTGTTATGTGCAAACTTCTGCTAATACATCGAGCAGCACTTTCCTTGCAGTGTTACTCTGTGATCAGTATGTAGTTTTACGTTTACACCTTCATCTATTCCTGCCCTAGGTGTCAGGCTAATCACTTCTCTTTGCATATTATTTATCTCAGATCATTTATTCCATTTGTAATATAATAAAGATGTAAATCCTGAAATCCTGATTTTATTCTGTGGAGTATTATACATGTTATAATGGAGTATTGTTGAGAGGGAGAAGGGCTATAGCTTGGAAGTATCACAAAATGCTTGTCTTGTTCTTTCATTCTTTTTAGGTATCCAGAATGGCAACTCTAGGACACACAATACTGAGTTAGATATAGACCATATCATGGTTGCTTTAATGAGTCTCACACTGATATCAAGGTCTCAGTGAGTCATGAGGGTAAAAGGGGAAATCTTTTGATTTTAATTGACTAGCCAAATTTACATGGAAGTAGCAGAGTTACTTGATCACTGGGATGACTTCCTGACAGTCACATTCTCTGTTCCCACTGGCAAAGCTTTGCTCTGCATTAGTTTCAAATACTTGGACTTCATCTGTCTGTTCAGTGCCTACTCAAGCTACCTGAGAGGCAAAAGTTCTTTTGCTGGTATACTGGACCTTACTGCTTTCTCCATCCTCTGCCTTGTGTAGCTAAGATCTAATTTGCCTTTCTTTTCCTTATCCTCCTGGGCAGACTAGCAGCCATTTACCACTAGTTTCAGCAGATTTGACTGTCCTTTGGTGTGGGGATAAGCAGGGATATCAAGCCAGAATAACATTGTGTGCCCTCAGTTTTCTCACTTATAAAAGTGTAACAGCACTTCATCTATGGGTATGGTTTGAGTCTTAAATAAATAGATTCATAAGAATGGTTAGTTAGATAGAAATAGGTTCTCTGGTTTCGATGAGCTATTCCTCATGCAAACTTTAGAGGCAAAAAAAAAGCAACACAAAACCCACACACACACCCCCACCAAGACCTCTTCTGGCTTATACAACTTAGCTTTTATTTACATCCTGCTACCCCTGAGCCCTCGGAGCTGTTGCAGCAGATTGCAGGATTGAAGCAGCGTTCTGATCACATTTTTTAGCTTATTTCCTCTGCCACCCAAGCGCCAGCTCATACAGGTATCCTAAAAATAGGAATTTGAGGCACACAGATGGATATTTTCTATGTTCTCAGAAAGTCATTTGACTGTAGTTGTATTTCTGTACTGCTTGAGCTACAGTATGAAATGCAGCAGCGCTGTTTGTCCAACATCACTGTTAACTTTTGAAGTATTCTTATCAGAAATATAACTGTATGTTTATTTAATCAGTTTTAGGTCTCTGTAATCTTTCCAACCGTGTCCCTTACCAGTAGATACCGGGGAATAGGTTTTCTTCTGGGTTAATGAAGTCTAATTGTGTTTCTCCTGATAACTTACCAACTTTGCCTCTTCCTATAAATTGTTCTGATATGGACACTGATAAGAGAATGAATTTGGAGCACATCCACAATCATATTTCCTAAATAAGTATGTCAGACAAAGGCTGTTAGAACAATGAAAAGAAGAAAGATAATTTTGGCTTAGTATTGAAAAAAAGACATGTTGGAAATAGACCTGTGAATCTGTAAAAACTAATATCAAAGAAATGGCCTAAGGATTTTTATCTGTAACATGTCAGAGATGATAAAGTCAATGCTGAGTTTCTGCAAAAAACTAATGAATGGGAACCATTTAGAGCAGACAGTACCCTGAGTGATAGCAAACCAGACAGTTCCATGGAATAATCAGTACATGAATTCATGTCCTTCTGTCTTTAGCAGACATTTAGCAGCTTATCAAGTGGAAAACCACTTTTGTATACACACATACACAAGAAAAGGCTACTGCTACCCTAATGAAGGAGAGAAAAACATTTAGAAACAGCTGGTTCTTATCCAAACAGCTGAAAAACATAAAACTTGTTATTTATGTGTTCTTGATGTTTTTAGTGGTGCTTTTATGTCAATGCTCTTAATGTTCTGCACATTGTGCAAGTCAGTGTAACTGAAATACTAGGTTTCTGTGGTACTGACAAGGGTTGGTCCTGTTTGATTACTATTTCGGTAAGGTCAGCCACCATCATTTTGCCCTCAGCCATTTACAGTTGTGGGAATGACCTGTTATGTTATGGACTCTGAATACTGTCTGCATTAAGTTCAGATACACACATTCTCGATGCAGTTATGTGATACAATGAAGTGCACCATTTACTGGGGGGAACAGATTCCTTTTGAAACAGCAAAAGGCTCCTGCTCACCTTTTACAATATTTCTATTCAAGCTACTTGGGGATGTAGGGTAGAAATAAAACTGGAATTCTCTCATTTGCTTTGTCTTCCTTTATCTGGGACCTTATGAATCATAATACAAAACCAGCTGCACTTAGAGGGCATTGGGGAGTGTTGCTGAATGAAACAGTCCTTTGGTATTGTGACACACCAAACTGAAATCAGAAGTACACAATCTACAGTGTTATGAAGCAACCTCAGGCCAGCTATCCCCAAGCTGCTTATTGGTGTGTTTGCATGCTGTGATCCATCTCCGACTTCCTCCTGCAAGCTTACTCTTGCCACTAGCTTTGTTTCTAACCTTCTCTTCTGTTAGGGTTGGCAATGAGACATTTTTTAAGGTACTTTGATGTCTCCTGTTCATATCTTAATGATTTTTCTCTTAGTTTTGAGACTAATCTGGCCCATTTATTGCTTTTATTCATGTTTGTGTGGCATGAACAATAATGGACACTTAAAAGATGGGTAACAATTGCAAATGTTTTCAAAAGTTCATATAAGGTCTGTTTTCAAATGCCAGCCTGTTTCAAATGCTATTTTCTGTTAACCTCAACTGGTCCAGGAAATATTCAGCCCTTCTATAAGTTCAAGTTGCTGCATCACTTTTCTCTTGCTTCCTTTTTAAGGAAGACTGAAACTTTCTTCATTCTGTTCTCTTTAAAGTTAGAAGGATTTGGTGTAGATTTAACACTGGATCTGCTTTTCAAACTCCCTTATTCATCCCACAACAAACCATATATAGGATCAAATGCACTCATTTAGAGCAACTGAAATATTTGGAGCTAAGCTGTCTGTGTACTATCTTATGCTAATGGCATTTCCATGATAACAAGTGTGGAGGGGGTGGACATCAGATTTATCATATTTTTCCCAGTCATGATTTATTATGATAAGTGAACATTCTTTTGGGTAAGACACTGAATATCACAACTAATGCTAAAAGGCAAGTTTGGCATAATCCCAGTTTTAGCTTTTGTGATATACCACATACAACATTTATACACAGTAAGGTGCCATGAAGTTATTGCCAGGATTTATAATAAAATACTTCCGTATGTGCTGATCTTTTGCTATATGCAGAACTAATGATGTAGGCTGACATGATTCTGAGTGTGTGTAGTAGAGGCCAAAATTTCCTCTGGAATGCTTTGGGGCGGATTTGGTGACTCTGTGTAATAGCGCTGTCTTCTGCTATGGTTTAGATGGCTTTTATCTAGCCACTAGAGGCTATTTCAGGATGAACTGACAACCTGCACTGTATCTTTTTACTCAATCATTTCTATGTGCAGAGTGGCAGTAGTATTTTCAGAATAGCACTTATGATAAGGAAGAAGTAGGCATCAATGGGCTGCTGAGAATTTATTGGTATTCCTAGTTCTGTTGATCAGGAGCCTTGCCAATACAGTGACTCAACTGCCTGTTTCGTGAACAGGTAGAGCCTTTTCTAGCCAGAGTATTTCTCCTCCTCAGAGATAAAAATAAGAATTGGTGACTTAAGGGTAGAATGAACAGGAGCTAAGACAGCTTGTCATTGCTGAATCTTGTCCTGACAGCTGCCTTAGCAGAATGCATTTGATAAACTGTGATTGACAAAATACTTGAAAACTGCAGCTTAAAGCTGAATTTGTGGAGCATGCAAAAGTAGACAGGATAAAGTAAGAAGAGTCTTCTGAGTACACAGAGCTGTCATCCTGCACATAACTCTCTTTAAATTTGAGAAGAAGAAAGCTGTAGGGAAACCTAGATTGTCCTAATGTAATTATCAAGATCATTACTGTAATTGAGCCTTCATTTGAAGCTAGGTCATTATGCAATATTTTGTGCTTATTTGTTATGCAAAATCTAATGCTGTAACTTCATCCAGTAGTAGAGAAGGGGGAAAACAAAAACTTCAGCTCCAGTTCTCACTGTTTGGAGTCCATACATAAAGTTTGAAGCTTCATGGTCCATTTTAATAATTAACAATTAAATTACAAAAGTGGACATCATTTCAGTGACTTTACAGGTCTGGTTTGAAAACAATTGGAAGTTTCCACTTATTGCAAATTAAGCTCTGAATTCTCTAAGAAGGAAACCCTTCTAATGCATCTTCTGTAGGATTAAAGGCACCCAGAGGGCTTTTTTCATAGGTGGGGTTTCTTTTTCTCTATTTCAAATCAGTCTCGTTGATTGCCTATATAAAATGTTATGTGCTGTTCCACAAAGCTATGGCAGTGAAGTACATCACTATAAATACTGGGATGATTTTAAAAGTATTTCAATATAAATTTAATTGCAAAACCGAGCTCTACAGAACACTGCTAGTATTGCCAAGTGCAGAATGCTGTGCAGTAAGCAGAGAGCACAGTAGTCTCTTTCCTGTGTTGTTTGTAGTCATTAGACTGCACTAGCAGTTGATGCATTTGTTGGTGCTCGTTCTATTTCACATTTGCATTTCAGTTCCTGTGAAGGAAAGATAAAACAGAGGTAAACAAATTCTGCTTATTTGCTCTTTAGTTAAGCTCCTGTTAAACTTAGGACTTAAAAAGAGAGAGAACATTGGGGGAAAACGCCTAGGTAGTCTTTACAGAGCATCATATGTCCATTCAGTCTCCAGCAGACTTCAAAAGGACATATCCCTGAGGTTTTAATGAGAATATAAATCAATGGGGAATAACTAAAAATACACTTAAAATGAAGAGGAAACTAGGTCGCTCACCACGTGACTCAGTATTTGTAGCTTAGATAGAATATATTGCAGTGTTTTTCACATCATAAATATCCTCCTGGTACATGTAGGATGTATTGTGTGTGTCTGTTTGCTCTAAAATGTTATCCCTTTTGAGTCATTGTGTCTAATGCTCTCTCTCTAACAGTGCACAGCATGAACTTGTAATATGTTTATGTGCGCCTGTATTGTCCAGGCAATTCTTCTGGCTCTTCTATAAGCTGTTTGGTTTGTGGAAACTGGGCAGAAGGTAGAATCTATCTATCAGGAAACAGATGAATAGAATTATTACCAGCCTATGTTGTATGCAAAGGGAAGCAGCTGCCATGATGCGTAAGGTAAATGTACAGTATATGAGACCTGAATGTGTTTTTGTGCCTCTTCCTGCACTTGTTCCATTCATAGGACAAACTTAATTTTAGTGTTTGGTGGGTTTTTGTTTGCAATGAGCTGGGAAAACAGATCCAGAATTGGTGCTAATTTTCTGTGTGCCAGCTGTTATCCAGGGTGGTGGAGACGAAGCAGTGAAAGGTTTCCTGAAGAGTCTTAAGATGCTGAATAGGTGGGAGAGAAAAGAGCTGGAGAAATTGGTAATAGTTGAGGAAATACCATGAACCCTGGATTGTCTGTTATTATTCACAAAGTTACATTAGTGCCAGAGTGGACAGTCCTGTGACTGCATATGGCAGTAATGCAACTGCCTTCATACAGGAAACAAAACCCTATCTGGAAGTTCCTATGAAGAACAAAACACAAAATGTTATTGCTGCCATTCTATAAAGGTGTGTGTTGTCCATACCTTGAACCATATGTTGAGTTCTCATTCTTCCTTTTACAGAATTCTGTAGTAGAACTGCAGAAGGTAAGAGCTAGTGAGATGGGTTACCCAGCATAACAAGACATAGCTTCCTTGTGAAGAGTGACTTAATATTAGTGTGAAAAAGAAACAACAAACCAAAACAAATCCAAAAACCCAAACAGCAACTAGTGATGTGACTTGAGTCTGCACAGTAGTGATAACAAAAAATGTGAATGATTGTTCATTGCTTTTTCCCCATATAGGAAATCTACAATGTCAAATCAGTAATAGCAGATCCAAAGTAAACAAAAATCTACTTCATAGAATCATACAACCTTGGACTGGTTTGGGTTGGAAAGGACCTTAAAGCTCACCTCATTCCAACTCCCTGTCATAGGCAGGGACCCCTTCTACTGGAGCAGCTGCTCCAAGCCCCTGTGTCCAACCTGGCCTTGAGCACTGCCAGGGATGGGGCAGCCACAGCTTCTCTGGGCACCCTGTGCCAGCACCTCAGCACCCTCACAGGGAACAGCTTCCTTATATCTAAATCTGCTCTCTTTCAGTTTCAAGCCATTGCCTCTTGTCATACCACTACTTCATACAACACTCAGGGAAGTTGTTGGGCTACTCGTCCCTGGACTTTGTAAATACTAACAATTTACACTGGTTCAAAACCAGGTGAGAAATTAATAGAAGAAAAATCCAACCAGGGCTGTTGAATAAAAATGTTAGGAAATCTGAGACAAACTCCTGGAGTTTGAGAGGCTATTCTGAAGGATTCTCTTCATGTGTTTATTCTGGTTTTATATTCTTCCTTAGGCTAGAGATGTGATAAAAGATCTGACTTGCTACAGGTTATAGTTACATTCTTTGTCAGAGCAGACTGAGAATGATTTTGTTTTGAAGCTATAGGTGATCTCATTACAGAGGCTGAAGAGAGAGTTGGTAAAATCTGAGATTGAAATCTTGTCCTTTGTAATTTTCCCCCAGCAAATAACCCGGTAAGACAGTAAGTTTGTCTGCTTGTCTGTTTGTGAATTGTGTGTCAGTTCTTAGCTCCTCAAAACTGTTTACAGGCATAGCTGCCAAATTAGATTTCACCAAATAAATGACTTGAAAACTGTAATTTTGTTTTGTTTTGTTTCCCCCACTAATGCAACTTGCCATAGACAGAGATGAGTAAATGAAAGGGAGTCTAAAGGTGGTTGAGGCTCATCAATGACTTGCCATACCAATTTAAAAGCAAAGAATAATTTTTAACACTGAAGAACTTAGCTGTATAATAGGAAGTCAGATGCTGAAGTTATTACTTTAAGAGCTTCTTTGGTTTGTTTTGTAAGGCATAATTATTGTTAGAACATTGGTTTTGGCCATTGATATCTCTAGGAACACAACTGCATGTATTTCTTTTAGTGTTTCTTTGTATTTTTAGGGACTTGCTTTATCTTAAGTGAACAATGAACTGCGCTGTTAGAAGCATGTTTTAGGGCCTATGAATATTCAGGTCATTGAAAGGATGCCCAGTATGTCAGTAGGACTAACATGGTAACCATTTGGTCTTTCATACCTTTTTTGTCCATATGTCTTGGCTTTACATTGTTCTTTTGACAGATTAAATCATGTTTTAGTTGTTTCCTACTTTTGTTTTGGAGAAGGGGCAGGGTGACAACACCCGACATGTGATTACAAGAATTTAGTGCTATTAGAATTGCATGGAAAACCTTCTTTCCATTGTTTTATGAATCTCTCAATGTTTATTTCACAGCTGTCACAGTGCTCCATTCTGCTGACATTTGATAAACTAAAACAAGTGCAGTCTTATCAAGAACAGCTAAGTCTGGTTTATTCCCTTGCTCACAAAAGAAGCAGCAAAATAGGACTGGGAGATAATTTTTAGCATGTGGCAGATAATGTAGTATTTTGGTGTCTTATTCTTTCTCTCCACTTTCAAACTGAAGAAGTACAGGATATCAGTATCTGCAATAAAGAGAAGAATTCTTTTTAGAATTCAAGTTATTTTGAGCCTTCTCTAAGCAGTTTCTATTTACAACATCCTGTGTGCTGCCATAAGTGACAAAGAACAGCAGTGGGTGCTTTAATCAAACTGTTGATTGGTTGTAGTACAACACATGTAGTCTCCTCTAAATTCCAGCTTTGAGCTTGACCACTTTTGTTGTATAACTTAGTTAATGTGAATTTTGTCACCATATTTCTGTAAGGATCTAGGATTTAGTGGTTTTTAAGTGTTTTTTTTTTTTTCCAAACAGGTAGGGTTGAAAAAGATACATTTTCAGCAGGAACTGTTTGATCAAAACCAGAAAGGTTGAACTAATCAAGTGTTATTTGAGAGAAAGACTTGAATGGAAGAGGTATTAAAGAGCAATAAACCCTAGAGTATCTGTAGTTGCCACTTGAGATTGAAGCTTTTCTTAGTTTATAATCAATTATTCCCATGAGAATTGTATCTTACGGTTTTATAAATTATCTAGCTATTGACCCATTGCTGAATCATTGACCTGTATCGGGATACTAACCCTTTCCTACAAGCATAAAGTAATAGTAGTTACATTGACCCTTACTTTAAAAGCAAAGCAGAACAAAACTGAAAGGAAATAGTGTGGAAAATGTTATGAAGTTTCACTTAGAGTTTTCCTTTTCATACAAGTCAGTGACTGTGTTGAATTAAGAGGCAATTAGGAACACTTAGATGTAAGAGCTTGACTGTTCAGGAGCATTTGAGAAGACTCATCCAAGTTACCAGTGATTTAGTAGCATGATCTTAAAGTGGTATTGTGAAATTGATTGAAATTCCTATATAGACATCTGTTAAACTTAAGAGGCCCTATTTTTAATTCTTTTTGGAAATAAGACACATAGAAACCATATAATTTGACTGAAATCCATTTGAAAATTAATTTCAGTTCACTGTAAGTTAAGTGTAGACAGAGTTCTGCACAAAGAAATAGACACATCTATGCGCTCTGCTGAGTGCTGATGTGATGCGTGTCCTTGTGATTGCTACAGTACTAGTACATCCTAATGCTTTAATTAGTTCAGAGGAAATGAAAATGCAAAATGAAGGCATTTGTCATTTGAAGTCCTGTACTGTTGTCTCTGTAGCTAATTGCTTAGTTGATTCTCTGTAAAAGACATGGACAATGTGCTGTAGATCTGGTGCAGTAGATCTATTGCTGGTCATGTTTGGTAATATTTAGAGTGTCATAAATAGTAATGTGATTAAAAAATTCCTCTGCCTCCTAATTTGTAGCATTACTTCTGGTCGACTGTGGAAAGAGAAAATGATGTATTTCCTGTTGAGTTCACTGAACTATAATACTCTGGGAAACCTACTTGAACTAAGAGTATTTTCCGTTGTGGTGTTTGTCATTCTTGCATGAGCATTTGGGGCACGCACACATTTAAATGTGTACTTTCAAACATAAAACATGTCTTGTGGATGCTTTTTATTGGAGAATGCTTCTGCTTGAGAGCTGCAGAATACAGTTCAGGTAAAGCTGTTTCAGTTTAATTGGCTTGGTGAATGTGCTTCAGAGAAAAGAAAAATGAATACGACTTTTGTGAAAGATCAAACAAAACAGTGGGTATAAAATGTACAATAGAGTGTAATGGAGTAAAACAGCAGAGTAATTCAGGACAATATAGGAAAAGAAAAACTGTATTCCTGTTATTACAGAATGGTTCATATTCCTATATTTTCTGGCATGATTTTATTACTGACTTCTTTGTAATTTCTTCATAAACCATTGTTTACAAATAGGTTAAGAGTACCCCATCTGTTATGTCTGTCCAGTATTCTTGGTCCAGAATCTTAGGGTAGAATGTGATGAAAATGCAAAACCAAGAAATGTTATTTGAGCAAAATGTAGAGCTTTGACCTGCCCAGTTCTGAGAGTGGTGTGTCAGTTCTTATGGGGTTTGTCTTCTTCCTAAATATAGGAATAGTTGCTATTCAAGGAACATAATCAGTGATGAATGATAGTAATAAGTGTTGAGCAAATAACAATGAAAATGTACCAAGGTACTAACTTGGTAGTAGGTACTAACTTATTGCTCCTCCTGAGGAGGAGCAGCATCTGCTCACTGAAAGTGTTCAATAGAGAGGAAATCAGACGTAGTTGGGACAAGCCTCAGCCATGTGGGTATGACAGAAATAGAGTGAGAGTTTATTACTGGGTGGTTTTGTGTGAGTATTGGGAGGGAGGGGAAACAGCTGGAGAAAATCAGGGCATTTATTTGTAAGACTCTTTTAATACTTCTGAAGTGCTATAAAAAATAAACCATCCTTTTATTGTTTATTACTGGTAAAAGTGGGGGTTTACCACTTTGATAAGAGGGAAAATGAGAACAGAGCTTAGGAGGATATTTATGCTACAATCATATTTAAAGTTCCATAGTTATTTTCTGGATGAATGTTGTTGGAGAGGCACAACTATTGGTAGAGGAACCAAGCCTTATAAGATGCAAAAAGTTTTCATACTGTAAAAAAAATAACCCAAAAAACCCCCATCGGAATATAAACAGTGTGCTCATCTTAAAGGGTTAAGCATATACTGTCTGTTAGCCAAGCTTTTATCTATGCCTGTTGGGAAATGCTGAACAGTGAAATTCTAGAGCACCTGACTAAATTAGGTTGAAAATTCATAGTGCATAGTTGGAAGCATCCATTCAAGCAGGACTGTGAAGGGAAAGAAAACAACTGGGGATTGAGGGGAGGGGGAGTGGGAAGTGGAGATGAAGAGATAGGAGTGATGCTTGCTCCTGGAAAGGTAACAGTTCTGAAGCATTCTCAGGCCAGCTTGAAAGAGGGACCATAAATTAAGAATGTCACAGTATTTGGTGAATAGCCTCTTTGCTGTAAGATAGACGTGTCCTGTGGGTCAACAATGCTTTGTGGTGGGATGCTGAGGAGTGGACTTCCGACTGCAGAGGTGCCTCCTCATTGCTGGTTACACAGCATAGTGATAGGGAATGAACATGGGAGTGCTTACAAACTTGCTTTGTTGGACAGCAAGAAGACATTTCGTAGGTCCCACACCAGGCCTTGTGGGAGGCTGCTGGGCTGTGAGGGAGCCTTAGATAAATGTTAAAACATAATGGAAGAGCAGAAGCAGTGTCAGTCTCTGAAGAGGCTGCTGTGAGAAAGGAAAATGAGTTTGCTGAACAATGGGCACAAGACAAGCAGCTAATCTGGATATCGTGTGCCTCACAGGATAGTGGCTTAAGAATTGCAGTGTTTGTTTTCTCCATGTTCAAAATCGGCTGCTAGTGTTTATGCTGTTATTTAAAATTAGCTGTATCAGCATTGATTCCTAAGTTAAACTGGGGCTTGACACAGCAAGCTGGAAGCTGCTACACGTTTATCTTTGAACGTAATAGACCGAAAGCAGATTTCTTTCTCTCTGTTGGTTACTGTAGGAGCAAATGGACCTGTGGACATTGTGGGGCTGTGTTTTAGAGGAATGTGTAAAAGGCAAGCATAGTGAATACACACAGGATTTACTTTTTCCAGATGTAAAGTGTGGTGTCTGATAAGGGCTAAAATTAGCTTAATGATCTAAAGATTTACTTGCAAAAAGCCTTTTTTCCCTAATTTTTGGCAAGGCCAAAGATTGTAGGTCATAGTCTATTCTTTACTGTAAGATAATTGCAAAATCCATTACTGTCCCTTGGAGATGGTTTTTTATAAAAGGCTGTACTAAATCTGAATAAAAGCCTAATAAGTAGATTAGTTAGAAAAATAGTCCTCATGAGGATGTTTGATTCTGAGTGTAGCTGCTAGAGATAACCCTAAATGCAATTAGGTTTAACTCCCTGTGAGTGTCAAAGGAAGGTAATACCCATGGAGACTTCCCTTTAGATGACACTATTCTGAAAGTGTCTCAACATTTAAATTATTCTTTCCTTTGGGCATTGGTAACAAACTTTAATTCTTGGAGAAACAGAGTTTGGAAACTTAGGTTTTAGCCATTAGGTTTATAGGTTTCACATCAAAAAGATGTCTCAGCTTCCTCATGGGAACGGTTTGTTGTCCTCATCCATACCCTTTGTAATTGCAAGGATCAAATAGCCCAAGGTGGACACAGGTAGAAAAGAGATGACAGCAGATTCAGTAACACATGCTTAAAGCTTAATGTGACAAAATGTCATATAGATGAGCTGTTGGTGGATTAGTTCTAGTTTTTCCTCTTGAAAGAGAAATGAAAGCAAAACTTCTACTAAAAGCAAAATATGAAAATAGAGACAGTAAAGACGTCAAATGTTTGCATGTTATAGGATGTGATATACCAAAAACTATAAAAATGCAAACTACTGAAATGGTTTCATTCAGTTGTGAGTAGCACAGAAGAGTAACACTGTATTAAAGAATTTGGTCCCGTTTTTACATAAAAAAGGGCAAGATTAAAACAAAAAGCCTTAATGAAATTTGTCTTCCTGAAGCTGGAGAGATTTTATAAGACAAAAAAGAAAAAAATGGCATCCTTGCAACAGTTCAGCTTCACTGGTTTGTGTTAGTTGAGATGCAGCAGACTGAGCCTGATTATGTTGATGGTCAATGTAAAACTCATCATGCTGCTGCGATAAACATATAAAATCTATATATTACAGCGAAAAGTGTCCATTTTCTAAACGTATTTTAAGAGTCTGGTTTAGATGATAAAAGTTATCCTTAAGAAGAGTGCAAGACTAATATATAATACACTCAAAGTAAGCTAATATGATCTTAAATACCTACTGTTCAGCATATGTAGAACTTCAAGTTAAATTCTAATGCATGTATTATAGCCAGTTTTTTATGTACTCTGTCCTTTTGTGGTTAATGATACTGACAGTGAGTATATGTACCTCCTGGAAAGCAAGATTTCATCAGTACTACTGCTGCTCAATACGCCTTTTTGTATGCCATTGATAACAACTTAAAAGTATTCTCGTTCTCCAGATCATAATGAGTAATATTTCTTTTATTCTTCAGGAATGTTTTGGGTGGGAGGAGGTGAAACACTCTATTGAGTGTGTGTCACCAAAGGTGAATAGAATGGAAGAGGGTGAGAAGAGCCATCTCTAAACTGTATTTGTTTTATTTCATTTAGATTTTCACACACACCTTTCTGAGAAATTGAAAGACAGACAGACAAGCTGGCAGCAGCTGGCTGAGACAAAGAACTCTCTAATACGTAAGGTTTTTATCTTGCTTAAACTGTGTTCCTTGTAAATGTAGAACCTAGTTTAGAATTTGTTTGCAACAATTAATCTGGTTCTGTTTATGTTCTGCTTATTATGTATTTGGGGATTTTGGTTGTGTGTTTCCTCCGGGGTGTTTATGTTCTGTTGAATAAACCTGATCTCTCTTTACTACTTACTTCTATTGCATTGTTGAGTTACCTTCCTGATTTGATTGAACTCAGGGTGGGGCTTTTGGTTTCGGTTGGGTGTGTTCACAATGTGGTGAACCAGCTGATGGTGCTTCACAGCATGGGGTTCATTACATGAAGAGAAAGAGAGCTAGGACTTGAGGAGTGGTCTGGGTACACACAGGCATAACTAAAACTGTGGCACATGTATCTAGCAGTATTTTAACCAAAGAAATCGCATGTTTTATCCCATGTGATGCTTGTGGTAGATATTTCTTACATCTGACTTTCCAATGAAGGATTTAGTGATAATTCTGTTCACCTGTAGGTTTTCTTGTTCTAAGTGTTTCAGATTCAGCCAGATTTGTGTGACACTGAAGGTTTGTTTCTTAGGGGCTGTGCAAAACCTGACTGGGAGGGGTGGGTGTATTTATTCTTTCTGTTTTGTAGAGAATCACCTAATTTATTGTTTTTACCCCCCTTTCCCTGCCTTCCCCCACTACACCTTTTGTTTCACGAAGAGCAAGATGCCTTTGAAAGTATGAGGATGCTTGGGAAAAAAAGCAGTATAGTTTTTAGCAAAAGAAAAAGCAAGCTGTAGTAATATAGATCCAGTGGCATCTTAAGGCATTTTAGTGACTTCTTCATGTATCTTGAGTTCAAAACGTGGTTTTCATTCGTCAGATGTGTATGTTCACACTAACTGTATCAGTATGTGCCCTCTCCAGTTTATCAGGGGCTATTATTGTAAAATCTTTTGTCCTCAACACTACAATATTTGCCTTATATTTGACAAGATGAGATGAAAGATATATTCTTGTATTTCATTATATTCTTCCATTGCAACAATGACCTGGTGCCTACATGAAAGATCCCTTTCCACTTGAGCATCTCACTTAAGCAAATGGTTTGCAAAATTATTCCTAACCAGGAATAATATTCTGCTTGTTTAATATTTAAATGAGACTTAAACCAGTGTTTTCTTGTCACCCCCAATTTGATTTTCTGTTATACTTCTTTCCATGATTGCTTGATTGTTGCTAAAAAATAGTGAATGGCATTATGCTTTGAAAATCAAACAGTGTCTGAGCAAATACTGGGGCAGTTTCTTACATCAAAAGTACTGAGATCTGTGACCATCATATAGCTATTGCAGCCAAAGAATACTTAGTGTGTTTTCAGACTGGAGATAAGGACTGGTTTATGTATTTCCATGCTTCATAAAAGAATGGGAGCCAGAGCATGTAGTGGGGAAATTAAACTTAAAAACTATTTGATTTATATATTGATTTTAACTTTTGGCATTGTATCATTCAGGGCTCTAGGAATTAAGACAAACATGAGAATGTATTAATAACTGCAGAACAACTCAAAAAATACTTGACAATAGTATTAATTTTCACCTCTGACTTGACAGTAACGTGTTTTAGAAGATTGAACTGTGACACCAATAGGAAAACTTTGTACTTTTTGTGACTTTAATGAGTCCAATCACTTGGACATATGAAATCTGATATTAACAGTACAGTAGTTCATTGCATGCTCTAAATGTGGTAAGAAAGGAGCAGTGAGCTTATAGATCCAGGTGTGCTGACTGGCATTGATGTCAGCCAAATCAGCTATGGTGGTTCAAGGGAATTGACCAAAACCAAGCTTTAACTGTGTTCCTTTTAAAAAGTGCCCTAGGGTTCTTTGCATCAGTCTGAATGCTGCCAGAACCAGACAGATGGCAGTAACCTTGGTTTAAAGCCTCAGCTGGCTGTGAGTGCATCCAAACGCTGTTGCAAAGCTTTTGGCTTGCATGTTGTGTCAACAAAAGAGGACTCTTTTTATCCCCCTAAGTGGAGGCCTCAGACTTTTCATTTTAAAGATAGCCAGTTATTGAGTGTGCTCATTTAGTGGGTGGATTGCTTTGTTGTGTTCTAATGAAATGTTAGGTTTCTTGATCTACTGAGCCTTTATTTTGCTAAAGAGAAAGAATCTGCTGGTGCAGCCTCACAGGTAATGGGTAAAAGGAGGTTAAGTGCTGAAGAGGGGTGTTATAATGGTCAGTGCTTCAGAAACACAGGCAGAAGGATTGTTGTCAGATCCTTGTTCAGACTCGAATGAAAACCAATAAAAGCATCCTGTAGGGAAAATATCTTCCCTTCCTTCTCTTTGGTGTAGATCTACCTAAATTTCACCTTTTCTGACTTTTCCCTTTCTGGGAGAATTCTTAATAGATTTAAAAAATCCCCAAACACACAAACAAAAAAATACTTCAAATCTATCTCATGCTAAACACTCAGAAATTACTTACACCAGAGAATGAAACCACCCTGGGTTTCTTTCTAAAGCTGTAAAATAATGTAACTAAAGCTCAGAGACTTAACAGAAACATAAAGCTTTTAAAGCATTCAGATAGTGTAATGTTGAACAGTATATAAAAGAAGAAATCTGATAGCATGCAGCTTAGAGTATGACTTAAATAGGACACTGAGAGGCCTGCATTTCTCATTTAATAATAAAGATTAAAGTATCAGCTCCTCTTATAGTGTGTGCAAACTACCTGACCGGTAAGTGCAATGGAAGGCTTAGCATAGAGGGAGAGAGGATTGAGTCACATAATTAAGAAACATATTGCAGTGCACTAACAGTGGTTGTCCAGGCAGCCTTTTTTGTACCATTTCCTGACTTTTGGTTCACTTTGTAACCATTGTCATGTGATTTAAGCATCTTTGCTGTTTGTTTCAACATGATGATCTTGAGTAAATGGTAAGCATACAAATCTGGACATAGTTGTGGAGTCCATAGTCTCTGAATTCATGTATAAGCCTGCCAATGCCAAAGGAGGTTTGAATGACTATAGTTGCTAAGCTATGTATTTGATATGTTGTTGCAGAAAGCATAGATCTCAAAGACCTATGGTAATCTGTGATGTGCAAGGAAATTCTTTAAGTAATTTGGGGACATTATCAATTGAACTGTAATTTAATGAAGATTGGGATTATGCCTGTTCCAGGGGAAGAAAATTGATTGAATTTTATCCTGTGCTTATGATGTTTAGATACAAAATGCAGCTGGTTGTGTGTATGGGAATTTGATTTAGGAGGATGATCTCTCCATGCTATTGTCACCAAAATCCAGGAAATAAACTCTCTAACCAGAATGAGAGGTTAGAAACCAGTATGACTTTATAATGGTACCGGGTGCATGGAGGATTGCTGTGTCTGTCATGCACACTGAGAAGAGACAGTTCACAACTTTTGTATCTTCATTATATACATATTCATTATAATTCCATGAAATCCCCACCCAATTATAATTTCTCATGCATATAGGTATTTGGGCAGATAAGGCCACTCTGCAGGTGCTCTGAATTTTAAGGAGTGGTGCCTGGGGGTCCTAGTGGTTGTCTGGGGAGAAATACCCCTACTCAGTTTACCCTGTTATGGAAATCCCTTAGTTAAGGACATTGGAATGCTTGCTTAGTCTTTCCAGTTCACTGCTTGTTCTTGTTCGGGCTAATTTATGATCCGAAAGGGCTCCTCAGGTTATTTTCTTTCTCCAGCCTATCAGAAAGAGGAAGGCCCACATTGGTTTGAGAGAAGACATCTGGTTCTCTTGTTGCTTGCCTTCCTTATCTTTATATCCTCTATACACAGTCTCTATAGCCTTTATGCACGGTAAAACTCTAGTTTAAGAATCCTTGTAGCCCTGTCTAAGTCTCTATATTCAGTGAAATGCTAATTTATTTTGGTACCACTATGACATTAAAATCATCAGTGAGAATGGGAGACTGATGTCCAGTAGCCTCCAGATATAATTTAGTTCTTTGAAAATCTTACTCAATATTGTGTAGGGAGACTGTGGATAGTGTTTGTAATAATTCCGTTTAAAGCACAGTAGCAAGGAATTTAGATCACTTTGCGGCTTTCAGCATGGTTTGCCTTACTGAGGATTATGTGGGTTTACATTCCTGGCAAGGCTTTGGGTTTCCGTTTTAATGGAAATCCTTTCAGAAACACATGAGCAAAACCTGGTTTTGTCATGGGTTTTTCACAGTGTTTTCCTTAAGTAACCAAGTCCATGTTGTACCATTGCTCTTCATGCAGGATACTGTTTTCATAAGAAACAATTAACCAGAGAATGTAAACTGCAAAGCCAAAAGTGTGCAATAAAATCAAATGAGAATGGAGGAGACTCTGAGGGAGAAAGAAAACTCTCTTGCATCTTGGGTTCTAGAAGAAAACAAGCTGACGGTTCTACCAGGTGCCTCTCCTAGGAGCAGACTTAACACTTGTTACAGAATTTGTCTTGAAAACACCGGTATTTGAACTAAAGGATGTGCAAATTTGCTTGAAAACCAAACCAGATTGTGTGTTGAAAGACGGAGCTGAGAGGAAAATACTCGATCATGTCAGATTGATACAAACCGATCTCCTGTGTAACGTGCCATGGCCTAGAAAACTGGAAGCCATGAAAACAAGAACTTATATTTTAAGGAGTTCTCTGACAGCTTATAAAAAATAGCTTTTTACATGAAGCTTCTACCTTAAAGAAGCTGATGAAATAGGTGGTAATTTTTAACACAAGCAGTGACAAAATAAACACCATCTGCTGGTGCTGACTTATTCCATAGTATTCTCATGCTGGGTGATTTTATTTCACTTTTTTTTTTCAGAAATAGTTAATGACACATCTGCTGTGTGGTTGAGGTGCATTTTTCACTGATTAAATGTGGACATAAGTTTAGGGAAAACAACACTGAGACTTGTTTGGGGAAGTGAAGGATGTATTAAACTAATAAAAGAAACTCACAAAATATACAGATATGTTCATACCTTTTTTATTTTGATCCAATTTATTATTGGATCAAAATGTTAAACATGTTTTTATCCTTTTAAAGTACCTGGTTATCATGGAGAACTTCTAATTTAGTCATTCTTTTACCAAAGCAAAGATCTATCCACAATGTCGTTCTTAGTCTCCTAAGCAAGCCCACTTCTTTAGCACATCTGGGGCTGGGAAGACAGCAGGTTCAGGTGTCTTGTGTGATCAGTATCAGACCTGGGGGAGCATAATGTACAGTGCCATCATAGCAAATGCACAACAAAATAGTGAGGTTTCATCTAAAGATCCACTGTACAATAAGGAATTCTCCATACATGCAGGGTTGTTTACTTATTATAGAGTATGTCTTTATCCTGCGAAGCTCTGTGAAGCTATCTTTCCTCCCAAGCAAGGTTGTTAGACAAGGTGTAATCATCTGGTGTCCCTGGGTTATTCAGACAAAGACATAATTTGTGGTGTTTTGTGCTGTGGCATGTTTTCTTCCCTTTGGTAGAACTTGGTAGTCCTATTGGCTTGAAGACTCCTCTCCTGTGTCCCTACAAAGCAGTCTCTTCCCAAATTACCCCAGTAAGTTCTACCTTTTCCTCCTCAGTCAGCAATGAGACATCTTTGTTGTGGGAATTCCTCTTTAGCACTTTATTGCAGAGGCATTAACATAATGATCTACTATACAAAATCCAAGCAATTAGGCTGTTAAACCTGTGTTTACCATGCCAAATAATAAGTCCCTATGCTGTTATCAGTATAAGTAGATTTTAATAAATCCAGAAAACTAAATGGCTGGATCTCCATATGGATGGGTAGATATTTAATTTTGAGGTTTTGATAGAAATTAAAGCCGTAGACCAGAAAGCTTAGGAAAAAACCTTTTGGCTACTTTATTCTCTAGTAGGTTTAAGAACAGGATGGACTTCAGAGATGTGAATTCAGACCTTGTCTAGAACTTTACAAATCTCAAGAAAAAACCTAAATTCAGTGTCTTATTTTACTACCACCAAGGTCTGTTTAATGGAATTAAATCCTTGTCCTCCTGCTATGGTCTCAAAAACCATTTTGACAATTTAGGCAGTAAAAAAAATAGAGTATTCACAATTTTAACATGAATTGTTGCTTCTTTTCTTGTTGCTGGGAGTCCTGAGCCACGTAGTGAGTATAAATGAAACATTGCATTACCTCCTTATGAACAGTGGCTAAGGAAATATTGATGGGAATATGTTTAAAGATAAACATCTGTATTTGCAATTATTTTAATGCTTTTATTCAAACTTCAATTTATGATTTCAGTGATGAATGCATAGAGAAGCACTGTCTGAAAGTAATGGCTACTAATGTTAATTATTCTGTTAGAAAGAGCAGTCTTGACTTAGTGGACTTTTGTCTTTACAGACTGCATAGTAATTACGAATTGGAATGAGAATTCATGTGAGTTGCATGAGATGTGTACTGTGTACAGTAGATAGTGAGCACTCGAAGGCATCCCGTGTTCCTTAGCAGTGATAAACAGATTTACATAAGTTAAATACTTCTATTACAAACCTTTTGACTTGACCTGATCTGTGTAAACATTACATTTACAAATTATCAGAGCTCTTTGAAAGACAGCCTTATGTATGTGTATTATCATCTATGTTAATCTGAAACGTTTCTCAAGCTGCTGTGCATGAAGTTAGGGTGAGGAATCCCTTACTTATTCATGCCCATATGTATGCTGTGAAACTTGGATAAGGAAAGAGACAAGAAAAAGTGATTTTAAAAAAAATAAGTTACATACATATTTTTTTATACTAGTGCTATAATTCCTTAGTTTAGGTTTACTTACATCCAATGCTTAGGTAAAACTGGAGGGAGTCTGATCAGTGCTTGCTTTGTGAATTTCTTTAGCCTGCTTTTATAAGCACTTCCTTTTGTGTGGATTCTGGACTGGAAATATAATGTGCTTTATTTCAAATTGGATCTGCATCTGGAGCAAAATGTTTGTAGTCTCTAATTGTTTGCATTATACATTACGTTATATGTCTTACTATGGAGAAGCTGTGAGAAAATGATGACAGTGAATTATTTAAAGCTGTTACTTGCGAACTCTTCCCCATATTAAGGTTTTTATAAGGTCGGTGCATAGCTACATTCAGAAGTTGTCAGCGGAGGGCCAAGCATTCTGTTAGAAGTGTAGATAGTGGACGGGCTTTTTGTCCCTGAAGAATTAAATCTGTTTGGGGTAATAAGCAGAGGTGAAAAGCTGAGACTTAAATAGCACATTTCTTGATATCCATTTCCTTACTGGGACAAATGAGTTCAGTATTTTCAACAAACTTCACAGTATTTCTCCTGACAGGAAGATTTACAGACACATCTGGTAATATATTTTCATGCTTCTTAAAATGTATTTCCTTAAACAAGATTGTTAGGAGTTAATGTTTGATCCTGAAGTAATTGTTTAGATTTTGAGTAATGGTTCAGTAAATTGAATGTGCTTCAGAGACAAGTTAGTTTCTGTAGTTTGAATGCACAGAGTCTGCCCATACTTGATTGTGCTTGGTTTGTTTCTTTTATTTTGAATGAAAACTTTCTTTTTTTAACTAAAAGATGGTTTTATTGGATTAAGTAGCATGTGGAAGTGGGAAAGTGAGTGCTTTTTGGAAAACTAAATGATCTGCAACTAGGGAACAAAAAAACATCAGCTTCTTTCTCTTCAGATAACAGGAGTTTCCATCTGTTACCTATCTAACTTGCAGAACCTTCAGCCTGCTTTGAGCACTGTAATGTATTCATTGCTAGGCCAGATTGTACTGTTGCCCTTCCTCCTCTTTACACTCAAAGGATACTTGGTGATTCTGAGGATTAGTTGTAGATGTTGCCCTGACTTTGTGTATCCATTTCAGAAAATTAAAAACAGTGACATTTACCTGATCTCTTTAAAGACAGATTTCTAAAATTAATCTGGAAATCCCCCAGTTTATTAAAATACCTAATTCACTTTCTTCAAGGTTTGCATATGAGTATTTCGTAAAAGCTGCTCTTGTGCTTGAGTTTAGTGAGCTATTAATGAAAACCCGAAATACACATTTTCTACAAGGTTCTCACTACTTAAAATTAATAACAAAATATGGGAGAGGTTGAGTCTGGATAACTTTTCCTACCCAACTTCAACTTCATATACTTCCACTGTAGTTTCCCATTTGCTTGGTTGTTTCTTCATAGATGAAACAAACCCTGTATGTGTAAGTTACAGGAGTATGTCAAGAACGGGTGTCAAGAGCATGACATGCAAACCTGTGGTTTTGTGTAATACTTATTACATATATATGCAGAAATATTTAGTTGTATTTATACTCAAATTTGGAGGCACAGTGGAATAATACATACACCTCTGTGTCCCTGAGCTCTGTGGCACAGCTCCTGTCAACTTCAGCAGGGCCAGTGCTTCAGCAGTATATGTAAAAGGTAGGAGATGATCACGGAGCTGTATTTCATAGCTGGCAGCAGGACTGTAGTTAGAGGTACTTGTCTGAGAAGATCCCAGACACTGTCAAAGAGGCTTCTGACAAATGATACAGTTTCTTACTGTGTAGCAGAAAAAATGATTTCTTTAAACCTGTCTGTTCTTAGGCTATTTACATTTATAGTCATTATTAAGCTAAAAGAGCATAGCCAATGAATGCTTTGTGCAGTTGAAAGATTATAGGTCATATAATGATAAGAGACAAAGCTTATTAATATGCAAAGTTTAGTAACAATAATTTGTACTTAATAAAATGCATAAAATATCTCAATCCCTTCAATTTCTGAAGTGTCATGTGTGGAAGATCATAGAATCATAGAATAGTTAGGAGTGGAAAGGACCTCAAGGTTATCCAGTTCCGACCCCTCTGTCATGGGCAGGGACACCTCACGCTAGACCATGTCACCCAAGACTCCATCCAACCTGGCCTTGAACACTGCCAGGGATGGAGCATTCACAACTTCCTTGGGCAACCCATTCCAGTGCCTCACCACCCTAACAGTAAAGAGCTTCCTTATATCTAAACTAAACTACTTTTGTTTAGGTTTAAACCCATGACCCCTTGTCCTGTTGCTACTGTTCCTAATGAAAAGTCCTTCTCTACCATCCTTGTATGTCCTCTTCAGATACTGGAAGACAGCTATGAGGTCTCCCTGCAGCTTTCTCTTCTCCAGGCTAAAGATCTTTTTGTCTTGCTTACTGTAATGTATAGGACCTGAATAGCCTTATGTCCTTTTGTTAAAATCCATCTATCATCTGTTGCACTGTGGTGTAACTCTTTCTGAGCCATCTTTCACAGGAAAGTCAGATTGTACGAAGAGCATAACACAGGTTGTGGTTCTGGTTTTACATACTAGTCTGATCAGTATTCAACCTGTGGCTAAGACAACTCTCCTGGCCTTACCTGTTTAGGGTAGAAAATTCAGGTTCTACTCTTGAAGTGGTATTACTTAATGTAAGAGTGACAGATGGCTGATTGCTTTGATTGGAGGGGAATGTGTAATACAATCCCTGTGTTATAGATACTTGTGCAATGATTTCCATTATTCTGTTTTTTTTTCTGATAGGAAAATGTACAGAATTTGACTTTCTGTATTCCCAGAGCAATGGTAACTTTTTATCTTAGTCACTGTCAGTTTTTACTCTTACATAACAGCATGTCACCTTTTTTTCTGTATCTCATGCGTGGCATCTATTACTGTCTGTGACATAAGGTCATTAAGTTGCATTTAATTTTGAGGGATATTGGCTAAAAAAAACCCAATTTGATTTCATAATCACATCTTGGTAAGCTACAGGTGTTAAAAGTCAGCCTTATTTTTCCCTATTTCACCTTGCATTTTTAGATTCCCCTATGTCATCTTACAGCTGGGGATTCTTTTGCAAAGGTGAGCTGTGCCCCCCTCTCCAGGCAATGCATCTCACAAGCAAACACCTACGAGTGTCAGCAAACACATGCCTGGGGTTCACTGAGCCTTTAATTCTTAATCATGAATTTGTAGAAGGAATGTTTGAACTTACCAGCTTAAAGGTAAATCACTTCTTAAGCATATTACATCAGTAGGTTTGATTAAAGTGGTAGTGAAATTATATTGGTTTTAAACTGTTACTTCCTTATAACTTAAGAGGTACAAAACCAAAGGTTTTTTTGTATTATGGAAAAATGTTGCATGCCTGGAAACTGGGGGGAAAATACACTGAAGAGTGTTAGAAGAGGATAGCTGTAGAATAGGATAGCTAGAGACATTTTACATGTACATCTACATCTTCTAAATACTAACATACCGATGGAGAGTTGGGCTGCTGAGACCTTAGAGAAGCAATGACACAAGCCAAATACACTTCCTTAAGATTAAGTAGTTGAGATAGATAGTTAGGATCCAACAGGTTGCAAGCACCCTGACATGAGAAATAAATTCCATTAAAGAAAAACTAAGTTGTGTTTCTAGTGAATTTACATTTTCAAATAATAGACATGCCTGTACTTTATGAATTGTTTATGTACATCTCACAAAATCCACTGCCTTCACAGGGTCTTGTCATTGTTGTTGCTAAGTATGGTTCATACTATGCACAAGTTCATGAGTGGTAGCATGCGCAGATGTTTATTGTTCCAAAGTGCACGTACAGGTAAAGACAAAGGACTATAAATCTGGACTGCAACACAAGTTGTGCTTTCCTGCATTACCATGATAAGAGGCATAGTGTATATTAATCTATGCTAAACATGCACAAGATGTAGATGAGTAAATGAATGCTAAACATTCTCTAGCAGCTGTTTCAACATAATTTTTGTTTCAGTAAGCTGAAGAACTTGTTGAAAAGGAGTCCAGATTGCATTCTCCAGTTAAGGGACTCACCAATTTGTACACTAGAGGTGAAAATTCATCAGAGGCTAACAGACCTATGTTGAAAGGAAACAGTTTATACATTGGTGGAAGCAGTACTTAGTTTTGTTTCGGTTGGTTGGTGGTTGGGTTTGTCTTTAAGCTGGGAATATAATATGCATGGTCCTTTTAGCCCAGTGCTAAAGCAAAGCACATAAATCAGCAGGATTCTCCTGGATGCATTTAAGGACAGCATCTGCCCTTTCTGAGTAATGCAGCTTAATATAGTTCTGTTTGTTTTTCCAGTGTTCTAGAAGCCTCTGAAGCGTGTGATGTTTGCTTCCCATGAGTCTTAACTATCTGCTGCATCTTAACTTATCCCAAGGTGTCTTGTTTCTGTAGCTGGGTCAGGATATGGTTTTCCTTTGCAATTTTGGTTTTATTATTATAGTCTGTTTCATAAGCCAGTTGAGCACTGACAGCTAGAGACATCTTTGAAATAATTTTAAGGTGTGGGAACTGTTTGATCCATAGTTAACAGCTAAAAGGTACTTAATTAAAATCAGAATATCTTATTCTGGTTTATATGGTAAAGTCAGAGGATGTCGTATTTACTTGCTCAAAAGCAAACCTGAATTGCAGTTCTGCATTTCCTGATGGTAACAATGATTTAGTCTATAGTTATGTTTTGTTTTGGGTTATTTTAGTTTTCTTTCTGTTGTTTTATTTTTCCCTTTTTCTTCAAGAAGGTGAAACCCAGTCAGCAGCATGGTAACCTCTTGTTAGTAACCCTGACTCTCCCAATGTACGTCTGATATATAGAGAGATCCCAGTCCTTAAAGCTGAAGGAGGCATTGGCCATTCAGATATTTGTGTCATATCAGGTACATATAGAATAAGAATTAGTGGTGATTTTGAACTTATTTGTGTAGGTGTAAAAGTTCTGTAACTTAGTCCTTGGATTACAGTATTATTTTACCTGCAGTGTGACCGTCAGGTTTTTTATGCATACGAAATCAATGCTACTGTACTTTCAATGAAGAGGATTTTGTATATATGCATAAGGTGATACTGATTATACTACTGATTATACTTGAGTTTAGAGTTTTAATCTCAGCTCTTTTCCCTTTGTTAAGCTCAGACATTAATTTATACTTCTTCAAATTGTTAGTTTGCCCCCAGGTAGGATTTCCTGTGTAGCACTGAGATATTCATACACACTCACTTATGTTGGTGACTGTGTACAATACTTTGAGCTTTTTACATATGCTAGGTAGTGTTATGAATAACTTTTTTCCTAGGATGCTGCTATTTACAATATTCCCATAAGGTTCCATCAGTTGGCTTTGGCAGATTAAGATGTTTTGTATAAATGCAGTTTTAATGATCTTTCTTCTAAACTTGTCTGTACTTAAACATCTGCAGCCCTGGAGTTCCATAGCTTGGTGAGGTTGTTCAATCCCACTTTTAATTTTCATCTGGATGTAGTATACATTTTACCTTGCAAGTGCTAGCAGGAGGGAGCACTTCACGCAGCACTGTGCCTGCTGAGCGGTGTTTGGTGTAAGTGGCACAGATTTCAGTCAAGTGATGTGACAGATGATTTCTTATTGTTGCATCATTTCTTTCTAAAGGAAGAAAAAAATCTGACCTCAAGGAAATGTGGGTATTTCTGCTGAATGTAACTTGCTATTCACAACTCGTATGGAAAAAAATGCAGGATTCTCATTTAGATGTGAGTAAAACATTGAAGTCGAAAATCAGCTAACATACAAGAGTTGCTAAAAGCATAAAGAGAAATGGGGATGGAAGGGTTTTTTTGGGGGTGTTTTTGTTTTTTTTAAATAACAGGTTTTGAAGTTGTGTATGAAAATGGCAATTTCTTTAATATTCATATTATGTCAATGTATGTTAATATTAATATATATTATTAATACATATGCACATATTCATGTATGTTCACATTTCTTCCCCCATATCTTCCCATTCATATCAGATGTAGATTGGGAGAGTCAGGGTTACTAGCAGATTTCCTGTTAATGAAAAGTGGTGACACTTGCTTCATTGTTTATTGAAGGCTTTCTTCTGACAGAGATAAATGACATGCTTGGGGTTACCAGGAAAATGAGATTTTATCACTGAATGGGGGAGCTTTGAAACAGTCTTTCCAATTTACAAATAAGGTATGAATATGCCAGATTTGACAAAGAGAAGCATTTATTCTAATGCCTGAAGCTCTGACGCGGGAGTCACTTGAAAATCGTGTTTTGCTGTCATCTATTTCATGTAGGTCTCAGTAAATAATAGATTTTTAAGTTCTAGAAATAATTTCAAGTATTGCTGCATGAACACACTGCATAATTTCTCTAAACATAGAATACAGCATACACAGAAGGAGTAGAAGAATGCTTATTGTTTAAGTCTGCGTGTGTGACAAGAACTGATATGCTTGTGCCAACAAAATTCAGACCCCTTATGCAGACAGCTGCAAAGGTAAAGGCTTTAAGCACATTTCTTCCTCTTTCAAAGTCTGTTTGAGGCACCAAAAATAGATACCTGAAGTTCCAAAATGTGTGTATTCCCATCAAGAATGATGAGTAAGAAGTTAAACTTATCTAACTTTGAGCCTGGCCCTGAGGTAGGTTTGTTGGACTGGGTGACCTCAGGAGGTCCCTTTTAACTTTAGTTGTTCTATAAGTCTGTGTTAATATCCACTTATAGATCCTTGTGGCATAGAAAGAAGATAATTGTTTTGTGAGCCCTGCAGTTTTTCTCCTGAAATCATGATAATTTTGACCTAAGTAAAGACATTTATGTTACTGAGCCTTCTGGTAGTGTTTTGGTAGCTTCCCATCTCTTCAGAACGCAGACCATTGCTGTATTGCCACAGGTTATGCCAGTAGCATGAATAGCAAAGGAACAGAGACCCACTGTTCTGAAATAAAATGATATCTGCATCCCAAATTTCCAGTTTTTCACAGAATTGATTCTATAAAATGTAATCTAAAAAGTCTTACCTGATCACAAAGTTCTGTGCTGCACATGACAGCAGTACTTCAACTTATGCACTATAGATATACATCAAAATGCACTGATGATAGTGATGGTAAACAATTGCTTTCTCCTAAACCCACAGACTGTAAAGTCAGGCCCTATTGCTAGTTGTAACAAAAGGTTTATTGCCTTATAACATGATGTTGGTTCCATACATAAATAAGAATTAAAATACCAGAAATTATCTGCTCTGTAAGTAATTAACAAGATCTAAATCCTCCCTTGTTGTATTTGGGAGAATTGGCTGAGCTTTTTCTGTGTGGCATGTATTTAGTACATCTACACAGTGCAAGGGAAGGTCAGCAGTTACAACTGACTTACAAACTGGCAGTCTGCCTGCGCTGGATCAGAATTCAGTCTCGGAATGTGTTGTGTAAATTTGCAGTGGAGAGCCTGGTGCTGTGCTGGGTTTCACAGGACTGTAACAAACATTTTCCTTCATTCTCTTCACATTAAGTTCCCTACTGGAGATATTATTTTACATACTGAATGTAATAGGATTATGATAAGAAGTGCACATTTCTCGATATTTATCAGATAAGGACACAGCTGATAAATTGTTTGTTTCCTGTCCAGAAGTGTTGAACTGAGTGCCTATGGAATGTGTTACCGAAGAGAGAAATATGTCCATCTGAGGTCAAACCAAAGAGTTGGCTGTTTTGCACATGTCCTTCACCTTTACATTAAAAAGGGTTTTTAGCTTTCAGGGCCTGGTGTGGCTCTTCATAATGTATTTTATGGTTTCATTGTTACTCATTGCAGTTTCTTTTCATTGAAACAAGTAGCTATGGTTACTGTAAGGCTGCTGCAGTCCCATGCAGTGAGGGTGTGAGAGGTTTTAATTGTTGTATGGTGTATGTTTTCAGACCCTAGTAGGAATTCTTGAGCTTTCAGCCCTAGTTCTTATTGCTTCAGAAAATAAACTTTGATCCCAGAAGTTCTAAGCCTGAAACAAAGGAACTTGGTAAAAGGTGATGTGTGAATAATGATGTGAAGCCTTTTGAGAAGAAGCATGTATTATTTTGTCAGGGGAATAGGATGGGGAGAGAAGAAAATGTTTTACTAAATCCTGTCATAGTTGCAGATGACTAGGAAAAATGGAACCCTTGTTGAAGATAACTGCTGTAGTGGGTAGACTGCAGCAGGACATCACGTTTGGAAGAACTCACCAGCTGTTGGGGAAGGGATGGAAGAGAAAACTGATCAATACCCATGAGACATCTCACAGTGCTGGATAATTTTACTAGGTATTCACCAAGAAAAAAATGGGTGTAAATTGATGGACTCATGGTCACTGCAATCTAAAGTAAAACAACTTTATGCATACTAGATGCAAAGCGGTTGGAATGTCTTGTGTGAGTCCCTGTGTCCTGTCTTAGATTCTGTTTACAGACCCATGAGATCTATTTAAAAAGAAAATTGGGAATATTGCTTAAAGCACTAGGGCTCCTCAGCATTGCTTTGTAAGCAAAGCAGCAGCAAACATCTAGCATCCATATGGTGTGCCTGGGTACGTTCCAGGATTAGTCATGTTCTCTCATGGTGTGTGTGAGACTACCATTGTGTGCCACACCGTTCTGTGCTGCTGTTGCATCTGTCGGAAGGTGGCATGGTGTGGGAACAGGGTTTATCTGAGGCTTGACACTATTATGGTAATGTCTGCCTGCCAGAGCAACTTGTTTGAGCCGCAGGAGTCTAAATTTAAATCAAGAAAGTCATTAAGCTGTTTCACATTAGAAGAGAAGCTAGTAATTTCAGTGAATTTCATAATATTTTCACACTGTGCATGTACACTCATACAAAACTGTCACTAATCTCGTTAGTTTTATATTATTTTATACGTATTCCTGATTTTCACTGAAAAAAAAGCATCCAAGTGAAATTACATACACGAACTATTCTTGTTTATTGAGTAGTAGCTAAAACCAAGCGAAAATAAACAAGATTGACTTGCTGCTTTCTGATCCTGGCTATTTGTTGGAATTATTGGTAATCAGCAAAGGAAATAATTGTAAAGTATAGTTGTTGGCAAATAACCTAAATTACAGTTGTGATGCATGGGTTCGTGTGCAGTACTTTACTGCAGGCTGCCTGATCAATGCCTTTGCTCTACATTCTGGTTTTTGTGTTCTTAAACACAATACAATGAGGAAGAGATTGAGGAAAGGTGGTATATATCTGCTGAAGGGACACAAATAAGCTTGAGTTCAGGTGAGGGATGACTATTCAGAAGTAGAACATGTTGGATGAGGGACATTTTGTCAAAGGTAACCATTACAACAGCTATTGAAAAGAACACAAAGCTGACTGGAATCAAATAATAGAATGTATTTGTCGTGTTAGAACATCTTCCCATTAACTGAATACAATATGCAGGAGCAAACATATGGATTGTGCTCACTAACAACAAAGACAGTTGTTTGAGATGAGCCTCAAAGGGAAGAAGAGAAGTGGCATTTAACTTTGGGAAAGACAAAAGAATAATGGGGTTAAATTAGAGCAACATCACATTATCACACTGGTGCAGTTCAGACAAAGACAGAGAGTACAATGGTTGGTCTTGCTCTGTGTGGAAAAAAGAAAGAAAAAGGAGTTTGTTACAGTCATAATAAAGTTTTGTTTGTTTGTTCTTTATTGCTTCAGTGGTAGGAAGTTTCAGTACTTGAGTACTTTCAGGAACTCTCCAGTTCGGTGCTCTGATTCTGTGCAGTTTTGGCAGTGTCTGTTGTTCTACAGGCGGTGCTGTCACACACAATGTCCAGGGTAAACCCTCAGCATTGGATCTGGTGCTTCTTTTACTCCTCTCACAAATTTGCTTTTCCTTTTTTAAACATGTTGGTTGCTAAAACGTTATTTATAATCTTTGCTCCTGTTTCAAGCTGAGCACCTAGGTTTTAATTGATGAACTGCAGGCATTCGCCTGCTTGCTCGGCTTTTCAGTTACTATAGCTTGGAGATGTCAGTAACCTGTACATCCTAACGTATCAGCTGCACTTGTTGAAACGGGTCTGTGAATGCTGTTAGGTATTTGCAGGGGCACAGCAAGATGGGTTTGCTGTGTCTGAGGTAAGACAGGATTTCTCAGACAGGTAGGCTTGTGTTTCTCACGTTGATCCCTAAATCAGACAGACAGGTACTCTTTATCATCCTCTGGTTAGGAGAAATTCATTAGTCACAGGTTTTTCTTCACTGTGCTTTTGAGCTCCTTTGTCAACAAGTCTGGTTATTTTATGCACTGTGTTTCTCTCTTTTGTTGAATGCACTAGTTCACTTCTTTCTCTCCTGCTCCCCCACAATTGTATTCCCCCGCATCTTAAATAGTTCATGTAAAGAAGTAACAGACTTCCAGAGGAATTTTGATGTGATCTCCCATTATGGAGATTTCAATCTGTTACACAGTCACGATTCAATCTGTTAGCTAGATAAGAGTTTAAGGAATTTTTTAGTCTCCAAGATCTTTGTAACAAAAGAAAGCAATTTAATATACAGTTCATAATACAGGATAATATTTACGGTAATGTTTAAATAATAAATGCCATTATATGCTGAGGAAAGGTATTACTCAAACTGAGATGGTAATTTAAAAGACCCAAAGATAAAACAAATTGCAGAAAACCAGAGTTACATCTAAGACTTGTAATAAATATGTTGTCTTAATGTTAAAAAGAAAAAGGGAATGGGGGAAGAGAAATGTGCTCTTTTAGCTCCTGAAAACCCTGTGATGTGCAAAATCACTTTACTGTAGCTGTGATAGTTGTTGTAATATACCACCAGGTGCTGTGGTATTATGCTGCATGAAGTACGACAGGACTGTACAAAATAAGGCAAAATTGACAGTTGTACTCAAATATTTATAGCACAGGTGATTATTCCAGGTTCTACTACCTGGCCTGAGATTATGAAGCACAGTAGGAAACTAATGAAGTAAAACTCTGTCAGAAAAAGTCTCTAACTTTACTTTTCTTTTTCTGCAAGTATGGATTATAGTTCACATAATGATAGTATCTGAATGTCTTAAGTATGTGTCAAGAATCATAGAAGAGGGTTGGAAAAGACCAAAGATCATCCAGTTCCAACCCCCTGCCATGGGCAGGGACACCTCACAATAGACCATGTCACACAAGGCTCTGTTCGACCTGGCCTTGAACACTGCCAGGGATGGAGCATTCAGCACTACCCTCACAGCAAAGATACCCATTTGTTTTGTCAGTTGGGTTGGAGCAGATTAAGAAGGTATGGCTTCAGTTGTACCTTATCCCACTGCTGCAGCAGGTGTGAGACACTAAGGAAATGAATGAATACTGCAGATTTATCTCTATACATGTTTGATGAGGTTAACTCGGATGAAACCAGAGTAAAATCATATAATCTGTAGCGCAGATGTTGTAGTACTCTATTGCTTTTAATGCATTTCAGCAAATTATATCACATGGCTATCTTGCATCTAAATACGTTAGAGTTCTTTTAGAGCATTTACTCTGTTCCTGCAGCCATTCTCATGCGCCAGAAGTAGAGTCTTTTCTGGATAAGGGCATTGAGCTTGATTATCCTCTGCTAAGTAGAATGAAAAAGTTCCTTCCCTTTGTTGATTCATGAGAAATATTTTGGACTGTTGTTATTTCAGTTCAAGTGAAGAATATTTGGATGACAATTGTCAGTGTATATTGTGAGTGAGAAGGGAGGATGAGTAGTGACTGGGTCAGACAGAATTCTATAGAGAACTCAGTGGTTTCCCTGTGTTGCATCCGATGAGGTCTGTCTTCCTTCACAACAGGAGTGATCTCTCTGACTGAATACCTAGGAAGTTCAAAAGCTTTTAATTTTCCTTGAAATCTATTTTTATCATGATCAGGGTGGGTAAAGTTAAAAAGTACAAGGCTGACAGTCCAGAAAGGAAAAAACGCCTCTACTGAATGATGCAGATACTCTATAGCAGAGTTTAAAATGCCTTGTTTGGGGGGCTTCATAGTGTGCAGCATGTTACTGAGGAATGCTTAATTGTTCAATTATATTTATAAAATAAATTATAGTCATTTATGAATTCCACCGTAAAATAATAAAATTTAATCAGTATCAGTGACTGTTACTCTCATTGACAATACTATTAGTAGTACTGAAGAAAAAGCATATGTGTAATGAGGAAAAAATATTTCCAGTGTTCAAAAGCATGTATGAAACATAGGTAAATGTAGATATGCATATATAGAATTATTTATATGAAGCCAGATGTACAAGCAGGGGTCTCTTTGAGTGCATTAGATCAAGTCACTTGCCATGATTCATATTTTAAAGCTGAAGGCTGACTCTTTTTGAAGTTCTGAGAAGAAATGAACATAACGTGTATTGTGTGTAATGCCACAAGGCTTCTCGGGAAGTGTGCACAGAATCTGTTCTGTGCATTTTAGTGCTGTGCTTCTGCAAATATCATATGCTGCTGACGAAGAAAAATCACTGTAATGACTCAACTACAACAATAGTTGATGCACCAATCCTGTGTCTATGTAAGATCCTTCTTTGGCTTGTAAAAGGTCCCAGCTGAGAATTTGTACTTGCATGGGAAAAAAATAGGAATAGGGAACAAATTGCTTCAACACTTGAAAATGTTGCAGATTCTCCCTAGGTCTCCCACTGCAAAGAATAATAATAGTAAATAAGGTAGGATGTTAAAACATTTTCAGTGCTGCCCCTGTTAGATCTGTCAATCATGTTGATTCTCTTCAGTTTTTAACGGTTCTGTTGTATATGAAGATAGTATTTGCATGTTTTACAGCGTCCATCAACTGAAATACACCCATTGATTCCAAAAAGTTGTTTGACCCTCAGAAAGCAATTACTTCTACTTCAGTCAGATGACAAATGTGGAGGTGGTTTCATGAGTAAAATAACATTTTAAAACATTATAAAGTGGAGATAAGAAGGCAGCAATAAAAACACGTTTTAAAAGACATATATTTTTAAGCACTTGTCAGAAACGTTAACCTGGTGAGATGTGGAAATGTCAGACGCATTACATGTGCAGGACGTGCATTTGGCATTTTGCTGTCAGCAGGGGAGTTCTTCTACAACTAATTCCTCAGGAACCACACGCTGAGTCTGTCTGCAGGGAGGAGGAAGGGCTAGAGGTAGAAGCATATATTGTTTATTTTGTGGAGGTGTATTACAGGCTTTTTTTCTCTTTAAGAGAAAACTATGAGTTGTGTCAGTCATGCTGTATGATATGTTTGAGTTGGAATAAAATCAGTGGTGTATGCCAAAGACCAAATTGAGCAGCTCACTAGCCTTAAGGGTATCAATGGGCAAAGACTAGTATGCTACATATAAAATTGGTTAAAATCTCTTCTCTTGTGAATCAGATGTGTTTAATAATTATTATCTGCTGCTGATTTATTGACTGTTGTGGGTGAACCTGTGTCACATTCTTTTATTGAGTTCTCTTTTCAGACATAAGGGGCAAGTGCTGTGGAGGGGAATTGATTCCATGGTTTAGCCATTGTAGTTACTTCCCCTCCTCTCCTCTGGGTTCTGCCAGACAATAAAACCAGCTGTTTACTGTCCTATTGAATTTAATGGAAAAGTTGGCTTTTGTAATGTGTGCTATCCCAGCAGTACTATCCATGATGCTACAGTTGTTTCAGCTGTAGATGTTTAATATGACACTATTGGTTTAGTAGGTTTAAGAACAAGATAGGGAAATGGAATTTAAGTATCACTATAAACTCAGAACTGAATCTCCTCCAATTAAATAAATATATTAATGAATACAAAGAATGTAGTGGATAGTTAAAATTTAAGTTTATACACCATTATTTCCCATAGTGAGCTTCTTAGATACACTGTGTATGTAAAGAGTTATGGTTTTGAACCTCTTTTAGACTATAAACATTAGAATCAGTATCACTGAAATTTAACAGTACTATTAAATAGAGGAAGAGCATTGGGTGGAAAAACAGATTCTAACGAATGATGAGCAGATTCTGAACGAATGTTTATTATGGTGATTTGATATAGTCTTGATAACCATTAACAGGTGCTTTTTTATAATATGGTCAAAATGCAGTGAAAACCAGACTTTAAGTATGCCTTTGGGTCAGGCAGGTATGATTTTAAATTTTACCCTTCATGAACAAAAATTCTATAGTCTTTAGAGCTGGAAAAGTGTCTTTTGCAAGTTGACGAGATGTGTTCTGTTACTAATTTTGCTGTCATTAAGACAATGTTTTCCTATGCCAGTAAACTGTTTTGTTATGTGAACAAACTGCAGTAACCAAGTACATCTTGTTAGGAAACTAGAGAAGACTGACATGGAAAGGAAAAAAATGAAAAACTGAAATTTTCAAAAAAATGGGAAGTGAAAAGACTTTGTTCAACCTCAATAAAAGTTTTATTTAGAGAAAAATAAAAATGGGAAAAAATATTTCTGGAACCTTAAATTTCTTTTAAAAGCCTATTAAAAAGCTTAAATTTGTATTTAACAATATGAAGTTTTCCCTCATGGACAGTTGTTCCATTTATTTTTTTCAGTGTTAGGCCAAAATTCTGCTTACCGTGCATTGCAGCTCCACTGACAGCAAATAGAGGCAAATGATGAACCAAACTTTATCTCTAGCAATAATCATTCTTTGACTTTAAATGTTATGCAGCAGCACTGTGTTTGTGTCCTTCACATTAACTGCATAGGGAAAACAAATAGGGGATAGTAAAGTTCTTTTAATCTTGTGAAATAGTTCATTAGTAGATAAGGAATAAAAGGCTTTTTTTCAGGTTTCCCAAGCATATACTCAAAGATACTTAACTTAGTGGACCATATATTATTGTCAAGAAGGATATGCTACACCAGCATATGTGGAAAATAACACAGACTGTGTTGGCTTATTGAGCTGCTGTATCAGCTTCTCCCTGTGAAACCCACTCTGTCATCCCAGTGTTTGAGACCAGTGCATGTCAGCTTCACCCCTCAAGTGCCTCCTTCCTAGGGTGTTGTATTTTGTACAGTCTGGGCAGCGAATCTGATCTCTGACCAACTAGGAATTCTGTACTGTTATGCACTGTGTGACACTGAGCAAAGAGAAGTTCAGGACAGTAAAATAGCTGATGATAAACCCCAACATTAGATGATAGTGAAGTGTTACTGTCTGTTTCCCATCAGAGAGACAGGGGATTTTTTGGTTTGTAAGGACTAAATGCTCTCACTCAACTTGGAGGAGAAAATAACCTTCTTTTTTAATAGGGAAATGACTTTTAACATCTGTGTTATTAACTGAAAACAAACCACAGTTTCTATAAAATGCAATAATTATTTGTAGCTTTTCAGAGGAATAGAATTAAATTAATTAGAAAAATAGCTTGAAAACATCACAAATATCCTTGGGCTTATTCTTAATTTTTCTTATATGGCAAACAGTGATAATTATGAATACCTCTCATTCCTTTGTTACATAAAGATGTTGTATGATTCAACCTCAATTGTTTAAACATTTAATTAAATGTAAAGATGAAGTTTCTGACTGCAGACTTTTTCCACTGCATCTGAGCAGAGAAGGAATGCAGTGGTGTATATAGGGAGGATTTGGAGGAGAGATGTATTATTGACATTTTATTTCTGAAATTGTAGCTTGATGGAATTTCATTTTTATTATTAAAACCCCCTGAAACTGCACAATTTTACTTCACTTACTAGTCTTGCTCAAATGAAACCTGAGAACAACTGTAACTGGTATGCTTGGCAAGGAAGAAAATTCAACAGCTGTAGTTGTTCAGTGTGCTTGGGGCTAGCCTAAGGACCTTCCTGTTCCTCTGAACCATACTTTGATTCCCACTCTGTCTGTTGGGTTGGGAAATGAAAGTCATTTTGACCATTTAAACTTCTGGATAAAGCAAAACACTGCCTGGTGTTTTACTGAGCTACTGTCAAGCCCTTATCATTCTCTTTAGAGAACCATTGGCATACATGGACAAAGTTATGGAATGTCACAACTTCTGGTCAAAACTCAGTATGACAAAAGCTCAAGTTGTTATATGTTCTATTTGTTTTCCTTTTACAAGAAATTAAGATCTCTTAAGTAAAATATACTTTCACTTTAGGTTTTTTCCTAGTTTATTAAAATGATAGTCCCAAAGCTGAGGTGTTTTCATTTTGTTTAACTCCCATACTAATGGATCTGAAATGCACCTGTGGCTACATTCTAGTAATGGAAACTGAGCCCCAGTGAAGGAACAAATAGAAAAGTATTTTGAATCCTTTAATGTTTAAAAGTAGTGTCATTTCCATGAAGCTTTCTGTAACTGTTTCTGAAGGATGGTCTGAGTCAGTGTTAATGGGATTTGAAGATGCGATTCCATGGTGCTCTAATTATTTTAATCCTGATTTTCAGACAATGTTTTATTAATGGCGTTGTGTTAAAAGCCTGATAACTTAAGTGAGGCAGGAAGAGAGGCCTAATTAAAACCAGAGAGAGAGAATTATTGTTTACACTGGGGATTTCATGGAGGGCTTCTTTTAGTAGGAAACATTGCCATTTAAGAGTAAAGAACTTCAGTGAGTGCAACTTATCCCTAGTGCTCCATCCTTCACTTTCTCGTGCTTAAGTGTAGAGTTGTCTTGAGTTACTCCATGGAACACTAGAGAGGCTTCTTTGTTCCCCCAGCCTCATGGTGCTGGTATTTGCTTTTCCTTCCTTAGCTTTGTCTTTCTGCAACTTAGAATTTGTAGCCTTCAGCTTACCAGATGATCAGTAAATGTCAAACAACTCAAAGTGTTGCTGCCAGCAGAGCTATTGAAGTGCTGCATTCTGAATGGGACTCTTTTTAATTGATTCCTGAGAGGTCGAAATAGAAAGTGCCAGTGCACAAGCATCAGGGATTCATAGAAATAGGGCCGCAGCATAGAATCATAGAATAGTTAGGATTGGAAAGGACCTCAAGATCATCTAGTTCCAACCCCCCTGCCATTTTGTTGTCTATGTACTTATTTGTGCCCTTCTTACCTTGGGCAGATGGGAGACCTTGCTAATGCTCATATAATCACCCTATTAACACTTAGCAAGGATATAATATTGTTTCTTCTAGGAACTATCTTACCTTATACCTGGGAAGACATTTCAGGAAACCATATCCTAAAAGTGGGAGGGCTGAGGTGCATACATCATTCAGGGGCATACTGCAGGCTCTACACTGCCCGCACAAGGTGCCACCCATGGTCCCCTGCTTTTCCCTCTTCTGCTTTTCTCTATTCCTTCATCTTAGTGATGGCTGCTTCCTCTTCACTTCTCTGCTGGGCTGAGAAGTATCACATGTGCTACTTGGGCCATATTTTCTCCCTCTTGCCAGTCTGTGTGTGGTAATTTGACAGGCCAACTGTCGAGCAGCATACTCTGGAATGTAGTGATACTTCTGTATTTCAGCCAGGAGATGGCAAGCACAATCCCATCAACTCTGTGCAAGAGATGTGTCCTCTGGGTCAGCCTACTCTCCAGTTCTGTGAAGTGTGACATAATTATGACTCCACAGAGAAAGAGGGACAGGAAAGGGGTAGCACTTACTGCTCTTGATGTATAATGTTATTTGAATTAGTGGCAAATGATTCTGGGGTTTTCTAGACTTGTTTCAAGATTTAGCTCCTTTTCCTGTCCTGTCTCTCTTGATTCTTTTTTCTCTTTTAAATTCTGTTCATAATCTTGCTTTCCCAAGGTCACAAACATACCAGTTCCAGGAAACTTTAGTATAGAGAAAAGATTTGACCTGTTCTGCAAAATATGGCTTGCATGTTTTACATCTCCACTTTGCAACCTGTCTACAAAGTGACAGAAACATACAATTAATCACAGCTTTCTTACTAAAAGTTGGTCAGATCAATTTAAGTTAAAATACAACTTTGGGTATTAAACTCTGCTTCTTCATACTCTGATTTATCAGAATAGTTACATTTACATGTCAGATGCAGAAAGAAGATGATCCCAAAAATCAGGCTTGCTCATCTGTATAATCATTTTTGAGCATTTTCTAATCAGAGATTCCTTCTGCATTAGCATTGATGATTTTCAGTTGCACTGATATGTTTGTTCTGTATTTCTGATTAATAAGCTGCTTGGAATATTTTTCCACTTCACAGTGTGAATATGTTTCCACCTATACAAAAAAAGCTCTGTGGTTCCAGAGAATGTCCTGCATTTGTCTGTTCTTAGTGATTTCATATTCCTGGAACATACTTGGAAACCGTGGGTTTCTCAGGGTGTGTTTCACTGCTCTTTGCTATTCTGGTCTCCACTTGCATACTGGGATGGGAGAATGTTGTCTGAATACATATTTATGATTGCTGGATAAACATTCATGCTCAGTGTGTCAATGGAGAGCTCTACCAATCCTATTGTCTTCTGTTTTTTTCTGCAACTAATATGCGCATGCAAATAGGTATGGAGATGAACTCTCCAGCTCTCACAGTAAACATCCACAGTGAGGTTTATCTAGTGCAGACATGGAATGATAAACCTTTGGGAGATACATTTTGCCCACAGCCTGAGATGAACATCTTAGTACTTGTTGTGTGTATGCCCAGACTCTAAAGGTGATGATGAGAGGAGCTGGGCACATCAGCCTTTGCATACCATAATTATGCCTCCAGTACTGTAGTAAAGTTAGGCAAGTGGATGGAACTGTGCCTATTAGAAGCTTCCCCACACAGGAAAGCAGTTGAATGAAAGAATGGCCTAAAAATATACAGAGAAGTCACTAGTATAATGTTTTACTAGCAGGGAGGTTACTGAGGGGAAGCAGCCCTCATTTTTCAGTGTATGAAACTGGTAAACATGTAATGTAGATGTTTTGTCTAGATGTTTCTGTGGCTGTCAGCTTTCTTTCCATCAACAAGGTTGAAAATATGTATAGTTAAATAATGGGTCTAAAAATAAGTAGAATTTTGAAGTGCAGTTTATAGGCTGTGTCTGATAATATCATGGGCTTGTTTTCTATAAATGGATTAGAGTCCTTTTGATTTTAAATCCTTATGCTACACCCGCATCCTTGTGTTTCCTGAAGCTAGGAGGATTGTAACACTGAGACTTTCAGACAATCAGCTCCTTCTAGGAGTGGCAGCTTGAAGTAAAATACCAAATAAGGAGGTTAGTCACATTAACAGAATAAAACATATGTGACTCAGTAGGCTTAAATAGCGCCAAATTCAACAGGATAATAGAGAGTAGTATATGCTAATATGTCAGAAATTAAAAGGAGGTGGCATGAGTGACATGCTCAGGCAAATTATATTGTTCTACCATTCTGTAGGCTCCAAATAACCTCTGGCCTGAGGGCTTAAGATTCTTGCTACTTGAAAATGAGACAATGAAGATAGAATTCATCTTGTCTAATTTGTGCTAATATAAAAGATATGCTATTAATCAAAGTTAATCATCGGTAAAATAAGACAAGCACTTATAGAGTGATGCCTCCTGCATGCTTCAACTTAGGATGGCACGGGAGGAATTTGCCTATTGTGATGTGTATATCTGTTCAGTAACTGCAGAGGTAAATACTTGACTAGTTATGTTTTGATAGCTAGTTTTATGTTGTTAGAATTAGTTGAAGCCCATCCAGAACTTTGAAAGTAGGAGAGTATATTTAATTTGATGTTTTCTCAGTAGTTAATTGCTCTGCTCTGTCCTTTGACATCCATTGTCCTGCTGCCACCTGCTTCCCCATGGAGGGCACTGGGAGACCAGAGCAGTTAATTTTGGCTACTGTCACTTACAGGCTCTTTGGACACATAGCCCAGATTTGGATATTCCCAAGACTTGTCTCAGCTTGCAAATATGCTCAAGAAACTGAGCAAGAAACTTTAACCCTATTGGTAATCTTCCCTTGACTTAGCTTTTATCTTAGCTAGGTTTAACAATGGCAAATAAACAGTTTCTAAAGCAACAGCATTGCTAACTTGGAAATGGAGTTATAAATTTGAGGAGTTAATATACATTATTAAAATACTTCTGGACAACAACATTTATTGCGGTTGTCATTTAAAGATTATTTGGAAGCCAATCTTGACCATAGATACGGTGTCCTTGAAGTACTTGAAGTAGTGCTGTGCTGGGATACATCTCCACAGTTACATTTCTGCAACCAGCATTGAAGCTAATGCATCTAAGTTCTTCTGGTGGAATTTCTTGCAGCTTGAAGACAGCACAGAAGCAAAGAAACAGTCTTGAGCTTTCCTGAAGGTGACTCTCCTGAAATTTAGCTGTGAATTCTTTGCAGAAGTGTTTTCAGTGGCTTGGTTTGGGTTTGGGTTTCAGGTGTTTACCTTTGGGTCTGGAAGACAAACTGTAGTTATGAACTTGTATTACATGTTGTTTGAACTTGTTGATTCTGTGTCCCTTAAGAAAGCCTCGTGGCAGAGTCTGTACCTGACATCTTGGTAAAACAGATGTCAGGTTGGGGAATACAGTACTTGAAGGAAATGCCTGTTGGTCCTAGGTGCATGCTGGAATAGGGTTTAGACATAATGTGTTCTAATGCCTAGAGCGCAGCACCCTTCATACTGTGTTGGGAAGCATATTGCTTGGTGTGTACCACCACTGCTTTCTGTATTAGTGGCACTTACACTACTTTAAATTTACTCCCATTTTATGATTAATTTAAAACTTCCTGTAGCAAAGTAGTCCCATGGATGATGAATTCGAATGGATGGCATCCATGGAATTTAGTTTTACATTGATGTTATGCACAGTTAATTTTAGATTCACCTACTCTTATGTTTTGATGAAAAAGTAAAGACTATTCTTTAGGATCAGGGTTACTTGTTTTGTATAAAATACATGTAGTTTTATATCTCATGGTTATTAGTACATTTTATTTACAATTACGTTTTAACTGCCTATTTGCACTTTTTATTTTCAAAAACATTCCATTTTTGTAGGTAGGGTTTTGGATTAAATATGCCAGGCTTATAAATTTAAACATTCAAAAGTCTGCCTCCGAGATGAACCAGGTTGCATCCTGTGACACTGACTTGTGTAGCTGGGCTTTCAGGCGAAGGAGAGCTAGGGTGGGATTTGGATGCTTCCATATGCTCTATGCCTCCTGTTGACCAACTCAAGGTTGCTGTGTCTACTTATGCTTCTCATTTTTCTAATTCTTGCCATATTATCTATGGAGAATCACAGCTTGCCTGACTGGAAACAAGTGTTGTGGTGCTTAACTGCAAGTCCTTGTGTCTTTTATTGCATCTAGTACTAAATAGCTGCCAAGGCAATTGTTGGGTCTTTGGTATTCTGACTGCTGGGTATTGCTGAAACTGGTATTCACTAATTGATTGTTATGAAGGGCAAGAATTAAATGGGGTTAATGTTGTTGTTTTTTTTTCCAAACCAACCTGCACACTATTGTATTCCTAATATGATAGTTGAAAACTGTAGTTCATGTATTTTTCACTTGCAACAAAGAGGATTCTCACTTGGCTGCGAAGGCTCAGGTTAGAGAGTAGAACTAAATAAAGGAGACTTTAGTAGCTCTGCCACTCAGTCACTTGCCAGTTTGGACTGGTGCTTGGGGTTATTCCACCACCTTTGGAGACCAATTTGTTTCCCTGCAAAACATCTTGTGGCCTCAGTGGGCTGTTCCTGGACTTTAAAGGTTCCTCTGGATTGAAATGCTGTGATTAGTTGTGTCAACCACTCCCGCAATTTAACACTGTCCAAGAAGATGACAGTGTAATCTGTCTCATTGTAGATATGTCTGATGAAGATACTGGGTAATAGAGACTGTAGTACTTCTGCAGTATTTTGCTTGCTGTTTGGTGTCAGCAGAACACTGAATCTTTAATTCCTGCCCTTTGAGCTCAGCAATTCAGCCAGTTTTTGGTTCTCCAAAAGGTACATTTGTCCAAACAATATTTCTGCAGCTTGAAGTTGAGAATACTGTGGAAGACAGTGTCAAAAGGTTCACTAAGAAGTAAGTGCAACATTGATTACTTTCCCCTCGTTTCCATAGCCAGTCATTTCATCATAGAATGTAATCATTTTGGTCAAGCATGATATGCCCTCTGGTAAATTCAGGTTAACTATTCCTGATTATCTTCTTGTCATTGATATTCTTGGAAAAGGCTTCCAAAGAGAAACAGTTGAAATTCTTTCTGGGTATCATTCTAGGTGAGACTGATCAGTCTGTCATTTCCTAGGTTCTCTTTCTGGCCTTTCTTAGATGAGCATAACATTAGCAAGGACTTGCCCCCATGGCAGTGATTTTTCACAGGTGAATGTCTCCTTATGGCAATATCCATATTTTTTTCAGTACTTTTGCAATCCAAGAGCACAGAATCACAGAATGGTTTGGGTTGGTAAGGACCTTAAGATCATCCAGTTCCAACCCCCCTGCCATGGGCAGGGACGCCTCACACTAAACTCTGTTGCTCAAGCCCTGTGCAACCTGGCCTCGAACACTGCCAGGGATGGAGCATTCACTACCTCTCTGGGCACCCTGTCCCAGTACCTCACCACCATTATAATAAAGAACTTCATCCTTACATCTAACCTGAACTTCCCCTGTTTCAGTTTGAACCCATCACCCCTTGTCCTATCACTGCAGTCTCTCATGAAGAGTCCCTCTCTGGAATCATATCACACATTTCTGAGTAACTTGAATTTCTTCTTGATTGGTTGCCCTAACTCAACACCAGTATTCAGACACTTGAATGTCCTTGTTTCTGAGCAGGAACATGGAAAGTACCTCTAGTGCCTTCCCCTCTTGCACCAGTCTTTCACTTATAGCTCCTTTCTTACTTCTGAGTGTCACTCCACATTGCATACTTGTACTCCTACAGCTATGTTAATATATTCACTGACAGCTTTCATACAAATCTAGTTTTATGGATGTGTATGAGCAAATATGCATGTATACCATTATACTGTATTACTTCTGGTTTTCATTGTCAGCCTTGTTTTATCTATAAACGTATAGATCCTATTATGTTTGCCTCACAAATTCAATTGCAATTTGAAAAGCAGAAATGTAATTGTCACGTAATCTTGGCTATGAATTTTGAAGGCAGATGTCAGCCACTGCTAGTTAGCCTGTCTTGCCTCCAGCCTCACCAGCCAGAGCCCGCGGTTTTGAGATGTGTACTAGGAACAGTGACAGCACTCCCCACTGCTCCTCTGGAGCCTTTTAGTACTTGCAGAAGTTGAATCACTGGGAATTGAGCTTTGGAAGTCCAAAGGAGAAATTGTATGTTATTTCGGAGACCTTCACTGCGATTTAAGGTCTGAAATAATTCCTCACAGTTCAATAGAAAAAGAAATATCTCTGCTTTATTAACTTATTTTATGGGGTTTTGTTTGTTTTTCCCCCCAACATTCCCTTTGAAGCTTCCCACTTGATAAATTAGCCCAGTGCTAAGTAAAATGCCCTTTTTTATGTGTGGAAGTTTGGTAATTGCTGCAAAAAGATTCTTAGTGGCTCATAATCTACATATAATCAGATTAGTTTTGAGTGCTGTCTTAGCTGAGAAGGTAGGAGTAATCCAATTGGTGCTTGTTTACCTCTGCTTCTCATGATGCCTCAAAGTGTGCAAGCAAGCAATGCCACATCAGCAGCTTGGTAAGGAGGGCAGCTAGGCTTCTGGTGCAGAGGAGCAGTAGATTTTAAGCCTCTAAGGAAAACATGTTTGAAACTATTGAGACTAACCACAGCTGTTTTGGTATATACTACTTAAAACTCCCAAGCCTGGTTGTGCAGTTCAACTGTCAAGTTTAATACAGTTCTATAATGAGAAATCTTTTCCAAATTTGAGTGTATGGCACTCTCATACTTCAACTGATTCCATCATCTAGGACTTCTAAATACTGCCCCTCAAGAACAGCTGCCATGCAGTTGAAGTGTGCACATTTCAAATATACATATATTTCTTAAATGTAATAGGTGAGAATGGTATGTGTCAGTACATATATACAAGGACATTTAATGCCTTCTGAAACTCACGTACTGGGAATCTGTTCCCACTGTCCCACAATTACATCCAAGAAATATTAAAAAATATGCAAATTATATTAAAATAAATGTCAGTGTTTTGTCTTTGTAACTTTTTATAAAACATTTACTAGCAGAATTGCTCCCTGGTTGATGCAGGTTACACCTCCACTGGCCACAGGGCTGCTACAGGTATATAGGCCTAACAAAGCTTGTGTTGGATGGTCTACTAAGATAAAAGCAAATATTTTCATATTGTTTATATTATGCCTAATTTTGGAGAGTGCCAAAGTTATTTCCTGTATAACCTTTATTTAAGTGTAAGCTAGGAAGGGTTTTCCTTTTTCTTCAATAGTAAATTTCAAAGCATTTAGAATTGTAGCTGCTACCAAGTATTTGGCAGTGTAGAACCTCAAATCACAAAATACAAACTGAAAATGTCATGGTAAAGATCTGCTTCATTATGTTTACTTTTCATTTAGGGATAAAAGAGGTTTTGTTCATAAGGATAAAGGGATTAGATGTTTCAGTTTATGGAAGAAGTCAGGAGATATGGAAGACATTATAATATGTGGGGAGGGTGTTTTCTGTAGCAGAGTTCTGGGTTTGAACTTGGTTAGATTGCTGGGATAGTTTAAAGTTATTTAAATTGGATTTTTAAAAATAGAGGAATTGGTATTCTGCCTACTTGGACTGTATTTTAAAGATGCCAACACTTCAAAGGAAATGACTGAAAGGAACCAACCTGCATCCAGCCTAGCAAGATTAGTTGAAGGTATCCTGGGGTAATGCGAACTGAAAGTGGTGTCCATGGTATCAGAGCACACAAAAATGGTATTGATGTGCTATTTTTGTCAGAATGGAAGGAAAGATGTAAAGGTGTTTTCTCATATGTAGGAAGATAACTGTAAACAGTATTACTTGGTAGATATTTGTTTAGGATACTTGATGTAAAATCCCTTCTCCTCCCTGACTAAAGACATTCAGGCTTTCAGTCTGCTGGAATTGCCATGTCTGACGAAGAGCGGGGCTCTTTTCATAGTCCAGTATCTCTTTTCTTACTGCAGGATGAATTAGGTCCTAGAGTGATATGTGCAGAAGTTCTACATGTGTGAAGCATTCTGGGGGTAGGGTGAGGAGTAAGATTTGGTCGGGGGGAGGTTTGATGAAGCCAGTGAGATGGAGTGATCTACTTGATAATAAAGCTTAACTTCAATGCCAGCTCCATGCTGTTAGAGCATATTACTACACAGCAAGAAATGTGGCACAGATGTTGTGGCAGCCATATTTTACATCCTCCAAAAGGTCATGTCGCTTGTTATTACATTCAGAATCAATATTAAGTGAGCGTTCCAAATTTCAGCTGTCAGTTGAATTTATTGCTGCAAACCAAGGCTGAAAGGTTTTCAACTGTGATTTGAGCAAGCTAACAAATTAATAATGGAGAAGTATGCATGGTGGAGCAGGTGATTCATGTTCCAGCAGAAAGGGGAGTTTAACTGGAAATAATAGAAATCAGAGCTGGGGTGTTTAGTCCATTTCCTCTACCGTAGTGGACTTGTGTCTGTTAGTGTGCATTGTAATGGTTACTGCTAGGGAAGATGTGCAAACAGACTGACTTGCATGCAGTACAGCAAGATAATGCATATGCATGTGTGGTACCTTTACATGTCTATCCTGTAAAATATTTGCACCTCTAACATATGTAAGTAATTTGCAAACTCTGTGCATGTATAACAGTTCTGCTTTCTTGACGTTGTCCCAGGTAAGAACAAAAGAGAATAGGTCTGAGCGGTGAACCTGGTCCAGGAGAGGTGCAGCCAAGGCTCTGAAGGCAGAGTTTGCACCTATGTAAAGATATATTGCAGCACTGAAACACTTCTGGAACAGAAAAGTTAATGTTGCTCAGTGGGGATGCTCTTGAGGGAAAGGGTCTTGGGCTTTTCAGTAGCCACAGTCTCACAGTTCAAATCTTGCTAGTTTTGGAAGATAATTCGAATTTCTTAAAGTTTCTAGCTATTCAGTATTTTTGATGCTGCTTACAGCACCAGATGCTCTGAGAACAGAATGAAGAGAAGTCCTTGCCGTTCAGCATCTCTTTTGTTCTCAGTAAGTATCAAAGTGACTTTAGCTAGATGAAAAGCATGGTTTTAAATCTGATCTGTGAATCTCATGTTTCGTTCTTTATTCCCTATATTCCTATAGTTTCATTCTGCCAGATTTGCGTTTGCTTAAAGGCTTTTCCACACTAACTATCTCTGTGGCATGCTTTGTTGCTTTTTCCCCTTCAGTTTCAGAAATGGTGGGTTTTGCTTCTTACAAATCTATGAAGGAATTTCTTCCATTTTACAATACATTTGATCAAAATTGCAGCTAATCTCTAGAATTTCTTTAATTCTCTTACATTTCACTTAAATTTGACGTTCTCCATCCAGCTTAATTCTTCAGGTAGACTTTTGTGGCTCTTGAAGCTAAACATAGGAAAACAAGGTAAAATTACTAAAGAGAAATCAAGCTGAAATGAGAACAACAGAGAATCATGTCTCCACAGCTGCCTTTTGTGTACTTTTTAACTCATGTTTTGTGGTGGGTTTGTCAATTTTAAACTTCTCCTCATTTGTGCTAGTGCCAAGTGGAAAGTAACAATGCAGAATCGTAAATGCTGTTTGTACAATTCTGGCTTTAGTAGGCATCTGATTAACCAAGAAAGAAATCTTTTTCCTTAAAAATCAGACAGATACAGGGAAAACATAACAGTTTATTCAATAGAGATTTTGGAGAAGTAAAGGTGTAACATGAAGGGGAGTAAAAATAGGGGAGCAATGGGACAAATATATTGATATGCCAAAGGTATTTTGCTGCACCACTGTGTACTGTTTCTGGGCAGAGCATAAATCATGGTAATTTCAAATAGACAATGAGGTTTATAGAGCTGATTGAAGTTATCCATAGTCTACCACATGACTTATTGCAAAACAGATGTAGGTTCAAGCTTTCCTGTTGCAAGGCAAATAATTTCTGTCACATATCTTGTTTCTTGCCCTCACTGACACTGCCATTCTTTTTCTCCTCATTGTTTCTGTTTCCTCAGTAACAACTATAGCTATTTGCATTTGCAATGGTCTTTGGAGACTACAAGCCCTGAAAGGATCAGACATTTGTATGTACCTTCAGTTTTAGGGAAATGGCATTTTCAAGGCCATTGTAAAAATCCACATATTTATTTTCTTCTAAAATGAGAAAAGGAAATCACGGAGACAGCAAGAGACAATTGGTGGGTTTTTTTGAATCAGAACATCTCTATATGGATGAGAAAATTACTTCAGTGCTTAAGTTTAAACTGTTAAACTGTGGCATAAACTGATTTTATCTCATGCTTTGGCTCAAATCTAGATAAAATCTTCTGTCCTTTCTTCTTTCTGTGGACCTCAGAGAAGTCAATACTTCAGGTTGCATGGCAGCCAAAATCTGGCACATTAACATTTACAGATGGTAAAAGGCATGTCTTTTCATCTGCCAATGTATGATTCAGATAGCACAAGCAGACTTCAATCCACTTGACCTCAATAGAGTTGGCACAGCTGCCTTTCCCAATCTATTTCCAGGCTTGTCTGATAAAGCAAAGTCAGTGATGCTTCTGTGTGAAGAGGGAGTTTTGCTTTTAGATCTAACATAATTAAAAATACTAAAGAAGTATTTATAGAAAAGTTTATTTTTCTTGTATACTTATATTATTGTATGCTTATATATATATATACTATATATTTGAATTCAGTGTATGCCAGGGAGTGTACTGAATGTTTGGTTTTGAAGATGAGACTAACTACCATTATTTACATGTCCAGCTCTGAGATCAGGTACATGTTTTAAATGGTTAGAGCATCTTAGTTCCACCAAATGAAGTTAAAATTGTAGAACTAAAATGCTAAAATCTCGTATGTAGCAATATCAGATTATTTCATTTGTGCTGGGAGGTTATTGAAGGAACAGTTGACCCTGCCAGAATAACCAGACTGATGTGACATCCTATTAGGAAGCTACAGAAAGAAAAGTTTGTGGGTTTGTTGTTGTTTAAGAAGTTATTTTGAGAGGAATTCTGAGGGAACCCTTTTCTCTGTTGGTGTGGAGGGTTTTTCTGTGTATGTTTAGCAAAAAAGTGGTTTTAAGCACGTGGATTATTGTAATTTCCAAAGACTGCACAACATGACACAGTCTTAGAGCCCTAAAATCCTTTTCACAAAGGTTCCTTTTTCATTTAGCTGTGCACATTGGCCTCTATAGTCTGGCATCTAGGTCTGTGTTAAGGAATTGAGCTTTCTAAGATACAGACTTTTATTTGCTGGAACCCACCAGGGTGCTTGTGTCACATAGAGCAGTAGTTCTCCACATTTAGGAATCAGCATGCCACATCAAAAATTCAGAAGTACTTATTATACTGCCTGTAAGATTTTGATTAGTTTAATTATAAATCTTTCTTGTTCTGATTTTTACTAACTTGCACACAGCCTGATTGCAGCTCACCAGTAGTGGATGTAATACAACAATATATTGTACTCTAAATTTTGATAACCACTCTTGCAGGAAGATCTGTCTGGCTGCTTTGGACAATTACATATGTTGGTAATCTACTCGTTCTGGTTTTCTTATTGTTACTTGAATATCTCTGTAATAACAATGCCATTTTACTAAGTCAGGATTGTACCTAAGTGGTAGTAGGATCATGAGCAGGAATTCTTGAGAAAGCAGCACTAAATTGAATTTTAAAAAGCAAGAGGACTGTCATGTCAACTGATCATGTGGAATCGTAGGGGCAGAAACCAGAGTTCAGGCTGCTTCTTCCATGTGTAGAGTTCCAGAGGGCAAAAGTATTCTCCATCCTTGTGCCAACCAGCATTTGCCTTCCTGCATCTCATAATGAAGAGCTGTGTTGATTATTCATTCCCCTGTACACTCTCTAAGCAAAGCACTCATTTCCACCTGTTTCTACATAGTCCTAGGCACTAGTAATTCTACTCTTCATGACACATTTGGTAGGGGTTACTCTGTGCTTTTTTGGTCAAGCCATTTTGGCACAAATTATCATTGGTAATATCGAAGTTTTGTCATTCCAATAAGTGCTGTACTCAAGTCAGGAATCGTGCATCAACCTTCCTCCTTTCCCCTCCCTTCTAAACATTCTCTGTAGAGAATCCATCTACCACTTTCAACTGGGCTCTCTATCTACATGCTGGAAGCAGTTTCTGATTTTATAGGTTTTTCCGAGAGCTAAGACTTTTAACAGCCAGAAGCCTGTTATTCACAATAGCATAGACTGCTTCTTGGTAGTTCTTCTTCCCTTCAAGAATCCTGTGATTAAAGATAATTGTTTGGGAAGACTTGATAAGTATGGCACTTAATATGCTCAGATTTACATAGGGCTTTCAGACAGGGGAATCTATACCTGAGTAACTTCATCACGCAAAGGTTTCAGAAACATTGTGTTACTTACACCCCATGTTACATCCCCCAGAGTGCAACAAAATGGAGAATAATATTTTTACTAATGGGGGCTTCTGTCTTGTGCTGATGTGTTTCAGTGATGATCTGATCTGAAGCTTCTGTTGCTTGTACCTCACTCTCCTGCTGTTGACTTGCATCAGTATTACAGTTGATGGTTAGGGAAGTTCATAAGTTTATGGGAACTTGTGAACTTTCTGGGTTCTGCTGTTGTCTATACATGTGAATGATTGAGAGAAACAGAAGGATTCCAGTTCAAAGTTTTTGTCTGGGGGATCAAAGTGGAGAGCATCACAAAAAGGTTAACATCATGTATATACATTTCCATGATTTACTTCTTTTCCCTAAGACATGTGATTTATTTCCTTGTGTAAGTTCTTTGTCTTGCTATGCTTTTTTCCCCTTCTGACTACAGAATTCCATGTGGTATTCTTTCAAGAAGCTTAAATTGGTGTAGACTATAGAAATTTTGGAGGAAAAGCTAAGTATGTACTTGCCCCATTTCCCAGACATGCTTGTTGCTGGTGAGGACAAGATATGGTGTTGATGGAATGTTCTGGAAGTTCTTGTGTTTCTATATTTTTTTAATTTTCTCATTTTTTGTGTTTTTTTTTGTTTGCTTTCTACTTTCTCAAATTCACTCAAAGTTTTCTCAACTAAATCATACAAACATTCGGCTTTTAACAGTCCAACAATAGAACATTTACCTCACTTCTTGAGGTGTTTATAGGCAGCATTCAGTGCCAAGCCTTTAGCAGTCTGTGTTTTAGCAGCAGTAGCTTTGTTGCCAGAAGATTCACCTCTGTCAGTCTATTGAGAGCAAGATGAGATGGCTCAGGGTTCCCCATTTATGGGAAAGACAAAGATCTTTGGGAGGGGAATCTATGGGAAGATTTGGAATGAGAAAGAGAGCAAAGGTCCTTTTTCAACTATAATTTCTCAAAAAAAAAGACATGAACAACAAAAGATGCTAAACAGAAGAGACAAAGTTTTTTCCTACAAACAAATAATTGATGTAAAATATTTGTCTCTTCATGGGGAGTGGTGAAAATCTAGTGGTCTATATATATAGACACACATAGATATACATACGTATATATACCTATATATACATACACATGGTGTACAGGGAGGAGGGAAGCCTCTAAGAAATGTCTAGGAGAAAAAGAGAAAGAAATTAAGCTTGCTGCTGGTAATGTTGTTCAGAGACAGTCCAAAGTTCTTTCTGTCCCCGAATCACATTAAAGGATTCATAAAAGCAATTAACATGTAGACTATTTTTTATGTCCCTGGAAGTTTCAGTATCTAATTACCCATTATGTAGTCACTGGAAGCCAGTAGATAAACTGCAAATTGTTGGTGTCCCAGGATCATTTAAAGCACTTTGGTACTAGTTGTGTTTAAAAAAGAAGTTTTAAAATATGTGGATGCCCCTTTAGCATGAATGTGTTAATCTGAGATTATCTAATCTCAGAGTGAACATCATATGATTCTGATTGCCTTGGTATTGCTGGTTTTTGATCTTGCTCCCATGAATTAGAACTGAAGCCATGTTGAAATGGACTGCTGCTACAAAAGAAACAGGAAAAAATGAGTTTGTTAAACTGAGAGCTGAAATTGATAACGTGTAGTTCAGTAATTTAGTAGTTGATCAGCTTGGTAAAAATTACTCTGTCCAGTGCAAAGCATATCCTGTGACATAGGACATCAGTTCACATCTGGCACTGGCAGGGCATCAGTCAGTGGGTGGTGAGTAATTGCACTGTGCATCACTCGTTTTATATATTCTCATTTTTTAATCATTATTATTTTCCCTTCCCTTTCTGTCCATTAAATTGTCTTTATCTCAACCCATGAATCTTTATTTCTTAATCCTCTCCCCTATCCCGCTAGGGAAGGACTGGGCAGTGTTTAGCTGCCTGCAAGGTTAAACCACAGTTTAGGTACAGATTGTAGAATTACATTTATTACTTGAGACTTTCTTCTTCTGAATCAGGGGAGAAAGATTGTGTTCACATTTTCAATAAAGCACTTCATTAAGAGAAATGCAGTAATCTTTCCTACATTACAGACAAACCAGTCAGCTCCCTCTGTCAGAACTGATGGAGAGTGTTAAGAATACTCTGAATTCTGTCACAAGGGCTTTCTGGTAGTTTTCTGGTCTGTGCACTTGCATCTGAAGCGTGTTCTGCTTGATCATCTTATTTATTGATTAATCCACATCAAATTATGATTTGTAAAATATTTTTCTTATTGATTACATTTAAACACATTGTAAGAACTGGTTGACTTCTCCGGTGCATTGCTGAATCTTTGTAATAGAGAGAATGTACTCAATAGATGAATCATAATTTCACAGCCTAGCTTTTGAGCATGTTTAAATCCTAACATACAGTTGGGGGATAGCAGTGCGTTACTTGCCAAGTACATGAACTGACACTCCAGCATGCCCAGTTCACTAGTGAGAACTGGTGCAAGTTCAGCCCCAAACAGGTTGGTTCACTGTGAGCTTTCCTAAAACCCTGTGTAAATGTCTCTGACCAGCAGAGCAGTGGTGTTACCTCCTTTTGGTGCTCTCAGGTCTTGCATTTTAAGCCCTATTTCAACTTCAGAATCGCTCCTTTCATTTTTCTCATGTTTTCTAGATTGCTTCTGTTTTTTATTCATGGTCTTTGTAAATGTTTAGCAAAAGAGAGCATCTCCACTATATGCTTTCAACTTTGTGTTACAGAAACCTTATAAATTTAGTCAAAAAACCATCTTGTCACAACAAAGGGATGTTTTCTTTTTGCTTTGGTCAGTTTAAACTTACCTCTGTGTTGAACCTTAACGGTACTAATACTGAAATATGACCTACTGATTTTGAGTAGGCAGCATTTGCTTTAATAAGATTCAGTAAAGCAGTGTCCATGCTCTGATCAGCCAGAGAATCTCCTCTGTATTGCCCATGAGCTTGGTAGTAGATTGGACCTCTCTGACTAAGTGTTTGTGTGTTCTAGCATCAGTAGCTGTTTGTGAGCAAGGTGCTTGCCTGTCACTCCATATGAAAAGAAAATAGTAGCTTTGAAATATACTATAAGTGTTTTTTATCAGCTCTACAAGAGAAGACTTGAAGTAATGCCTAATGACTAACATTTATAATGCTTAAAGTCACTCCATGACTTAAGATTTGGGCTTGGATTGTCTAAATTGTATACTGTAGATCAGTTCACAAAATCAGTTGATTTCTTTCTACTTCTCCTTATTTTTCTTGCATCTTCAAACAATTGAACTTCCAAATGGTAAAATGCTAATGGAAAATTCCCACTTAGCTCTCTGAACTATGTCGACAGTCTTACATGTGTGATAGCACATACAAAAGAGGTCCAGAAATCTTACTTCCCCTGGTTCTGAAGAGCATCTTCAACCTACCTAAACTGAGTATGTGTGAACAAGTGTGTTGCTTTCCTTGTTGATCCAGTTAAGTGCTGATGCCTGCTGTGGAGAACAGCAGACAATTATGCTGAGAAATATATTATGAGGATAGGCACTTAGTTGAAGGAAAAAGCAGTCAGGGAGTAAGGTGTATTAGTGAAGTAGCTCAGAAAGGCCAAAGGGAATCATGGAACCACTAAAATTCCTTATTCAGGAGATAAAGGATAAGAATTAGTGTGAATATTTTTTCTTTCTTTCCTTTTTTTTTAGCACATTACTCCTGGAAGGTGTCAGTGCTCACACAGCTCCTGTCTTGACATGTTGTCTTTTCATCATCTCTACTTCATAAAGGCAACTAAGGTGCCGGTTCATATCAATGTTCCAAGCTCTCTTGTTTTCACCTTATGACCTTGAGAGTTGTTGCATTATTTGTACAGTATTAAGTGCTTTTCAGTGGCTGATCCCTGCTCTGATGAGCTTGTGGGCTACTTTAGACAGAGGGACAGCAAAGAGGAGGATATGTTCCCAAGCTAGCGGGGAGCAGATATAATTGATTTTCAGTGTCATAGCAGAATGTTCAAAGCAGTTGTTTTATTTGTTTCTGTATTTCTTTGGCTTTGATGGGCAGTTCTGGGCACAGTTGTGTTAGTGTCTGGCAATAAGAGTAAGTCACGAAGGTTTAAGAGAAAATATTTTCCTCTGGAATAGTATGCAGGGTTTTACCTCCATGCTGTTCGGCAGTGTACAACATGAGCTCTGTATACTAAAGCCTATGCAAACTAGACAGTCTCACTTTGCATCTGCTGAACAGGTAAATGTCTGAACAGTGCAAACAAGACAACATTCCAAACACGAGGAATAACTTGTTTTCTGTGGGAGAAGAAGGGAAATGGAAGAACAGAGTAAAGGATTGTCAAAAAAGAACAAAAAGAGGCTGTTGCTGATTAAGACCCAGTGGAAGAAATGACTGTTCTGTTTTCTGCATCCCCAGGGATGGAGGTGAGGCTGACAGGCTGGTAGTCCCCCTATCCTTCTTCTTGCTGTGTCTGTAGATGGAGTGACATTGGTCATCGAGCACATCACACATTCTCTATAATTTTTCAAAGATGATGGACAGCAATATCTGCCAGTTCCCTCAGTACCCATGGGTGCACCCCAGCAGGGCCCATGGATTTATGGGTGTTAAGTCTATCTAGCCTGTCCCTAACACAACCATCTACGACCAGAGGGAAGTCTTACTTTTCTCTGGCCTTCTTTTCTTATCTCTGAAGTCTGGGACTCCTGAGAACCATTCTTAACAGTAAAGACTGAGGCAAAGAAGTTATTGAGTAATTCTGCTTTCTCTGTGTTGCTTTCTATGAGAGTAATTCCAGTTTCTGAAACTTGAACTACAGTTACAATATTGACAAGGAACATGGAGTTATATTCCTCATTTGAAACATTCTTATAACTATTAAAGTAGTTAGAATCATAGAATAGTTAGGGTTGGAAAGGACTTTAAGATCGTCAAGTTCCAACCCCCTGCCGTAGGCAGGGACACCTCACACTAAACCATGTTACCCAAGGCTCTGTCCAGCCTGACCTTGAACACTGCCAGGGATGGAGCATTCACAGCTTCCCTGGGCAGCCCATTCCAGTGCCTCACCACCCTTACAATAAATAGCTTTTTCCTTATCTTCATTCTCACAGTCCCTGTGTCTGCCTTCCGAGACTTGGGTGGCGTGTTCAGAGCCTTTGCCAGTGAAGACTGAGGCAAAGAAGTCATTACGAACCTCAGCCTTCTCCAAATCCAGGGTAGGCAGATAGCTTCCGGAGAGGGCTCACATTGTCCCTAGTCTGTCTTTTATTTGCAACGTACTTATAGAATCCCTTCCTGTTATCTTTTACATCCCTAGCCAAGTTTAATTCTAACTGGGCCTTAGAATATCCCTAGTCAAGTTTAATTCTAACTGGGAGCTAGTTCCAACACTTAATATTAGAACTTCTTGAGTCAGACTGATTCAAAGCTGTCATTATGGTTTATGCTTTCTGGGTTTAGAGAGAGGCAGATTAATTCAGTTTAGCAGTTGCTACTGGTAATAAGTCCCAAATAAGATTTCATTAGTACTAAAATAAAATAAAATTCTAATTGTTACATGTTAAGCCTAGAACAGCAAAGTGTATTTCATTAATGGTCAAAGTAGAAATGAAATTAATCTCCATATTTAAAATACAGGAGTACAGCCGACTGCAAACATAGCACGACAGATGTTCTGTAAGTTCCCAGGGCTGCAAGACACTGGTATAGATCAGTATGTCTTAGTCACACACTTTCGCATAGGCAATGGTATTATGCTCAAAGGTATACACACATAGAAGCAAGGTGTGAACTGTTCAGAGAAGGTGATATTAGTCTTATCAGAGAAACAAAATCTTAAGTAGATTAGGAACCCTCTACTTGAGCTAGAAATGTATAGTTCATATGAAACCAAATGTGCAAGAAGAATTTTGAGGCTAAATTTTGAGTTGGTAGAGTCATTGCAGTATGGAGGCAGTAAACAGTGTTGGGCATGAGCTGAGAGAGATGCAAAAGACGAAAATAGGTTCCTAGAAGCAAAATAAAATGCAGATTCAGGAAGGCTGGGATTTAGTCCATTAATGTATGGTGGCACATTTACAAGTTCCTCTTGTGTATTGTTAGCAGTGGATGTAGGCATTCAGGTCAGATCTGTCATAGACAGCAGCTCAGAGGAACCAGTAATCCTCTCTCTCATTCTTCTCTAAACACTATTGTTCATCTAAACCAAAATAGTACTAACTGCATGCTGTTGGCATTTAAAATATAAGGATTATCAGAAGATCTTAAGCTAAAGACTGGAGAAGATTGACAAGTGCAAAAGCACACATCATTCAGGATTCATTCCTCTAGGCATTCAGTCATAAGCTGTTTGCTATTAAAAGATCGAAACATAAGTTGAGAACAGGAAGACAGGAAATGGCATGGATAAGCAAAACAAATGAAGCTCAGATTACAAAGGTACATACACGTTAATGGTGAGATCATCTAGAAGGGTGTATTTCTGTGTAAATCTTAGAGGCCTACATTGAGAACACTTAGGACACTTTTTGAAATGGCAGTATCAGCCTCTTTGTAATCAGATACAGAAATGGGCTTGATGTTAAGGCAAGGAAAAGGATCGACTTGGAAAGGACCACCTGTGCACACTGTGATTGGAAGAAAGGACCTAAATGGCTCAAGAAGGAGGTGGTTGGTGTCTTCTGGATCCCAGCAAACAGTAAGCTTGCCTCTGAAAGGAAAGTTAGGGATGTTGACCCTGCTGACGGAGATGCTATTTTCTAACTTGCAGTTTCAGGTCGTGATGGGGCTTTGACAGCCAAGAAGTTATTTTGGTCTTTATCATGGTTTCATCTTAGTATATTTCTCTATACAAATCTTTCTGCAGCATCACCATACAACACAATCACATTCAAGATCTAGTTTTGAGAAGAAAATGAGAAACATGCTAGTAGACATAAAGCCTCAATATGATAAGGCATGGTAGTTAAGGTGTTAATGAACCTGAATCTCCTACCTAATCTAGCCCATGACTTGTCAAAAGAACTGGAATCCAGCCTCTGACTGATTTCAAGTATTTTGGTATGTCCAATACTGGAATCAGTTTATGCTTAAAAATTGTAATCCTAATCAAAAGCAGTGGTCCTACCATCATCTTTTTGCTTGTCATTGTCAATAGGTGCCTTGGAAACTTGGTGGGAGGAAAGTAATTGGCAATACACTGAAAGGTCAGGGAATAAACAGAATAATAAGAAGGTATCATACAAAAGGGAGGCTGCTCTGTAAAGCACTGTGAGGTAAGCAAATCATGTAACCAGGTAAAGAAGTCCAGTTTGTGTCATTGAATCTTTGTGGCTAGAAATTCTTTGAAATGAGAGTTGACTACTAAATGTCAAGAGAGAGACTTTTCTGTAGGTAGAAAGCACTATAATGATAGTTTACAACACATACTGTAGCTTAAGTCTCAAATGATACCAAGACTGCATTTTTAGATGCCACAGATTACTGCTTCAGCTTTAGCTTTGAATTGCATTTGAACTGCTTCAAGATGGAGAAGCTTTCTATAACGGTGACAGTAACTTGCTTAAGCTGTCTTTATCTCAGGATGGTTTTATACGTTTACAAAATAGTTTTACAGTCTCCCAAAGGTTTAAGTGCCTTAGTTTGCTGATTGATGGGGAAAGGGAAGACAAGGTGAGGCGTTACTAGCAGTAGTTAGATAGGGAGTAGATGGACTAAATGACTTTGTAAGAAGACCAGCTGTAATCCACCTTCCTATCACCAGCTACTCCATGAGCTAAAAGAATTGAAACTTAAGAAGTGAAGGTAGTACATTCTAAGTACAGCAAATCTTTTGTACTTCCTCATAGCTGTATTGACAGAACCACTAAATAAATTGGCTGTGATTGTGAACAATTTTTCTGAGGAGAGGAGGGTAAAATATGGGCATATTTCTGATTATCACATTTCAGTATAAAGCCTTTTAGAGAGACGTATACCCTGTGTTTTTATTTAGGACTTTATTTAGGTTCTTTGAGTAACTGCTTTCTGTTACCTTCCTGTCTTTCTATAGTATAGGCTTCAAGTGACTGCAGTGCTAAGTAGGGCTTGTCAAACAGCTCACTGCCAAAAGGTTAAACTTTGATGATTTAAACCATCTAATCCAAATCAAAACATGTTTCTCTGCTTCTCAAATAAATGAATTTTCATGTGCTTTTTTAGCTGTGACACTAATAGTATTTTATCATTAAAGCATCTCCGAATGCAAATATTAGATTTAGTATTTTAAAAGGGACCTTCTTCCTGAGGGGACACTTTCTAGTATCAATTTACTGATGTTGTTTTATGTTTTTCACAGATCCATGCCATATATACGAATTATGCAATACAGCTGATACTCAAATCAAGCAGTCTCACCCTTGTGCTACTCCTTAATATGGGAAAAATAAGAAGGAGTCACACTAAGGCTGTGACACTTCAGAGTATATCTAGTGCAATACCTGGTTCTTTCCAGTGTAAGCTTTATGTTGTTGTGACCATATCTTTCCCTGGTTTACAGCTTTGAACATGCTTGGGTGTAGCATACCTTTTACCAGCCAAGAGTCACTTTTGGGGTGTAAGACACTGCAAATGTAAGATTTTACTCAGCTGCATAAGGATATCAAATAACATGGCTGCAGAAATAGTGATGTTAAATGCATTTGTTGAAAATGTGAGGTATGGGGTAACAGTTATTTGCTGTCAATTGTTATTGCTGTAGGAACCCACATTTCTTCAAGGTTATTTTTCAGTTGTGTTTTTCTAGTGTGTGTAGATACATTTATGAAGCAAAAATTGTCATTATGAACTGCAATATGACATTAATAACAAATTAATTAGGAAGATTAAAGTGGTCAGGTCTTCTCTTCATTATGCCACAGGGTTTCTTTGCATCCATGACCTAGTCTTGTTCCTTTTTATGCAAAACTAAAGCAGCAAAATACACTTACCAAAGGGATACAGAAATAGCAGCACTTGATAGACTTTTAAAAGCAGAAAACAGCATCAGTGCCTTTAATATACCATTCTATCTTAATAGTTTGGCTGAATGAGAGGAAAAACATTCTTCTTTAAAGGGAGGTAGAAGAGCAGTTTTTCTCTGTAGAGTTGGTTTGGAAATGATGAAACCTCATCAGTTAGATGCACTTGATGCTTTTGAATAATACTGTACAATTTCTTTATTCCCATGTATTCCCAAGAGCTACTAAAGAACAAACTTGGTACTTCTATCTAGTATTAACTAACTGTTAGTAATTGTGCAGAAATACTGAGCAAATACAGTCTGAAGGGTTTGATTTTTATTCTACACAGACACACATATCCCTTAGTAATTTTTTCAAGACTTGTGATGTACACTGTGAGGAAGTACTGCTTATGTCTGCAGAGCAGTGACCCATCAGTGATGTGAACTGAATGGTTGTTGGGTTTGTTCATAAAACCTGTTTCTGTTTGCAGGGTTTTTGGCAGATACATATATCCCTTGTCACCTTTTGACCATAAAAATCCAGATAATTGGTAGGTAATAAGGTAAGGCACAAGTTATACAAAGGAAAAAGAAAACAAAGCCCAAAAAGCAACTATTGTAATATGGCTGTGTTAGTGCTGTTGTATTGCTGTGTCCTTGAACCATAGATCAGAACCACAGAAAACAGATCTTACGTGTTTGACTTTGAATTGCCACATAGCTTTCATCATCCAACAAATACCTTTCAAATATTCATATTTTAGTTTTGCATTTCTTTGTGCCTTCTGACTCATGGAAAAGAAGGTGGTATGTACAGATGTGATATGGAAAGGTTTCTATGTGACTGCTCTTTCAATAAAGATTGGGGGGGCAGACATAAAAAAGATGTATGAATAGAGCTGTTTTCGTGTTACAGTCACAGTGGAATACCTATGGAAGTAACTCTTCTTTCAACTCAAGCAACATGTTTATAGGATGATAGAACTACTCCAAGTGGAACTTGGGGTGAGGAGGGAATCATTTCAGGTAGAAAGCATCATCAGTTTGTTCCTCCTGTATGTACTTGTCGTTGAAAGATAAAATTTGATGTATGTACTTCTTCAAAAGGCATCTTGAGCTCAGTTGCTTTCAGGAGGAAAACCTACTGCTTTTGAACCTGGCAGATCTTCCCTTCCCATTCAAGGCAGTGTGGATATTGGAGAGAGGTTTTTTTGCCTGATATCTGTAATTGGAAAAATACTGCAGAGTTCTGAATATTGGTACTGTTGAGACTTGGAGCCAGTGGCTCCTGCATCTCCTGCTGAACATAAAATGGGTTGACATTTGGGGTGTATTTCCTACCTATCTGATGTGCTCCTTATCCCAACCCCTTCTATCCTTAGTGGTCTGGTATTGTCTAAATAAATTTGAAATCAAAATACATGTATTTTTCTGTCAACGGGTCATGAAGAAAGTGCTACCAAACTTAAGTCACAAGTTAGGTTGTATGTGTATGGCTCATAGATGTTTCATTGCAGTTCATCTTGGAAGAATTTTCCTACAGTTAGACTTTATAGGCATTCCTGCCCTATTTGCCTAGGCAGAATATATTTTATTGTGCAGGAAGCCACACATGATATCCTGTAATAGAAGCTTATTGTGAAGAATAATCTGAAATTACTAAGATGTGGGAAACAGGTACCAAAGTAAGGTAGCAAATGGATCTATTGCATACAGACTTTTCTCTCCCAGTCATGCCATGTCTCTTTAATTTTAACTGGCATTAGCAAGATTCTAGATGATGCAAGCAGTGTAACAATCATGAGAGAAGAAAAATAATGAAATCCCCAGGATTTTCCTTCCTGAAACCCAGGTTTGACATATTCTGTATGAACAGTGGTTGTTATGTTTGTGCTGCTCTGGTTTGCAGAGGCATCTGAAGGAACACTGTGTTCCTCCTTTCAAATTTCAGGAGGATTTTTGGGTGAGCAAAGTCCAGTCATTATGGTATAACTTTAATTTACTTCAGTCAGGCTTACAGATATAGAATGAGATACCTGAGTCTCAAGGGTTGTAAATAGCTGCAGAAATGTTGCAAAGATAATTTATTGTTGTATCTTAATTAAAACTATAATTAACAAATAAACATTTTGCTAATAACATGCTAACAAATTTTCTGAAAGCTAATATAATCAGAGACTTGATTCTTATTTTTCATACCCTTTACATTGGTATGTTTCCATTAATGTAGATGAAGACACTTAAAATCACAGAATCATTTAGGTTTGAAAAGACCTTGAAGATCATCTAGTCCAACCATTACCCCAGTACTGCCAAGTTCACCAGTAGACCTTGTCACTAAATGCCACATCTACGATACCTCCAGGGATGGTGACTCCAGCCCTTCCCTGCTCCAGTGCCTGAGCACCCTTTGGGGCAGGAATTGTTCCTAATCTCCACCTAAACCTCCCCTGGTGCAGCTTGAGGCCATTTCCTCATGTCCCATCCCTTGTTCCCTGGGAGCAGAGACCAACCCCACCTCACTACAACCTCTTTCCAGGTAGTCTGTAGGGAGTAAGGTCCCCCCTGAGCCTCCTTTTTTCCAGTCTGAACAAACCCAGCTCCCCCAGGAACTCACACAACTTCTGCACTAGATCCTTCACCAGCTTCGTTGTCCTTCTTTGGGCACAAAGGACTTGTATGTGTGTATGTGTGTTAGGGGTTTTGTTATTTTGGGGGGGAAGGGTGTGTGGTGTTGGGTTTTTGGTTTGTTGTTGTTTTATCTACTGTTGTAGTTACAGTCAGGAACAGAATTTCTAATTAGAGATTTGAAAGTTAGTTAACTATCTGTCCACTACAGTCATCATAAAGTATTTAAAGGTGGCTCAGTCAACTGATAGCTATAAATGAGCACTCCTTATGAGAAAGAAAGGTGTTGTCTTCCGAGATACATTTATTATCTTTTGAAATAGTAGAAGACTTTGATAATACAATGCATTTGTACATCTACTGCAAACACAAATTGGTAAAACAGATTCTTCATCACACAGTGTTACCCAATTTTCACAGATATTTTAGTTTTAAAAACACGATTGTTCAATTGAGCCACTTGCAAAAGATTTAAAACATACAGTTAGAATTATATATTGCTTTATGATTTGAAGCAAATTGGAGCTCTGAAGGTGTAACACATACTTACTCAATGTTTTGGCCTGTAGAACATGTTTGTCACAGGCTTTGTTCACCCACAACATTCTGACAGTACATGCCAGTAAATGAGCATCACCTCACTGCATGGAGCTAAGTTCTGTAACTAAAAAAGGGACCTGGAGGAATTGGAAGAGGTGACAGAAGGACATATTTTGGCTGGCAAAGTCAGCGCTTCATGTTTAATTTAAAAGAACATTAAACTTTTCATGTTTAATTTAAGGAAACAGTAGCATGTTGGGATTTATAATCCTAATGATGCTATGTCGGAACTACACGATGTTGGTGGCGTGCCTGCTCCACAGGCTGCAGATGTATGGCAACATTTTACTAAAGATGCCTTTCCTTTTGTTACCGAGGGGAAAAAAGGAGGAAAACAGCTAAGGCAGCATCAACAAAACCAGCACATTAGGCATGCACTACTAGTCTAGCTAATTCTAGGGCTGCTATTAGCAGACATTTAGGCAAATCTATTAACATTTAGCATCAGCACAAATGCAATTGCATTCCTACTTTTCATGTTTCTGGCAAAATATGCATGGCCCTTGAAGGGAGGAAAAGGACATTGAAGCCATTTGTTAGGTAGTACAGCAACGGGGAAAGAAGTTTTAAGGAAATAGTTAAATTGAAGAAGAAACTAAAAAAATGTTACTTAAAAAAAGAACTGGGTATCTTAAAGCATAATGCTGATGAAGTGTTTGGTTGGCATTTTCTATCCATCAGCACTGTTTAATTTTTAAACAAGTCTTAATCTTTTATCACACGTAAATACATAACTCATCTTTTATGCTTAGAAACTGGGAACACCTTCACAGAGGCACACAGAGTAGTCTTTGAGGTGCAGCCATTGTGCATTTTAAGTTAAAAACATTTGTAAAGGTATTTTTCATCTGCAGAGATGTAGCAGACAACAGCACAACAGGCTGAAGGCATAGCTACAGTAATTGTCTTAGTTTTGACAGTGACAAAGGGCAAGTGCTTTATTATAAGTCATAAAATATCGATAGTGTACACGTATTGTAATATGGTGCTGTAAATGGGAATGTTCTTCCTAACTCTAGCTTAGGTTTTTTGTAGGTTGACTGACATCATAAATTATATGATAGAAAATTCCTCTTCAGCTTTACAGTTAAAGTAAAATATTTGGGAAAAAAGCTGTCATGGTTTCTATTCTGGTTATTTTTTTAAGCACTGAAGTTTATTGTGTACCTTTTACTCAAGGGCTTAACAGTTCTTAAATGTCTGGCTCTATCCTCCTTAGAAATGTACCATCACTGATGTTTCAGGAGTTCCACGCTTACAAAACAAAGCAAACAAGTCAGTGTTATTCAACCGTTTCTGGTTTTTTACATTCCAGTTTGTATTTCATCAGTTATCCTGTTTTTGAGCTGTGCAATTTGTGACTTTATACCAGGAAGGAGAATTTGTGAACCAAAATAGGAGTCCCTGTGTGTACTTAATGATGACAGATATTTCCATTTCCTGCTCTGCCTGGTCCTCTGCTCGGTTCCTCTACATGGTCTTAGTTTACTGTGGCCTTTTGGTCCTTTGGAGACCCCAGAGCTCCCAGAGGCATTCATAATGCTTATCGCTTGTTCAGGGGTTTTTGGGTCTTTCTTTCTTTCTCTTTCTTTCTCTTTCTTTCTCTTTCTTTCTCTTTCTTTCTCTTTCTTTCTCTTTCTTTCTCTTTCTTTCTCTTTCTTTCTCTTTCTTTCTCTTTCTTTCTCTTTCTTTCTCTTTCTTTCTCTTTCTTTCTCTTTCTTTCTCTTTCTTTCTCTTTCTTTCTCTTTCTTTCTCTTTCTTTCTCTTTCTTTCTCTTTCTTTCTCTTTCTTTCTCTTTCTTTCTCTTTCTTTCTCTTTCTTTCTCTTTCTTTCTCTTTCTTTCTCTTTCTTTCTCTTTCTTTCTCTTTCTTTCTTTCTTCTTACAGTTTCTGTGTAAGTCATTGACGTGGAGGAAAGATTTCTGATGGAGTGTAGCGTTAATCCTTTTTCTGTAGTGACACTTGTCTCTGTTAACTTTCACTATTTTTCTGTCTCCTACTCCAGTACGTGGGTAGGCCTGTTTTTTATCTGCATCTCTGTACTATGTGTTGAGTTTAATTGCATTGAATCAGTGGAGTTATAGCAAATGAAATAGTCTTATCCAGGGGTTTTGTTGTGTAAGCTTAGAAACATGCGTTGTGGTTTTAGGGTTATGCTGTTAGTCTAAAATCGAGTACAGTAGAGTCATGGGGCTTCAGTGATTTTGCAACTCCATGCTTTGTTCTGTCATTTTCAACTTCACCATTGCATTTGCAAGTCCTTCACACACATCGCGCCCAGTGCTGCTCCCATTCTCCATCCCCAAGGATTTATAATGCACGGTAAACGAGGTCTCAAGAGCTGTGATTTGAAATGGTCTGTGACCGGGGAAGGTGAAACCTTGGCTCTCTGTCACTGTCTCAATGGCTGCTCAATCCTTTCTCACACCTACAGGGTGTCAGCACAGGGATGCAGCTGCAGGGAGGAGGAGATGGTGCCTAACACAGGGGAGACAAGGTCAGAAACAAAGGGGTGCTAGTGAGCCCTCGTTGGCCTCAGTTTTTCTCAACCACTTAATGCAGTGTTGCTGAGGAAGGGACAAGGAATTGGAGAGCTGAAATTGGGGGTCTTTCATCTTCTTTCACCTGAGGCTTCTCCAGAGGAGCCCGTTGTTTAGGTGTATTAAACCTTCTTCTGTGTGACTAATTCTGTAGGGCTTCCAGGTATACTGTAGCCATACTGCACTTGTTTGTTCAGTTATTTAAGTCCTCAAGTCATTCCTTTGTTTTATGCTACTATTTATATATACATATATATATATATATATACACACATGGAAGGCAAGAATCCCATTTGTATGAAGCAGATACTTTGTTATGCTAACACATATTCTGTACTTAACATGTACAGATTTAAGTGATTATTTATATAAAATGTGTGAGAATAAATTCTTCCTCAGCTTGTCTGTTGAGACTTAAATTCAAGATTCTGAATTTTTATACACACAGCAGTTAATGATTTAATTTGTATTGGTGGCAGTTTAAATCCTGTCACTGCTTAAATGGCATTGACTGCTGCTGCAGAAATACACAGCCATGAAATAAATCCCAAATTGTTATTAAGGGGAAAAAAAGGCAAACCAGCTTTAAATACTTAGTTTCTCAATTAGATTTTAATCTTGTAAAGTGAGCTGCTTAAATGTGAAAGAAGAATAAATAAACTGTTCTTACAGAATCCCTAAATCTATCTTTCAAAATTGAAATTTCATCTGAAATACTAATGTTACATTTGTGGATTTTGGAAGATTTGGGACCTTTTAAGCTGTCTTTTAAAACTTCTACAGTTTGACACATTTTGGAAAGGCATAATGAACTTCTGTTGAGGGCAGTGGAATTGGGAAGTGTTCAACACTATCAGGATTGATGCCAGAAAGAGTGCAAAGGCTTTTAAGTGATCGTAATAGAATTAAATCTAGAAGCCCCCGAGTTCTTTTCTTATTTCTTTCTGAGGCATATTTCATATAGGAGCTAATTTTCTTCTAGCACATCATTATGTATTTCAGGGATTGTGCTGACAGCATCATAGAGACCCCTGAAACTGAAACCCACCTTAGACCATGTCACTGCAGTGGTTGCTAGCTTTTAAATCTGCAAAGAAGTGAGAAGAGACTGTGTAGAAAAATAGTCATTATAACAGGGACACAATACATACAGTCCCTCTTCACACTGCTGAATCACAGCACCCAGTTAAACCTCTGCATGGAGGTTAATTGTTGATAGAGGGAGCAACAGTTTGAATTATCACCGTGTCATAATGGCTTCCAGCTGCTCGCCTGAGCCTGCTTCTTGTCTGCAGTCAAAAAATGTTAAACCAGTAATCTTCTTTTATGAGAACTCAATTTTAACCACATAGTTTGAAATGTCAACTTGATTGTGTTGTTTAGATCACCTGGGATGTGGGTGGATGCTAAGATGTTGTAAATGCATTCTTTCCCAAGAGGATGGTTGGACCCTGGAACAGGCTTCCTGGAGAGGTGGTCATTGCCCTAAGCCTGTCAGTGTTCAAGAGACATTAACAGCAAGCTTCAGCTGGGCCAGCCCTGGATTGCTCCGGCATTTGGACTAGATAGAAGGTGGTTGTTGTCGGTCCCTTCCACCTGAGATGGTCTATTCTATTCTCACTCTTAAACCAACGTGTTGTGATAAAACTCTCTACAAGCTTGTTCTCTGACCACGGTCTTCAAGAAGTTGGTACTTTAGGTCTGGGATGGTGGAACTATAATCTTTATATGCAATATTGTGGCAGAAACAATCCATTGTTAAGTGAAACTCTTTTGTTTGTGCAGCACAGCCATAGTATCTACTACAGCTGTTTCTTCCTTGGTTATTGAAGGAAGATTGAAGGTTTAATATAGTCAGTACCATGCACATAGACACAGCAATGAAACAGATAACCAGATGTCCCTGTGTGTCCAGAGGGCAAACTGTTACAAAGCTGAAAGCTTTTCTCAGCTTGTATTGGGTGACCTAGCAACATCTTTGAAACAGGCAGGAGGATCCCTTCATTGTGGGTCAGATAATGACAAACCATGTACCTTAAGTATATAGTGTTTTAAATAACTGTCATAAAGCAGCAACAATGAACAGGCTAATGCAGAAAAGGCATCCCTTAGTTACTTTTAGGCTGCAGAAAAGCTGTAAATGGCTTTGTTCCAGAAAAATATTGCAATTTTCACTTCTTCATATAGGTATTTAAATTTGAATGTTGCTGTTAGAGGTTGTTTGATGAAACAAACTGAGGTTTGACATAAATCATAAAGCAAACTCTTGCCTTATTTTATCAATCTAAATATTCTAATATCAGAATAGTTATGCAATCACCGATGTCAGTTTTTTTCTGTGTTGTACCTGTAATATTGAACATAATATCATTTTAATAATGCTGTCTCTATTCTGTCTACTGTCTTTGAGCTAGCTGCTGTACTAGGTCTGTAGTGCTACCAAAAGATAGATATGCACAGATAGCTTCTTTTAGTACTGGCCAAAGAATGGAATGGATACTATAACTATTTTCAGTCCTGAAAGTTTCTTTAGGAAGGATATAGCAGTTCATGTACTTGTTGATTAGTTTGGGGTTTTTAAACTGTTCTCAAAGGTATCATTACTCTAACGAAATTTTAATCAAGTCGTTCAGAGGCAGTGTTGAATATTAAAAGTTAGTAGTTACTGGTTACAGCATGACTTCGTTAGTATACAGGAAAATCATTCTGTAGTGATTAACATCTATTCGCATCTTGGAATGCATTATGGGCTCTAAATTATCATAGAAATTAATGCAATCTTCTTAAAAGGGCTTAAAATATGGTAATAGATACAGCATACTAGCACCTGCAGCTCAAGGTACCAAAGTTATTAAAGTTGGATATAATTATATTTATTTTGCAAGCATCTAAATGAGAGGGAGAATGAGAAACAAAGTTTAATAAAAATTTAAAAGATAGGCACTCAATTTGAGCTCAATTTAGGTTTTAAAAAAGTTCTTTAACACGTATATTACTGTTTCTGATGTGTATGACATACTTCGTCCATTTAAAGTTCAGAACCCGAGACAGAATTGTGACATTCCTTGTACTGACTTCGTATTAGTGAATTCAGTCAACTGGGTTGCTTGCCATTTGCACCATTAAATCAAGGAGAAGGGAAAATTTGTTACTGCTTTTTACCTGTGCACTGGGCTTGTATGTTTTTAAGGGTCACTTGCAGATTAATTTTCCAGTAGTCCTCACAGAACCAAATGGAAAATACGAAAATCAAAATACGGGAGCTGATTGCAGCGTAGTTTCTGGTTTGAATCTATGCGGGTGTCCTATAGGGATAGACTAGCAGCGAGCAAATCACTGGTACCTCCAAATGAGCAGATGTGATTAACTTGGGGATGATGGGCTGTAGTACTTTGCTCATATAGAGAGGCAGTACATGGATAGATAGGTGACTGGGACTTGGCTTCAGCTCCCATTCACAGAGCTAGCCACAAAATGAAAGTGCTTTTTTTGCAAAAAAAGTTTTTATTTTCCAAATGTAAAAGAAAAGAAATAAATGTATAATTCCAGTTAATATCTGTGACATAATAACTAAATATCTCCTTATTCCTTATCTTCTTAGTCTTTAGATGTTGTATTGAATGAATCCCTGCCTATCTTTAAGATAACAAGAAGACATACTGACATTTGATGCAAGTGTTCATTGTGCATACAGTGAAGCGTGTACAGCACATTAAATGCAGAGTTGGAATGCCAAGAGAGATTTACAGATAACACAAATTAGCAGAAAATGCTTCTTATTATCAGTAGAGAAAAGCTGTATTTTAAATGACAGCCAGATGCTTGTTTACTATGATTATAACGTTAATGGTAATATTCTGTTCGCAGTTCTGTGTGAAGAGCAGCTACCAAGGTCATTGGGAATTCTGGGAGACTTTAACCCCTACCTTTTCCTTTTCTGTTTTATTTTCTTAAGGAAAATGCTGTCTGCTGCTCACAGTGCCAAACAGTATGAAGTGACATTAAAATTCTACCTATTTAATGAGGGTTTTTTTGAGTTTGGGGGGAGAGGGGTGTTGGGATATGTGTGTTTTGCTAGACATGGTACAGGGAAGCAAAATCTTGATGGTACCGTTAGATTACCATTCATCAGTAATTCAGTACTTCTGTTTTGATTTTCTCAACAGTTCTTTCAGCACTACATGCTTTTAAGCATCTGTTGGTATTGTATGGTGATCTTAATGAGATAGAAGAACTAGATTTTACTGCATAGGAGTGAATTCAGAATCTTTTTGTCCTGTTTGGAATGAAGTTAGAATTACCATTTAGTCTTTATGGCAATATCCTTGCCCAGCTGTAACACTTGAGATTTACTTTAGGTTTAAGTTTTGGACTTAAAGCAGCAAAAGAGTAAATGGAATAAAAATGGAGGGATTAAAAACCAAACAAACCACAGTGCACACACACACACAAACCCTCCCCCCAGTAAACCCAGAGCCCCTCAGGACAGTCAATAAAGAGTGTAATTTCTAATCCATTCAGAAATGGGAGTAATGGTTTCCTAAAGTGAAATGATCAAATCCAATAACTAACAGTTTGTCAGGGCAATAATAATGGTATTTGTGTCTCTTTTAATTGGCTTTAACCTTTCATTTTGTTTGGAACTATTAAAAAATTAAAGGGGAAAGTATTTAGAGAGGCAGATTTATGTTAGCTCATGGCTTGCAGTGGTTTAATGAGGTCAAAGCAATAAAGACTCTCAATAGATCCTAAGGTCTGGATGATGAATCACTGTCTTCTGCTGCTTATTCACAGTGTTATGCTCAAGTCTTTGAATTGTTGTTTAAATATGAGAATATGAATTTCTACAGTTAGGAACTATTCTTGAACAATTTACTCTTTCTCAAGATAAATGTGCACAAATGGATTTGATAATAATTGAAGAAGTTTTGCTTCTTGGCAAGAGGAAGATGGAAGTGGTTGGGTTAGAGGCAATGTTTTTAAAGTGCTGTTTTGAAGTAAATAAATAAAATGCATGTGCACACATGTGTTTAAACCTACCCAGGGTATTCAGGCATGTCTCCAGTAAAATGATTATTAAAATGATATATGTAGTAAAGTTATAATGAGGATTTAGCAATTGCTAAATGTGCCATTTTCCTAATGCGAGGTTGCACATGTGGTGGATAAGTAAGTGCTAGTTTTAGTGGAAGTGAGGGTAGTAATTATTGCTTATTGATCTTTCCTTAATGGCTTAATTTATTGAAAGTGTTTTATTTGGTTTTGTGGAAATCTACAGTGCATTAAGCTTATGATTGAAAGATGATCTTTAGGGTTTCTCAGTCTTATTTTAGTCCTTATTTGTTCCATTTTTTTCTGTTGGTCAATTTTATTCCCTCAAAACATATCAGTAGAAATCAGCAAGTGGACAAGCAGCAAATCCCCTGGTTCACATCCACATATGCATTAGGGTTTATGTAGTGAGCTTCAGTATCTAAATATAGGGTTGGTGAAGATGTGCGTGATTGCTGACTGTATTCCTAAGGGAAACTGAAGTTACTTAAGAAAGAAATTTAGCTCTTCTTCCACTTAGGAGCACTATGAGAAATAAACTCCATGTAGTTCCCTTCTTTTCACTAACAATAGCTGCACATTCACAAGAGAAAGACCACTATAAATAAGATAGGTCTTACTTTCTGTGCCAAACAGCTACATTGTTCATCTGAAAGTTTTATTAACAGCTCACACTTATATATTTTTATGATACTTTTAAAATAGTGAATTATGAACAATTGAAAATACCCTCCAGCTTAATTGAGAACCATTATGTCTAGTAATTGCCAGTGATTCCAGAAACAGCTGTTGTTCTCTGGCCTATTAACATAATTTGAATTTTTTATTGCAGTTCATAATTATCTGTTGGAGTTAACAAACAGTCCCATTTACTGAAGTGGTTAAGAACAAAAGCCCCAAATGGACTGGATAGTGGTGTATTACTGCTATTAACTGACCTTGCTGGAACTGTTTTATACAGCAGTTTTTGATGGGGTCATGACTTCTGGTAGGAGTGTGGATTTTCTAGTTTTCATTTCATTAAGTGCAGGTAAAATGGCATCTTTTAAAACTATCTTTGACTCCTCCTTACTAATCTACTCCATTTAGGCCTCAGTACTGCTTTTAGCATGGTCTCCAGAATAGCTGGACAGAAGCACTATGATTTCAGTCTTACAGATTTAACAGTTTTCATCTGTTCACAGTAGCAAGTTAGCAAAGACAAAAGAAACTTGACCCCCTCTTAGATTATAATATTTTTAGATAAAAAGAAGTCTCTTTTTAGTTCTGTGATTTTAGTGAAAACATGCTCCTTGTCTTTCACTTATTTCCATGTACTGCAATAACAGACATCACTGAAACTCATTGTGTTATTGCTGGTTATCCCAGCGGATGATCACAAACAGCATTCCACCATTTGTAATATAAAAGCATCCAGTGACAAAAAGATCTCCGAGTTGTTCCTTTTTCTCTCATTCCTCTTTGTACAAACCATTTTCAGCAGGTTTTTCCTCCTCGGGTGTTTAGACCTCAAACCTTCAGGTAATCTTCTCAATTAGTCCCTGGGGCTGTAGAGAGACAAGAAAGTGCAATTCTCTTAGCAGCTAAAATTGCAGGTTCAGGTTAAAATTAAGGTTTTAAGCAATCAGGTATTGGTGGTGGGGGGGGGGGGGGGGGAAGAAAGAGGATAGGAACAGATAAAAATCCTGGACTTGTGGTTAATGGTAAGGAGAGTGAAAAATGTGATCGACTTTTCAGAGAGAATTGTAAGTTACTCTTCCTTTGTACGCCTCTGGCAGGTGATATGTCAGGCGGTGCATGCTGCTGCTCCATGTATCGATCCTCTCCACCCTACTGACTTCATCTACATTTCCATAGAATCCATCAAATGTTGTGTTCGGTCTGTGTAGGGCCCTAACAGAAAGTCTGAGGTTTGGAGGGCAGAGGGCCTGGGGGTGGGGGCAGGCAGAAAGGGGCAGTCTGCCAGGCAGTTTCACTTGAGCCAATTGCTTATTTAGGGCATTTAGCTATCAAATAACTTCAGTCCTCATTTATTGCTTCTTTCTATGGCAGGAACAGTTTACATTCCCTTTCACATTCATAACCAGAAACCATATATCAATAAATTGGTGTAACTGTTGGGAAAAATAATGTGATGGAAAGGCAATCATTACTATGAACACAGAGAAACAGTTCAGGATGGGGTGTAGAGGCTTTGGGGTTTGTTGTGGTTGCTTTTATCTTGGAAAAGATGTCTCCCCACTAAACTGAAGGAGCCCAACTGTAGACCTGTGGTCCAGACATGAGCTGTGCAAGCTCTGAGGAACTTCTTCCATAGAGCTGAGAGGACTGTCAAACTCCCATGCATGCCTTGCCAGTGGCAAGGTTTATATCTGAATAAGCTCACAATTTTCTGAGCATTAGAATGGCATTTTGTTTTCTTCCAGGATGTTTTAGGCATATGAGGTGGAATGAATGGAAAATTTCTTCATATGTAAGTGTTCTCCTGTTATTGAAAATGGTAAAGTAAATGTTATATAAGCCTGGATCTTCATGCTTTAGTGTAGGAGGCATTTTTTTGAAGACTAGGCAAGAAAATCATTATCTTTTGTCTTTAGTTAAGTTTTAAACTAGGAATCTGAAATTGTTACACTACTTTTATGATCATTTTACTGTGGGATACTGAAGCATATACTTGCATCATATTGGCACGAGTCAGGCTATCTGATTTTGCCTTGCAGGAAATACAGTTTTATCTACAGCTTGCTGGTTTGTTGTTTGCTTTGGATTTGTTGGGGGTTTTAGTTACATCAATATAAAGTAAAACATACATCACCCTTCTCATGAGTAATGAGTATCTGTTTCTGGAAATAATTTAAAGGTCAGCTCTTGGTAGGGTTAAGGTTAGGGCACCACATATCTAGTATGCCTAAACATATCCTTGTGTGTGGAGGTATATATCTGTGTGTGTTTATATAATATCCGCATCTGTGGTATACATCTAACTCTCATGTTATGTGGATTTGTTTTATTGCCCTATTACTTGAAGCAGTGTAAAGGAAGATGCATAAACTGGGTACTGCCTCAGAAGGATTACCTGCAGTAAACCCCCTGGTGAGGAGAAACAGCAAGAGATTTTTTCTTCTTAGGAGACTAATGTTCTAAAAATGTTTATCACTTCTTCCTTTATAATTAAACTAGTGCTTATCCAAAAGAGAAGTTCTAATTCCTTATCCAAAAGATAGTGAAATCCAGTGCATTATAGTTTTATCGTGCATTATGTTGGCATAATGTAAGGATTTTTAAATGCTGCAAATGGTAGGACTGGTGATTATATACACCTGTTCCATCAGACTGTGAGTCCGTTATAGGTGATTTATGTATTTTATCATAAGAGCTATAGATTGAGAAGATATTAGGTCTCATATTAAAGTACTAGCAAATGAGCATGGATGTTCTAGTCATGATGTGTTTTAAGTTGTTAACCACAGACAAATTTGAGGCTCTTACCTCAGGCATCCCTTTTAGTAATCTAAGCACTTTTCATACTTTTAAAATAGCTGTAAATTGTTGACCAGAGAAGGAACTGATTTTGTTTTCTGTTTCAAAATCCGTTCATTTTCTAGATATGTGTGTATAGCAGTTTATTGTCTATCATGTATATATATGTGCTAGAAAATAATATATAAAAATAAGTATAAAGTAATATGTATATGCCATTGTGATTGTGGGGGATTGAATGTCTGACACTTTTGCATCATTTATAATTAAAAAGGGGAGGAATGAATAATCTTATTAATAAGAACAGTAGTGTAGCCACCTTCTTTATCTCTTTGTTATTAAAGGAATATGTCCTCTGTTGTTCATCTGAGATTATTACTTGTGCCATCTTAGGGGTTGATCTGACTTGCATTTTCTTTTGTTGCTGTTGTACATCATTGGATTTAGTGTATATGGATCTAATAAATAACAGATTAAACTGACTAAACTGTCATCAGTCTGTATAGGTGTAGCATATAAATGTATGCTACAGGTATTTAATTGCTGTTCCAGCTCTGAAGACAATAATTTTATGCTCCATTATTGTGGGTGATCACGTAGCTGATTTTGCAGTCCATGGTGAATCTCAGAACTGGAATGACATGTACAGTAGCAAAGTCAGGGTTAGGGTGTTGTTTGTAAAGCCAGGTCTTACTGTGCGGAAACAAGTCAAAGTTTTCCATTATTTTTGTTTGCTAAGTGTTACACACTATAAATGTAGGTTGTTTCAGTTGTACATCAGGTATATATTGCAAAGGAAATTGGTCTCACCTTTTTTCTCTACCTCACTGCTTACAGATGGTGCAAAGGTAGTGCCAGAGCTAGGCATGATGTGACCTGGGGCTGCTGTGGGGTTGTTTTGTGTGGATGTGAGAGGGAAGCTGTCTGTATGGAGCATAGGTCAAAGTTTTTAGTTGGGAGAATTGGTTTTCCTAATACATTTATATGTGACCTGCAGTTATTCATACAGAAGTTGGTCTCCTTCTTACCTTAAAATCACAGTGTGAATGAATTAGTTGAAATAACCATCAGTTAAGTTGCTGTAATGGTGTGGACACCTGACTTCAAGCAAGGCTGAAGCAGTAATAATCTCAGATTACTTTTTGATGTTCTCTGTCTCCATTGATAGACAGCATTTTTGACAATGAAAGCATATACGGTTATGTTTCGTTCATCTTCCCTGTCTTCCTAATAAGCTTCCGGCTGAGTTTAGATACGACTTCTAGCTTGAGCATGGCATTTGGGAAAACCAGAGAAAGTAGTATAAATGTAAATGTGAAAAGCTACAGCTCATTCTGGTTTTGAAATTGTTGCTGTGAAAAGAACTCAACAGTGTTTTATTTAAACAAGGTCTGCTGCAACCTTGATTGACTTGCAGTAAATTGCCTGGTACGAGAGGCAAAAGGAAGTGGATAGAAAAATGGCAATCAGCACCAAATGTTTCACATACTGATTGACAAGCACCAGAGATGTGCTAGAGTAAGATAAATTGGCTAACAGAGCCCATCTTGACAGCTCCTGAGATGGGAAAATTGTTCCTGTTAATTTGCTGCTGGGACCTTGTCATTTATAGGGATATATATTTGAGTGCTTTCTAATGGTGTAAACAAACTTTGGATTCCCAAGTAGCATATTTCAGCTTCAGTTGCTTTAATTCTCCTCTGTCCATGTATTTCTGAGCTGTAGTTAGAAAGTGCTTTAAGACTGAAAAAAAATGAGGGAAACTGTCATTATTTTAAAGATACAGTTCATGCCAAAATCCAGCATTCCAGTCATTCTGTAGCCTGTTTGATTGTCGGTGGGGTTTTTGCTTTACCAAAAGTCATGAAACAGAGCCCGTTTGTTTTAGGGAAAGAACATGTATTTTTATTCCTTCAGTTTTCACAACTTTAACTATAATGAAAAGTTTTCTTACCTTTTCAAGTTATCTAATTTTGTGCTTGCAAATGCCTTTTAATCATGTTACAGGTTTCCTTAGTACTGCAGAGCAAAGCTCCCTTTCCCACATAGTAGTCTTTCATGTCTGCAATTTCTTTTCATTAAAAGGAAATTCTATCTTTTTAATTTCCTGTACTGTTCTCTCAGAGAGCCATTAATTACAGCAATACACAGCAATAGTAAAAGAGTTAATGGGCTGATAGCTCCTGGGTTGCAGTCTCTGCTCAGAAAGGTCTTATTTTGGCTAAATCTTTTCATATAAAGTGAAATTTGTCATAAACTTTCTCACTTAAGAAACCAACATTCTTCAGCTTTCATGGAAGCAGAAAGAACAGATTCCTGTATTCATTCAAGGTGTGGCCCACAAACAATAAATGGTATCTTCTTTTCTTCCATCATCTATATTCTCTTTCTTTGAGTCTGCTTCTCAGATTTTGAACTAGAAATCACCTCTACAAAGGCAGAAATCTCTCAATCCTTATTCAATACTAGGAGCAAACAAAGTTTTATCTGCCCTTAAGTTGCTCATTTTGAAGTGGTTTTGTAGGTTGTCCATAATTCTGTATTTGGATATTTTCTGTATTCCATGTCCTCTTCAGGGACTAGTCAGCTCTACCAGAAGACATCAGAGAGATTCTAAAGGGCTAAATAGGCCTGGCTCCTTATGAGTGATGGGATTTCACTTCCCCTTTTGATTTTGAACTTCAATTTAGCTCCGAGCTGCACTCCTAGGACCTGAGCACGGTGGACCATCCAGAATTAAATTAACAGGAACAGCCTGGTATTCCAGTACAGAAAAGACTGCTGTTGGGGGAGCATCTCTCTGTGCAAAGCTTTTTAGGGCTCTAGGGTGAAATCCTGGCTCTGCTGAAGGCAAAAAGATTTGTATTGACTTTTACAGAGCTGAGATTTGCTATTTAATGGTGGGATATTCATTCTTGAAGCAGGATCTGTTACAGGGCCTGGTAACTTCTTGTCAGGGAACACATATTCAGTGTAAAATATCATAAGAGTCTTAAACATTTGTAGCACCTGATAAATCTTTAAGAAAATAAAAAGATGTTTAGCTGCCTGAGGATGCAGTTAGACACAGGGAAGTTAAATGCTTATGTGCTTTTGTGCATTGGAAAATCACACCAATATCATATATTACTGAAAAGTCAAGCCTTTAGTTTCCTTATACGTCCACAACTTCTACAAGTTTCCATGTGTAAGAAATGTGAAGATCTTGAAAGAAGAAACTAGATGAAGAAAAATGTAAATATCAAGATAATATCATGTGAATGTAGGTATCAGTATCAAGAGTAATGGAAGATTAATTCCCATCATACTGATACTTTTCTTACTGCACCTTAGTATCTCCCAGCACTGATGGGATAAGCATGTTTAGTGTGTCACAGCAGTTGTTCAGCACTAATTCAGAAGCGCATTCTACACGCATTTGGAAAATGAAGAACACTGTATTCAAACTGTAGGTGTAACTAACGTAGACTTTAATAACCTGAAGCAGAATTAGCCAGAACATGGCACTGCACTGGTTTTAAGCTGGTTTTAAGTATAGTGTTTAAATTTGGCTGTATACCTAATACTGATCACATGAAACCTTGTCTTCATTTGATATTTGTCCACCAGAAATTAAAGCTGCTTTTTTAGTAGGTTGCAAAGAGTTAACACAAACTCTCTAATCATTATCCAGCTCCCACCAGTTAGTACTATCTAGATATGATTTTTCATGGAGTTTGTTAAATAATTACAGGTTGGAGTTTTCTCATGTTTGTTGCTAGAATAAAAATCAAAATGAATACTTGTAGACTGATCTAAGGAGGTAGAGTTCACAAGGTGCCTGGTAACTACCTACCTAGAGACTCACTACAACCCTTCCATTAGTGGAATTCCCTGGCATGAATGCTTAGCTATAAGATTGATAAATAGCAAATTCTATTTCTTCCCATTTTTTTAAGCTGCACTTACCACTATGTTTCTATAAAGGTAGAAATTTGGTCATGCATGATGATGGCTGTGAGCCTTCCAGTAAGTTTCTTCTAAATACATTCCTAATCTTAGAATGTTATTTTTGTCCCCCAAGGAACAGGCGGTTGATGAGTTGTTATAATTTAATGTTAGTTATAGTTAGTTCAGTAGAAGCTTTTTTAGGGAAGTTGAATTGATGCAAGCTCATGTGAGTTATGCTCATGTGGGTTTTTCTGTTCCTTCTTGCTCTGACTTTACTGGCTAACTCAGAGGTATGGTAATATTAGAGAAGACATTTTGACTCTATGAGTGATGAGGAAAAAAATCATTGAAACAAATTACTGTTTTCCAGCTATGAAGGTATCAAACATATGCCAAGTAATCAGCTTGCTAGTGTAATAGGTTCATGAAGGAGAAGAGTTTTCTAATCTTATTCACTGATGTTTTTCCCAAGACAGCAACAGCTTTTATAAAATGAGGCTTATAACTTCTCATTACAGAATCTAATCTGCCCAAAAGACATTGAACAGCTGCAAACCCCTCACATCTTCTAGCTGTAAATTGTTTTTGTTATTTATCTTTGTTTAACTAAAAAAGAAAGGGGCATCAGATGATTTAACAAGACAAGAATTAAGTGACATTAGCTTTTGACAGCAGCAAATTATTTACATCTTGAACTGGTTTAGATAATTTTTAAGTCATGTATAGTATGAATGCTGTAAAACTGATATATTTGGTAGGTGGAATGCTTAGGAAAATTAATTTAACACTGAAAGTCAGAAGAGAAGTGATTGATTTCCAGGTTAGCCTTATTCTAATGCATAGATTTTAGTAATAATAGTACCTTGCATTGGTACAGTGATTTTCATATTCAAGCATTACACATGGGCAGTACTTCAGGAAATATGAACCATATACAGAGGTGAAATGGTTTAAGGAAGATACAAAACTTGAACAGACCTGTCTAATAGATCCATAATAAAACACATGCTTGGAAATGAAAATATAAATTATAACATGTACCGAAGAAGTAACTTTGAATTTTAGAGGAGTTTTATTTAAGCAACATTTAAACTTGCTGAGTACAAAACTGTTATACCCACACAGGTAAGATTCCTAGGATCATGTTGTTTAAGCAAATGCTCTAATGGCTTTTGTACAATGTGAATTCAAGACTCTTTCAAAACTGTATTTGATGCTTTCTCAGATCACTATGTTACTGCCTTTCAAATTTCATAAAGGAGGTAGAGATTTTGGCAGACATGTGTTAATTTCTTGAGTGCCCTTTTCCTGAGGGATTTGGTCCCTTTAGAGATGATTTTGCATTTTGATGTTTCAGAGAAACCTGGATGTGTTTAAGAGAAGAGGTGGTTCCATTGCCTGCTTGAGAAGGGAGGGAATGGATGTTGCTTGCACCAAGTTTGTCTTCAGTATTATGTTTGGAGATCTTGCCAACAAAAATGCTTTCCCTCACCCTGAATGCTATGGGATTCATGTACCGCTGATGTGATGGAGCTGTGCCTCAGCAATGCTGCTGCTCTGGGGAGCTCTGACATGAGCCTTTCAATGTTTCAGTGACCTTGAAATGAAAAAACCCTCCAAAAATAAAGGAAGAAAGGCTTCAGGGGCTGTAGTGGAGTCTTCTGAAGGAACATAGCAGCAGGGAGCAGAGCAGGCAGTAGCCAACCTGTCATCCCTGCAGTCCTCAATAACACAGTTGCAGGCATAGGTATCGCCTGCCCAAACATCTCCGCTGTCTCTTATTAAGAGCAGGATGCACAGTGTGCCAGCAAAAACAGCACAACTCGGCTCTCTGTGTGCCATGCTGGGCTCTGGTTTCTGAGGAGCTACTGACCAAAGATACAGTCCTTGTACATTGATAGAAATTGACTTTTGGGGCATATTCTTGCCTATACCATAGTTACTTTCATTATTATTATTATTATTATTATTATTATTATTATCATTATTATTACCTGCACTGGGTTCATGCTCTCATTTGTGCTTTTTATGCATAACAAAGGTTTGAGAAAACTTAGCAGGCCATGTCAGATGTTGTTCATTTTGTTAAATGAGAAGGATACAAACCATAGTACTGACTCCTCTTCGCTGTTTCATTGTTACGTACATTACAGTGGATGACTTACTGTATCTAGATCTTTTTGTTGCATTCTCTTTTCATAATTTCAAAGCCACCTTCTGTCTTTCCCTGGTATGTTATGATGGCATCAACTTCATCCTTAGTTGCCCTTACTGTTTTGATTAAGAGAGATACCCCAAAGACATCAATAAACAGGTCTGTGTAGGAATAGCAGCTCCATGCTTTTAGGAAGACCTTATTTTCTCCTTTGACTCTTGTGAAACAGACTTTGTGAAACCCTTTCTCTTAGCTTGGCTGGTTTTGTGCATTTGTTGTTTTCAGAGAGACAGGAACTTCAGAAATCCTGGAAGTACCTTTCTTCTATGATAACTCTCATCCAAATCCTGATTCCTGTCTTTCCTTTTGCTGTTTTGAAGCTTTTTTGCCTTAGAGAAAAAACAGTTTAGGCAACAGAAAACAACTTGGTGCTGAAGAAAATGATCAGCAGTTGTTAGATTTCATTCCCTTTTCTTAACAAGCATCGTTTTGGACCTTTGGGTAGTAGTTTCAACTTGAAATACAGTCCGATAAATACAGGGTTAACAGAGTCCTCTTTACAGACAGGCTAGCACTGCTGCTTGCTAGATGGGGTGACTGTTGGTGTGTCTTGTCTCTCTCCTGAGAGCTGTCAGTATGGGCTGCTTAGCACTGGGAAAAGGACTTTCTCTCCTGGGAGAAGCTGTGCCTGTGCTCCAGCTGGCCCCCAGTGTGCTGATGTACAAATGCCATTTTAGCTACATAAATAATAGATGTTGCTGCTGTATGGGAAATGGGTGATTTTTCCTCTTGTCAGTTAACTGTAGTAATTTCATCAGGTACAAACTGTTTATATTCCTTATTCTGGTGATGACAATACCTATTTATTAAATATGGCTGCTTGGGAGTACCCAGCCCATTGGCAAGATGTGCTTTGCACACATATTTGATGGAAAGAAGAGGTTTTTTCTGGTAGAAAGCAATTATTCTGGGGAGGAACAGGAGAGTGCTGAATGTGCTATACCTCAGGAAAGTTTCACCTTATCAGCTGCCTGGTTAATTTGTAGTGCTTTGCACTGCAAAAACATGCATCTTACTTATTAGTTGTTTCCTGACACATTTAGCAACACTTCTCACTCCTCAAGTGAACTTCACATTGCTGACAGTGTAGGTGCTTCAGCTGGGCTGACTTGGAAATGTGGTGAGAATGTGTTGTGTGCTGTGGGAGGAGGGCAGTGTGCACTACCCTGAGAGCAGGGTCCTGCCTGTGTTCTTGTACTGATTCCATTTGGCTTTCCAGCTGTTCCTGAAGTCAGGGAGCAGAGGAGGAGGATATCTGATCCTTCTGTTTTATCATCTCTAGTTACTGTCCATCCAGTGCCATTACTTAGCTTTCCTTCTGTAATTTTAGTAATATGAGCAACACAGTAACTGCTGTTAATGGTGCTGCCCATTGTTTAAGTCACTAACATAATTTGGTGGGACTACTTTCTCCAGGGTTCTATACTTTGTATTGGTGTAACGTATCAGCTTCAATCAGTAAATGTCAAAATCTTAATTGCCAATTAAGTGCTTTACATTTTCTGTCCTGATGGCATCAGTTACATCTCATCTCCTTTCACTTCTTACATCCCAGCTTCCTGCACTAATCCTTGAATGCTGCTCCAGCTTCCAAACAGCTATTAAAAAACCCCACACCAACAAAAAGTTATCTTAAAGTTTCCCTTCTTTCTGCAGTCAGATGTGTTGGGGATTGCACAGTGAGGTTTTGGCTTGTGTATATCTTTGCTGTCTGAATTCTGGTCCTCTTGGCCAAAGCTGTAGAACAGGTGTAAGTGATCTTATTGATAGTGATACATGTGATTAACTGTAGGTGTTGCAGGTCATAGAATGGTTTGGGTTGGAAGGGACCTTAAGCTCATCCAGCTCCAACCCCTGCCGCAGGCAGGGACACCTTCCACTGGAGCAGGTTGCTCCAAGTCTTGTGTCCAACCTGGCCTTGAGCACTGCCAGGGATGGGGCAACCACCTTCCATTGCAGGTACAATAAGCTTTGAAATCTGTATTTACAACCTCTGGGTTTAAGGTGTTTCCTAATGATAGAAGTTTTTATGTTGAAATGGTTAACTTAGGAAGGTGGGCTGGCAACATACAGGTTGTAATCTTGCCCCTACCAAAGTTAATGGCAAAATGGCTGTTTGAGGAGTCTGGATTGGTCCTTCAGAATGCTTTAAATAATGTTCTTTTTTTGGATATTTTGTATATCTGTTTCAATGTGTGTGGGCAAATATATTTAAATATATGAATATTCATATAAATATATACACAATGATATTTCTTATATGTTGTTGCTAGGTAGCAATACTATACTATATTACAGTTAGCTGAAAGGTTACTTAGCAGCTCTTCGAGATGTAGTTTTGTAAAGCATATTTACACAGGGACTGTTCATGCTCCAATGTTCAAAACTCTGAAATTCTGGGTGTTTTTGTCATGTTTGTTCCCTGCTTCCTGTCATGCACCATAGTGGAGTATAGAGGCCAGGGTTTCACCCACACAGGGGCTTTATTCACCCACACATGGGCTCTATTCACCCACAGAACTGCTTAGGTCTTTTGCAGGAACAAGAAGGGAAAGGGTATGGAAGGTGTGTCTCAAGAATCCTTCAGGAACTGATAAGCAGCTTGCTTCTCTTCTTTGATTGTGTCTCTTATTTATGTATATTAATGCTAGCAGTGATTGCAGGCAGTCCTTATTCCTTTTTTTCTTCCTGTGATGACTTGGGGTCTTTCAGGCTAACAGCAACTGGAGCATCTCTTTCCAAATGTGTTATTGTGATTAAGGTGATTAAGCTCTTCTTAGCTGTCTCACTAGTGCCTGGGCTTGACACCGTCTTCTCTGTCACCCCATTGCCATGCTATTCCATGACCACACATGGCAGGCTCTGCTGGTATCTTGTTCCTTGTTGTCCCTCTGTCTGGCTATGAAGATGGAGATTATAGGAATTCCTCACACCAATGTCTGATCTGCATCCTCAGCTTTTGTGGGTGTCCTCCTGAAGATGGTGGCAGAGCTGTGGCATCATTACCAGCTACAAGGCTGGCTTGATTTTTAAATGTAGATTCTACAGCAGATTTTAAGCCTTAGGGGCTTGCAGTGTAGCAGTAATTGAGGAATGGCTTCATAAAGGCTCCTGGGCTGATGAAAAAAGATGTGGCTGGTGAAAACAAAAAAAATACAAGCTGAACTAGTGAGTCGATGCTGTCTGCTACATAATCTTAGGGGGGAAATGGAATATAAGTGATAAGATCATAAGAAAGGCCCTTGCAGAATGAGATGCTGTGTGGCATGGGAGCCCAAAGCTATCTTGGATCAGAATGCCCTCCTGAAGGAGAGTTATCAAGTTTCTTCCTTTGCTCTAAGTAGTAAGATAAGATATATGTCAGAGAAAGCCATAAAGGAGGGAGGAGGAAAAGGAAAAGCTTTTGTTGTTCTTGGCTGCCCTACAAATATTGTATTCAGTATCTGTACAAGTTGTTGCCATGCATGAGCATATGCAGTATGAACATGCATATGAACAAATACTGGAAGGAAGAACTAGTATTAACTTTTACTACTGAATTGTAATATATCGGCTTTAAGGCTTTGGTTTTCCTCTCTAGCATGTGCATGTGGTTTAAATTTCTGTGGGTATATTAGACATTTACATTGCTTCTGTCAATGGAAGTAAGTACCACTACACAGGGTTTCTGTCAATGCACAGCTAGACAAAAGTCTTGTTTGAAGAAAAGCAGACAAAAATTGTATGTACTCCTATTTACATTATGGATTTAACTTTCAAAACCACCAGTGTCGTAGAATTGACAGTATGTTCTATAATACTGCAGGCATTGCAAGTCCCACTGTGAAGTGATGGAGATTTAGAATCATTTCAAGAGATGGGAGGTGTCACAATATGACGACCGTTAAAGTATCTACACGCACATTAATGGGTCTGGCAGGAAGCTCAGGTTTCTGAAACCTGGAAAGCTTAGTCTGTTATTTTAAATGGTACCTTGAACTTGTGTGACCAAGATATTAGTATTCAACACTACGGATTGAACCCATTATTTCTAATTTAAGAGTATATAGTAACAAATAAATTGCATTTATCCTGCTCTTTATAGCCTAACTGCAATCCATTGAATTCTCTTCGGTACTTTTACAACCATTCACTCGACTGTTGTACTGCAGATAGTCACCCTTTGGATTCATTTCCTAAGGCAACAAAGCTAAAGTGTCTCTCTCTGTTCCTCTTTGGTAATTTTTCAACTCACTTCTGAACAGGTTTTACACAAGGTTGTTTGTCTTCAGCCATTCCATGTGTTTCAGGGGCTGGGGTAGAAAGCTATAGAGAGAAGCTCTGTCTGGAGTCCCACTACAGTACAGGAAAAGGCTGTAGTGGGAGTTTAATGTTTACAAGGTGTCAAAAGTCATCTAGACAGAAAGATCAGGAATTCCCCAACCATAAGAAAAGTTGTAATCAGATTGAGCAGGTTATTAGGAAATCCAAGCACAGGACAGATCAGCACTAGGGTCTGTGACTCACAGACATCTATGGTTTTCCATTAACATGTTCTTATGGACAAATCTTCCTCAAGAGCCAACTTCCCACTAAAATAATGCAATGTTTTAACAATTTGTTACCTTCAAAAGAATTCTTGGCTTTTTTCATGTCTCTCAAAGTATTCTGCAAAAATAATGTTTCTAAATTTCCCTGAAATACCACATACACATTACACAGAAGAAAAAAAATCTGTCTCCCTTCATCTCATAACCTCACATCCAACATTTTTATGGTACAGTAATATATTTCCATATGATACAGCAAATGCAGGTTGTGAATTATAAATCTTCTTCTTTTAGCCTCATAAGGTTGAAGCAGAACCAGAGGATCTGAAAATTAAATGCATGCAATAGACAGTGTCATATTCCTGTGTGAGCTGTCTCAAACCTCAGCCTCTTTATTTCTAACACATTGCAGAAAAATAATTAGGAATGGGTTTTGCTCAGTCACTTTTTTGTAATATTTAGGATATTTACTGTAGCATAATCATGAATAGTAACAGTAATTATTCCTATCATCAATATTAGAATTATTTCCTCATAAATGCAAGTCCACAGTGAAATATTCAATCTATATTGAATTTTCTCTAGCATAAAAGACAGTAGATGGGGATTACTGTAAAGTAGCTTAAGCCCATTTTTGTCATATGATAACTTGGTCATTTAGTCTTATCATCTGTGCTGGTGTTGGCTGGGGTTTTGGCTGAACATGGGAACTGGGGAGTGAATTCCTTGTTTTGCCTTGCTTGTGTGTGTGGGTTTTGCTTTCCCTATTGAACTGTCTTTATCTCAGCCCACAAGTTTTCTCACTTTGCCAGTTTTTCCCCTCATCCTGTTGGGGTGGGTAAGTGAGTGGCTGTGTGGTGCTTAGTTACCAGCTGAGGTTAAAGCACCACATGATCTATCTATGCAGTGCTAAAACATGATAATAAAATAAGCAGAATAGTTGCTTGTCTATCTGCAGGTGTTTATTTTGTTTCAAACTTTCTGAAGGTAAAAAAGTAGTTCATGCTATTTGCTGGTACCATGCAGAGCAAGGAGCTGGGGTTCTAGTATCTCTGGGCTCCTGGGTTGAATGCTGCTCCCAAGTATAATTTCTATGTGATGAATGGAATTTTGTATTTAATTTTCCTTTACTTTTTTCTGTCCTTTAGAACTCGATGTGTGCCTCATACTGATGGTATAAACCTTAGTGCAATTCATATAAAATTCCTATTAAAAAACATAATCATCTGCCTTTCCCAAAAAGATGTAGCTAGTGAGGAAGCCAGTGTGTATTTGTTCTGCTACTGTTTCTTTAAGACTGATGGAAATAAGGATGCACCATTTTATGTAGTTTTGCTGCGTTTTAATATCAGTAGCTAGCATGCAGCAGATCTCTCTGCCTCACAGACTTCAGCAGTATCACAGAGGTCATATTTTCCTATGTATAAATTATTCATGAACAATTTCTCCAATGCACTAGATAAACTTGCAGAGATCAGAATTCATGTTTCTCTTCTTCTTCTCATCTCTATAATCAGTCATATTCTAATAGGCAATGCAAAAAAACCCTCAAAACTTGTATTCATCTGTGTGCATTTGATGGAATAGATTGGTACAAAGTTATAATTAATATCAAGTCATTAGAGGGAAGTTCACAAAAGCAAAGAATAAATAAGTATGAACATTTTTGTTGCTGACTGGATGCCACTTGCTTATTTGACCAAAAATGTGTTGTTACAGTGGGCTGAGGTATGTTGTACACATTAAGGACTGGGTTTCAGAGCTGAAATTAAACTGTCTGATGAGTGAGGCAAGAAATTCTGCCCCTACAGCACCAGTGCAGAAAGAAATGACAGTGAAACACTTAAGAATTTCCAGCCCATATTCCAGCTTAGCCCATTTCTTCAAATGGGATAATTCCCTTTCAGTCCTGCTGTCCCCTGGGCTTCCTATTACATTCATCAGTGGGTTTTGGAAAGATCTGCAGTAATACAGAGAATCCTTATCTTGGAGATAGCCTTCATATGGTTCTTATTACATGCCTGTAATCGATTCCTGTACTGGAGCAATTCCCCTGGTAAAACAAAACCAAACCAAACCAAAACAAAAACCCAAAACCAGAAAACCACAGCACCACCATTGTTTTAAGAGATGATTACAGATGTGTGCTGTAAGAATCAGCTCATTATAGTTGCCTTTCCCATTGGTCTTATTTAGCAAAAAAAGCCCACCCTGTTTCTGATAAAATCTGTATTTGATGCCCTTGCATTTTGCATCACCTGAGGATGCAGCGTGTGGCCTTTGGGTGCTCTGTGCATTGGTACCCGTGCAGCACAGGCGCTCCCTATCCAATGGTCTGCAGTTGCTCTCAATTCACCAGCATCTGCTCACCTGGTGGGTTACAAGCTGATGCTGTAGAGAGATTTTTGGAATGAGTTCACAGCCGAGCTGCTCACAATGCCTTGAATATGATACAAAGGGACAAGTTTGTACCAGAGGAGAGATGATGTGGCTCTGCACAGCAGTAGTCATGTGTAATGATGGACAGTTACAGTGCAATTACTTGGCTGTTTGGGGTTTTTTTCATTACATTCATTGCTGATCTTTGATCCCTGTGTCCTCTTTCCCAGGTCGTCCCATTCCACCTACATCCTCGTCTAGCCTTCTCCCATCTGCTCAGCTGCCCAGTTCTCATAATCCTCCACCAGTTAGCTGCCAGATGCCATTGCTAGACAGCAATACGTCCCATCAAATCATGGACACCAATCCTGATGAGGAGTTCTCTCCTAACTCATATCTGCTAAGAGCGTGTTCAGGGCCACAGCAGGCCTCCAGCAGTGGTAAGAAAATTGCAACCATATGGAGTTTGTTTGTGACATGTTTGTGCCAGTTTTATGCCTTTTTTTTTCTTCTTTTTTTTCATTTATTGCAAATGTGTTCTTGCATCAGCACAAAATTGAGAGCATCTATGGGAAAGGGCAAACAAAAACTTAGGGTTTTATTGCACTGAACATTTCTTGGGAACACCATACATCATTTATGCTTTTCCTTATTTTACTGCAGATAGCTTTTTAGTTTTAGGAGTGTTACAAGCAGCATAAAAATATTACTGTATTCTTGTCTCATCAGAGGGATTTATTTTTCAAAGTAAGTTTCCATCTCCTTGATGCATCTTCTGAGAGTGAGGTTTACACACAGAATGGTTCTTTGTTCTGCATAGGCTCATGTAGGTGATGAGGTTCTATATCTAAAAATGTGTGTTGCTTCTGCCATTCTGTGTCTGTTCTTGTTTCAGAATCTGTCTGGTTTTGTACTCCCAATGTCACATTTAACTAAAATACTGCTATTTTTCTGCAAATTACTTCTTGTCTTTCAGGCCACTGTTTTAAAACATTTGCAGCTCTGCTTTGAGTCATCTGCAGTGTTTAGGGTTTTCTTTATTCCTTTTTTTGTTGTTGTTGTTGTTATTAACAGATGCTGGCTTTTCTTTTTGACAGCCAAAAATCAAGGAATGAAGATGCAATCCCTTTTTAGAAATACAGGCAAAACAAAGGAATGTCATTATAGCTCCTTATGTTTTGCCTTTTTTGTTGTTTTGGGGTGTTTTAACATAGATGTCTGTTGTGCAGCTGCTGTCTATTTAACTAAACACTCTAAAGTTTGTATTTTATATGCACTTCCTGATCTGCTCAAGGTCACTCTTTCCTCTAACAACACAGTTCTGGAGGTACTATGTGTTGTGGAACTTTTGACCTCTGGGGGTGCATACAGTACACTCATATGGTGCCCTTTAAATGAGTCCATGGTGGAAGGGTGAGCCAATGAGCAGAAGCTGAAACATAAGGTTGAGAGTGGATATAAGGTAAAACCTTTTCCCTAAGGATTGGGTTGGAATGGGTTGCCCAGAGAACCTCTGCAGGCTCTGTCCTCAGAGGCTTTCATGAAAGGATTGGTTAAAATCCTGAGCTACTTGGTCTGACCTCAGAGCTGCCCTTGCTTGGCAGGAGGCTGGAGTAGGGACCTCCTGGGGTTCCTTCCATCCAGAATTAGCCTTTAACCTGATCAGCTATTCAGGTGTGTTAAAATATAGTTACACAAAGAAATAATAATTCAGAGATTGAGCATGCTTCTTTACAGCTAAGAAGGTGGGAAATAGGATTCCAGTTTGGAGGGGGGTTTGTTTAAGAGGTTCAGGGGGATCTTGGGAGTGGCAGACCTCAAAATCCGTAACAGGCAACTCAGTAGAAACTATTTCATGGGGGGAGGGAAGTGAATATGATGTCTCTTTGATGAGACAGTATAGCTTCTGTAACAGGTAGCCATTTAAGAGTTCTTTGAAGGGGTCAGCCATTCCTGAACGTGGGTGATCTAGTTAATAACGGGTCTTTGTATTTCCAAATGGATCTCAGCAAAATCTGTTGCTAAACACTTTTAAGGGAAAAAAGGGAAAGAGAAAAGTCCCCTTCACAATAAGCAGTTGTTTGAAAGACAGTGGGTAGAAGCTGGAGCTCCCCAGTGACTTCTTATGGGGCATGAAGATACTTGGAGAAGATGGTGGGGTAAGAAAAGTGCCTGATGGCAGTAGGGTAAGGATGAGATCAGACTATAAAGAATCACAAGAGGACCTTTTGAGACCAAGTAACAGGGCAATAAAATGGCAGAGGGAATTCAGGGCAGAGAAATGTAAAGTGATGTTTGTGGAAAAAGCAACTCTGGTTCACTATTGGTAATGATGATGGGCTATTGCCAATCAGGAGTGAGTTGCTGGGGATGTGCATGCTTCATCACAGAGCTCAGAACAGGTGAATGTCGACAAGAAAGGAATAAAGAACAAAAGAAAGAACATTGTCTGAAAGATGTGGTGGATCAAACAGTGTATAAGGGTTTAAAGGGGAATGGGAGAAGTGAATGGGGGAGAGATGCAATAAGTGTTCTGAAGTAGAAGAAAATCAAGTTCAAGGAATATGGACTAAAAAAAGAGACTTGAAGGATACTTGAATACTTGGTACTTTGTGTTAAGAGCTGCCATTGGAGGCTGAGTGAACCAGCATTGCTTTTCTCATGAAGCCAACTAAAGCAAGTCACAGTAAAACAGTACTGCAAATCTGATGGAAGAGCTCTTTAGGTTTCATTTCAAAAACAACCATTGTTTCTTTATATCATTAAAAGCTTTGTGTTTCGGACCTGTTGCAGTGGACTTGACCCAATGAACCTTTTTGGTAGGCTCAGCTATGCTTTGATTTGTATATGAATGGCTGATTTGTTCATTCTATGTTTTAGCATTTTTCTCCCCCAAATGTCTCATTTTCTTCTTTAATGAACAGTCATAATAAATGAATTTTCAGGCTGTAAGCAACAGCCGTGGGATGTCAGGGGAGTTTTGTTGTTGTTTTTGGTTTGGGTTCTTATCTTTTGACTGTAGACACATGCTTAATTGTTTGATCACCACTGAGAGTGTTCTATAGCACAGACTTAATATATCCTCTGGAAAGCAGTAAGTGTTTTCTAATGATGTAATCTTTTTCTGTAGTCCTCACATGTTCTCATGTAGTTCTCCAGTGTTTCCTTTCGAGAGTTTATAAGAAAACACCACAGATAGTGCCATATACGTTGACTTGGGAAAGCTCACCTTTTTATGTGGCTCATTCTTATTACTGTAAGATGTTCAGGGTAGCTTTCACCATGTAGATGATATGGAAAGGTGGAACCATGCTTTGATTATTTTTTTCCTTATTTTTAAATTATTTTTTACAAATCTAATGTAGTTCCTGTGGACACTTAGCACCATGGATCCAGGCATCTGGGAGAAAGTAAATGCATTGAAATATTATACACTTGGTCTTGGGTTGAAAAGGAAGATCTGAAGATATTTAAATGTAAGATTCCAGATTCTTTAGAGTCTATCACAGTGTCCAAACTAGATGCTGAAGATTAAATATTTGCAGAAGTTTCATACTGATTACATTATATGAGTATCCTCTTATTTGTCTGATTGCACACTTATGTTTGCCTCAACCTCAACAATTACGGGATAGCTCCTCAACATCTTGAAGATGAGTCTCCTTGGATATGAGGTGATAGTCATCCACATGTATTGCCCTGTGCCCTTCACAAGAGCCATTCTTGGTATATCTGGAAAACTCATTTGCCTAAAAAAATTACCTAATCAAATCTTCCATCAAATGAGCAATCTATTGTTGATATTATGAAGGCCTTTAATCTACAATAAATCTTTGTTAGAACTCATCAGAGCTTCCAGTTTGAGAGAAATGTGATTATAGCACTCTTAAAATGACATTACATCATTGGGGTGATTGGTTTATCATTTGGAGAAGCGACATCAATCATAACTAGCATAACCACACAGTAAATGAATTCAACCTTTCTACTGCAGAACAATGACACAATAATTGCTCAAAAATCAGACTTAAAATGAAATCAGAAAATGCACTTTCTTTAAATATGATGTTAACCTAATGGAATATATTATCAAAAATCATGTTTGAGGAAAGTCTGTGTAATTAAAAATACGTGAAAATGTATTCCTTTTTTCTCTCATTAGAACCTGATTTCAGTTGCAGAATCATTTTCTATGCAACAGATATTATGCTGGTTTTAATTGAACTCACATCACTTACATTCCTCTGCTTGTATTTCTTAATATAATATGCAGCACAATTATATGTGATGAAGGACAAGAGGTTTTTGAAATGTGGTGCACCTGCTGATAGTGTTTTGAAAAACACAAATATTATAGAAGGAAATGAGACTTTCACCCATGAGAAGCTAGTGGGTTATATTTTTCTCTCCTAAAAGGTCAGTTCCTGTCACTATTTTCTAGGATGGTTTCTTACAGCTAGAAGGAGGAATAGGTTTGTTTCTTCTTCCTGTATTTTCTTCCTGGCAATATAAGGTGACTCATCTTGTTGGAATGCCATTTTAATAGCTTTGGTCATAATACAATATAATGGGCTTTTTTCAGTCTTACATAGGAAAAAAAGATAAGGAGTGTTGTTGCCAGTACCTTTGCCTTTACTTTTTTTATATAAGATTTATTCCTATTAAGCCAAATTTTGGACTCTTAACAGAAAAACTGTTTTCCAACCTGAGTAGAACACCTAGGATAAACCTACTTGCACAATAGTTTGTGATATAATAGAGCTGTAACTGGATACATTCCTCATCTTCAGCCATTCTAAAAACTTAAAAAATAGATGCAGAATGATTTTTGGGAGTATTTTAATTTGGGGAAAATTCTCAGCTGTGGATTAGATATTGTCATGATGCCCAAGGAGTTACTGGAGTTTAACTGGAAGGGGGATCATGCCTAGTTTTTCAGTGTTAACATGTCTTTTTGGCTCAGAGACAGTAATCCAAAGCTCTGGTTCAGTGTAACAGTGTTTGCCTGCAGGGTAGTTTGGACACTACTTAGAAGACAGGGCTTGCTTTGATTTTTTTCCCAAGCAGTTCTGGCAGTGCAGGGAACACGTTCCCATGGTGATTCCAAGTCCATGGGCATTCTTTCTCAATTCAGTCAGTATGGTGCCATCAGACTTGTCTTGCTGATACACTGTCATTGGAGGTAGTAGAGGTCTTGCCCACCCACTTGCACAGGAAATTAGCATAGAATGGTTGATCAATATGTATTTTTAATTTTGCAGAAATTTTGGGTTTTGGTTTGTTGATTTTTTTAATATATATTTTTTTTTGTTTTTCATTTGGAATTCCTGATTCTAAACTGTTTAATTGGAACTGAAATCTTCCTCTCCTTGTCCATATCAGTGAGGAGAAGGTCTGCTGTCTTACTTTGGTGTTTGCTTATTGCGGTCTCTGCCCATGACTTCTGAGGTCGTGTAGGGAGAAACAGTAACAGAAGGAGAAGTGTTGGCATTCTCTGCCTTCCCTTTCAGCCCTAACCGCTGTATGCATTTGGTAGGACTTCAGCAGCATCTCTTTCTGAAACCTCTTTCAAAATATTTCATTTCAGACTTTGCTAAGTTCTGCTTAGCTCAGCAACAGTTGAAGTCAGTGAAGGTTCTGGGCTTGGTTTATCTGAATTATTTCATGTACTTTCTAATATCTATTAATATTCTAATATCTGCCTCTGAAAGGAAGCCCTTTCTATACAATTACTTTGAGGAAGAGTGTTTTCTGTTCAGTATGTTCAGAAGGAAATAGCAGAAGCTACTTTTTCCCATGACATTTTACAACAATGCAGAAAAGAGTTGCAGATTGTTTATTTGGATTTCTGTTTCCATATTAAGAGTAAATTAGGTGTGTTTGTTTCTGGGACCATCGCGGTTGTTCTTATTGAGTATCTCAGAGCTGTAGGCTTTTTTTTCCCCTACCTTTCCTTCCTACCCATGGCTATTATGCACTGACCCAGAAGCAGAAGAAAGCAAAACTAATTTGAAGGCTTCTATCCTTAATGCTTAATGTAGCTGAAGAGCATAAACCCACCTATATTTCTTCAAGATTTCTCTTCAGCAGGTAACAATGGCTGATAAAGATTTCTCTGTTACAGTAGATAAGATTGGATAGAAACTGAAACCCACTGGGTTTTAGTGCTTATGGTATTAAGACTTTGAGGTCTTAAGCAATAGTCTCTCTCTAAACATATTGTTTTAAACAGTGCATGTATTTAGCAGCAAGGTCTTTAAATAGAATATTTTTTCCCTAATTTGTTTTAATACTCAAATTCTCTGAATCCTTAATGGCCAGTGACATTCTAATTCTGTTGTATCTCTTGAGCACTAGGTCTAATTTTAGAGTTTGGGACTGGAATTAGAAATGGAGGGAACAGCCCGAGCTATGTTTTCCCATTGAAACTGAAGGGTGTACTTTTTCAAAGTGTTAGCTCCATGTTGCTGCAACTATTACAGATCTTATTTGATGTATTGCTGTTAGTCTGTGTAGCTTATGTTGATGATGCCAACAGATGTCTGAATTTCAGCCACAAGACATGATTCTAGATATTAAGAAATTGCAGAAATGTTGTATTTATTAATTCATGAATTCATAATTGTAACAGACAAACCTCAAACAGAAGATTCCTTGGCAATAAGAATAATAATGCATTACAAAAAAGCTATAAAACAGATCAGATCCAAATTCTGTTCTTTCTGTATTTTTCTTAAGCTCACCACAGTTTTGAGAGCTGGAGAGTTTTTTCTTAGTTGCTTTTACATCATTTTAGTTTAAGGCTTGGAAATATACTGAACTGGAAGCTTCTGTAGCAGTAAGAGCAGCTCAGCAAAGCAGCTGCAGTATTAACTTTCCATAGGTCTCTATCTCCAGCTGTTACTCTGCTGCCTTCTGATATCTACCATAATGATTGGGAAACTGCTTAGTTACTATGGCCAGTCAGACCTTGCTTTTTCTTATTCCTAATCCTTACTTTGTCTCCTAGCAGCTAGTTGGAGATCACCAATAAATGCCATGCTTGGGAGACTTAAAGATTAGGTGTTATTGCTCTATTAGATGTTGTGCCAAGAAATGGATGTCTAGACTTGGTACCTCGCTGGAAAACTGGAAGGTGCTAGGGATGTAATGATTATAAGCAGAAAAGCTCTAAAACTGTTCTTGCTAATGCTCATAGCTTCAGGTCATGCTGAAAGTGTGGGAAGGATTTCTCAGGCTTTCTAATAGGTTTGTCTTTTGATACAGTTTTTAATCTCTATTTTCATTGGCGATGATGTAATCCTCACAGATTCTGTAGGAGATTCAGCTGCTGTTTATATGGAAAGGCAACAGTCAGGAAACATTTCCTGTTCTTAACTGGGATTTGGGATTTCAACAGGATTTGGTAGCTGATTCAAAGTGAGCCATAACAAATTGGGAACCTAAAATGTAGGATATATTTTTTCAGCATTATTTGCAATATTTAAACACAGGAAGTTCTGTGGATTGGTTGGGTTTGTAGTAACAAAAAGTGTAATAACTTCATTCTTTCTCCCTATAAATCCAAATAAGTGCTGTTACAAACACTTGAAGGCAAGCAGACAGTTTTCGTCTGAGTCGGTATATTTTGTCTTATGGATTTCCTGATTTTGACAAAACAAAGTCAAACATTTCTGCTGTATTTAAAGGATAAATTATGCATTTATCTAATGCTTAATTATTACTCCTAGTTACAGAATTACTTGAATAGAATTATAGTTATAGAATACCTGTTTCTAATATGCTTACAAATATTAGCATCTTATCAGGCAAATCTGTAAATATGTCATCTGTTAATCACATTAACATCTCTAGAAACTGAGTATATCTTCATTCAAAGCACGATTCAATAAATAGAATCAGGATTACCTTTTTCCTTTAGAAGTTGTTCAGTTGTATCCTAAAAGCTACAGGACATGGGGAGCTCACCGCATCACTGGAGAAACTATTGTGGTTATAACTCAGTGGTTATTAATTCTTCTCCTGTCTTGTGACTCTTTGCCTGTCAGTTCTCCCATGCATGTCTTTCATGTCCCTTCAGCCTAAACAGAAAGAAATCTGAGCTCTGTAATTTTACTCCGAATATTTTTCTCTTCTCTCTGTTTACCTGAAGCAGCCCTGTTGCCCTCTGGGAGTATGTGCACTAAAAGGGTTTTCACATACAGCATCCGCTGAAAGTACAGCTCATCCAAGCAAAATATGCTGTCCTGTTACTTCCTAATCCAACTCCTCAAGTGCATTAAACTGTACTGGATAATCAAAAGGACTCCTTTGCTTGCATCACTGCATCTTCTGCTGGGTTTTGCTGATGCATGCTTTTGTAGACCAGGATTTTGTTTTTCTTACAATTTAAACTTTATCAACCTTGCACAGCCACATTTGCAGTGGAAATGTAATGGAAGTATGTGGTTCCTCTATTGAACAGCTGCTTCCTCATTTTGATGGAGGTTTACAAGTATTTCCTATAGAGGGAGCATAATGGAGGTGCTCACCATGGAGTTTATGTTGGGAAACCAAGCAAATCTTCAGAGGCTTTGATGCTGTGGGATGCATTCAGAGCTGAGCATGGCAGCATCAAAAGGAGCATGACCAGTAGGTCAAAGGAGCTGATCCCAACCCCTCTACTCTGCTCTTGTGAGACCTCACCTGGAGCATTGTGTGCAGTTCTGGTGTCCTCAACATAAAAAGGACATGGAACTGTTGGAACAAGTCCAGAGGAGGCCACGAGGATGATCAGGGACTGGAGCACCTCCTGTATGGAGACAGGCTGAGAAAGTTGGGGCTGTTCAGCCTGGAGAAGGCTGATGTGGAGACCTCAGAGCAGCTTCCAGTATCTGAAGGGGACCTATAGGGATGCTGGGGAGGGACTATTCATTAGGGACTGTAGTGTCAGGACAAGGGGTAATGGGTTAAAACTGAAACAGGGGAAGTTTAGGTTGGATATAAGGAAGGAGTTCTTTACTGTCAGGGTGGTGAGGCACTGGAATGGGTTGCCCAGGGAGGCTGTGGTTGCTCCATCCCTGGCAGTGTTCAAGGCCAGGTTGGATAGAGCCTTGAGTGGCATACTTTAATGTGAAGTGTCCCTGCCCATGGCAGGGGGGTTGGAACTGGGTGGTCTTAAGGTCCTTTCCAACCCTAACTATTCTATGATTCTGTTTCAGCTTGGTTCTGTCTGGGGCAATGCATTTTACTTGCATCATGTCTGTCCTAATGTTGCCTGTGTATATAGCTGACGCTATGCCACTCTAAAGATTCAGGAACCAAAGGAGTTTGCAAGTCTTGAACTGATCAGTTCCAATTTGTTGGGTGTAATTCCTATGTTGTTTAAAACAGCTACATACTAAAGCTCCAAATGAGGTGTTATTTTTTCTCATATAAGCTAATCAAACAAACTATTGCCTTTTATTACATTACAAATGCATGTCATCTATTTTCCTGATAGATTCTTACACAGAAAAGCTGAGGTCTTTGACTGTAAGAATTCATTACTGGCCTGAGTAAATGCTTACTTCTTCTGATAACTTGATGTCAAGGCATAGAGGGAATCCTGTTCCCTTTTGTCAGCTCTCCAAATGTTTTCGCAGCTCAATATGTGGCATTCACACCTGAATGGAATTTCATCTCTCACTCTGTTCCATTTGTTTGGACTCTGTGTTTTCTTCCAGTCTGTAGCAGTGCTGCACTTGCTCCCAGTTCCCTAGGTTGCTTTTATTGCAGTGACCTTTTCTATCCGCGTAGAGTGCTATTTGTCATTCGGCTCCTCTTCAGTCCCTGCCTCACCCCACCAAGGTATTGCCTTACATGTCACTCCTTTACAATAGTTTCTTTCAATTTAATGCATTTGTGTTGGATATCATAGGGCTGTAACAGTGTGATTTTCAGTAATTGAGCTTCCTCTCCTTTTATTCAGGTCAGGTCTAATGATTTGTGAAATAAATAAATAAATGCTTACACAGAAGCAGAAACATAACAGTATCTTTATGATTGCAGTGATAGCTGGTACTTATCTGGATCTGAAAAAACCAACCCTAGTAAATGAAAAGGAAACAGTTATCATCAAAATGATAACTTAGTGGGGAAGTTGTATTATTTGGAGCAGACTCCTTGTCCTTGGTGCTCTGTTAATTTAGGAGCAATAACTAGAACCCTTTAGAAAATAAGAATGACCTTTTATAAATGATAGAAAGCAATGTGAATGTTTATAAGCCTGTAGATAGCAACACTCTAAAAGTCAGGGACTCTTACTGTCCTGCTAGATCTTTCAACATCTGCCAAAGGGGCACTGGCTTAAGTCAGCTTCAATGCCCTAGAAATACCATTTGTAATAACAGAAAAGTTCAGGAACGTCTCAGGACTTTATTTTGAACCATCCTTCTTGGTGTTGAATCTCCAAACCTGGGGGACAGTTGTTAGTATATATTAAAATGGGAAGTCCCAATGGCAAATTCACATGATTTGGGGAAATCTCAGAAATCCAGACTTTAATACTGCACACTGAATTAGTTGAATCTGTAGCATATAAGCCATGGTAATTATCTGGGGGTTTACAAATCACTTTTTCTACTGGAATCAGTGGGAATTTTGCACACCAGACACCAGGCTAGCTCCTTAGCTATGTGATGAAGCATGAAATGTTCTGCCTAACAAAACAACGTTTGAGCATCTCTGTTAATATTTGTTCTCACAAACAGGTGGATAAGTGTCTCACTTGACACAAATCTGTCAATTCTAGGGACTAGAGAACATGAAAAGGTGTAAAATCTTTGTAAGTTTGTGAGTTTCAAGTTTCTGAAACATAATGAAGTCAAGAGAAGGGAGTTTGGGCAGTTAGAGCTCAAGTGGTAAATGATAGCTTTGAATTATTCTATCAAGTACCGAGAATGGGGATTGGGACAGGGATAGTTTGAGAGTACATATAAATCCTTAGTGACCCTTCAGTACAGGTTCCATCAACCCCTGGCACCTTCATTTCCACTGTATCTGAAAAGTTGCCATGAAAGCAAAAGGGAGTAATGTGGAGTCAAACCCCCCAAGAAAAGGGAGTTGGTAAAGCTTGTGTGGAATGAAAGAAGAAGTCTGGACTTTTTCTATTTGCAAACTTGATTAGATTACTTTATTCTAAAGCAAAATGTGGCTTATTGGAGGTTATTCCTATTCAAAGTTTCAGCCTTTTTGCTTAACTACCTTTTCTCTTTCAATGTGGGGAAAAAAAAAAGACACAAATCCTTAAAATGAAACATGGAAATATTTGCTTAAAAATCTTCCAACTGAAATGATTCAGCATTTCAGAAATGAAATAATTATTGGTTCTGCATTTTTCAAATCTCTTCCCCTTTCTCCTCTATCTTTTTCAGATAAAGTGTAGCATAATTTAATTAGATATTCATGAATAGTTTATCTCTGCGTGGTTTGAAGCAGGCACTAGGCAGAAACCAGTTAAAGAATAGCTATTTATTCTAAAATCAATTAACTTAGTAGGCATGGTAAAGCTGGTCAATTGTACTTGTGAGAGCCCTGTGCAGCTGAAGAGGTCCCGGAGAAAGCCAGACTGCCTGAAGGGAAGGAGGGTTTTCCAAGGCTGAGCTTCTGATTTGAGACTGACTTCAAAGCATGATGAGGTTATGGATGCTGATGTGTGTGAAGAGGCTGAGAATTGGTGGTTCTGGTAGTGCAGAAAGGCTGGTGAGGGACTGTATTTATAAAACTAATCTAAGGAAATGTGTCAAGAGAGTGGCTAGAAACCAGTTTCCAGTGTTCTGTCAGCAGCTAAAGCCCAGTCCATTGCACAGGTAGCACAGGCAGCACAGCCACTTCTGCCAAATCATTTACAGACAAACAGATCACTAGAAGCTGTCATCAAAAGTGCATAGATGGCCACCAAATTTACTTGTTTTCCAACCACAGATCAGTACTGAAGTTTTCTTTTCTTATTGTTGACAGTTGGAAAGATTCCACATTCTTGATTCCAAACTCTGGATCCTTCAGTTCCTCTGAGACCATGCCAGAAACATGCATTAGAGTCTTCTTTCATTTCCTTTTATTTGGAGCAATATCCATTAATATCCTGTTGTCATAAAGCAGCTGGTACAGTTTGACAGCTCTTTATCATGGAAGCTTTATTGTGGGGAGCTACAGCCGTTGCTCATTGAGACCTAGAACCCCAACAGAGTCGTGGACTCTTCTGGGTAATACAGAAGTTACACTGTTCAATCAAGTTTGGTTCAAATGATAGCAGCTTCTTAATGTTTAAATTCCTCTGGTACTGGTGGATCCTGCTAGATAAGCAGCCTTTGCACTCAGTAATTTCTTCATAGGATAGTAGTGGTCAGTCTGTAGAATAGTATTTTCTTTATATGATAGTCAGATTCAATTTAAATGTCCAAATTCACAAGGGGTTTGCAGGCCCAAATTCAGTTTCCTGTTTCATTTCAGTCAGAATGGTCTGACATTCACTCCTTTAGGTGGTTGGGCTTTGTTAGGTTTTGAGGGTGAGGGGAGGGTGCATGTGGTTTGGGGTTATGTTGTGGGGTTTATTCATTTGCTTAAATATATGTACGTGAAATACTTTATTGTCTTTCTGGGAATCTTAATTTGGAGCTGCTTTTTAATAACCAATTCATTAGGTTCATTTGATTAACAAAAAAGTACATTGTTGTTGGTTCTTTTCAAGGATTAATGCTCTATCATGCAGAATTATATTAAAAGGATCTACAGAAGTATTACCATTAGGTTTCACTCTATGCAAAAACTCTGCAGTTTAATTATTCCTAATTCCCAGAAAGTGTTCTCAGGTGGTTTTAAGAGAAAGCATCTAAAAAGTTTGGGAAGACTGTAGAGAAAATGTATCATTTCAATTGGGTTTAGGGATAGTGTTATTAAAAACAGAAAAATAAAATGGAAATAAAAGAAAAAAAGAGCATTTTCCATTGTACAGTTTTTCTAAACCCCACGTTTCCCAACACCAGAACCTCTCTGTACCTCTCCTGTTAGTCTTCCATCCAAGCAGCTTAGACAAGCAAACAGAGGGCAAGTGCCATAGATGGGGAGCAGTTAGTACTTCCAAAGCAACACAACCACAAGAGCGGGATTCTCGCTTTGCCAGGCCACCCAAGTACTTACAGAAATTGCCAAGTTCTGAAAGTACAGATGTATTTTCATAAGAGTTGATGCTTTCTTCACCTCCAGGTTGCACTTTGAAACCTATTGGATATGAGACGTTGTTAATTTAATAGTATAATAACAATATGTGAACACTGCTAAGTATTCCCATGAGTAAAATCACAGCAATGGAGAATGTTTAGAGCAGACATACAGCAAACTGCTTAAACCTAGAGCAACCTGTGACACAAATCTGCCTGCTTTAACAGGCTTCATAAAACTAAACCCAACGTGTTTTCTTACTGCTCCCCTAGTTGCTTTGTATTGATCTGTATTATTAGATGATAGTTAAAGGCTCTCTAATGATTCCTTATTTGTAGCCTATTCATCAAAATTCAGATAATGAAACTGTTCTCCTGCTCTTATATATTCTTAAATGTTGTTTGAGCCACTAACTCAATGCCTAATGCTACCTTTAGCCCTTTTTCCTGTGGTGATCTCCATTTCACATGTACAGAATGTAAACCAGCAAAAGACAGTGCTCTACAGCAGAGTTTTCACTGCTAAGCAACTTGAAGCAAGGATATTAAACCCACTTCTACTTTACAAGTGATCCATATCAGAATATGGATAGTTTTTATGTTGTCTGGATGTGAACCTTAGGACTTTCTGCAGAAATACTTATGCCACAGTTTAGCTGAAAGTGTTAAAATCTTACTTACAGGATTTAAGAGAGTCGATAATCAAGCTTAAAATAGAAGTGATTTATTGGCTGGTCCACTGTGAACATTATATATTTAGTCAAGAGGTAGAGACTGTAGTGTGAAGAAGTTTCTTGAATGTAGAATCAAACTTCAGGTTCCTGCAATTCCCTTGGTCTCAGTTGAATCCTTTTCATGAGACATTCAAGATTCAATATTGATGACAATTAAATCACCAGGAAAAAAATGATTTCAGAAAGATGAGACAAGTAAAAGAAATATAATGTTGTTGTTTTTAATGGTAATAAAGTTAGTTTGCTTTTTCTGAGTACTGGAAGAGCTCCAAAAATACCATTGCTACTTGCTTTATGAGTATTCAAGTATCAGTGGCTCAGAGCAACATATAGCTCTGCTGTGTCACTGTAGAAAATCATTGTGCCTCACATAAGCATTAGTGGGCTAACCAATTCATCAGGAATTTGCATAGAATTAAAACTGCCTAGTAAAGATTTCAGGAAACAAATTTGCTTTTCCACTTAAGAACACAACACACATCTGATTAAAACAAACAAACAAAGAACATTGTGTAATGCAGCAAATGAAAGTAGCAGTGGATTTCTAATTGAACTTGGAATACCCGAGTTTCTTTTGTGAGAGTAATGGAATTTCCCATGTGAAAATTATTCCCATGTTTTGGAAGGGCAGCTCTGCGCTCCAACATTACATTACCCAGCCTGTCACACAATGAAGTGTACATTTTTTATCCCCTGGAGATCCTAATGGAATATTGTGGCAGCTGTCAGTAAAGTAAATATTACTGTCCGATGGAAAGAATGATCATTGTGAAGAAGAGGGTGATCAATACCTTATAGTTATATGTTTCCCTGCTTCAGGAAACTGATCCAATAGACGTGCTACATGTGGAGGGGATGAGCCAGCAATTAAACAGGTACACAGAAGTACTGTCTTTATTCCATAAATCTTCCAAAGCTTACAGCTCTTACTTTTTAAGGGGATCATTACCTTAAGACTTTGACCAGGAATGTCATAGAAAAGTTTGAAAAAGTTGGACAGAATCATTCCATAGAAACCAAAAGATGTAAAGCGCATCCTGTAGAATGGGTGTGTTAAAATGTTCTCACTGTTGAATTTGCCTTTTAAGAATATGTGTGAAGATGAGTTGATTCTCAAATATGATCTCACACGTGGCCATGAGCTTAGGAAAAAAAGCTATTTATTTTGAATATTTACTGCTTGTTTTTCATGAGGAAAATAATTCAATTTCTATTTTTAAACCAGTAGCCACTATTTATAACACCTTTGTTAAACTATTTCAGGGTTATTGTAATATTTTGCTATTATAAATATTTCAGCAGTTATTATTTTAATAGGTACTTATATTGCTAAACATGTTTGGTTATTACCCATATCCGCCCTGGAGATCTATGTGGTTTATAGTTGATTTTCATATGGAACATGCACATAACCCTTGTGAGACATGCTTTCCTTCCCATTTGCTATACCTGTAGCTCTACGATATTCACTGGTATTACCCAGAGTGGGAGTAAAATGCTCTGCTGCACGGTTTACTTGTCCTGTATTTTGTCAGTGCTCAGCAGATGGTGAAGACTGAATGTCTAAGTTAATGGAAACAAAAATTGGATGAAAAATACTATGTCCAAAAACATAAAGTCACATAAACTAAATATACACAGACACACACACATTTGTTAATACAAGCCAAGAAATGATGGAAACGTGGGTGCTGAGTGAGACATTAGCGATACCAGGACTTGGGGGCATTCTTCAGGATGATATTTGTGCCAGATTTCTCAGGACTTGCAGCTGTCATTTAATCACTGAAATCAGCTTTTGGAGTTTCAGAGGGTCAGAGGAGGTAGTTAGAGTTCATCTTTAAAGCATGCTCATTGTTCAGGTTACCAAATGAGGCTTTACTCTTAAAAAACATTACTCCAGACTATTAAATAAGCTGAGATTTGTAATTTTCAGATTTCTGCCTGAAATAATCTTTGGAGGAGTTCTGCTTTAATCTTATTTTGTTCCTTATTGAGGGGAGGAAGGAGACATGTATCAGATATTGTTGTGCCAGAAATCATGTGTCATCTTATGCATGTTTTGTTTCTGTGATCTGATGTTGGCTAGAAATGATATCTTACACTTGGTAATATAACCTTGAGATTCATTAGTGTGGTAGCTGGGAAGCGTACAGACGGTGGGGTTTGGCAAGCCACTGTTTTTGGTACAGGTCTTCTCTGTTTGAAGTCAGTGATTTGATAGTTGATTTATTTATCACTGGTTCACTGTAATTTAAATGAAAACTTAATTAGGTGAGCTTTGATTAAAATTCCATGTGAATAATGTAAACGTTGGTAAATGGTAATTACTCTCTGAATTGCTAAAGTATTGCAAATGCTTAGAATGTCTCCTACTACCTGTCTGGCTGCTTTGTTTTAGCAGCTCCTTTCAGGCTCCTCCACTGTGTTTCTCAGAGTGTACTTCTGTGTAATAGTGTTGTGGCTCACCACATCATAGAATGGCTTAATTGCAAACAGTCACTTCAAAACCCAGGAGTGAACCTCACATTTTAACAATTACATATATTAGTTCTTAGAAATTTTGGGGGGCAATATAGGGCTGAATTATAAAAGATGTAGAGAGTACATTTGTAAAGCATTTGTAGTTACCTCCAAAGATCAATCTGAGTAAAATCCTTACACAGAGTAAGTACAATCGCTAGCATTGACTGAACTTGTATGCACTATAGATTATCTCTGTATACATTGATGTCCCATACATGTATATGTTAAATAATGTGCATGTTGTATATATTACTATCTGTATGAAAGAAAATACATATAACTATCTGTAGAAAAGAAAATGAAAGTGGAGAAATCAGTTACTTGGGGTTTTTTTAATTAGAAGAGTCTGGGTGTTTGAGAAATTCTTCTGGACGAAAGCAAGGAAAAGGGCATTATCTGTAATTAGAAATAATAATGTATAATTGGTTCATTTGCCATATTTCTACAGTTCTGATTTAGCTGAACAATGTGATCATTATGCCACCAGTTTTCAATAGAGGTGTCACAATGAAAAATAATTGCAATATTCCACAATATTAACTGTACCCTAATTGCAAAAGTTTTGAAATATAATTACCATGAAAGCTAATGCGACAGGGAACATTAAGCATAATTAGTGTATTTTAAAAAAGGGAAAAACTGTTAGAAGCTTGTTATTGTCTCATAAGGTAGCTTCAAATGAGCTGGATGCAGAGCACTTTCAGCGAGGTTTGCTATAATTTCCGTTATTAGCACAGACTGCAATAAATTTATTTGACATAGCCCACACCTGCTAACCCTGCAGGAAGGGAGTTCTGATGTGCACAGGTCCCAGGCTTCGTGCAGAATCTGTCACCATTGCCTGGGAGACAGCACTGGGTAAGGTTTAGGTGTGGGTTGGTTGGGAGGGTTTGTAGCGGTTGGTTGGGGGGTTGTTTGAAAGGGTCACTTGTGCTGCACTGCTCACATTGCACCATGTTTCAAGGAATTCCTGCAGACACACAAAGGGGCTGTAATGCAGCACTTCAAACAAAGCATTCCTTGCACATCAGACCCGTGCTCTGAGAATGTACTATCTGTTTGCTTTAGAGAGCAAATCCCGGCTTTCACACAGAGTGGAAGCTCACCCATAGAATTAGAATTCATTCTTTTTAAGGAAAGGAAAGCAATACATCACACCACTTGCATACTGGAAATGCTTTTGTGCCTGCAGAGCTGGGGATAGGATCCAGGCTGCAAGAAGTAGTGCTGATGTTCTGGAAGATCAATTGTTCAGTAAGAAACAGCTGAGAGATCTTCCTGTGGATTTGGGGTAATGTTTTGCAGGTAGAAACTAATGTTTTTCTGGTTTTGCTGTACTTCAAAATTCCTGAGATGTGTTTTGGCATAGGCTGGGTCCAAACATAAATATACAGAGGAATAGCATCGTTCAAGTATCATTACAGGGCACAGTTTTAAAAAGCACTTACATTGCTTTTTCTTAAATTGCCATTAATCACTGAGGCTACTTTTTATCATCCCTGTTTGCTGTAATTGCAGATGTGTAACATTTACTTTGGAAGGAATTGCTGTTGTGCATTAGGTAAGATTTTGGATTAGTTAGTGCAACTCATTTTCCCCTGGAATCATCTCAGGAAAAGAAGGGCATCTTATGCTGACTTTTGGGAGTGTAATGTCTGAAAACATCATGTTTTCAGTTTAACTCCTGTGGTTTTTAATCTATCCAGTGTGCATCTGTCAGCAGCAAAAGCTCTAACATTGCTGCTAGGAGAATTTAAGATCTTACAGAAACTTGTAAGAAAGGTTCTTGATTTTCTCCCTCAAAAGTCATTCTAATTTAATTCAAGCCCAGGACAGAGCTTGTCTCTAAGGAGTTAATGTTTAAATCTGAGGAAGGATGTTAAGGTATTGAAATCCAAACTATATTTACAGTGTGCATTATGGAAGTCAACTGTTTGAAAGCAAGTAGGAAGAATAGGAACCTGTTCTTTCTTTCAAAAGGTAAACTGATCCATTTATTCAGCCTAACCCCACTTTCAGTGAGTTTCTATTCTGCAAAAGTGAGGTGGGTTTTTAAGTGCTGTTAAACTGTGGACATGGAAATCCCTTTAATCTTTCATGAGTTCTTCACTTACGTTTTGAAGTGTGACAGTCATTTGAAACCTGTGCAGATGTTGGTGAACAGCCGTTTGATAAATATATTACGTAGGTTATCAGATCTTACAAGAACACTTCCAGTTAGGAAACAGCACTTCAGAGCCATTGAAATTGTGGGGGGCAAGGGGACAGGATCCAAGCAAGTTGCGGGAGTGTGTGATGTAACATTCCAGCCCCATGACCAGCACACAGGAAATCAAGTTAGATGATATTAGGAATCATATTGTGTTCTCACATCCATTACACTTACATCAACAGAACAGATTACAGACTGTTTAGTATTTTGCTTAAAGAAACTCATCCACCCTAAGTTTTAACACTTAAGTTTTAATGCTTACATTATCTGAAATGAAGAATCTGAGCTGTAATGTGCAGGGCTGGAATACCTTTATTTCTTCATTTAGTTGAATCTATCCCTAGTTCATTTTATTAACATGACCCTTACGCTATTTCCCTCAGCATGCAGAAATACAAACCCGATTCAAAGGGCAGGTTTGCACAGTTCCTGCTCCGCCCCTGCTCCTACCTGACCAGGAGCTGTGAGAGCACAGCATGGAGATGTGTTCAGGTTAATCACTGGTGCTGACAAGCAGGAAGCCTCAGATCCAGGTTGTTCCAGAAGGGCTCTGCTTCCGCATGTTTCAGTAATGATGCCTACATTTGAGAGCCTTCTCTTTTGATTATTCACCAGTGCTGAGACTTACAGGCAAAATATTGCCTTCATTTGGCAGCACAAGTCAGCTCTATCTTGGCTCAAAGTGAGCTGCTATTAGCAGCCGCAGCTGAACATCCCCATCCCTCTAGGAAAGGAGCTGGCTGAGGTCACTCCTACAGAACACTGACACCTTTAGCTTGAAATGCATTAATGTTCCTCAAGTGCCTCGTTTTCATAAAAGTGATGTACAGCTTCCTGGTATTGTAAGTGCAACCTGTGTGTATCTCCTGCCAAAGTGCAGTACAATGTTAGCTGAATATCGTGTTTGGTAAATGGAGAGAGTTACAGTGACTTAAAGAGAGTGCTGTAGCCAACTGGGAATGACTTCAAGTACAAAGGCTATTTTGGTCTTAGTTTAGTGTCTAATAAAAAATATACATTATTATCCAACTCTTAATACTCAAATAGGTACTGTACAGATGCCATAAATCTTGTCAATATCCTATTATTAAATAGTGACTTATCTATACAGAGAAATACTCTCTAATATTAATTTATAATTAAAATATTGCCTATTTTAACAAACCAATTCAGGAATTAGTAGAATTATAGAACACTTTGAGTGTGTGTATACGTGCTTGTGTCTGAATATACCATTGTGTCAGTAATTTTTTGTCCACTTGCAAAAATGCCTTAAGTCAATGGACTTGAAAAATATGTGTGCTTTCAGTCATAAGGCCACTGACAAAAGTGTTTGTCCTTCAAAATGTGTTAAATTCATTTACTATGATTTTCATTAGAATATTTTTTCTTCTTTCTCTTCCTTAACTCTAGGCTTGAGATGCCTTCAAATGTTCTTTGGAGAGTTGCAGAAAACATTTGGTTTTGTTAATGATTTACTTAAAAGCCTAAGTGTTCTGTAAATGGTACCTAATAGAGCAAGACGAAATAACATTACATGTATTGAGTTATACGTAATCTCTCACACTATGTATATTTCCATGCACCTCCATGTAACCTAAGAACTCATATTCCATTGCCTCTGACTTTGACAGAGCATACAGATGTGGTCTGACCGTACGAGCTTGCCCATGGGCTGTGCATTCCTCTTGCCATCCCTACCATGTATCACCACTGGAGCTCCAAAGAAATGGCTGATCCATGTAGATGATAGCAAGATAATCTCACCCCAGGGGAAAAAATCTGTGCTTAGTACAGAAGCTGATAGCTCCTGGCACCCCATTGTTGCACAAGCATTCAGCATGATGCACAGAGGATGGATCTCGGTAAAGTTCATCAGCCATTAGCCAGGGAATCCCATTATTGGTCCATACCTTGGGGAACATTTTCATCACTGGTTACCACCACCCTGAGACTCTGCTGCTTTCAAAAGCCTCAGCCCTGTTTTACCTTCCACTGGCATCATGCTACTTGTGCTCTCCCGTCCTTTGTGCCAGCTGACTAGTTAGTTGGATCATCAAAGTGGTCTGACTGTGACTGCTAGTCCAGTCTAGATAGCAAGACTTGCTTTCAGTTGGATGCTCAGGCTGTTTTGACCCTACGCACACTGGCGGTATCACTGCCAACAGAAAGAGGCTGGGGTGACAGGGCTGAGAATAAACTGCTTCTTTCAGCAGCAGTTTGGACTGTGGAAAGCTGCACTTTTACAGATTTGTGCAAAGATGAGCTTGTAATTATGTGTGCTTTGGGTCCACTGTTCATGTCTCCTTTAGAGGATGTCGTACCATGCTTGAGAGGTGCTGCTCCTTATTTGTCTTTTCATCTGCTGATTCTTACTGCTGAGTTAGCTCTCTGGAGTGCATTTCAGAAACATGTCATGCCTCGTTAGTCCTTTCTCTGTTAAACTGTACTTTTTTCCATCGCTTCTATTTTTGCCTTTCTGCACTGTTTTCATCTTTAATTTCTTCCTGACTCCTCTTATTGTTCTTTCTTCAAGTTATCAGTTATCAGTAAACAGCTTTTCCTTATGCAGTCATGGCAGAACCACAGGGCCTTGTGCCAGCAGGTACCAAATGTGAGAGATCACCTTTCCCAAGCAACTTAGGTTTCTGATTAATTTTTTAAGATCAAATCTAATGTATCTGTTCTTCTGAAAACAACTGTAAGCTATGTGCTTTGCAAGACTTGCATTGATTCATTATTTAATGCTTACTGTTAACTCCTTGGCTTAATTCCCATGTTATTTATTATATAAAACATTATTTCATCAGCTAGATTGAAACAGATGAGAGTGGAGAACACAGCTCTGCAAATTTAAATATGTATTCAATATCCAAATCAAGCTTTAGATTTTCAGAAATTAATCTCCATTTAAGCTCCTATATGAAAAAGGATTTCTTTCTGGTTTTCTTGACTCTTAAGCATGGATGCAGCTACTCATGCATACAAAGAAGCATGTCAATACTGAAATGTGTAGATATTATTTTACATAGATTGTATCTAGCATAGAAATTGTGCCTTATTACCACCACAGCAAACATTTATTCTTATTCAGCATATCTAGGTATGAGACTTGCATGTTCTTTCCTTTGAAATCGTCTTTGAAAGTGAACTTTATCAATTGTGGTGCTAAAAGCTTGTATTTGCAAGAAGATTGCTGTGGTGGGTGCATAACGCTGATGGATGCAGTGCTGGCAGGAATGCTCACAGCATTGTCACCACCTTCCTTCGTTCTCTATTGGTAGCATTTCTGGACAAAGTGAACAAAATGCTCAGATGCATATTTTATTCCTGATATGTTGGGGCAGGTTGTGGGTTTTAACTCCCTATATTTCAGCTTGCTCAATGGTTCGGAACAAAAGAACAAGCTGGAAGGGAAAAAATCACATTAGATCTGAGTCAGTCACACACACCTGCTGTTCCCCACAAAACCTTTATATGGTCACTGAGGATATATGTCCTTGTCTTCAGTTCCCTGCGGAATTAAACATGTGTCTCTACTATCTGTAGTAAGCCAAAAATTAGACATTGGAATCTTCTTCGTTCTCCCCCTTCTTTTGTCCCTTTGCTGCCTAGTTTACATTGAGAGGGTAATAAGGTGCCAAGCCCAGCTTCCTTTTGCTCTCTTTGTTGAGCAGTGATGGTACCTTCATTAATTAACACGAGAATTAGTTTACTCATAGTAACACTTGTGATTCAGGGATTACGCTTAGCCTCTAAAACATATAAAGGGAATACCAGTAACTAATTGGTGTTCTGTGCTCTACCATGTGTAGGAATACATGTTCCTCTTCTCATTAAGACTTTCTACTTGCTCTTCACGTATGCTCAATGTCAGGCGTTTCCTGATGGGGTTTACTACCATAAATAGCTGTCCATTTTTTATCCCCACCAGCTGTGGTTTGAGTAGCACAAGCAAAGTTTATGAATCACTTCTCCTTGACAGTTCGTAACAGCCACAATATTCTGCCACATTGCCAGCAGCAGCAAGTGAATGATATTAGCTCTTAACTCTCCAGAAAACTCTGTTCAGTAATTAAACATTAAGCCTCTGATGCCTATCATCATTCAGTGCCAAGACCCTTTACAATACAGGTTTGTTATATTCAGGTAATGATATTAGAGATGATAATTTATTCTGGAAATGTAGCTATCTGAGAAGAATGAATTTACTAAAACCAGAATTTCATTTATAAGCTGGCTTTTCAGGACTTTGCTCCTAATTCTGACATTCACCATGCAGGAATATTTATTTCGTTAAAAATCCCTCTGAATGTAGGATAATTGACAAGGAGTGATGAAAAGAACAATATTTAAAACTGTGGCACCAGTAGCAATATGTAGTATAATGCAGAAATCTGCCTTCATTCAATAAGGGTAAATGATCCAGCAGTACTTCAAGCTTTGGGTATCGTCTCCAAGTTAATGTGTTCTGCTGTGGTGTTAATATAAAATTGAGATCAACTCACTAGCTAACAATAGAGGTCAGGAAACTTCAAATAAAAATTCAAACTTATAAGAAATACAGCACTGCTGACGGAAACTGTAAAGTCTGTTTTCTATCAGTCTATGTACATAGCTCATTTAATATTATTGTCATGAGAAATAATAAGAATCACCCTCAGGTAAATTAATAGCTGTGTGTATGGTGGCAGCCACAGCTCCTGCTCAGGAGCTGAAGCTGTAGTGCTGTTTTACAACACAAGTGGCCAAAAAAAATTAAACCACACTTAAAAAGATCTTAAAAAGGTCTTATATCACCGTGTGATACTGGTATGGTATTGTCATATTCTATGTTATAAACTTATGGTTTATAGTAGTCTGGAGCCCCAGTTGCAGGGGGAAGAGGAAAGCCCTTTTTTGATCCAGGCAAACGTCCAGCTGTAGACAGAGTCTTTGGAAATGTGGACTTTTCAAAGCAAAATAAAGCTGTTGTGTGCGTGGACACAGGGATGGCGAGAAGCAGTTCCCTGATACAGTCCCTGCATTCCACATGGCTTATCTCCGCTCTGGAGCACAGGGTGTTCTAGCTGTCCAAACAAAGTGTTCCTCTGTTTTCTTTGCCTGTGGATAAAGGCAAAATATTCCTGCTCTCTGTCTTCCAGAGAAAGTGTAAGTCTTTCACCTGGTGTTCTCCAAAACACGAGCAGGCTGGGATGGTTTTTGTAGGATGATGACCAGGCAGTTTGGGGTGTTCTAAGACAGAAAAGCAGAATATTTGAGTAGGCAATACAGGACAAGATTAATTATTGGTGGAGTTTATAGTGCATGGGATGTATGTACAGATGGAAAATTGTCAGAAATATTGTGGGCGTGTAATTTTATGTATTTATTTTTCTGTTCAAATTTTTTAATCAACTTTATTAATCTTTAGAAAAATGGTGTAGGAGCAGCTACATTAGGATTAGTCACAGAATCATAGAATCTAAGACTAGTTTGTGTTGGAAGGGACCTTAAAGCTCATGCAGTTCCACCTCCATGCCACTGGCAGGGACACCTTCTGCTAGAGCAGCTTGCTCCAAACCCCATTCAACCTGGACTTAAACACTGCCAGGGATGGGGCAGCCACAGCTTCTCTGGGCACCCTGTGCCAGCGCCTCAGCACCCTCACATTTCTTCCTTATATCCAACCTAAATCTCCTCTCTTTAAGCTTGAACCTGCTGCCTCTTGTCGTATCACTACAATCCCTGATGAAGAGATTAATATTTATTTATTAATATTTAAGAATAAGAAAAATATTAGAAAATTACAATGCAGAAAATAATAGCATGTTTGCAATATATACACGTTTTTGCAAGGAATAAGGATGAATGGATGCTGCTGTGTTGCATATTGAGATTTCCTTTTAATGTATCACTAGGATACAAGCAAAACCTAAAATACTGAAAATACAAAGTAGAGATGCTGTTTGTGAACAAAAAAAGGAGTTTAGAATAGGGAACAGTTGTGAATGGAAACCTTGTACTATAAGGCAGTTTGTGTATTCTTCCAAGTGAGTTTGGTTTGCAGTGTGTTAGATGGTAGGCAATATTACTGCCTAATAGCAGAATTTTGAAGCAGTAACTTCCACTAGTTTTAGAGAGCATTCAGAAGGGTTCATAAGCAACAGCACTAATGCTGAATAATACATTATTCTACATTTTTTTCACCTAATATTTAGAGACTCTTTCATAGAGAAGTTGCATTTCAGGCTTGGAGAAATAAAATGTCTGCCTGTTCTCATTCTTTCCCACCTTTTCTTGCCTTTACATATTTGAAGGTAAGAGTTTGAAATGTTAAACTAAGGGAAGAATTGAGTCAAGAAGGAGCTGTCAAGGTGGCCACTGCTATCCTTGTGGTCTGTAGTATTGCCCTAGCTACACATACCTGGGAGAGATGATTGTTTAAATGCAGAACAGCAGCAATTCTGTTCTGTATACCATGTGTAATTTCACTAAGTGAATGTGTGTCTGTAGCTATGTATGCCTATATATGCACATTGTTTGGTTAATTTGGCTTTGTGTTGTTTTTTGTTCACATCAAAAAGTTGATCTTGACAGGTTAGTGTGTGTCTGGACAGCCTCAGATACAAGTCAAAATCCTAAATGGGATGTCTCCCAGTTTTGTGGGACTGTGGAATTTTTTATTGCAGTGCTATAGGAATTGATTACTAATGTGTAGCTTTTGATCATTTCATTTGTATCTGTGAACTTTTTCTGTAGTAAGTTGAATTTAACCTGTTAAGGTGTCTTATGTTCTCATAACAAAATGAAGTTTTGGATCATTCCATGATATCAGGTAGAAAGTAGCAATGTTACTACCAAGGATGGCTGTGATAAGTGATTTTTCGGTAGGTCTTTTAACAGATCTGTGTGATAGTTATTAGCTCATAGTTTGGATGAAACTACCTGATTTCTTTGCCAAAGCTAGAATAGGCATAAGATTATTTAAATGAGCTTTGAAACCTTAATTCATCTGGCAAACTGCTGTAGTGTATTAGAAAGCATTAAGTGGAAGAGGCGAAGAAATTCTGAAAGCAATTAGAGAAACCTTTTGACAGCTCTTTTCAGCAGATAAAAAGCCAGCTTCTTGCAAGGAAGGATCTCCTGGCGTGGGCTGCAGTGTCTTGTGGACAGTTCTGGCATGAATATGCAAATGCAGGATTTAGGGAAAGGCATATGGAGATACGTGTGGATTATTCAAACTTAAAACAAAAGTGCCAAGAGTATAAATAAGATTTTCTGTCAAATCTGCATTCAAACTTTTTGAAATGGTTCCGTATTTTACTTGGAAATACAGTTTCTTGAGCAACCAACCCTGTGATCTGAATTTTTCCATATGCATATTCATGTGTGTGTTTACATATTTGTTTGTTTATTGCATCTGGTACTTCAGTAATGTGTAATTTCTATTTCTGCCTTTTGTCTGGAGGCCTCTCATATTACATTTAGATTGTATCCTTTATCATCCCAAATTGACATTTATGCTTTTACTGCTATTGTTTGCCTAGCTCCTCTCTGGTATGGATCAACAATTTATTTTAATCTATGTCACTTCTCTTATCTCCCTCTACACAGAGATGCAGTCATTTTGCACTAGCGTACGCCTACGGAGATTGTGTTAGCAACAGTGCGGTGGCTGCCCCCTCCCCTCTCCGAAATGCCAGGGAATCTTAATTGCTTTTGCAGTTGGTTTATAAGAACGCAGAGACAACAGTATGTGCGAGACCAGCTTTGACAAAAGTAATGGTATGCCAATGCCTATGAATAGATAAATCCTATTTACACAGAGGAATACTGTGGCAGTAGAGAGAAACTCACAGAATGGAAGCACATGGTGGTTTAAAGACTTTATTACTTAGAGAGCTGAGTGAAGTCCAGAGTGCTGTAGAGACATGCTGCTTTACAGGTGGGATTGGCTTTGTAAACAGTAGTTTTTGGTTTAACTTTCTCAAATGACTGGCTTGAAAACTCAGAGGTATGAACAAGAACTAAGCAGGAAATGTTTGAATACCCAGAGGCTTCAGGAAGCTCTTCTGCTTCCTGTGGACTTTTTTGCTTTCTAATAATCAGTTTAACAGTTTGCACTCAATTCCTTCCCTAAATCTGTTCAGTGAAAAGCTGTGATCTGAAATAGTTTAGTAGGTAAGAAATACTGGCATAATCTGTGTGTAGTGATGGATTTGGAGCTATAAGCAAAGGGTTGAAATGAGTCAGATTTACATACTGAGTAATGAATATCTCTCTGTTGGAAAGAAGGAATAATGAGAGCCAGCAGAATAGCCTAGCAGAGAGCAGGCGTGGAAAAGGGCTCTGCAATACTCCACAGGACAATTTAGGTATGAAGGCTGATAATGAGAACCTAATAAAATAGTCAGAGGTGAGCAGAGATAGCGAAGCAAAATAGCCAGGGCCACTGCCTGCTCCTTTTTTCCTGTTTATAGACCAATGCCTGTGACCTGTTCTACAGCCTTCAAGTGCCTCAGTGACCCTTCTGTTTCGCTTGGGGTAAATTTCATGCACCATGGGTTCACCATTTGTTGCAAACTATGATGGTGGTGTGCTGTACTGTAAGGAAAAACATCATTTGGAAGGGAAAGATTGTTTGCATTTGCATACATCCTGGGATAAATACCAACAGATCTGTCACCAACTCAGCTGACAGGCACCAACTTGGTAGGAAAGAGTGCTGATGGATATATTTAGGAGAGAAAATCTCTGTGTCAGAAATTGATAGAGAAATATGAGAAAAGTCATAAGGAAGTGCAATGTTCATTAAAACTGTTTATTGAGTTACATAGTAATAGTAGCAATATATATAAATATAAATAAATAAATATATATATATATATATATAAACCCAAACAAAGATAACATTTACCTGCCTTGTTCAAGTCTGGAAGCTCTACCTTTGTGACACGTCAAAGTGAATGGATTTTGTCCACTGTCTCCTTGCCAGTGACAGCATTTCACCCATCTATTTCCTATCCTCTTTTCTTTTCTCATGCAATTGTTATTGCTCCTTTTACCTCAGGAAAATAAATACAGTTTTGGAGAGTACATGATGTTTAGAAAGAAAAATAAAGACTAAATAGATTTTCCTGTTTCAGAGGTCTCCTGTTCTGTGGGATGGGAGTGAAAGCAGCCCAGCAGTATACCTGCGCAAGCCTGACAGTGATGATGCTAGATAGATAGCTCAGGGACCAGTAATAAATTATAAGCTATTTCTAGCTTTTATAAATGTCGTGGTTTAAAACCCCACCTCAGTCTCCCTCTCACCACACACACACACACCTCCACCTCCCTGCTCCCGGAGGGATGGGGAGGAGAACTGAAGGAATGCAACTACCATGGGTTGAGATAAGAGCAGTCTAGTAACTAAAGGTATAACACAAATCACTACTGCTACCACCAATAAAAGCAATGATAGAGGAAATAAACAAGGAGAGAGAATACGATACCACCCGCTGAAATGAGCCCGACCCGGAAGAGAGCTAGCTCCAGCCCTTCCAGCCGACTCCCAGTTACCTCCCCGAGCATGACGTGCTATGATATGGAATACCTCCTTGGCCAGCTTGGATCAGGTGTTCTATCTCTGCTTCCTCCCGGCCTCCCCTCTTTCCCTGGCAGAGCATGGGACTCACATGGGAGTCAGCCATAAGCCACCTTTTAGCTAGCTGAGCCTTTGTGTATGTTTCTTTCCTTTATTAGTCAAAGCAACATATCACTTCAACAAGCTAAATTCTCTGCTTGCCACCTGATGGTGACATTACCGTGTCTGTTCTCAACCACCATGGGCAGATATGCACCCATAACCCTCTAGAACAGTAGTATAAGAATTAACTGGAAGAGATTACTGATTGACTTTAAATACTGACTTCACTCAGTGGAACTTGAGCATCAAAAATGTCTGTCTGCACACCTTGTTTTTTCCAGTTCTTAGTTCTTTAACAGAATCAGTAACTTTTCTTACCTAAGTCCACATTATACACATAGAAAGAACAAACTTTCAATGAAGGAGTGGCGAGTTTGTTCAGTCATACAATGCAAATGCAGAGAGCTCTAGGAGATTTTTGGGAACGCATTTGATGCCTTGCCTCTATACCTTTAGCCTGTGTGCCAGCAAGTGGCTGTGTTAACATCCACAGTAGCTGTGAGTTTCCTCCACTCTGGGGGGCATAGACCAGCTCTGTCTGCAGCAAAAGGCACTGTGAGGCTCACACCCTAAATACTAATCTAAGTTTATGGAGAACAGTTGTGTTAAATAGATAGTTTAAATCTTTTTGCTTTTTTCACCCTACTATGCATGACTGAGGCAGGATAGATTTAGGATAACACAAAACATCTTCCACACAGTGCGAGTGTATGATGCTGTATTTCCTAACTCAGCACGCTGACACAGGTTAATGCAAGGTATGTCCTAAGTCAGCCAGTGATTGTCTTTCACTTCTGTAATAAGGGTGCAGCATTCAATCACTTGAGGTCAGAACTTAGTAGATATGCTGCATTGTTGTTTTCTGCTGTTGTTATGCATTGAGAATGTTGTCCTGGAATATCTACTATATTACAGTTATTTTCATTGGTTTGTTTAAAAAAGGTCATCCCTCCACTACTTTTTCTTCTTTGAATTCAGGTTGGTAGTTTATAATCAATAGTTAATAGAAGAATATCACATTGCTCCTTATTTTGTCAACACTGACTTGCATCTTCTATCCCACCACCTATTACATAGCTTTGTTTCCTTTTGAAGGACTGCCTAGTGTATTGTATTTTAATTCTTTATAACAAAATACAGTAAATTCTAGACCTAGCAACATTTGCTCCCTGTGTATCTTCTCAGTTTTCAAGATCTTTAAGTGCTCTCTACTAGACATGTTTCATGCTGTAAACATTTTCCTAATAATGAAAATATTTAATTCACTGTTTGATTATTATCTTTTTCTTTCACAACCATCTATTCCTATCATAAATTCCTGCTGTACATGTTTAAATCTGATTTTAGTTGGTATGGTATTGATACAGAAGAGCTCCTTGATCTCCAAAATTCCCAGATTTTCATTTTTTATAGGCTGATGCATGTCATATATCTCTGCCCTGTGATATTATTGCTGATTTTAATTATCCAGTCCTTAATTCTTGGAGCAGCTTGGCCATCTTGTTCTCAAAGTTGCTTACTAATCTCAGTGTTAAGAGTGGGTAGGCCCTTTGACATGCTTCTCGCATCATCAGTGGTATGCCAGCTATGTCGTGTGCTCTACCTTAGTACTTCATGTATCTTGAATTTCTGTCTTATATTGAGTGCTATTTAAATTTAGTATTTAGGAACAAAATTAATGTAATATCTAATATTTTCTGAAAACATTATCATTTAGAATGTATAAATAAGTGCATCTAGTGGCTTTTTTGTTTCCCTGTCTGTATGTTAAAGGAGAAGTAACATTTGAGCAAGTCATTGATGTCAGTGAATGTAGCTGTTGCATTACTTGATCATGGTGTTGATGATAACCATTGGATTGCAGATGTCTGTCAAGTCTATGAATTTATAAACCCTGTCTTTTTTGGCCTTCTAATACAGAACCTGATTTGGAGCCTGGAGTCCCTGCTAGATTTATTTTTTCATAATATTTAACCTGATTTGTTTGTGATGTGGAACAATCTCATGGTGTTCCTTGCATGTTTGACCTGTCATTTAGAACTGCTGTATCACCAGCACAAACGAAATGTGTGATTAACTCTTAGACCATGAAATATTTCTATTGTTCCAGTCTACAATTTCTTCTCATAATGAAACAATGGCAGTAACAAACAAGAGAAGAGATTGCATTCTCAGCTTGACGCCAGCAGCTGTATTGGGCTCTTTGCTTAAGTCTGCATTTCGTTTAACTGAAGAAGCCGTGCCTTGAAATACAGTTTGGTAAACTTAATTATTTTGGCTTGCTTCCTGTAATATTTCAAGATATGTGAAAATGAATCACGCTGGGGGTTATTGTATGCTTTCCTAAAAGCTATGAAGTTTATAATGGGTAGATATTGCTTTCTTGTGTTACACCAGTTGTTGTCCTCTGTTCATGCCACAAGTCTTTAATTTTGACTTTAGGAGCTCTGCCTAGCTTAATTTGTTTTATTTAAACCATACTTTGTTTCCTTCATCAGAATTATGTTTCAGCTTCTTTCTTCTCATTGAGAAGTTTGGGTTGTAAACAGCTTTATGGGACCCACTTTGGGTGCCGCAGGAACACAGAGCATGCTGAAACACGGTCCTAGTTGGGGAACACCCTTTGTTATTGACTATAGCTCAGAAACTCACATAGCAGTAAAGCTGTGTGCCAATGGCCACGCTTCCAGCAGTGCACAGTTTCTCAGTGAGTTTTGCTTTCAAACCAGTGCACTGTCCTCTGTGACCTGTCCGCCCCTTGCACCGTGCCCCTTTCACAGAGGTCTCAGGTCCCATTGTGACATGGGGCAGCCCCTTTCGGGCCATTGCTGCCTGCTGCCTACAGTTCCCTATGATGAGACCTGACCCTGTCCCCACTCAGCAGTGACAGAGCCAGAGAAAAGCTGAAGGCCCCAAGCAGAGAAGCAAGCACAGGGCAGGGAATGCGGGAAGGGGAAGAGTTAAGGCTAGGGGAGGTGAGCATGAAATGCTGGGTTTACAGAATACTGCAGTGAGCAGAAGTGCCAAATGGTTCTTATGGCTACCGTGAACTTAATGTGAAATAGTGTTCAAATGGTTTTTAAGGAAAAATAGAAGATTCATATATGTAACATACATAAGTACATAACTGCTGGAGAGAAGAGGAAAGGAGAATACATCTTTTCCTAGGAATTTTTTGTTGTTGTTTGCTTGATTAGGTATTCTTTTAAATTATATCATACAAAGAACTGGGAGGAATCTTCCAGCCCACAGAGTGTTCTCCCTGATGGCAACACATGCCTTTGAATGCGGAGTACAGATTACAACACACCAGTAAAGGAGGAAATCAAGTAAATGTCATTAATCCTCATCAGAACTCACAGTCATGATGAAGTAAAATACTGCAGGGCTTACATGGTATTCATAGTTTGCCCCATCGATGTAGATTTTGCATTCAGCCCTCAAGAAAATTTCTTTTACTATCCAATTAGTTTTTATGATATTTCTAGTGAAGATTTGTAATATTAATTGCCAACATAAAAACAAAGATGCAGTGCACTGAAACAAATGGATGCTTTTTTATGCTTAGATTAAAACATTACTTGTAACTGTTTACAGTGAAATCTCCTTCCTGTCACAGTAGTCTTAACAGGGTTATAAACTTTTAAGTTCTTAAATGGAAACAAAAAAGTATATTATCTCCTAGCTATGGTGTAATCTACCATTTGTTACCCAAATATTGCTGCATTTATACTGTATCGTGTACTTATCAAACATCTACATGACTCCTTAACTATTTCCAAAACAAAAGAGTCATTATTTACCCACTGTGAAAATAGTCTTGTGTTAGTGGTATTAGAAATCATTAGCTCTATTAAGTCCGTTATCAGCTATGCTAGCAGCTGGAAATATCCTGCAGCTCAGGAGGGCTCCAAAATGTTCCCCAGTCATTCTATTCTAGATCACTTTATTTTCTTGTACGGTGAAAACAGATTATAATCACATTCAGCCACAGGCAAGAATAGAAGCTGACAACAGTGGTAGAAAAAGATTTATGAAACTTTTCATTGCTGGGGGCAGTATTTTGTAACAAGATAATAGTGTTGTCCCTTAGGTAGGAGCATGAGTGAAACAGTTCGGCTATGTCTTTCTATCATGTTGGTGCACGGTGTCTCAGAATGACACAGTTATCACACCATAAATACAGCCCAAAGCATTACAGATGTCTATAAGCAGCATCCATATTAATTGTTAATGCATAAAGAGGAGGCAGATCTGTTTGTTTTAGCTTAGGAAATATTTCTTTTAAGGCTGTAGAAGAGCTGGAAGTATCAATTTTGTCTTGTCCTTGCTTGCTTTGAATAGGATTGACTCCAAAGATGCTATCTCGAAGCACTGGGGTTAAAACAATTCCTTTATCAGCCTTTGCTCTGAGTGAGGTTGACCCTTCAAACTGTACGTCTAAGTGGCAGATTTAAAATAAGTCCTTTAACATGGCTTAAGATCATTGGGGTTTTCTGGTCCTTAGCAGAAGGGATTTTGGCAAAAGCTGTTCCATCTTGAGAAATAAAAACAATTCAGGTTTGCAAAAACTCCAGGATTGAAAGAATCATGGTGAGTCCATGAAAGTATGTTTTCAATTTACTGCTCCATGGCTGTATAGCTATTGGCTCCCTGTTTTTAAATCCCTCTGAAATAGTGCTGAGGCTCAAGAAGCATATGTCATAGGACTTGCCAGTAATGCCTCTGAATTTGGAAACAAGGGAGTATATAACTAGGACTAGGGGAAAAGCTGTACATTACACAAACCATTGCACATTAGTAGTGCTAATCCAAAAAGGTGGGTGTGTATTTATAAGTAATTACAGGTAGCTATGTCTGCAGTAAGTGATCTGGCTGTACATGATCTTGCTCTGTAGATATGCCTGAAGTGTGTAGCAGAGTTTACCCTGTTCAGTCCTTCATTCCTCCTACCTCTGCAATTGCCTTGTCCCATCCTTGATAGCTCTCCAGCAGGATTTCTGTGCTTCACCTGCTCACTGTTTGTTCCTGAGCAGCTAGGGTTTAGTTTTCTATATTAAGGATCATTTTTGTAAACCAGGTTGTTGTCCTATGTATTCCTGAGCTGCCAGTGCCAGCATATGCTCATATGCTGTGTGTACTGTGTATATATATGCTGTATACTGTGTGTACCTAATGAATTGTTAGTGATAGGTATAAATTCCATCACTTGAGAAATTCTGCTCTATGCTTCTTTTTATGTTGACTATCTCAGGTAAATTAGTATAGGGCTGCTTCAAACTGAATCTGAAACTCTCCCTGCTGTTCATGTGAGGAGCTGTAATCTGCATCACTTGAGTTCCTGTCTAAAGCATCATCTGAAGTATTTATAACTAAGGCTCTGAAAATGTTACAAAGATAGTAGTATGCCATTTCTTCTTATGCAAAACCGGCTTCAGCATGACATATCTGGAGCAGAAACAAAGGCTGAAATGTTTATTTTGCCAGCTGACCTAAGTGAACAAATGGGGACGGAAAGATTGGAATGGGAATTCTTGTATTTTGTATGATGAATCAGGTTTTGAAACAGGCTGAGGCTAATTTAGTGCTTTGCAGAGCTGTCAGAATTCCTGCCAATGACACAAGATGTTTGAGGCTTATACAAGAATTGAAATAACAATTTTAAACACAATTATTTGATTAGGAAAAAAAAACTTTTGTGTCTTTCTACTTTGGGCTGTACAGATTCTCCACACACATGGTGAAATATGAGAAAGAAGAGGGTGGCATTTAGGAAGGCAAATTCTTAGCAGTCTTTTATCTAATTAGGAAGTAAGGTTGTACCAAGTGAAGATGAAGGATCTGATTCTGCATTTTGGTGTCACAAAAAAGGAAATAAGGACCTTTATGTTATTTGAAAAAGAAAATCATCTGTATATAACCAGGTGTGCCAGTGAGTGGGGATTTCGTATTTCAGCAGATGCTACAGAAGGGGTTTTGTTGCTTTGGACAGGATACTGTCTTTGAAGAACACAAATTGTACTTGTCATTAATTGCATATTTCAGCAATGGAGTTTTAATAAGTCCTTCATGTGATGCTGCGAATGAGAGATGGTTTGTTGTTTGGGGTTTTTTTACTTGGAGTCTAAGATGGATGACTCTGGAGGATAGGCTGTAAGAGATGATGAGCTAAGGGATAAATCCAAACTGCTGCAGAGGTGGCAGGACAGGAAAAGACAAAGGAAAGTATGAAAAAAACACAGCCTAAAGATAAGTAGGTAGCAGAAAGAGAGGGAAGAGAAAGAATGGAGCAATGGTAACTAATGTAGGTCTTTCAGACACACTCAGAGCTCTGGCACTATCAACCAGTCTGTTAGAGCAGGGTGGTGCTGTATTTGCATGTGCTGTTTTGCTGCATAAAAGACCTTGCACCAAAGTGTTGATTTCTCTTTTCCACCTCTGAAACACTTTCCATGTCACCAACACCATACAGTTCCTTTTTCTTTCCAGCAGCACCTGCACCATGTCAACCACCAAGGGGGAATCTCCCTTCCTGACCATGGGTGGTTGTCTGCTGTGCAGATGTACAGTGCTCTTGTTCAGCATATCCATGGTACCTGCTCCTGACCAGCCTTCAGGCTGTCCATGGAACTTTCCTGTATTACCAACCCAATGCCCTTCAGGGGCTGCAGTGTGCTTTTCTATTTGATGCACTAGGAATCTGAGGCAGGGATGCAGGCTGGTTCAGTGACCTGCATACACCATCCTTACCGCTAGATTCTGTGCTCAGCTAAGGGCTTGTTCGGTACACATACCATCTTCCCTTAAATTTTAAGCTAATTTCACTGTAGTTTGGCAGAGCAGCTTCCCAATGGCTGAGGTGGCTGCCATCTATTGAGGCTCCCAAGTACAATCAAGTCATGACACTCTTGCCAAAAGCAGGAGGTATGCAGCTTGCACCAGCCACACAGTGATACCTGGAGTGTACCCACCTTACTCTCCACATGAGTCTGTCACTTGCTCCTCAGATTGACTCTGAGGCTTCTTTAGCAGCAGGTTCTCTCTGTTTGGAAGGTATTTTGCTGCCAAAATGTACTCTAAATGAGAGGACCAGCTGTTCTCCCTCAGGACCAAGCTTCCACTTGCTCCTTAGTTTGCTTCTTAATTGTCTTATCACTGATGAATAATTTAATATTTTTGGGAGTATTTCATAAATTTAGAGTTTTGGGGAGTCTCAGTTAATGAAAAAACAACATACAGCAACAGAGAAGTCATTCTCTTATGGCACAGCTTGCTGTATTTCCCTGAGCTTGTATCAGACAATATGCAAGTAAATTGAAATCATGAAACCCTATCAAGATGTCTGTCAGCATCCTACACAGATGTGTGGTTTGGGGTTTATTCCAGACTACTCTTTTATGATGGAGAAAATATGCATGGAACAGTCTTGAAGCTTTACCAGTGATTGACTTGCATGCCCTGTACAGGGTAGCTTTCGCTTTTTAATTTCTGTTAAAATGTACTAATTACACATTGGCTTAAAAAAGCAATCCTCTGCAATGGGTGGGACTTGGTTTATGTAGCATTTAGAAAACCTATGATCAGCTGCGGGGTTTTCATTCAGGTTTTTGGGGTTTTTTTAACAGCTAGCTAAAAGGTCATGCAGAACAATATAGTGTTTCTAGACCTTTGTCCAATGTAGAAGTTGCCCCATTTGTTTCAGCTTCCTGAAACACATTATTCAGATATTCTGTATAGGTTACTTTCTGTATTGACACCCAATGGAGTCAGTTTTTATGTGGTTATATTTGTTGTGACTGGAGAAATGTATGTGCCAGATGAGCAAGGCCTGTTGTACGAATACAAGGACCAGGGTAAAACCAAGGGACTAGGTCACACGATTTAATACTGATAACTTCCTTACCTCATGAGGCCGTGTTTATGAAGCACCTTAAAAAGAACACAATGGGGATATTTTAGAGAACTCTGAGTATTGTAATTATTATTAGGTGGTGGTTGATGGTATTGATCAAGTGTATGTAATATTGAGTGCAAGCAGTTTTGACAGGTAAAACTTCATAGCTGACACTCCCAGAGTACTAGGTTACTGGATTTTATGATCTCTTTCTATACCATGTTTACTGTACAGTTTAACATCTCTTCCACCTTCCTGTGTTTGTGAATATTTCATTTAAACCAAAGTCTTTGCTGTTGGGGCATCCACATGTTTTTGTGACTGTGGTAAAGAGTGCTGTCATTTCTGAGTGCTCTGTTAGATAAAATGATCATACTTATTCCTGATCCAGGTGTCACATGTATGTACCCACCTGTGACATTCCTCTGGAGGTGCAGCCTGATTCTTTGTATCAGAATAAATCTCCCCATTAGCAGAGTTGTCTGAGGTGAAAACTGAGTGTAAATTAATATGTTTAACACTTACCAGTAGCAAGAAAATTACTAAAAATTAACACATTTATGTAATTTATTATTTTTAGTATTTTTTATCTTGTAAGATAACAGCTATTGGCATGGAAAGGCACAGCAGCAATTTAGCTAGATAAGGGTTCTTTTTTAAGGTAATATGATTTTTGTTCATTCCATGTTAAGCAGGGACACCTAAAAAGCATCCCACTACCTAAAACTATAGATAGCTGTAATTTACTGGGAGTAATATAATTAAAATAACTTAAACTGGAGATGTTTAGGGGGAAACAAAATCACCTCTTGATTTCAGAATTTAAGCTTGATGACCTCTTTGCTTCTGAATGTTCCTTGGAAAACACAATTGATAAAAGGTCTTCAGAAAAGTCTTGAGGGTGTTGAGCATTAGGGTTAGGGTTAGTGTGAAGACTTAGCACAGATATTTCCTGCATATTTATTTAGAAATAGGAAGATTGTGTGCTGTCATTCTGTGTCATAGTTGTGGTGTTGAACCAAACTGATCTGACTGGATTGGTTAAATACAAACTTGCAACTTAATATCTATTAAATTCTTAATATCCTTCCAAATTGATGCAAATGCACTCCCTCTCTTAGGGAGGACATGAGAGGTGGAAACAATGACCGATACATGAGACTGCTTCAAAGCACATGGATGGTGGGGACTCTTGGACCCAGTGTATCAAACTAAATCTAGTCCAAATTTACCACCCTACACTATCCAAACAGCATATAGTGTATAAGAGGGGGGTCTAGGACTTTCTGCTCTCATCTGTTGATCTGTTTGTGCCAAACTACTTGCTGATCTGCATATAACCTGTACATGTAGCACAGATAAACATCAAGAAGCTTCCTTTCTATGTAGAAGACTACTTTAAGTGTTCATAGGAGATATTTATTTAGAGGCTTTTTCCCTTCTGACTTTTTCCTTCCCCCCCGTCTCAAAGAAGCAGAACTCTGTGACTGACTTCAGAATCCTCCTTATCTCCTTCTCTTCTCTGTCATGATTTCATAAGTCAGCTTCAGTGTTAAAAGTTTTGCCCCTTGGTCTGTGGGGTTTCTGAAATTCATCTATCACTTTATGGCTTTAACTGCCGTGAACCCTTCCTGTCCAAGGGATTCCAGTAATCCATACACACTCTAAAGCAGAGATTTCAACCATAGGTTTCGATTACTTCTCATCATTAGAAGCTGTTAGCAGTTTTTGCAAGGTGGCAGATGTTTATCCAGAAGTTTTAGCCAAACTGCAATCTTGATATTTAACTACTTCCTACTATCCTATGACTTTAATGACTAGCACATTGAGGTCATCATCTTTTCCTGGTTTTAAATTCATCTTTAATGTTGCCACTATCATTATTCTGAGTACAGAATTGCACCTGAGAGCTGTTTTCTCTCTTTCTTTTCCTGGTACTAAACTCCACTTAGTACTGTGGTGGATTCTTCTATCATAGTTACTTTTATACCTTAAATAACAAATGGAATCTATGCCCTCATTGCTTAATTAATACCGTATTTCATATGGCTCTTTACTTGAATCTCTTTGCATTGATGGTCTTCTCAGAACAAATAAAAGTCGTGGCCTTGAGACAAAGAAGGACAGGTAAGGACAATGCTGATTTGATTACCTGGGGCGAAGTTGTGTTTTCAGGACTGTATGCCAGATAGATATTGGGCAGGACTGTGCTATTGACTCTACCCTTGACACCGAGAACAAGAAGCATTGACAAAAACCATTACAGTTCTCTGTTTTCTGTTTGCTCTGATAATGTGGGAGCACTTCAGTGCTTGGTGTCTGCCAGTAAGATTACACAGTCTCTTCGGGTTGTAAATTCGATTGTCTTCTCCATGCTGGAGAAGTAAGAACAGTGCATATTTAAAGTGGCAGCCCAAAGCTTATAGTTGCATTGTAATTATGGTGTCGGGGCAGGCTGGGTAAACTGGGCAGAGGATAAGTGAGCAGCACAGTCCCAGGGGATGAAGAGTGACTCTGTTTTCTTTCTCACTGATTGTAAGTGATTACACAGGTGTATTTTAATTAAAACAAGACCCATAGCCTTGTTCTGAGAGCCTCTTCAGACTCGTAATAGAGAATTGAACTGAGGTTTAACATCTTGATGAGGATTAAGTTTCTGCAGGAACTTGGTAATGCTATTTAAATAATACAACACTTGGTCTTCTCCATCCAGTCAAGGCTTTTGGAGGGCTGCTTCCTCTCCTCTTTGCCAGGGAGTATTTTTCCAGCTTGCAGTAAACCTGTTTTTGGTAAATGCAGCAGTAGTTAGGTATTCGATACAGTACTATCTGTGGACAGCATAAACTCAGTGGGTAGCTCATCACAGTGCTGTTAGGCAGTTGACTTTCCTGGTTTCCGAGCCTGAGAGCTAACTGCAGTTTGAAAGCTGTTATGATGCTGGCATGGAGCTGTGCCCAAAGCAGCCCCTCAGGCAGCAGCAGGGACACAGCATGGGGTCCATGTGGGGAGCTGGTTCCCAGACCAGCACTGACATTCCCCACGCTGGGCTGGCCTTGGCTCTGCTGCCTTGTGCTCAGAGTCCTCTGATCCCTGGGCAGTGCCTGCTGGCATCTCCTGGGGTTTGGTTCTCACTTAGTTCTGCCATGCTGAGGGCTAAGGACAGGAGTTTGCTGGGTACCTGTGCTGAGAGCGATGGGGACCTGGATCAGCCCCTGATCTGGGTCACATCACGCACCATATTTTGAGATGCTCAGACCCACTGCAGCACCCAGTGACAAAGACTGATAATTTCCATGGCTGGAATTGTCCCTTATTAGTTTTCTGGTTTATAGTCTGTGACTCCAGGGCTAAGGCTGGGTTTTAGTTTGGTTTCCGTTTCTTTGCACACACTAAAATAGCTAATTAAAAACTTTTAATAGAACTGCTGCCTTAATGTTGGCTCATTTACTGACAAGTGGTAGACTGTGTGAGGGCTTTCATACACCCCTTACGATACCCTGTATTTTTACTCATTAACCTATGGTTTCATCTTCTCTGAATAACAGAACCTGTAGTTTGTAGTAGCTGAAATTAACTTATGATAAACCTTGAAAAATCAGGCATCTTTGACAGGACTCTGCTTATTTGAATCACTTGTGACTTTCTATTTTGTCCAATAAAGAATTCAAACAAAATTCCTCTGCCTATGGAAGAAATGCTAGTGATGTAGTATTGCAGCTTGCAGTACCCTGGAGGTGGAAAACCGCTTATTTCTGTCTTATTTTTATCTTGGCTGCTAATAGAAAGAGAAATAACCTGTTGAAAAGTCTGATTTGATGCAACATATTCATTGTGTTGTATTTGCTTTTCTATACTATAGCATTGTGCAACGTTCGTCTTACTTTTTCCATTACACAAATGATATTTTCCTGTTCTACATGTTTGGAAATAGATGGTCCAGGTATTAAATAACTGGCTTCTCAGGAGCTGTGAAATTGAATTGTCCCAGGAAGCTCCTTCAGGAACCTTGTATTTACTGGTCTATGCCAGTAAGTCTTCATGTTAACAGTTCTTATATATATCAGTGTTTATTTCCACCATTTGAATATCAGATGGTTCAGCCTAAAGGAAAATCTGTATTTCATTATTATCTTCATGCTTTCTTTGGGCTGGAGGGGTAATATTAGAAATACTTATAAAACACCTCTAACCCTCAAAACCCATGGAAGAGCATTGTAATACATGTTGTGGCTTAACTACAGCCAAAACCAGGACAGCAAGATGGAACTTCTTCTTTAAACAAGCAAACTAGTGTGGTTTTGTTGATAGTGCTGTTGAACTGAAAACATTCTAGTTTGGTGTGAATTATGCATTATGGTGAATCAACCCAAGGCAGCACTGTAAGATGGAATAACAGAAAAAGTCAGCAGTTGGCAGAAGTTAATGTTGCTGGGAAGTGATGAAAATACTGCCTGAGAAAAACAAGAACGACTTGATTCTGAAAGTCATGTTCATTAATGGAACTTTTTCATTAATGAAAATGTAGTTTCATTAATAATTCAGCTGCCAAAGTTCTCATTGCAGACTCTTGGAACAACAGAAGATTCCAAACTGTGACTCTGCCAATAAACTTTTCCTTCTTAAAGCAGCTGCAGTACCTGAGGGCTGATTTATTAAAGAGCTCACCTAGCAAGTTTCCTCTTGGATCTTCTCTCTGACAGTTACTTTCATTACTGTATTTTGAGGCACTCTTTCTTGCATGAGATTTTCCCGAGGTCAGGCTTAACAAAAACATCATTTTGGACAAAGTGTAATCCATTGTGTGACATTTCTGAAATCATCAAGGCAATGCATTGCATTAAACCACCTGTGACTGGCGTTTCTTTGCCCCCTTGGAAAACAGCTCTGTGCTGGCGGATGGAGTTATGTAAAATCCAAAGTACTGCTCTAATAGCTTCAGGGATGACTTTCTATTGCACCTGACTCCACAATCACAATGAACTGGAAATTGCAGTACAATTAATTTTATGTCACTGTGTAAACTTTCAGGCTCCCTGTTGGACCATGCAGGGAACAGCAGTTTTCAGGCTCTGAAACACACACACTGCTGGCCTGAACGTTTCTGTTCACAAGTGTCTGTAGATGGTTCAGAAGAATGTGAGTCTTCCCTTTCCCTTGGATGGGATTCTCAGTGTATCAAACTGTGTAAGCTTTAGAGAGGATTTATGTAAGTGTCTAGACAGGTTCGAGTCTATAGGGTAACATTGAGCGTTTTGTACTAAACTATTCCATGGTAATGATGACAGCAATAATGAACTTCATTGCTTAGAAATATATCTGTATGTTTTTCTTTATAGTTCCTCTTACATCAGTGCCTTCTCAGACAATGTCATATATTTAGGCTAAAGAAGATAAATGCACCCTTATCTCTCTGGAATATGTTTTATATTTATTTCATTATTGGAAAACTAAATGAAAAGGTTGAAAAAGATGTGAAATATGTGGACTCTTTTTCAGCTGGAAAGAAGACTCTTTTCTTTAACCTCTCTGTGACTCATTTGTATATGTAAAACCAGAAGTCTGCCTACCACAAAATAGATGCACATGTATATACATCTATAAAGTACCGTAGGACACTGAGACCACAGAAAGCATTATTATTAAAGTGCTGCATTTTGCCATTGCCTAGCCATTATTTTCTGCAGCTAGTGCACCTCATGCAGTGTGATATTGAATATTTAAGTGATGTATTTCATCAAATATAATTAGTCCATTGTATCTCAGATACTACTGTTTTGTAGGACAGCGGGTTTTAACCTTTTTATAGGTGACCCTCACTTGAGAAAATCGGTTATATGACTGTAATCCCTCAGGTTAGACTCCTGATGAAGGCTCCTACCTCTTTCCCTTTGCTTGATGAGTATGCACACCACTTTGTCACAACCAATTCACCCATGTAGCACAAAGACCAAGTCTGCTACTTTTTAGATTCAGCAGAGTTTTCAGTTCTGGGCCCCTCACTACAAGAGACATTGAGGGGCTGGAGCAGGGCCTGGAGCACAAGAGAGATGGGAACGGCTGAGGGACCTGGGGGTTCAGATGGAGAAGGCTCAGGGGGACCTGATGGCTCCCTGCAAGTGCCTGCAGGAGGATGGAGCCAGGAGGGGCTGGGCTCTGCTCCCAAGGAACAAGGGATGGGACAAGAGGAACCGGCCTCAAGCTGCACCAGGGCAGGTTTAGATGGAGCTGAGGAACAATTCTGCTGGGGTAAGGGTTCGACTGGATGAGTTTGAGGCTCTTTTCCATGATTCTGTGCTGACAATAGCAGTTAATCTTGCTCCAAGCAGGGCAGTGCTGTTTGGATGCACTCAGATGCCTGCACAGAGCATCCCACCACCTCTGATTCTGGAGTGGCCGCCACACTCTGCATATGCACCCCCAGCTCAGGTCAGGGAGAGTTAATTCGGTGGCTGCTGGTTCTGCTTCCCCTGCAGTGAACTCATGCCCCGCAGCTGGGAGCCGCAGACAGAAAGCACTTTACTGGCTCCTACTGTGTTAGTATCTGATTGCTTTGTAAGTGGTAAGGTAATTTACCTTCAGCACTCCTTCCAAGGATATGGATAAAGACGCTTATAGATAACAAGTGATTCGTCCACAATCGCTCAGAGGCTGGCTCAGTGCGGGTAGGATACAGAAACTATGACAAAGTCCTGGACTATCCGTTAAACCACCTTTCCCCTTCTCTGTGATTATCTGGATACTGTAGGTACGTAATGGAGTATTCTTTGTTTGGTTTTGTTGCTTTTTTGCCACAGTAGCATTTCATTTTCTCCTCTATCACCACACTGAGGAGGTGGCTGCAGTGCACTGGCAGAGACTGATAAGTGACTTACAATCTTATACCACACGTTTCCTGAATTTTCAGTTTGAAATGTACAGTCTGGGATGACAGCCAGTCATTCACCCTGTTCCTGCCTCAAACAATGGAAAAACATGCAGACAAAAGAAGCAACACCTGGCAAACGTTTTGGGTTCACAACAACAACAAGAGAGAGTTAATGATATCCATGGTTAGGAGTGAGATAACTTGCTTATTTACAGCATACGTTGAAAAAGTTTTCAGAACATTTAGATTCCATTTAACTATGGCCATGCACAATATAGTGTAGAGAATTAAAGCAAACAAGCAGAAGAGCTAAAGCAGACATAGCATTAAACCAAGTCTGTACCGCTGGGAAGGAGCCCTGGTCCCACTGTGCCAAAGTCCAGTGAGGGCTGGCCATGGAGACCGGGGCTCCCGGTGATACTGTATTGTATTCCTGGTGTTTCAGTGGTTTCTTTCCTTCTGACTCTGAGTAATGTGATCTGCCTTTGAAGATGAATTTAGCTTGGAAGGTGGCCCTGTGGTTCAGTGAAAAACCTGTTACTCATTGCGATAGCAGATGATGTGGTTTCCTTGTGGTCGAGTTGTTTGAATAAGGAACTAGCAATACTGAAGACTGGGTTTTTGATGCTGGCTAACAAGGATTTTCTGTGGGTTTACTTATTCTTTTCTTTTAGTGCATCAGATTTGTTATCTTTTTGCATTCAGAATTTATATTGTTTAGAGGTGTAAGGAAATATCTGCATCATTCCTCATTTCAGAGAAATAATGTATGTTTGTTGTTTTGGTTCTTTGTGAAAAGGATCGATGAGGAGGTGTTTGTGTCTTTTAACAACCATGGCACAGAGGATAATTCAGCACAACTAAGATACAATCTACAGTTACTTTCTTGAGGTAGTATTCACAAAGAACTGCTTTGCTTAGATTAGGGATGCAGCTGATTCTGCTTTGAATTAAATCTCTGAGGTTGGAGATTCAGTTGCTCTCAGACCATTGTGTTGCTGGGATTTAGCAGTGTTAAGTGAAGGTACCAAGGCTTGGAAGAACTTTGCAAAGTAATTTGCCCAAGTTAAAGCGGATCTGGAGTTTCACATTGCGTTTTAGAGAATGTTTGGATGGCAAAAATAGGTGAGAAGTGATGTTTGGAAGTGTGTGCTCAGGAGCAAATAGCCATTGCCATTGTACATGTAACACTGGGACATCCCACGCTTTCCCTCATCCCCGAGGCTGAGGGCTCCAGTTGTGTTGCATCTTGTTTTAACTGACATTTTGCCTCTGTTCCACACTGATTTCTTTAATGGTTTCACTGGATAAAAGAATGAACAGGGGGGAAAAAACCCTTTATTTTCTTTTTTAGCATGTTGGTTTTAAACTCAGCCAAGGGCTGGATATTTTATGATTGCTTCAAAGATATGTAGATCAGACTTTGTATTCTCAGATCACTTAATTAGAACACAATTTATCCACACTCAGCTTCTAATTTGAAATGAGCATTGCTGATATTCTTGACTGCAGTAAGATCTCTTGAAGAATCGCATGTTGATTATCTGGTCATCAAGCCCTGATTTTTCAGGAGTGCTCAGCACAATCAATGTGTGTGAAGTTCATTAGAATTAGGTGTGTTTGTCTATTTGTGAATTAAATCAGAAATTATGAAAGAAGAAAAAAAGCCAGAACATGGAGAGGACCAGTGTGTCAGATTCCTAGTCCTGTGTTTTCCATTGCAGGTTCAAGAGACTTCTCTATAAATCCTAAATGTTTGAAACTGTTGAGTGTATTCTGGTGACATCCACACTTTGGGTAATAATTGAGAATAGGCAAAAGTTCCTCAGTCTTTTTCCCCAAACCAATACTGGCAACTGCTATCTCAAAACTTTCTTCCCTGATGTAAAAATCCAGATATATTCCATCTAGACACAGTATGTTTAAGCTTCCAAATAATAAAGCGCTTTGTGAGAGACCACAGAGCATGTCATGTCCTGAGATCCGTTGTGCCAGTCCTTAAGGCTGCTGATCTTTTATTACGGGGCAAGTGATTTACTTTCCTGAACTTCAGAGCTCAGCAGATTTGCAGGTACTGCTGTTGAAGTTTTAATTTAGGCAAAATGCTCATAAAGAAGTGCTCAGATGTTCAGATGTGAATCCAATTTGATATCCCTGGCAAGTTCAATAGTGTTCAGCTTCTGATTTTGATTCATTTAAACAGGTTTATGAAGAAGCAGTGTATTAAGCTTTTATCTCTCTCCTATATACATGAGTGTGTGTGCATGCTCCCTAGTTAGTACTTTTATATATATATATCTATAAGCTTTTATATGTTTTAATATAAACTAAATATATCTATGTAATGTTGATATTGGTGTTTGGTTTATTATTCTATATTAAATGCTACATTCATCTTAGGCCAGATCTCTGAGGTTTTGCAGCTGCAGCACTGTATATTCAGTTACTTCTGCACAGCTTAAGTTGCACAGTATCTTATTTACTGTGTGGGAACTGAGTCTTGAGGAAGATTAAATTAATTTGTGGTAACTTGAATGCAGTTCTTGCTTCGTTAATCTTACAGAGATTCTGTTCGTTCTTATTGATGTGCAGTTGGCTCACTTTTAAGAACAGCCTCTATGATTTGTGGTTGCAAGATTCAGTCTTTATTTAGCTGGCGCTGCTGTGTCTCTCGGAGGAAAACTTTGTTTATGTGGGTATGACTTTCCCATATTTATCCTCCAAAAGGAAAAGTTGCATCCAAAGGAAGCTGAGAAAATATGAAGCTCATAAATCTTCTGAAGTAATTTTTAATACAAGGGCACAAGTTTGTATTTTATCACTCATAAATATCCACTCATTGAAATCCAAACATGCTTTGTTTAAAGTCAGAACTTAGACTGGGAGAGTAATTCCACTTAAGCTTCTTTGCATGTGGATATTGTCCAAACACATCTTCTTCCTGCTGTGTCTTACTCCACATACTGGTGGGGAATGGCACAGGACCTAGTGTAGATTAGACATTTGGTTGTTCTAGGAGGTGCAAATGGGGGCTTCAAACATAAAGGTTTTGGGGCTAAACAGACTCTTTCAAACTTAAATAAGAAATAGTCAAGTGAAGGATAGTGAAGAGATTAGCACATGTGATAGTCCTAAAATTAGGATGTGTTCATGAAAGGTGACTTTGTCTCTTCTTCATCATTCTGTGCTTCCCCAGGCCCACAGAAATGTGTAGGAAAATGAATGATCTCTCTCCAAAAATCTCTGTTCCCTTTCTCTTCACTAGTTGTGCTGCTTTTAGGAGTGTGTATTCTCATTGCTTTTCCCAGGGTGGGCAGTCAGCAGAAGAGTGTTAGGTGAGGAGCTGGTCCCAGAGGTGTTGCATAGAATCATAGAGTTGTTTAGGTAGAAAAAGACCTTTAAGATCAAGTCCTGCCACTGCCAAGTGCACCACTAACCCATGTCCATGTGTTGGGAGAGCATGGCTGAGCTCCTGGACCAGGCAGGACATGGTCACTGTCATGGCTTTGGGTGCTGTGCCAGATTTGCCCCTCTGACTGCCAGTGTTTGAGCTTCAGTATTGTGCACTTTTCCCTATGCAAAAGAAAAGAAACTGGTTACTTCTGTCTTGTGGGAGTCTAAAACATACCCCTGATTATAAGAGGTGTTTTGATCAGAGCTTTAGCATTCAAAAGCCTGAAACGATGCACCAATTTTAGTTCCTGGCTGCGCAGCCTGATTCTGAGTTCCCCCTTGAATGATTTATGGGTTTGGGAGGGATTTGGGGGATTCTTTGGCTTTTTTCATGTTTATTTTTTTAATATTGGTCTCAATTTACAGTGAATTAATCTGTTCAGCAGTTTTTCTGTACTTTGTTGTTTCATATGAAAACAGATCAGCCTCACTGCAAATGGTTTCCCCTTGTGATGTGTTCTTTTACTGTTTGATTCATTAAGTACAGAATGTGCTTCAGCTTCTAAAAACAAACATACATCATTATAATTATCATTTTCCTAATACAACTTTTTCTGATTATTGTTCACTAGAAAACTATAACTTAATGTAATGACTAAAGCATGCGGTTCATAACACTGTTTTCTTTAATCTCTTTTGCTATATCTATTAGAAGTAGTTGTAACCTGGAATTGCACTTAAACTTATTTCCCATTCTGCATTTACGTATGGAAAAGTGACTGTGCTCAAATGACACCTGCTTATTCTGTTTTCTTCTCATGTGCTTTTTGTTTTAATCCACTTGCCTTATTGATTACACAAAATCATTTTCATTATCTCCAAATATGTCAGTACCCAAAGAACAAAAAAAGTGTCTATCCTTCTTTATCACTGAAAGTCATCTGCTGTTTTCAATCCAAGAGGCTGAAAGGGGAGCATAATTCTCAAATCTTGGTGTGTGTTTGTGGCATTGCTAAATAGAAAACTAAAGGCCAAATCCTGATCACACAGAAGAACATGAAAGATACTATCATTGCATTGTTGCTCCCTTTTCATGTTTGAAGCTTAATCTTCTTTCACTGGAACAAATAATGTTCGTTTGATGCTGATTGGTAAAATAGCAGCGAGTGAATGCAGATTGAGATCTCTGAGCAAGTCTTATAGGAACCTAAAGACTGTATTTTCAAAAGCTGGTTTTAATCCATCAGGGTTCATCTCCTTAAAGGCCCTGAGAGAAACAGGGAGGAAAACATTCCCCTGGGTGGATGTACAGAGTGGCCAGGCTGGACTGTTTGCTGCTCCTCAACAGAGGATCCTTTCTCCAGGAAGAATCTATAAAGAAGTATTTTTAAACCTAAATGCAGATTTACATCTCTGTACAAATACGGAGACTGCACATCCCAACTGTGCAGCCTCACAACACTTGAATCTCTGATCTCTAATAGTCACTGATGGGATTTTACCATATTTTAACGTCTACAGGTCCAAAAGGAATATAGGCTTAGTTATCTATTTGTGGAGCTTGGCTTGGTCCTTTCACAGTGTGGAGGAGAGCAGCATGATTGATGCACACTGGTGATGTGTTTTTCTCCTGTCTTCCAGGCCCTTCAAACCACCACAGCCAGTCTACGCTGAGACCACCGCTGCCTCCTCCTCACAACCATTCCCTGTCCCACCATCACTCCTCTGCCAACTCCCTCAACAGGAACTCCCTCACCAACCGCCGGAACCAGATCCACGCGCCCGCACCGGCACCCAACGACCTGGCCACCACCCCCGAGTCTGTGCAGCTGCAGGACAGCTGGGTGCTCAACAGCAACGTCCCGCTGGAGACCAGGTGGGACATGGGTGCACACACACAGAACCCCTATGGCTTGTCAGGAGATGGGGTTCACTCTGCTTGGGTCAGTAGTGGGTTTGGAGGGTGCAGTGCTGGGGGTTGGTGATGTGACAATACCCCCTCAGTGTTGGGTTTGTTTTGCCTTGGAATGTGGGCAGGTGAACATGTGCGTGTCCCATGTTAAAGGCTTTTGGTCATTTGCACCATCCCTGCTTACACAACTCATGGTGTTAGTGCAGCATATTTTACTCACAGGCTCAGGGACCACTTAAAATTCATCTTGGCTGTGTTGCTGAAAAATACACATTTTTGCCTTTCCTGAATTAACAGAGGCTCATTTGAAATGATGCATTTTGGGAGACCTTGGGAAACAATCCTGGATCCAAGACTGGCACTACTATGATTTTGATTTATATTTCATCCACCATGCAAACTCATTTTAATCTCTTCTGTATGTGTTAACAGCTTGATGCCCATGGGGCAAACAGTTGCATATAAATGAAAAGGTGCAGCACTTAAGCCTGCCAGAGAAATAAATAAATAAAGGCCTGACATGCTGCTGTTCTAATATTCTGGGTTGTTGTCAGCTGGGTATGGAATGTCAAACACATTTAACTTGTGCTTTAAATAGTGGAGCTGGTCTGCCAGCATTTAAAATTAGCCATTGTGGTGCTGAAGAAAGGGACTGGGAGAGGAGGGTGTTCCTGCTTGCCCAGATAGGGAGGTGCACAGCTACAGGTAGGGGAGCTGGACTGCCTGGAATGCTGGCTCGTACCAGGGGTTCAGCTGCTTGATTGGCACAGCTGCTGTTATATTTACTCAGAGTAGGTAGGTATGGTGTAGTTACACCACTGTGCTGGATCACACTCAGTAGCTAGGTGTGGTGTACTTACACTGCTACGCAGTAGTGTAACTACAGCGTCAGGCCAGTCCCTTCCCAAATGTGATTAACGATTGCCTTCTGGTTTGGAGCTCTGGGAGGAGTTGGTAGAGTTGGATTGAAGCTTACAACACCCAGACTGTTGTTACTCAGCGGGTAGTCAGTGGTTGTAGCACCATGGGGAGCAAATGAGACTGACTAGAACAGGGAGTCTGTGCCCAGTTTGTGCTCCTGTGCTGCTTTGGAAACCTCCTCAGGGGCTTCATTCACATTGCCCTGCTTTGCTAAAATGGTAACAAAGGTGCCATGAAGAAGTGGGGGGGCCTGAGAAGCAACTGAAAGTTATCCAAAGCCTGAGGTGTCCAAAAAGGACAGGAAGGGGATTCTCATGTATTGAAGTTTGGAGCTAACTTTGGCAGACATAAAATAAATTGGGAGTGAAGCTCTGCCCTGAGCTACTGCTTCTATGGGAGCATCTGCTCCTCTTTAGAGCTTAATTTGGGCATCCAGAATTTGGTATTTATTGCTAAGAATTACAAAACAAAACTGTTGGTGCTGTCCATGCTGGGCCAGTTGTTGCTGTGCAGTTCACTGCCCAGGATTACAACATATCTTTACTTTTAGTGTAGAGTAACTCCCTGCAGTCCATTTGTTTTCATATGAAGTTTTTCTTGGGTACAACAGTACCTGAAATACGTCATTTCTGATGGCTTAGGATTGTTCCAATTTATCAGACACTTTATAGGGAGATAATTCCTTGAGATATTCACAAAACAAATTCTTTGGCTTAATAATGGCACTCTGAAAGTGGGCATTTCCCTGGCTGGTTTTGTGTCTGTTCCCTGTCAGTGAAGACATTCAATTCTGTTACTAACTTTGGTTCTTTCCCTTTTCTTTTTGTTATCCTAAAACCTCTGGGAATATCTATATCTTGGTGTTGATGACAGAAGGTTACTTTGTGAATACTGGGTGTTTTGGAGATACCCAGTTGGAGTTTTCCCATAGCTAGGTTTGTCCTAGGCAAGCATTAAGATATTAGAAAACATCCTGACAGTATCTCTGTGTTCTAAGAGCATTCTAGCATTGCTTCAGGATGGATTTTTCTTGTCTGAAACCACACACCTGACAGCACCTGATGACAAATTTCATCACAGGAATATTAACTCAGAAGGTGATAGATTCTATTTTCTGGTTTGCAGTGAGTTGTGCTGAGGTTGGTACCTGCAGAATCATTGGACACTTTCACTTTAAAACTGGCCCTTCACCTACATTCATACCAGCAGCCAAAAATACAATAAAAAACATCTTTTTGGTAACTATTAACTTTTTTAGTTTATCCTTTGCTCTATATCTTTACCTTGTGGTGGAACACTGATCCCTTCTGTGCTGCCTTTTCACTCTGTCATTTGTTTCTCTTGTTGTCAGCTTATGAATGTGGGTAGTGGAGTGCTCAGGAGGCAGAGGCAGCACTGACAGCACCGGCTTTATCAGCACAGAGTTTCACAACTTTTGGTTTTCACCTTTCAGTTACCTCCAGTCAATTCTGCTTTTGACTGGAAACTATGTGCAAGTGGTCACATCACTGATGGTGAAATGAAAAGCGGAGCCTGAGCTGTGTGAATGCTTCACATGAGCTCTACAAAACCCGGATCACTATTCCAGACATCTCTTTATCGCACAGCACTGAAAACTGAAATTATTGAGTAATACAATGTGTGTTGTATTCTTTTTCTGGTACAAATATTTTCCCCTTCTTTTCTTTGCTACCTCAGGTACTTGGGGCTAAATTCAGGCTGTGTGGAGACAGCACATTCTTTCCAGATATGTCTTTTCTCCACCTCTTTTTTCCAGTGTTAATGGGAGGGTTAATCACCTTTTTTGTGATGTCAAATAAGCTTTTACTGCTTGTACGTGCTTTCATGTACCCTCTTCAGGCAACCCTCTTCTTTCATGTACCCAAGGATCCTTGTACATTCTGTGGTTCTGTATTTTTTACTTCATTATGCTTAGCTGTATTTTAGTAGCTTGTGGCTTTTAGTGGAGTTACAATATTCATACAGAGTCTCTAACTGTGCTGTTTTAGAATCAGAGAATACTTTGTGTTAGAAAGGGACTTTAAAGATCATCTCGTCTAACACCACTGCTGTGGGCAGGGACACCTTCCACTAGAGCAGCTTGCTCCGAGCCCCATCCAACCTGGCCTTGAACACTGCCAGGGATGTGTGTTGATTTTACTGTGCTTGTTTCTGGTTCAAGGCAAACAAATACGGACTGTATCTTCCCTAGTCTGCTGCTTCTTTCTGGCTGCAGGAGCCCCCCAGGCTGGCTCTGTGATCATTCTGTTTTCTTTGAAATAAGGGTCCATAATGGAAGAGCTGAAATATCTTTAACTAAGGATGCAGTAATGCATTGTCATAGCATTTTTATGGTGCTATTTTTATGGTTCATTTCTGAGGTACTTAGCAGCTTTACCTTTAAGCTCAGAGCTGCTCTTCAATGCTCTTTAACTTTTATTGTCCTCTTGCAGTCTCTTTCAAGCTATCTCCTCCTCCTTTCCAAAGTGCTGGTTTCTAGGTTTTCCAGTTAAGAGGTGTTCCTTTATTGCTTCTTTAATGATTCGTTTGGAAGAGGGTTGTATGATGAAAATACCACCTTTGAACATCCCAGTTTGGGTCTTATTACTTCCAGACAGCTAGAGAGGCAGTGGTCTACTTTAAAGCTTAAAATGCTTTGAGAGAACAGGGAGAAAAGTATGGCTTTGCAAGGAACCTTTCTGGTTCGGGAACCTCACACAGGCCATCTGCATGAATCATCACAGAATCACAGAATGGTTTGGGTTGAAGGGACCTTAAAGCTCATCCAGTTCCAGCCCCTGCCACAGGCAGGGACACCTTCCACTGGAGCAGCTGCTCCAAGCCCCTGTGTCCAACCTGGCCTTGAACACTGCCAGGGATGGGGCAGCCACAGCTTCTCTGGGCAACCTGCTACAGGGTCTTGCCAACCCCATAATAAAGAACTTCCTAATATCTAATCCAATGTAAGTCTGCCCTCTTTCATCTTAAATCAATTCCCCTCTTCCCCTGTCCCTACATCCCTTGTCCCAAATCCCCTCTCCAGCTTTCCTGCAGCCCCTTTAGGCACTGGAGCTGCTCTCAGGTCTCCCCTTCTCTCATCCAGGCTGCCCCAGCCCAGCTCTCTCAGCCTGGCTCCAGAGCAGAGCTGCTCCAGCCCTTGCAGCAGCTCCATGGCCTCCTGAACTCACTCCAACAGCTCCAGGTCCCTCTTGTGCTGGGGGCTCCAGAGGTGGATGCAGGACTCCAGGAGGGGTCTCACAGGAGCAGAATCACCTGCTGGTCACACTCCTTTTTATGCAGTTCAGCAAATGGTTGGCTTTCTGTCAAACAACACCCCGAGTCCTCCTCAGAGCTGCTCCATTCAGTCTCTCCCAGTCTGTGTCTGTGCTTGGGACTGCACTGACCCACATGCAGGACCGTTGTTGAACCCTTTGGATCCCATCCCTTCCCTGCAGTGTTTTGAGCGCACCTCACAGCTCGGTGTCATCAGCAGACTTGCTGAGGGTGCTTGATCCCACTGTACATGTCACCAGCAAAGATGGTGAACAGTACCAACCCCTGAGGAACACCACGTGAGTCATAAGTGAGGATAACAGAAGAGCTTTCATGGATGGATGTTTGACTGAGATTGCCTAATGCATTAATGCCTGTTCCAGTACTTTATATTGATATTAATTTAGCTGGTACTATTATAATTAATAATACTTAATCCAGGAGAAAAAGACAAAATTAAACAGAAATTAGTCTTATTTCCTTAGCATTGTAATTAGCCTCATACTTTCAAATATTTTCAGTTCAAATCTTTCAGTTGTAGTTGCACGTATGTCTGTATTTCTTTGAGCTTGCTCACAAGAATCTGTTGCTAAGCTTCAAGGAAGACTGTAGCTAGAAATGTTTTTCCTGTATTTCAGGAGAATGGATGATGGTCACTCTTCTGGTGATTACACAATCAGGGTCTTCAGATCTTGTGGGCTGTAGTGTAAGAGCAGTGGCCCAAATCTGGGATCATGCAAGCAAAGTTCAGTTTAATGATTGAATAATCTGAACATTAGCATTAAAAGACCCCTTATGTTGCTCCTCAAAATATTTGCCAGCACCTGGGTTCAAGCTATATTTCTTACTTTGCCAGTCTGATTCCAACACACTCACTTTGGGTGAGCCTGAGGAGAGGGAGCTATGGCAGGAAAGAGAGATTAATGGATGGAGCAGCAGCCTGAGCTATAGGCCAATCTGCACCAATGCAGTTCATGAACTCAAACCTATGGGGCATCATAGCAGGGCAGCATCTACACACAGCATCTTTGTGGCTGCAGCAGCTGTGGCAAAAAAAAGGCAAGAATAAAAAGTGGCAGTTAATGCTCTGTGTTTGTATTGTTATTTTATTTTAAGAAATAAATCAAATAGATGTTGTTAAAGCTGGATTCAGATACTCTTCTGTGCTTGGGTGTCCCTATTAACTGCAGACCTTTTGAACTGAATACCTCGACTTGAAGTTTCTGAATGTGTAGAAGTGCCAAGTTACAGCTCTTCTCTGCAACTGCCTGCCTGTTTTCAATGATGTCTCAATATTGTGATCTCTTTATATATGATGCAGAATGTTCTAATGTTCTGGAGCAGAACAGTGAAACAGAATTTCTTTTCCTTTTGTTAATGCAAATTTCTAGGATATATTTGGCCTAACAAACAAGTACTTGGGACAGCCAGATAACTCCTTACTAATTCTGCTTTGTCTTATCTGGCTTTCTCTTGCCATTTGGTTAAACTGTTCGGCTACAGACACATATGCTACAGCAGTTTAGCCCTCTGAGTCTGAGGGCTAGGATGAGAACTGACTCCTTCATTCTCTGTTCCCTCATGTGAAGGTTGCTGGAAGATTGTGTGTGGACTTTCCACATAAATGGGATCTGAACTGATAGATTTTGTACCTAAAAATCAAAGGCATTTTGAAGAGTCGAGTAGAGCACGGTCCAAAGCATCCTCAAGGACTTCAGGCACATTTGGGCCATGTACTTGGAGGAATTCCAACAATGTTGTAGAAAGGTCATTTTTAGCAGGCCACTGGAGCATTGTTTTCATAACAAATGTCACCTGTGATAGGAGAGAAAAAGGATGAAGGAAAACACGACAAAAGCAGAATACATAATGATGGTTCAGAACATCGATCTAGGTGTACTCCCACTCACATGCAGATAAGCGCAAAGAAGTTCTCACAGATTGCAGATAATTGCATGTTTCACAGTCGTGTTGGTTTGGGGTTTAAGTTTTGGGTTGTGCAGTGAACAGGCAGCACACAACAGTGAACATCAAGTACATGTAGGGTGCTACTTTATATTTTAAAAAGTCTCAAATGCTGTGATTTGGGTTTCTAGGCTTTAAGTTTACATGTAGACATAGCAAAGCTATAACAGTTATTTTAGATATTTGGGTTTATTATTCTATTTTATTATTCATAGCCTATTATTTATAGGCTTGAAATACCATTGTTGTTAGTGCTTTTTTCTTTTTTTGTTATTGAGTAGTTGAATTAAGATGCAGTGAAGAGCTTACCTGTATGAATGCCTTTTAAATTAGAAGGGGTTTGAAATTATGTTTATTAATTTACACCTGGGTCGGGGCAATACCAGGCATAGCTACAGGTTGGGCAGAGAAGAGATTCAGAGCAGCCCTGCAGAGAAGGATGCTGGGGATGGACTATTCATTAGGGACTGTAGTGACAGGACAAGGGGTGATGGGTTCAGACTTAAAGAGGACAGATCTAGCTTAGATGTAAGGAGGAAGTTCTTTACTGTGAGAGTGGTGAGGCACTGAAGCTGGGGCTGCCCAAGGAAGTTGTGAATGCTCCAGTCCTGGCATTGTTCAACAGCAGGTCAGACAAGGCTGCAGCAACCAGGTCTACTGGAAAATGTCCCTGTCCATGACAGGGGTTTGGAACTGGATGATCTTAAGGTCCTTTCCAACCCAAACCATTCCATAATTCTATGAACTGATGTAGAAACCTAAAAATGAACAGGCCTATTGAAATGCAAAATACTGTTGTCATTCTTATAATTACTGGAATAACAAATGTGGTGCATTATTGGATTTTATCCCTTTGACTGCACTGTGCAACTACTACTCAGAACTTTACAGTAGAAAAAACCCAAGTTTTTCCAGTTAAAAAAAGTCCTATAATTTGAGCTCTCTTGGGGCTGCCTAAGTCTTGAGATATCTGCATTCTTGATCCTCTCCCATTTAATGGAAGAACATATGCAATGTAACCGCTATTTTGTGTTTATGTATGTAGCTGTTGCTGTTACTCTTTACTAGGCATTAACTAGCTGTTTCATTGACCCATTCCTGGACAGCAAACAACTATGAAGAAAGATTAGCATATATTCAAAGAGCAAAGCAATTCTTTGCTGGCTAACTCACACAGATGCTCACTGGATTCCAGCTGGGTGAGTGTGCTCACCACCTTCTTGCAGGGCACCCAGAATCCTTTTTGGCCACACAGGCATCATCATTAAGTTAAGGGGTGGCGCCTGTAGCTCCTTAGGGTCAATGGGCTGCTGTGTGCTGTGAGCTCTGTCAACACCAGCCATTCAACCCAATGCCATCCTTGCTTGCCTTCCCTGACAGATTTTATGCCTTTCCATGCAGGAGTGCTCCCTTTCAGATTGTTAAACTACTAATGACCCCATCTCAGCAATACTTCCTCTCTCCGTGTTTTTCACCTCATCTTTCCACAGACTCTCTTGCAGCTCTTTGTCCCAGCTGAGCAGCTCTCTGAGCAGCTGCCCAAGGCTGTGCCATTGGGATGTACCAGAGCCAGGCTGGCAGCTCAGGCCAGAGCACTCCAGCATGGAGCTCACAGTAGGGCTGAGAGAGGTTATAAAAACTGTATCCAGCAGAATCTCAGTTAACAGATTCCAGATGAAAAGCAGGTTCTCCTATGAAAAGGTATCCAGAACTAACAGCTAACAGTGCAACTACAGGACAATACACGTTTTACCTGGGGTTTACCTATTCTCTCTTTTCAGTTGCAGCTTTGTGAACATTGCCTATTTGTTTTTGTTTGATAATATGACAGATCAGGGTGCCCAAAGGCAGGCACCTGCCAGTTGTAAAACATCCTACCACCCTGTCCGGCAGCTTTCAGTTACTGTGCTTTTGTGTGTCCAACTGTGTCTTTATTGAGAGTGTAGAGATGGTGGTGACAGGTAGGTCTGGTACTTACCCATGGCACTCTGCTTTACACCCAGCAATTGCCTGAAGACTTTGCCTGGGGGTTTGGAAACTCCAGCCTTTAAGGAATTCTGATCCTTTCAAGAGCTGAGGATCTGGTGTTAGAGCTTCACTGGAAGCTGGGTGACTGCTGCGAGGTTCAGAGTCACGTTACAGTCAATAGAAGTGTCCCACTGGTATTGATGGGTTCATTATGAATTACTGTTTCCGTGCCTAATAGAGTGTCCTTGGTTCCTGCACCATGTACAGTGAGTTACAAATTGATTGTCTGCAGGAGGCTGAAAAGCACTGAAATAGTGTCTTGCAAAGAGGGCTGTACTATGTTTGCAACAGGCATCTGTGTGTGAGGGTGCACACAGGCACCCTTGTGTACAATGACCGGTTCATTTATACAGTGTGGATTTCCACTGAAAAAAAAAACTATTTTACTGAGTTTAGTCTGGAGATTTGATGAGACAATTTCTTTTAACTGCACATTTTAAATCTTTATTGCTAAGTTTAGTGCAGTTGTAGGATACCCAGGTCCCTGTGTTGTAGATGCTAGAAAGGGTCAAACCTGTGCAATTTCATGACACCAATGAAGCCTCAGCTGTGTAAGCCTGGCTGATAACCCTGTGTTTTGCTGTGAGAACCTGAGAACAAGAGCATTCAATTAAATCTCATTTGGGGAAAGATTGAGAGGCCCTTACACAGGTAACCAAACCTTGCACCAGTCGAACACTCAGAGGTCATTTCAGCAAAACCGCATAGGAACAGCCTGCAGTTTTCTTCCATCTTGGGGGTTTCTGTATGTAAGTCAGAAAACTGCCTTCAAACCTCACTGTCTGAATTTGGCAGTCACTCTAATTCTACCACTGACATAAAATGACTCATGGCTACTTTTGAGAGGAGTTAGAAGACTACAGAAGATTGTTTTTTCTCCCAGTGAAAACCAGCTTCAATAGAAGTTCTGTAATTCATTGTTTGTTTCTGACAAGAGTAAATGTCCAGTGAAATTATACAGATGTGGTTTTACCGCAGCTTGAAGATATTCTCTAAGTCCTAGAACCATTAAATCGAGCTCTTACCATTTCATTTCTATTTATTAATTACTACTAAAAACCTATGGAAAGAAATATGAAAAAAAGAAAGACAATTTAAGCATTACAGCTTTCTGTATTTTTTTCTTGCAGAATAAGCTTAGTATAGCATGTGGAGGGGAAGAAGCAATTTCTGTTAGAAAGTATCTTGTTCTTCCTCTCTATTACATTTTTTCATTGCAAAACTCATTCTTGCAGTGTGCTGCCAAGGCAATCTGGCCAGAAAGGAGGGGGAAAAAACAGAGGTTGTTCTCTCAAAGAATATGGAAGCTAATACAGTCTCAGTCAGACCCAGTATTCCCTGAACACCAGAGCGCCTTTTGACCTGTGGGAAAATAAATGCTATCGAGAGCTCTGACTTAATGAAGAAAGCAAAATAAAGCTTTTCCCATTTATCGTTAGTCCCCAGCACTGGGGACAAATGTCCCCTTGCAAGCCCAGCTTTCAGAGATGTCACCTTTCTCCTGGTGTCGGTGGTCCCAGGCATCAGCACACTGCTCTAAAACCAGGGGATTCACTTTACTGCCCAGCAGGCTACAGAGCAGCAGAGGAGAGCACTGAGCAAGCTACAAGGTTCACTTCTTCCCTTTGAGCAGCGTGCAGGCTCCTTCCATAAGTTCCATGGATGCATACATTACTGAAGCACCATGTACTGACAGTCATCTCTTGTAATTTTCCAGCGTAGGAATGTCTTCATGATGCACAGGAATTAGGGAGACTGGGTTAAGAATTAGCAGATTTACTCCCATGTTTTTGAAATAGAAATCTAGTCCCAGTCTGCATCAAATTATTAATGCTAATTGTGAGGCAGGAAATGTGTTTTTTAAGGTTTTTTTTAAGCAGGTAAGACAGAGAATATACAGGGGTTTTAATTCTAATATGGAATGTATTTCAAATCAAGTGAATGAGTACAAATAAGACCATTTCTTTTCATAAGCAGTCCATTGTACTGTACCTCCCAGTGTTACTGCTGTGAGACTGTAATTAATGCTGATAAATGCTCATGTTCTCTCTGTGCAGCATGGGCCCACAGACAATTGGTTGTATCAGAGCATGTCAAATCCTACATAAAATATAGCTATAGATCATTGGTTTTAGGGATAGGCTTGAGACAAGTCAATTTATTTCTATTAGTAGCTGAATCTTTACTTAAAACTCTGGGGGTCCAAGTGTTTCGTCCATTACGTTCTCAGTCTTTCTGGTGTGCTTTGCTATAACTTAAGGTATTTCTGCTGCTCTGGTCTGCAGCTTCTGAATGCAGCAACAGTTTTCCACAATGGCTTGGGGGATATGGGACATATGTTTAGTGATTTTCAAGCTCCTGAAGGTAGATTTTCTGCCCTTTACGATGGTGCAGTACCTTCTTGTGGTTACTTTGCTAGAAATCTTCTTATAGAGACAATAAACTTCTAGCTTTCAAAATACATGGGTAGGAGTTGCAGGTATGAAAAAGTTCAGAGCTTATCCAGTGCTATTTTTTCTGGTTTTGCTTTATGAATGACACCATTCCCCATATCCATTTCATTTGGCCTTTCTTGCTTCTATCAAGTTTGGATCAGTTTTAACAATATAATAGAGATTATGTTTGCATGGATAAGTGTGTGGTTTTCTTTATATTCTTTATGTATCTCAATGTGGATCACTGTGGAACTAATTTTTTCTTCTACTTTTTTTCTTCTCACATGAAACAGTATATGATTGACATGTTCTATTAAACTATATCTAGATATTCATTAATTCAGTTTTAATGGGAGTAGAGTTTCATTATGTATCTGAGTTTACTTTAACAATGCTTTAAATTAAAGATTCTGTTGGTACTGTATCTGCCTTCTCAGCTAAAGAGGACAGAAAATTCCTGGGTTTAAAAACCTTGACATTGCAGACAAAGGCAGTGCCAAGGACTGCGATTTCCAATGTGAATCTGTGAGATCTGCTTTGGGGCTAGAACAAGGAAAGAACTCTAAGAACTTTGTTGTAGACCCAGGGGTCCAAACCCAAAGGGGACGCTCATGCCATGAGGGTTTAGGATGAGTAGGTGGTCCTGGGCTCAGGCAGATGCAGAACCTGAATGAGATGAGCCTTCCTACCTGACTTTGTCTCACTGGATCTCTCTTCCTTCTGTCCTTCCTTCTTTTCTCCCTCATGTTCTGTGGCACTTCAATCCCTAGTTCCAATGACAGAAGTGGAATTGTGTTGCCAGTGCTGCAGACAAAGTAAAGTAGAAAGGACTAAAACTGCTTCTGCTAACAAGAGTTGATCAGGTTTTAACCAGACAAAAAGAACATAAGTGTCACTAGATCTAGCATAACCCAACCAGCCGAATAGCAGCATTTTCCCAACAACTATTTTAATTCAGCTGCTGCGAAGTAAAACGTTAAGTGTTAATGAAATCAGACTGACAGTGTTTCTTCTTTCCTTGTAACTGGAAAGGGTCTTTTTTAGTTTAAAAGGATGGGTAATTTAGAGGGGGGAAAACTTTTAGCGTTTGCCTTTACTGTGTTTTCTCATAGATTGTATAGGGTGTGCAGAAAAGAAGCAATTCTAATGTCTATGAGCCTCACTGATAAGGAAAAAAGAGGGTGACTTTATTTGAGAAACAAAATGACAGAATATTTCTAGCTTGAATATTCCCTTTTAATTCTGCTTCTTTTCTTTCCAAATACTGCATTTATAAAACCAAAACAAAATATAGAGCTAATTTTGAACTAGTGAGGCTTTGAAAGCCATTTCTGATTGTGTACTTTTGGGTCTCAGTTTTTTATCTACAGTGTTTCCAAAGCACAAGTATACACTTATGGCAGTGAAGACCAGCAATATCTCAAGTGACTGAAATACTTTCTGAAACAAACTAGATCTTGATCACTGTTGTAAGAGATGTCCGAGGTCATTTGGGGTTAAAAAACACACACAATAACAAAGGTAGTGTCAAACTAAGGGATTTTTCATGGTTATTAATAGAGTTTATTAATGACTGTATTAAAAACAAGGCCATATTTTAGAGACTGCCTTCAAATGTGAATGGTCAATCATAGAATTGAGAAACCTAGCCAGCCTTCCTTTTACTGTCTTCTACCTGTATGCAAATTCTATGCAATTTATTATGCTCTGGGTTTCATTTCAAAACAAATGCTTTAGTGACCTTTAAAATCATCTCTGTTATTCTGTATCATCAGTATGCAGTAAATCCTGTACTTGGAAGTATGCACATGTATGATGATGGGTTGGAAAACATACTTAGGAAACACATTTCAGTTTCAAACATACAAATCATTGTTGTAATAAACTGTGACTGAAATTGGTTTTGGAGTCCTAACAGGTGATTTGAGAGGGACACACACGATTCTGATCTCAATAAAACTGTTAAACAGTTTCTGCATTTGAAGTAAGACTTGAGTTTGGTTTTGGAGAGTACTGAGTATCCTTATTCTCATTTGTTCCAAGAAGCATTTCTTTTTCAGAGCCAAGGAGGAATGGATCTTCAGAGCTCTTTTCTCCCCAAAAAAGTGGCCTTGAAGACCACTGCCTTTATTCTGTGCTTCTCCCTTTCTTATCATTTATTGGGAACATGCCTGTAGTCAGTTCTTTCTGACTGGGAGAAGTTAACCTAGAGAAGCCAGTCCTCTCTCTTGTGTTTCCCATTTCCTCTGTCCGGAATGTGTTGGCAGCATTTCCTTTCTGAGCTTTTGTTAGGCAGTATATTTTGTACTTTTATTTTCTTCTTAATAAATGTGTGGGCAGTTTAAGTCCTTTCTTTTCTGCTTTGTCCTAATCAAACAGCTGACCAAAAGGAATTGACGGTCACATCCCTTCTGAATATGAGCTTTGTTACTAGACTGCTCACATGTATTTACAGGTGCAGTCTCAACTGGTACTTAGTGGCACCTCATCAGTCATGCTGGTATTTTATCTGGTCAAGTTGCATCTGAGTACTGAAAGGATTAAGCAGATAACCTAACACTGTGGTTTAGTGACTATTCTTTAGCTCTGGTGGGAAAAAGACTGAGAATTTTCATCTTATTTCTTCATACAATATCCTTTTTAGTTGAATTTAACACATTATCATAGCTGGGATGGAATCAGAATAGAACATCTTCTTTCTTAACTACAACACTATGTTCCATTTTATGTTTTTCAGGCATTTCTTGTTCAAGACATCTTCTGGAACTACTCCACTGTTCAGTAGTTCTTCCCCTGGTTACCCATTGACCTCAGGAACAGTTTATACTCCACCTCCCAGACTGTTACCTAGAAATACATTCTCCAGGAACGCGTTCAAGCTGAAGAAACCCTCCAAGTATTGTAGCTGGAAATGTGCTGCTTTATCTGCAATCGCTGCTGCAGTCCTGCTTGCCATCCTTCTGGCGTATTTCATAGGTAAGGCTGTGTTTTCCCTATCAAATCACACAGTTATGTCAGCAAGTGAAATGGTCAGTCTGTTACACAGATTTGTGTTTGTAATGAGCAAAGAAAGTTATTATTCTTTATACTGATGATTGAGGTAAAATGAAACATTCACCTCCTGTTCACTGTCATAAGAGCAGAGAAAGCAAGAAATCGATTCAGGTTTCTCAGTGCAGTGTTAACTTTATGTGTTATATCCGCATCTCTCATGGATGGTCCAACCAGTGGGCGATACAATGATTTTTTGTTGTACTACAAAAAAGAAATTGAAAAATGGTGATTTTTGTGCTGGTGGGTGACTCCCTGTAACAGAAGCTCCTGGTGTTTAGTAAGTCTCAGTCTGTATCTTTGTGAATAAGCTCCTGGTGGTGTTAGATCTAAATAGATAGTTCAATTCTATGCGCTGTTATTTTTGGTATTCCACACTTTAGTCAGCAAAAATATAGCAAGGAAACTCTAAATGTTGTGCTTATTTCCCAGGATCAGTGTGTGAACACTGACTGCATCATGTCTTCATTCTTTCTGGGATCTTTAAATGTGCTTCTGTTATTTTGTGTTTCTTAATGCTTTATATTTTGGCCCCCACTCCCCCAGGCACCCCTCTCCTTGTCTGTTGTTCTGGAGGTTTATCTGAGTGTCTGCTTTAGCTAGCTGTGTATTTTATACCTTTCACAGTGCCTTTGACAGTATGTTGGTGACAATGAGATGCTGCACAAACTCTCTAGCTTCAGTGAGTATTTTGGAGCTACAGTAGCTTGATACCTTCTAGACCTATTCTGTGAGGGGTTTAGTTCGTCTCTGAATCTGATTTCATATTCAGTGCTCAACAGACCTATAAAGATGTACTGAATTTACTCCCTATTCTCACTCAACAGCATAGACACTGTTTTCTAAGGAAAATCTATTTTTCATACTAATAAGCTTCCATATGTAATTAATATATACAGCAGTAAGAGAGAGCTGACTGGCTATTTTATTGCTGTTGTCTCTTTAGGCCAGGCCTATATCCCAGTATACTCAATATTACAGAGCTAACAGACGAATAGCAGGCTTAGTTTGATATATAAATAAAAAGATTGGAAAGCACATGATTTATTGACCATGACACTTATCATACAACAGCTCTCTGTTTGAGTGATTATGCACATGGGGGATGATATACCGCAAGTTGAGTTTTTTAATCATGTGCATAACTTTGAAGTGATGGATTATGAAACGTATTTTTCCTTGGTATTTAGGTTACTGTAATCTAAAGCAAAGCTTTGCAAAATGTCTATTGCTTTATACTTTCATATACTAAGACAAGAGAGAATGTAAGATAATGCATTGACTCTTAATAATTGATGAATGATCTATCGTTTCAAGTAATGATATAAGTGATGCATTTTGACAGAAGTTTTTGAAGTTGCCTTCCCTGACTCAAGAATGATGAGTGCAATAGAGTTGGGTAGTAAACACAAGAAAGCAGGTTTTAGAACAAGAGTGTTGGCTCAAGGATTAAATAATGAGAAGTTACCTGACAAGCTTCATTCCATACACAGTAAAGAATGAGTATACATCAAAGCCAGAAAATAGCTGCAATTAATCCTGTGAATAATCCTGTTATGCTATGTAGGTTTGTCAATATACCTAGGCTGTGTGAAGGTGATCACATCAATGCTAATCAAGACTATTGCAGGACTAAATGCAAAAAGCAATGCTGGCAAATATGGGGTAAATTACATTGAAAGAATACTTAGAAGTTCTCTTAGACTTCAGGATTTGCAAATGTATTTTCCTGTAATAGAAGAGATGGGGGAATTGATATAGATAGGTCACTGAAAATAAAGTCCACATTTAAATGCAGCCCTTTCAGAGAACATGCCAAAGATATGGGTGGCATGAAAATATATCGAATTAGGGGTGATTTAAAGGGACAAGCAAAAAGGTATCATAACAGAGAAAAAAGAATAAATGTTTTTTGTATTGTTCAGTCATTCCTATTGCCTTTCTGATAACACGCAAATGAAAACACAGTGAAATGAAAAGACAGTATGGTTAAAGCATTAAAATAATTTCATACTAATAAGTGCATAATAACCTTTGGAATCTTTTGCCACAGTACATTAGTGATGTTAAATAAAGATACTACTGAGATCTTAAGAAGTGAAACATTTGTCAAAATAATGGCAATAAGTCTTGTTAAAACAAAACTTTGGGGTTTCTTTTTTAAGATATATATGGATTGGTGGTTCCTACCATTGAAGTTTGTGTTTTTAAATAAACTCTTCCTTTATGGGCCAGCCAGTATCTAAATTCTCCTGAATCTTCCTCTGAGGATCATTTCCACTAAAAAGAGCATTTTAAGATGTTTCTGTGTCTGACTGTTACACTGTTTTTAATAGCAGAGTACAGGAAAAAATCATCTGTTAACTTTTTCCTTACATGGTATACAAAATATTGTCTGATGAGTTAAAGCCAGATTTATCACTTCTCCCTGTTTCTTCAGCAGGGAGATGTAACTGAAATGCAGAGTATAAGTTGGTAGCATTGTACGTTTTGGTAAATTCCAACATGCAGTGTGTAAGTAAGATTGTCCTGCAATCCCATTTGAGGCATACGTCAGTTCCCAAAGGCCAGGAATAATTCCTATTATCCAGGGGTGACATATGAAGAATGTAGAACAAGCCATTCAGATTAGGACATCCTGAAGATATTGGGCTGGTGGTAAAACCCATTTACAAGAAAGTCATTTATAAAGTGTTGAAAGGAAAGCATATAGCACACATATTGTCTTTGTCAGAGTGTTCACTTCAGAGGTTAGGGGAGTGATGAAAGCATTTGTCATGTTAAATTAGTTTTTCATTCTTTAGATTCATGCCAAAGTTGGAGGGGAAAATATGAAAAATAAAGGAAGGAAGGAGAGGAAAAAGCAAAGTCACCTTGTGCTTTTCACAGAGTAATTGCTGCCAAGCATGAATATCACATTTCTGTAAGTCCTTGTGCTGCTCCCTCTGATTTCTGCCAATCTAACTTTGAGCATCAAAGAATATCAGACCAGCAACATGTCAGCCTATTAAAAATGTGGTAATTTAAAGTATTTAGACTTGCTTTGGGAAAAACAAACAAACCAACCCCACCAAACTGTTATGTCCTATGGAAACTAAAAGCTGTGAGGTTTAAAGATGCCTCATTTGAAGATAGTATCTGGAGACTCAGACTGATAACTTTTAGGGTATTGATGTATTTTATCTGCTCCTATTATGTGCAAGAAGATATAGGGAAAATAAAAGGAAAATGACAGAAATGATAACAATCGCATGCTTGCACTACATCTTCAGTGTGCATGTAGCATAAACTTAATATGTTCACTTCTGTGCTATAGAGAGGGCTGAATTGCCAATGGGTCTGGCAGTTAATTAAGCAAGTGAAAATATCATTTTCTTCTTATTATTCCCTATATATATTTAAAAGTAAAGCCTGAAAATAGCTGCACACAGAACACAGACATATAGGCAAATAGCAGTTAGTTTATTTGGCTGTCCCATTGTAGCCACAAAAGTTTTCATTCGTTTCTGTGACAGAAAATAAAACTGGTGGGGTGTCTGAAAAATAATACGCTTGGAAATAAGTCTTCATCCTGCATCAAAGATATGGAGGTGCCACAATTTGCATAAAATTGTGTCCTTCTGGTGTTGAGATCAACTTGAACTATTTTATTCCCAGAAATGAGTCAGATATTTGCTAATGTAGGTGCTTGTGTTAAGTTTCTTGTTCATTCATGTTTAATTTATTCCAGTCATAAGTCCAGTTGTCTTTTTGACCCTCATTCCACAGACCAGGATTAATCAAAGCAGTGTGCTCCAGTGGCTAGCTGATATACCAATTGATTTCTGTTTCTCTCTCTCCATTTTTTTCTGATGAATGGCAACTTAACATTTCATGTGGTTTCTTATCTTGCATTCATTGGTTTTTACTTGCAGAGACAGAAAACCGCTGACTTTGTTTTGTCCAGACTTCACTGAAATCAAAATGCTAGACAGTTTGGAAACCGAGATTGGGAAAAGGGAAAATCATGCAAAGATGGAACCTCTGAGAGACAGAGGTCATCTGGCTGCCAGTCACTGCTATCAGATTCACTTGAAATCAATGTAAACCGAGGGAGCTCTGCATCTTGCAGGATTAGCTGATGACAGAAGGGTCTGTTCTTAAATCTGCATTAAAAACAGGTGTCAGTGAAGAAGCAATAATTAAATTTTAGAATATGCCTGTCATATTCTAAATGTCACATGTACAGTGATTCTTATTGACTGATATCAGTCAATCTGAGACAGAAAAGAGTAGTAGTAGCTCAGTAAGCTTGTCTGATGCTACCATTGAGAAGAGAGCCTTTGAGCCTTTCAGGGAAAATCATCTGGCCCCATTCCATAAGAAAAGTAGGCACTAATGCTGGAATCATGGAGCTTGGCTCCAAGAACTTTGCATGTGGCTTTTTAGCCTATTAGTTGTCCTATTCCACAGTCCAAAGGTGCGAGAGATTCATTACATGAAGGAGGCAGTTTTCTAGAGTCAAAATGCACTATTTGCTGTGTATGCATAATACCACAAATCACAGGAGGACCTTCATGTATAATTACTTGGATATAGTTTGCTTGTGCTTTTTCTGAGTCAGTCGTAAGAGCTTGATTTACAAGTTTGTTCCCCAAAAAACCCCAACCCAGTGTACCTAGTGTTTTGCCTAGCAGAGATCTCACAGGTAATGGAAGTAAGTGCCTTTCAGTGTGAAGGAGCAGCCTTACCAGCCTGTGAAATTCTCTTTGTTGAGGATTTTCATCCAGTGAACCTCAGCACTTGAAACCAGAGTGAGACTAATGTGTCCATAACTCACAAACTGCTATCACGTGCATAGCACTTGAAATTGAAAACCCTTTCTGCTTAGCTACCAATTTGAATGAATGGACTCCAAAACCTTGGCAAAAACCAGCAGGCTGAGAGGTTTTTTCCTCTCTGTGCTATTGGGGTTCTGGTTTGGGGGGCATGTTTTTGCTTGGTTTCTGATATATATTGCACAACACAATCTAGGATGGGTCTGAGAAAACATTTTTGACAAATGCTGGTAGTGATCCCCAGAAGCTGTTAAAATATATGACTGTGCACATAAGTAATGAGACTGCCTAGCTGATGCTATACTGCTCAAAATACGTGCCGTGGGAGAGGTTAGTATCACAAAAATGAGCAATGTGATACGATAGGATAGCATTGGCTAAGCTGAAAATGTAGTTTTTCCTTTTTCTCCTTCTGAGTTGCAAAGCATATGCTGTGCTTCCTATGCACTGTCGTTGGCCTGCCATCCACAAACTAGAAAATGGCTCTGTAACAGAGGCTATTCTGACTTTTCTTAGTGCTAATACTGAATATTTTGAATTTGTTTAGAAGCCTAGGATTTAATCCCAGAATCACAGGTATCAAGTCTTGCCAAGGCAAAGAGACAGCAGAGATAACTGGATGCAAAACAGGGCTTGCAGAAAGTCAAGGGGGAACAATAATGGAGAAGTTTTGAGATGCTTTAGCAAGACATGCATTATAACCCATCCCACAGGCTGAGAGGAGAGCAGTTTTCAGGGGTAGGGTGAACATAAGGAATAGTGAAGATTATATTATGCCAAGTCAGAGATACCTGTCAAATAAACCTGTGGTCATTCTCTCTGAAAAGTCAGTGCTCAGTATTAAACTATCCCTAGGTAAACATTGCTCTTTTAGCAGCTATTTATATTGATACCCCCAGGTGATCATTTATTGGTTCATTCCTATTGATTATTTGTTGCTCTGCTTCTTTAATAACTCATTGTGTTGTTTTGCACATAGCACATTTGTGCATTTTAGTCATTTAAATGTAGAAGTGAATGTTTGCCTTTTGGAAAAGAACTATTACTCAATGGGGTAGTATCAGATTGAAAAGTGCGACATAGCTTTTATAAGGGTGGATAATGTAGTTTTGATAACACTTATGAAAGCCACGAAAAATGAAACACAAATAAAAAATACTTAAGTGTACTAAAGAGACAAGAGAATGTTCAAGGAACTGGCAGGAAGACAAAAGAGAACAATACAAATTACATTTCAGTTGTGAAAATAATAAGACAGGGTAACACATGACAGAAATTGTGGAGCAAAAGAAGGTGAACAGTGGGAAGAGAAATGACACATCACTGTGAAATGACAGAAAACTCTACACTCACCATATAGTATAATGTGGTGACATTACCTCTTTTAAGTAATTTAAGAAACAGCTTTCAGGTTCATTTCACCTTAAGCTTATTCAGGCTCTGATTCTCTGTATCTTGCTGCATCATATTTTTTGCTGCCTGCTTATGTCACAACTCAGATACAAAATCTTTGACTTGCTAAGGTCAGGGGGTTTGAAGCACTCCATATTCATGTTATGTTGTGCCTTGTTAATTCTTTTTATGATAGTCTTGTAGTTATAATTGGGAAGAATAGCATCTTCTGTGAAAGCCTATCTGATCCCTGGGACAAATTTTATGCTCCAGATTTACATTTACAAGGTTGTAGCATAATTCAGGTTGAAAGGGACCTTTGGAGTCCAGTCATCTGCTAAAACCTGGGTCATCTCTGAAGTCCAGTCTGGTCTTGAAGATCTCCAAGGACAGAGATTGCACCACCTTCCTGGGCAACCTGTTCCACTGCTTGACTGCCCTCATGGGGAAGAAGCCTCCGACTTGCTTTAATGTATACCCCTGTGTCTCATCCTCTTGCCATATTCCAGTGTGAAGAGCCTGGATTTGTCTTCTTGATGACCTGTAGAGACCAGCAGGCTACTTTTAAGTGCCCAGCCTAGAGTAGTTAATCTTCCCAAGGCTAGATTAACACAACTCCCTCAGCCTCTCCAGCCCTAACCATCCTGTTGATGTTCCCTGGACTTGCTCCAGATTATTGATGTCTTTCTTGTATTGAAAGGCCTGAAACTGGATGCATACATCCCTAGAAGCACACTACTGAGTGCAGAGCTGATCTCCCAGAAGTTCTGGCCCATGCTTCTGTTCCTGCAGCCTAGGATTTTGCTGTCCACCTTTGTTGCCAGGGCATGTTGCTGGCTCATGTTTAGTACTCTGTCGACTGGGATAACGGGAGTAGTTCTTTTCATGTGGAGCTGCTCCCCAGGCAGTCAGTCCCTGGTTTGTACCACTGCAAGGAATTATTCCCGTCTTTAATTATTTGGGGCATTTTTGCCTGAATAATGGTGAGTGCCATACTCCAAGACATGGAGTCCTTTCACTGAGCATGAATGTTTGTTTTCCACAACAGAATTTGACCATTGTAAGTGAGCCAAAGCCTATTTTATTTCATAGATTGAAGGGTGTAGGAAGGAGAGGCTCCTTTTTTGACTGATGCACATGTAATTTATGAACAGTCAGAAATCCTGTCCTACTTCTTTGCTCGTAATCTTTTCTGACACCAGAAGCCTGAATTACGATGCCAAAATGAAGAATGTATTTGGTTAGAAAAATCCTGTTTTGACTTGTATCTTGAGCAGATTTGATAACGAGAGAATCACTGTTGAGCCCCACCGTGTGATTATTAGACACTATTAATGTCTTTGTCTTGGCTATTACTAAATAATTACTAGAAAAGACAAGCATTTGTATTAATATAGTTCCTGAATGGGAAGGAGTTGTATTCTCTTATGTTGATCTTGCAGAACCTTACCTAAACCTTTCAGTATTTTCTGGATTCAGTTTGTTTTCTTCCCTGGATATCCAGATTTATCCCCCTCTGTCATGTTTAATTTTTAAAAGATAATATGCATAATACATAATATTGCTGCAGTTAATTTTAAACTGCTTTTTTTTAATTTGCTGGTTGGTTGATCAGCTGATTTCTTCCAACATTTTCCTTACTAAATACTTTCCGAGGAAAGCCATAGAACAGAAGCAGTCTTCACATACTAATGCCACTGTGGTGGACTGGGTTCCCTATTTGCTGGATGAGAAGGTTTTAAACTCTCTTTCTGCAGCACTTCATTCGTCTTGCAGGTATTGACCTGGATTAGACAAGACTCTTTGAAAGGTCAGTCAATCAATAACACACTGCTTGTACATGTATGTTAACATCGTTTTGTTTAAATCCAAGTGCACTGCCCTAGTCTTGCAGTGTATGTTCTGTATATTTGCATCTTCTTTCAATCTACTGATTTATCCTGCAAGAGAGACTTCCTGCTTTCTGTAAGGTGAAGAAGACCATATAGGTGATGTAGTAATCAGAGACTGAAGAATTACAAGAGGAAGACAGGAGATTATTGGAAGCCCCTCTCCATGTCTACTTCAGCATGAAGCAGGGCACGAATTGCTGGTTTTCAGTAACCTAACTGGCTGCATCAACCAGTTTTAGTGCAGTTGTACCAATAGCAATTGCAAAGCCAACCTGCTGCTGTTAAAAGATTTACCAATGTGAATTAAATAATTCTGTGTAGTCAGAAGAACAAGTTTACAACTTATAAATCAGGAACTTGGTGCTACAGCTGGGCTTCCTAAATATGGGAACCATGAAACCCCAGAGTGTAATTCTAGGGAAGCTAGTTGGATGCAAGGGACATAGTTTAGCAGCAAACTCAGGTTTTGCTCCTGACAGCTGGAATCTCTCTTAACTGAATTGGAGTTGTGAGGGTCATGTTTTCTTTTGCAGAAGAAAGTAGATACTTCTGTAAGAATGTACTGTTGCTAGAGGCTTTCTGTGCTCAGTTATTAGAAGTCTTTTAAAGAGGGGAAAATAGTGCTTGATATGCTAAGAAAATTAATAGATGTTGGAAAAATATCAGGAGTACGTACCAAGTATCCCAAGGTAATATAAGGAAGATAAGAACTTAACAACATCTTTGCTGGTCTGTGGTAAATGCATAATACTTTAAAGTGAAACAGAAATTAAACAGTTTCACAGCAGGCACACTAACGTTTTCCAGAGAAAGGCAACGCAGCATCATAGTCCCATTTAGCTTGCAGTAATGGGTTAGTATGCCTGTAACATCTAAGGTCTTTTCCAAGGAGAGAACTGTGCACGTTTATAAGAATGTGATGCAGAGCTGGGGCCTAAAAATAGAGAATCATGTTAAAAGTGGCCACAAGGCAGCAGAGAGCATAAAGAGAAAACAGATGCAATTTAGGCCCGTAAGATTTATCGAGGCAAAAGTTTATTTCACCTTCTTTCTTTCTTCATATATATCCCATTCTGCAGCTTGCAACTCCATTAATCACTGAAATGCAAAACTCCAACGGCATGAGAAAAGAGAAAGAGGAGCCCATAATGGAGCCTGCTCATTAAGGAAAGCTCAGGGATGTCAGCATGGCTCTTGCATGTTTTAACTTTTTCTTTCTCTGTTAATATTTTAATGTCATTTTAACTTTTAAAATGATGTTATTGTCTTTATAGACAGAGTTTATTTTGAACCTTAAAAACATAGAAGTTTTTTAACATGGGTCAGGGATTTGGGGCTTGGTTCATTATGAGCGCTAGGGTCTTTTTCAGCAAGAAGAATATTTCTGCACTTCTGGAGGCTTCCTGAAAATCCTAAAACAAATAATAGAAAAATAGTGATTTAAAACCTAATTTCTAATACAAACCAGTCCTGGCTGTCTAGATGAAGAATAAGCTTCAATAAATGGGAGACAGACGCAAGCCTCTTCAGTATGAAGAGTAGCGAGGATGCAGAAATAGAAATAGGTTTTTCATTACATGAGGGATTATGCTTGGGCCAGAAATGCCAAATATTCTGTGGACCGCAGCTGCACTTTCTGTCTGCTGTTGTATTAACTGGTAATAGTAAAACAATGATGTGATGGTAGAGATAGCTATTTGTTCTCAGAAATACAGAGAAGTTGTTTTCCTTTGCTTGGCTTGGATTGCCATATTGTACTCCATGGCAGATCTTAAACTTCTATCCTTTTGCAGCAAATGGGCTACAAATTAAAATGTAGGCTCTCCTTGAGCACCACCTGAGGATGCACATACAGCTGCTGATGGGCTCCCTTAGCCAATTTTTCCTGCTGTCGTTCTGACACTCCTTAGTCAATTCAGGGACTTGTTATCTGCTTGCACAACCCGGGTCATTGCAATTGCCTAAGCAGCCACGGGCAAGTGACGCCAATTAGGCCTGTAGCTAAGGAAGTGTGTGACTGGTACTGAAAGCAGTGAATTTATAGACATTCAAGAAAACAGCAAGATGTGTCTTGCTACTTGATTGGTTTTCTGTCATTTGATCAGCATTACCCACTCTCACATTAGCAGCGAGACTGGAAATAGTATTGGTTTTCAGGATGTAGTTTGGTGAAAGGTTTCACTCAATCTCAGGTTAGAATATTTGTAAAGGGAAATTACTGAGGTTGAAAAGCTGTGATTTTCATCTCTCTGTTTAGATTTTATATAGATCTCTGACGGAATGAGTTTTATCTTCTGCTTTAGGACAAATAAATGTTTAACAACATCTAATACATGTGCTTCTGTTCATCTTTAGATTTGCTTTTTCCTGTCAAAAATCTATGCATGTTCTTTCTATAAAAATCACTGTGGAAATGGTCCGCTTAACCCTATTTCACTATGCTATGAAGTATTGTTTTAATATGTAGTTTGACTTTTTAAAGTGAGTGCTCATAAATCACTCATCTTTTCTCCCGTATTTACCAGTAGAAAGCTGTAAACAGGTAGTATAGAAAAGGGCTTTTAAAGACCGTGCAACTTGCTTAACACTGATTTGAAACTCCTGGAATACTAGATACCCAACAGGTAAACTGAAGGAGTGGGAGTTTGCTTTGCTTCGACTGTGTGTGCATTTTAAAATGTACACTTTTGACTGTGGTTTCCATGATTGAGGGAACAGGTACTTAGTATGGAATTCAGGCTTTCAGAATTCCTAGATAACAGTTTCAAAGCTAGTCACATCCTGACCCACATTCCAACCCAAGTCTGGAGTAGGAGACCTTATAGTAGCCACTTGTAGCGCAATGGTAGTGTGCTGATGCATAGCCCTCAGTACAGCACAGCTGAGGGGTTCAGGCAGTGGGCAGGTGTAGCCTGCTAGAACAACCCAGACAGCTCCTGGGCTTCTGGCACTGCCCTTTTCAAGGGGTCCAGAGACACAGGAGAAGAATGAAGTGCGGGTTGGGGATTGTGCAATAAATCCTCCGCTGACAAGGACAGACAGCTCTATGCCTAAGACCTTGGACTTGGTCATTTCACATGGGCTGAATGCATAAAATCCATCCTATTTGTTACCTTTAGAGTATGGAGCCTTATCCTAAGCCCACATCTTTTCTGAATAGGAAGGTCCAAAGCAAAGCTTAGGGCCCAGAGTTTAAGAATTCTGGTTCTTTTAACACATAGATTAACATGGGGGGTGGGGGTGTTCACCTGTCAGCTATCCTTTACTTTCAGCAGATTTAATTTCAAATGCTTTCTATTAACAACTTCTGCTGCATGCTGTAACTCGTATACTCTGTGTCCTGATCTCGGCTGGGATAGAGTTAATTTTCTTCCTAGCAGCTGGCACAGTGCTTGCTTTGGCTTCAGCCTGAGAATAATGCTGATAACACAGGGATGTTTTCGTTGTTGCTGAACAATGCTTACCCTGATCAAGGACTTTCCAGTCTCTCATGCTGGGTTTAAACCACAGCACTCTGTCAATCCCAGAGCAGTTTGCGAAAGAGGTACCAGTTGTATATACTGCATACCTTGCTTTTTCTTTAGCGTAGTCGTGGCTGTGGAATCATTTCCCAGGTTCAGTATTCAGAGGGTTGACACACAGTTACGTGACTGAACACAGAAAATCAACCGTAAGTTTCTGTGGGGCTGCTTTTAGCCAAAATTTGCAAGTTTTCTCACACAGTTTTAATGTTTGAACCAAATCTTTGTGGTTTCAGAGACAAAAGACGTTTGTGTTTCTCACTAGGCAAAACAGGCCACAAATACCAAGGGTCAGATACAGGGGTTTGTAGGTGCAGTGATTCAGTCTTTTATTTTGCTCAGTAATGTTGCCCATTAAGATCTTCAGGTGAAAGATTTACTGATCTGGTCAGTGAGCAGGAGAAAGGCTTTGGAAGTAAGTTGATTCTTTTACACTATCACTGTTTAGCTAGTCCCAGTCCCAGTGGTTCAGCACACGGGTACTTATAGATAAAAATGAAGTCATACAATTTTATTGAAGGTAACTGAAGCTTTGCTTTCCTTGACTGTAAATGTAAACACAATCATGTCCTTTCTTGTTTGAAGGAAAACACAAAATCCTAGATGCCTTCTGCTCACTTGAAGTGAGGAGAATGGGCTAGGGCTGTGGGGCTTCTTCCTTCTTCTGTCCTCTTTTACTTGGATATCTTACATTAAATATATTGTCCATCAACATGCTTGTGCACTGTGCAACATGTGTTCAGTCGTTAGTAACTCATGGCACTTGTCAGTGCCAGCTGTGGTCTTGGAAACCCATGTGTGTCACCGTCATGAAAACATCCTGTTTGGCAACTCAGGAGGTGGGAATCCTGCAATCGTTATCCCTGGTTTGCAGTAATATAGATGCCCTGCATGCCATTTACAAATTGAGACATTATTGCTTGTAAAGAATGCCATTTCAGTTTGAACTCTCTGACTAGTCCAGTAAGATAAAGATAATATTATCCTATGATAGCTTTACCTTTTAAAGCCTTGCCTAAATATAAACAGAGTTTTTCCCTAAAGCCTTTTCTTGGAAGTCAAAGGTCTGGATTGAAATGGCAAGCTTAGAATAGAGTTTGAGCTGCAGAATATGAAAAGACCAAATTTGTAGTAGGCAGAATTATATTATACATGTCTCTACTTTGCTTATTGTTTGTGTTTATGTGCATGGATACCTACAAATTGAACTGATTTCTAGATATATATTTCTCTGATTTCTTTCACCTGTTTTTTTGTTTTGTGCTCCTAGATGAACTTAAGTCACATGTAGATAATATTTTGTGGTGAGCTAGAAATTACTAATATTACTATAAATTGACAGAAATGATGGAAATATTTTCCCTACTTTTAAGCTTAGTTATTTTATGTGTTTGTCAGAATTTTACCCTAGGCCCATTCTTGAAAATGCTGCATGTGTAGCTTCCTGAAGTCTGTTGGGAATTCCCACATAAGTAAGGTGAGGAATGTGAAAAGGAATCAAAGTTGGAGCAAGGTTTTCTGCAGCAGGGGAGAAGTTTACAAAAATAGCTAAATCAGTAACTGAAAACACCTTTATTTTCTTTCCTTGAAATGTTTAATATTTTGGAGTAATCTAGCACATATTTGCCACCAGTACTAACTGATAATGAAGTATAAAAGTGTACTCTTCTATAGTCAGAAATGTGACGTAGACCCATTGGTGCTACAGGGTTGGATGCAGTTTCAGTGCAATGTTTTGTATAAACTTTAATATGGCATACATAAGGTTCACTGCACACTAAATCTTCTGTCTCCCAGCAGACAGATCAGCTGGGTCTGCAAAACTCTGCCATTCCCTCTGTATGTTTTTGTGAAGGAGGGCACTAGAAGAGAGTCTTTAGGCAAAAGCTATTTAGGGCAAAGCACTTTGTCCCAGTTATGACACTGGGGAAAATCCCTCTAACTCTTATTTTGACGGTGTGGGTTTAAAACCAGCCCATGGCTGGGCAAAACTTGAACTGAAAATATTCTTAGGCACCTCTAAAGCTTTAAAGCAAAGTTGTTTCCATTTCAGTTTTGCTGACTGAGGGTTAGATGCAGTCCCCTGTGAGCATGGAGGGGTGGGGGACAGTGCAGGTTTTTCACTTCATCCTCTCTTAACATGAAATCATCTGGATTTGACCATGCGTTCTTCCTTGCCCTTGGCGGTGGAGCAGGCACCACTTCACAGTGTCTCTCTGGCACCATCAATCTGTTGTATGAGCTTGCAAGTGAGAAATGGACTAGGATGCTATGCTAAGAAAACAAATAGCACCAGTGTCCTAGCCAAGGACTAACAGATGGGGCTAAATTCTGCTATCCTCTTAGTAAATTTAGTTAGAAAATTGACAACCAGCTTTTTCAACTTGAGTAACTATGCCCCAGGTCTACAGAAGGAATTCCATGTACCACTGCATAGCACTTGCCTCTGTGGTTGAACTTAATAGATTGCATTGACCCATAACCTGTTTTCCCACTGACCCCCTTCCCCAGTTCTGTTTTCTCATGGGTGTTTTAGTTCTTGCCAGTCTGGACATGTTCCAGATAAGCCAGGTATTGCTGATGTCATTCAGGAAAATGCAGATTTAATTGTGCACTTAGATTTTATTAAGGCAAAACACATATCCTGAGGTGTTCTCATAATTAAACAAAAGTGTAGAAGCCAGTACTCTGCTTTTTATTTTCCTTAGGAAAAAGTGAGCGTCTTCTTTAGGAGTAATGAAAATCTTGTAAGTATTATTTATTTGTAAGGCAATAGCCGCTGTGATTGAAATTAAACATGGAATCATGCAGCTTCTGATTAATTCTAGCACAGAGGAGCCGAAAAAAGGACTTGATTTTTCTGTAAATAGGCTAAATTAAGCTTCTGGTAAACAATGATAGTTGGAGGAATTGAAAAACAAAAAAAAACCAAACAAAAACCACCAAGACAAAAGTTTTATTCCCTGCTCAATGAAATTGCTTATTCATTTTTAAAAGATAAGACTATGATTCACTGTTTTCTAGAATTGAGATGGATTATAGTAAATGCTAATTTAGCTTATAAGCGCTTCACTGTGGGGAAAGTAAATGTGTTATTCCTACATTCCAGATGACTAAACTGAGTTTCAGTAATGTATACATTTTGCATTACTGTAAAAAATGGACCTTAGGTCTGCTGGTTTTGAGAGCCTGTTCTGAGTAGTATCATGGTCTATATTTTGGTATTTAAAGATAATGTAACAACTATCTAATGAAGATCATTGAGTTTCACAAGGTGGTAAAGCATGATTGACAATTCACACCTATTTTCAGGTAGCTCTGGAGGAGAGATCTATGTGTGAATGTTGTGCCTGTTGCCAATGAAGGAACTTCATCCAGTGATATGATCTTCAACGATAACACCAGAGGCACTGCCCTCACTTACCAAAGTATTCTAGTCATTCACATCACATTCGGAGCAATGTTTTAACATCGTTTTCCCTTACAATAGGCACAATAGTTTGTTCTAGCTAACATCTCACCACCTTTCTTTGTGGATAACTGATGTTTTGTAAGTTTATTTTAGTGAGGAATGTCAGTATGCTATTTGAGTTCTGATATCCTGTTAAAACTTCGTATCAGGGTCAACCGAGTTTTGGGGGTCTGCGTGTCCGTGTTTTTCTCCCTGTCCTCAGAGAATTCACTGATTGCTGCTGGGATGTCAGGCAGGATACCTTCTGCCCACACACAGTCTTAAGTCACTTGTTACCATTATTTTAGCTGACGTCTATTCTTCTTCTGGAACAGACAATGATAAAGGAGCAGGAGTGAAGCTGATCACTTGGGGAATCTTTCAGTGCTAGTCATTCTGAGGATAAATGACAAACACTGGCTTCTGGGACTATCAGTCCCAGGGTCTTTTATTAGCAGGACATTCACCTTAAACAATAAAATTAGTTAAAGTACAATCTGATGTGGCAGAAGCTGTAACAATAATAATTAAATACTTTACAGTCATGCTCTGTTCTGAAGGGAAGAAGACAAGTTTCATTCTCTTTCCCACACGACTCAGAACTTTACAGAACAAGGAAAAAGAGCAGTTTGCTATTTATGCTTTCTGCTGATTTTCTTTTGGCTGGAGCGAGATCCCAGCCCCCTAGTGAAGCTTCCACAATTACTCTGCTCGCACAGTAATCTGTCTCTTCCCACCTCTGGTTTCCTCATCCATCTTCTACTGCTGATACTACACACGCCTCCTTTCAATGCTGTTACATGTAGGAGTAGTTCTGTTTTGTTTGTGTTACTGTTAGTGGTGGTAACAGGTTTTCTCATTTAAGAATCTGCAGGGATCTTGAGTCTGATTCCAAGGAAAGTCATTTGGATGCTATTTTTGAAAGCAAAAAAAAGCCTTGCAAAAGAAAGATAACTGTAAGATGTGAATGTCAACAGTACCTGTTTGTTTGTGACGTGGATATCTGCCTGCCAACATTCCCACATTGCTTTTAAAGATGTTAATTGTTGGTTTGTGGAGGAGACTGAATATTTTGATCTTGACAGTAAGATCGTGATTCCATCCAGACAACCTGATACAGATTAATTAGGAGAGATGTTGCAAATGTGCTTTAAATAGCTTGTGTTTCCATGATACCAGTAAATAAACCCAGATTTATTTTTCTTGGTTGTTAAAGTCTGACTCTGTAGATTTTTTTCAGCTTTTTGTTCTTTGATTTCTCTGTGAAATTAGTATAGAAAAGCACAAGTTTTCTTCTTGATGTATATGAATTGAAACACAGCTGGGTACATCTTATTTTACTGCTTTGAAGATTGCTGTTGCACCAGAATGCAAGCCCTTAAAGAGCAGTGCTATGCAGTGTATTGTGCTACTAAAAAATTCAATAGCTTCAATCTACAGCATTTGTATGCCACTGCCTGAGCATTTCTGCCAATAGGTCACGTGTGCAAAGGTAGCTGTATCCCTCCTCCTTCCTGTCTTTCCTCATCCTCTCCCCAGGTTCCATATATTTTGTCAGTTATCGCCACAGCAGGTGGCTTAGGGCAGATAGAGGCCCAAAAATATGTGAATGAAGTAGCACATAATTTAGCGATTGATTTACAAAGCAGACACTGAGGGGAAAATGCTTCTCTCTGTGATATCAGCAGGCAACCACTAAATCATCACCTACATGAATTCATAGTGCAGGCACCCACGAGGAAACATTAAGGTAAACTAAGGTAAGCAGCAGGCTGTGGCTGGCAGCTGGAGGGTGTCAATGGAGGGTGACAGCAGAGCCTGGTGCTGTGTTGGGGTTAGCCACAGGGACTGGGGCAGGATAGTGAGGCAGGTTTGTGTCCCTATCGCAGCCGGTTGTCCTTTGCAGTGCTTGTGTCAATAAAACCTTTTAGTAATGATAGATTTATATTTGTCTTTTGGGGAAAAAAGAGGAAACCCAGCAGTACTATGTGTTATCTTTATCTCACTTAAGCTTTATCTCACTTTGTGCCAACTCGGTCTCCAGGATGCCGGTGCCTTAGGTACACCAGAGTAATATTGCTGTGGTGCTGAAGAACTGTTCACTTTTTAGTCACAGCACTTGACAGTAATGCTGACAAAGCCCACATGAGGATATTTGAAGGGGATGTTGCTGAAGTAGTTTCTTACACGTCTAGCGTATCGATATTTACATTTACTGAGTCAATGGCACTCATTTATACATCAGCTCTAGCGTTGTCAGCAGGGCCATGGCAGTGATCATCCCCTGCACTGGGCACTGGTGAGACCGCACCTCGAATCCTTGTTCAGCTCTGGGCTTCTCACTGCAAGAGAGACATTGAGGTGCTGGATGGGGCCAGAGAAGGGCAATGGAGCTGGAGCAGGGCCTGGAGCACAAGAGAGATGGGGAACAGCTGAGGGACCTGGGGGGTTCAGATGGAGAAGAGAAGGCTCAGGGGGGACCTGATGGCTCCTACAAGTGCCTGCAGGAGGATGGAGCCAGGAGGGGCTGGGCTCTGCTCCCAAGGAACAAGGGATGGGACAAGAGGAAACGGCCTCAAGCTGCACCAGGGCAGGTTTAGATGGAGCTGAGGAACAATTCCTGCCCCACAGGGTGCTCAGGCATTGGAACAGGCTGCCCAGGGCAGGCCATGGTGCAGTGGTGGCCCTGGCAGTGCTGTTGGACTGGATGAGCTTGAGGCTCTTTCCCAACCAGGCTGATTCTGTGACTATGATTTCCTGTACATGGTTTGGTTGCAGCATTTCTGAAGGGGCAGGAGCTGCATCTCCCACTGCTCTCAAGGCACACGGAGCTTTGGCACTGCCCGTGCAGTGCTGGGGACAGGCCGGCGCATGGCCCGGCAGTGGAGGAGCAGCCGGCAGGGCACAAGCAGCCATGAGGGCCATGTCCTGTCCTGGCTGCAGGCAGGGGCAGCCAGAAGCCATGAGGTGTGTGAGAAGTGAGGGGTGGTCAGTGACATCCACAACGTCAACCTGGCGCTGGCAAAGACAGGAATGTGTTTCCCAGCTCTGTTGTCCCCACAGCAGATAAGGAGCCCCCGAAGTCCGAGCAGAGAGGATGCGGCCCGTTCAGTACCTGACTGAAGACCTAGGCTTTCCTGGAGTGTTTTTCTCTCTGCAGTACTGAGCTCAGGGTTAGAAGCTTTAATTTAAACTCTAAATCATGAACAAGCTGATGAAAAGGTACTGAGGAAGCAATCTTGAGGTAAGATTACAGGTTTTAACCCCAGATTTCTTACTTGGGTCTAATTATCACTTAAACATGGTCCTGTTGACACTGCATCCTCCCTCATTTCACAGAGCTGACAGTGGTTGTACCCTCTGTGTGCAGAGTTAAGCTGCTGCTTGGCTCTTGCAAGGGAAAACTGCAGGTTGCCTTAGTGTAAATGTGTTTTCCTTGCAAATAGTAGGGGTTTATTGCCATCTACTTAAAGATGTGACTGAAACTGGTACTCACCAGCTCCTGTAGTTTTCATACGGTCCCACTGAATTTTTCCATGTGAAATTAAGTTTCATTTCCCTGTTCTGCATACAGACATTGAACTTCAGTTAGCCCTGTTCTTGGCTTTCTAGCAGTGGGCTCATACTAAGGTATACACACCTGTGGTACTTCATTGGCCAGTGCTGGTCATGGAGCATCAGACTGGTGCTGTGAAGGATGCTCAAGCCCAAGATGCAGTACTGTAGGGCAGGTTCTTTCCTCCAGCCAATTTGGGTGCTCTGAGTGAAATCAGTTGAAACCATAAAACATGCAACAAGTGGCTGTGGAACACTTAAGCTATTTAGGGATACTTTAATTATGGTATCTCCTGTAATGAAGCCTTAATATCCCTGCCATTGAATTTACATGACAGATCTAGTGAATAGCCTAGAAAATGATACCATTAATTAAGAGGTACCTTAAGGACTTTGTGAAGATACAGGTAAAATGTGTGCATGACAGCCCCATTCTGCAAAATTTATTCTTGCAATTATGGCCATCAATGCTGGCACAGAGAATACTCAAAAGTAAAGTCTGCATTTGTAGGTAAGATTTAGGAAGCTTGTTCGGGTATTTTAAGGGTTGCTAAGTTACTAAGATACAGACAGAAAGGGAAGTTTGTTTAATACGTTTTGTTGAATATATTTTATAAAATATTACTGTGATCTGTGGTTCACTAGGTTATATCTAAGGCTTTGCTGAAGTGGAATTGTCATGAAAAATAGTATAGACCTGATTCATGATTGCATTTTTCCTTTTTCACAGTGATATAGCTACATTGAAAATAATTGGCTTAGACCAATGGGGCATGAAAAAGATGCAGGGATGAATTTGGCTCTGTATCTTGAAATGAAATATGTGCCATTTTCTGTTCAGCATTTGCTGTACCTTAAGAAAAATCATAAGGCAAATTACATCAAATCATACTATTAAAAGAAACATTTTCTTCTGTGCAGTAGAACTGATCTGAAACATTTATGTGTTCAGAATTTTCTCAAAAGCACACTTTTTCTTTGCCCTGTATTTAAAAATTGATAACCAAGGGGAAAAGATGGTTGAGTTATAAAAACAGGTTTTTTCTTGTGTCATCCACTGGTAAAACATAATTGAACTCAAGGTTTGCATTTGCAAATGACCTTGACTAAAGTTTTCCAATGTAAAGAATTCATTAATTTACTATCTAGGATGCCAGAATCACTTTACAGGGCAAAACCTGAGTAGCTCCCCCTAAGAAGCCTGTATCTGGCAAAGACAGAAAGTTATTCCTTCTGCCTCCTATGGGATGATTTCAGGCTCTGTTTACAGAGAAAGTTGGTATGAGGCAGCAGTTCAGACTGAGGCTCAATGAACTTAGGAGTGCTGTTCTTGCCTATGGCTCCAAAATCCAGCTTGTACACTCTCTGGGGGTACCTGGCTCACCAGTCTCCTGGAACCAGTGGCCGTTTCTTGGACCCAGCTTTGGGAATAATCTTCGCTCCATTGCTTTCTGCATATGGAGGCTGGTTTGTGTCACAAGGATGATATTGCTGGGTTGTGCATGCTGCATCTGCTGAGCACTGAAATGATTCCTCCAAGGGCAAAGATGGCTGTAGTGTGTGTGTTTGGTGGGTGTATTTCCCTGGCTCACACCACTATGCTATATTGCTTATGGAAAGAATAAATAATGTATTTCTGTCTGTCAGCCCACTTTTGCTCCCTCTTCTCTTCTTCCTCCCTGAAGTGAGGCTGCAGGCTCAGTTTTTTCCCATTATTCAAGTTTTTAAACTTTATTGAATATTTCTGAGTGTAAGAGGAGGAAAAAACCAAGAGAATGATTAAACACCTTTAAGCACCTGAAGATGAAAATCCTATCTTAATTTCTCACCTTTAAGCCACTATTAATTTTCTTCTTGAGTAAATACTTTCCCAGAATCATTAGGGACAAAAGCAGTTGTCTGCATGGATGTCCCCTTGTACACATGTCTTTAGGCTTTATCCCAGTGCTGCTTACCCAGATGTACATCATAGCAGAAAGCACTTTGAAAAGATAATGTTCATTGCAGATCTGAAGTATAATCATGAGTTGATTGGAATATGTGTTGTTCTTTCTAGCAAGTTCCTTATAGTTTATTCTTTAGGGATCTTTTAAAAGGCATAAGTTGTTGCCTTATGATTGCCATTCAAAGTAAGCTGCCTGATTGTATCTGACAGTACCCTTCCCCAGATTCCCTGTTTCTACCTCTAGCTCCCTCACCAAACAGTATCTTCCTGTGAGTATACTCAGGTAGAATTACAGAAGAGGAAGGGAAGAAGGTATAAATAATTTCTCTCCTTAGGAATACTGATCCCCAAATACGGTAGTTACTCATAGAATTAATATGGGTGCTGTTAAAACCCACAGACAACAGAAGGAGGTACTAGTTATCTGCTATATCATTGCTCTGGACAGTTTTGTACATACAGGCACAGTGAGGGCAGTGAAACAAGAGGAACCAATATTCAGCTCACTGAATCGCTGCTCAGTATGAAGTGAGGAAGGGCAAGGTGCCAGACTGGGACCACAACCACCTTGTTCTTGCAAAGGACTTTGGCTGACATGCTCTGCTACCTCTGGTCGAGGCTCTGGCTTCTGATACGATAGGAAGCCATAGCCAGGCAGGTATGTGTCTCAGTAGCTTTTAAACCTGTACCTGTCAGTCAGGCACATCTAGATGGACCATGGTCATGGACAGCTGCTAGATAGGGAATTTATCTTGCCTCTGGTTGCTGAAAGAAGAATTGGATGGCATTTTGAGTGGGGAAACAGTGGTTTCCTCATTTACAGATCTGGCCTATGTTACCAGCACAGAATCTGTAGGAGACTCAGCTCAGTGTAACTACACATGATCCTGGGCATCAAGGGGGTTTTGTTTGTTTGGTTTGTTTCATTATTATTCTGCCCTTTCTGGATATTCACACTTCTGCTGTTCTGTAAAAGTGAAGTTCTAAACAAAGGGCCTTGGTCAGAATGCATTACCTGTTTACTATAGTCTTGCCATTAGCCTCTATGTCCCTGCAGGACTTAAATGATGTTGTATATACTTATATTTCAACACCATCTGGGATGTTTAAGGGTATTGAATATGATTAAGCAATGGGAATTATTAATAATATTACTTGAAGGGGAGGGTGCTGTGATCATGGATGGCTTTTGGATTTCCTCCCTGAGGGCAATCCATGTTGTAATGATCTCATTGGAGTTTCATAAACTTGAAAGAGGCCACAGCCAGTTGGATGTTGGTTCCTGGATTTCTTAATACACCCTCCTGTTAAGAGTTCATGTTCATCATAGCCTGCTCTTTAACTCCACTCATACAAATGCTTTAAAATAAATAGAACACAGTGATCAAATAAATATCTCCTTTTTAAACTGGAAAAATATACATGATTTAAAACAGAATTTAAAATGGAATTTCCCATTATTACCAGTACTATTGTGATAATTGGGCTGAAAGCCATACAGTTCCTTCCTTGCCAAGAAGGGGCATGACCAAGTTTGTTTAGCAGGCTTTCCATGAGTGTTAGTCCTTACACTGAAAACTCTTATCCTGTCACCTGCTTTTAAATGCTTCAAATTTAGGAAGCCTGATGCAGGTGGTATCAGTAGTTTTACTGATCTGAGGCCTTGGGCAAATTCATTTGAATTGCTTTGAAACTGCAATTCAAAATTCAATAAAATAAGAGGGTCTGATGGTGCAGCTGCAGCATATCCCCTCCAGCTGGGTAAGCTGAGATATTTCAAGGCCCTGGACTAGCAAAGCCTGGGTATGATATACAGATTATACAGATAGCTGCCAGGGAAGAGGTTTTGGCAGGCTGGGTGCAGCAGTCCCCCCTGCCAGCAGACTTGGGAGTAACAGTGGCTTTCATGCTGTGTGGCATCTTTTGCTGGCTTTCCTAGGCAGAAATTTGTTGGTGCAATAGTGGCAGCAGGCCAGTGGGAGGGGATTGCCTCAAGGGTAGAGGGATGGAATGTAGGAAAAACAATAAAATCAAAATGCTCCAGTTGTTCTGAGAGTGATTGGCTATCCTGGATGCCTTGGAATGGATCCAAAATGATCTGCTCCATGGGTGGGTTTTGTTAAATTGCATTCAGGAATCAGACTCGCCCTTGGGCAAATACCCTTGCTTTTATGCATACCAGGCAAGTCATGTGCACCAAAATGGAATTCACATGGTGCTTTAGTCAAAAAGCTGATGTCAGTCACCTTTTATGCATATTCAGTCTCTTGGTTTTTTATGCCCATTTAAATAGGCAGAAGTGCTTTTTATTATTACCTTGCCTGTAAATCATTGAGATATAGGTATATATAGGCCATATAATTTATTGCAGTATAGACCCTTCTCTGCATATGTATTCAGCCCTTACAAATATATGGAGGTGTAAGATATTTCGGTCATTGGGTTCTGATATTCTGAGATTTTTACTGTTAAGCTTAGGAATAATTCCTCTGTGCACCATGCATCCATGCTTTCCAAATGACTACTTCAGTAGCAGTACACAGCTTATCTTTGTAGCATCGTAGTGCTGGTATCCTTATGGGCTTCACTGTGCTGGCACCACCAGCACAGTGCCTAAAGGTGAGATAATCAGATGATACATGCAGGGACGTTATTTGAGCACCGTATCGTTGGGCCTGCACAGTATGTCTCTAGTTACTGAAAGGGCTACCATGAAATTTAATTTAGAATTTTACAGACACATTTTGAATTGGAAATCTCTGTAATAACTTTCCCTTTGCTCAGCCTTTTAACTGTGAAATTCAGTTGGGGAGTTTGGAAGCAGCAGGTAGCGTCACAGCACTCTAGAGGGATTTTGCCAGAACTCAGCTAAAGTGCTTGCAAGTGTCATTTCCATATTTAACTAATTTCAGTTTTTAATTAGCTCCATGTGAAAAATGAGAGTTCACGCTGAGCTAAGCTGTCAGCATAGAGTCTTGTTTCCTTTCTAGCCTCTCAGGACAATTATTGCAGCATCCCCTGGTTTTTTCAATGAGAGTGCTTAGCCACTGCACGCTCAGTCCCTCCCATTATTCCCTGACAGGAGGCAGGGAGTATGTTGTGTCTGGCTTGCTAAAATGGAGAAGATAAATCCTGAAAGTGTTTCAAATACAGAATTGGTTCAGTAAAGGCTCAAAGAGCTTCACAGGTCCAAGTCAGAAATATACAGCAGAATATAATGCATTCCTTCCTCAGACCTCACTGGTAGTGTGCGGTCAGATATATTGTCCAGAACGATATGGGATCATTTCAGCTTCATTACTTATTGCATTGGGTGATATTTCAGAAAGCCCAGTTTGAAAGCAGGTTTTCTCACAGTGCTTTGGCAAGCTGGGTGCTAACAGTGCAATGCCCTGGAGCCTGGTTCATCCCAAAGGGCTGGGCTCTTTGAGAACTGCTTTTGCGTCAAATGCCATACTGTAATATAGGGATGGAAGTTTATTAATCCTGCATCTGAACTGGGATGGATGTTTATTAATCCTGCATCTGAACTGAACATTTACGTCTGAGGACTTCAATGCAAATGTTAAAATACTTTTGAACAACAAAGTGAGAGCTGCAGTTTATGTAAACTCTGCAAAAACATGGGATGTGAACAGATTTCCAGAATAATTTTATGAACTGATAGCAATCCTGAGTTACATTTACATGACAGTCGGATAATACCATTGTTATTTTTGAAAGAATGCAGTCATTATATTGTCAAAATCCCATTTAAATGGAAAAATTGGTGAAATAACTGTAGGTGTTATCACAGGGTTGGGGTTTTTTTTTAAACCTGTCCTAAAAGGTGAAATTTGTAAAGATTTATGAATAGGTTGGTAGTCTTCATTGAGATTTCTGTTCAAATCCTAGCAAAATAAAGGTTGTGTGCATTGTGTTCCTCACTAATTAGTATGGACAGCCACTTCCAGGAGACAGAAGCAGGTTTTCTCTATTAGACCATAAAATCAAATGCATCATTTTGAAATTGAAATGGATGGAAAAAAAAATCTCAGCTGTAGCACTTTCTGGATACTTAAATGTTAATAAGGTTCTGAAAGAAGGAGGTAAATACATTGCAGAAACTTGTCAGATACAGTGACACTGAGGAGTTTCTAGTCATTTTTCTTTTAAGTTATGGAGAAGCAGCTTTGATACCTGCTTCCAAGATGAAGCAAATTCTTGAAAGGAAAGAAAAAGGGAAATGAATTTCACAGGGAAGAGTGAAGCTAAAATGCTAGATGGGTTTTCAATCTAGTTTAGGGTTTGGGGTTCTTTTTAAATACAGGATTTACTGTTTCATCCATCAAAGAAAAAAAAAGGTGTATAATCCTGCTTTGGTTGCTGGCCAACTGGGTGTTACAGACATAAAGAAGCACAACTTGAGAGTTAGCTACAAAGTCCTAGTGTGTAGTTCTGTAGCTCCTACGTATTGCTTTTGCAGCTTGTAGTATAAGTTGTCTTCTCTTTCAAGGATAATTTCTGGTTATTTTACTGGTGTTATTAAGTAATATGATCACATACATTAAAATTTACTGTCTTACTCATTTAACATAATTCAGTTATGCTTTACAAAGTGTGTGTAATTGAAGCCAAAGGTATTTGAGGATATGTAATCTAGCTCCTATTTTATTCTATGATTCATTAATTAATTGTATACAGAGATGCATATGCTAATGCATTAGCACTCATGTCCAATTCACCCTGCAATTTATGTTGTTGACTTTAGAGGGTAAAGTTTTTATGGGTCTCATTGCTGTTGCTTGTAGAAAACACAATTTTTTCAAGCATTCTTATGATATTCCTGGCCTCAGATACTTAAAATAAATAGAGGAGTTCTGAAGTAAAGCTTTCTCCACTGAAGTTCATGACAATTTTGACCTTGATTACAATGGGCCTTGATTTTAAACAGCTCTAAACTGACTGACGATAAGCATTCTGCATTGCTGACCTCAGACAGTGGAACTGGCTTCTGCACCACTTTGTATGCAAGACGGAAGGCTTCATTAAAATGATCAGGTATCAGATGCTCTGTGCAATAAGCAGGCTTCACTTTTCTGTTGTGGACAGCAGCTCTGTCTGTAACAGTGATTTCTACTAGCTCTGCTCTGAATTCTGTTATATCAATAAGAAGATCAAATGGAGCTAGTCTAAAAAACCTGCATTATAAAAGGCAATTAAAGACATAATAGATAAAAAGTAATAATCATATTAATATTTAATTAAGTGTATGTTATGATAATGTTCCTTAAATAAAGTGGGATGTAGGTGTCCAAATGAAATATAATTGTCTTCCATCATGCATAATGCAGTGTTTGAAACCATAGAATCACAGAGTGGTCTGGTTTGGAAGGGACCTTAAAGTTCATCCACTTCCAACCCCCTGCCCAGGCTGCTCAGAGTGGTCTTATGTAAACTGGTGTGCTGTCACGGTGTTTCTTGGGACTTTAAAAGCATATGCAAGCTTTTCTTCATTCCTACAATCACTCATGACAGTGTATCACAGCATGTGTTGATGATGCAACCAATAACAACAAATGAATATACACAGGCAGAAATTCCTGTAAATGGAACTTGCTGTGGTTTGTCACTTCCAAAGAAAGCAGTGATCAGACACTAAAATCCTAGCACCATGTAAACCCTTCATTGATTTCTCTGTTTCCTATTGTATTTCTGCATTGGCATGATCACACTGATATCTTGTCCTCATTGCAGCCTGCACTTCCTTATCTGCTCTTGAGTTCTAGCTGGGAAGCTGGGAAGGCAAGGATGCAGAAGGGCAAGCTTTCAGTCTCTGCTTTGATGGAAAACAATTTTTTCCTGTGAAGGCAAAATCAGCAGACTTCAGACTTGGAAACCTGGCAAGAATGAGGCAGGTATAAGATTTAAAATAGGATATATCCCAGTTATGGTTAACCCATTATGGGAAATGCTGAATAGAAATCATATGAGGTGGAAAATGCTGAATTGAAATCATATAAGGACAGTGGAAAAACTTAAAACTGAACAAAACATGAAAGAATCTGAGGTACAAGGCTGTAACTGACTGTATAATATATTTATCAAATAAAAGCTGTATATTTGATTTTCATAGGTGTTTCTTTTCTGGATCAGTAGGACATATAGTTCACAACACATAAATAATGTGAGTTTTGCAAGGCATACATAAGGTCTGAATCTGCCTAGATGCTAAATAAAATCTGTGCCTGTATCTCAACATCAAGACAACTTAGGCTATGTTTCTAACTATCTACCTTCTGAAGCATATTGTGAGAGAAGTATAAATAGCTCATAGTGTTGAAAATGAATGAGGAGCTTTGTGAGAAGAAATCGTATTTACTTTTCATCTCCAGATTTACTTCCTCTTTGTTATGAACTTTTAACTTCAATAATTACTTTATGTAAAGAGTAAAAAATGTTGTCATTCATTGCAAGGTTTTTCAGTCAGGTGATTAAGCTATTCTGTAGAATTTCTACTAAGGAAAGAAAATATTCTGTGATCAGAAATTACATCGTCTAGTGTGAGGCATCCCTGCCCATGGCAGGGAGTTGGAACTAGACGATCATAAGGTCCTTTCTAACCCAAACCATTCTGTGATTCTGTGACTTCTTTTGCACTGTGGAGGTATATTTGTGCATTCATAATAATGCACTTCCATTACATTTGGTGTACATAAAGGAGTAATAAAGGTTAAAACTATTTTCTTATCACTATGGCTAGCAAACAGAGGTTGAGTCAAGGTCTGCATGCTTTGGAACAGTTAAATTAAGAAACTCTTGTTCAACATGTTTGTACAAGTTAGGGCAGTTACAGTTTCAGATGATGAACCTAGTCAAATAAATGTTTGACATGATGTCCTTTAGGGTTACAAAGTAAAGAAATTATTGTAATTCTTGTAAGCTCAGGCATCAGTGATTTTGGAGGGTATATTTGTGTCTATATTCCTTGAAACACCAGTTCCAAGTCTCAGCTAGGTCCTTTCTCCTCTTGGAAACAGAATAAAGATGAGCTGGGTACTTTGTTCATGATAATGGTGTCTTTTAGGTGTGAAATTAAAATTAGATTCAATTTGCTTTGCATTAACATTAAATGCTCACAATTGCTCCAGAAAAATGAGGTTTTACATTCTGTTTAGGCAAGAGCATCCTTTTCTGCTATTCTAAGCCTATTTCAAAAGTGGCAGTATTTTGGCAAGGCTGGTAAAGTGGATATTGTATAATGTGAATTGAGATCTTCCAGGCTGAAAGATGCTGGTTTAGGTAAATAAAAATATAAACACTTTTCTTATTAGCTGCAACCACCTAGTTGAGATGCAAAACCCAAAAAGATTGCAGCCTCGACTCCTAAAATTGCCATGAGTTCATTTTATATAGTCTCAGGAACTGATTAATCTTCTGCCAGTTTTCTATGCTCTGTACAATCTAAGGCCTGTCACAAGAATAAATGAATAGTGCACTGTACTCTCCTTCTCTTTTAAGGTCTTTGTTGGGAGATTCCAGGTTCTGAAGGTAGCATGCAACACTGTTACCCTTCTTGTGACAAAAAGATTTCTCAAAGTGGCATAAAATCAAAGCATTTCAGTAAAGAGGACTGAAATGAGAAAAGCTGAATAGTGTAAACCAGGGATTGTGTCTCAGAATGGTGACTGGGGAGCTAACAACCACCCAAGGTACAACTCTTGCTCTGCAGGCTGAAGTTTTGCTTGCTTGTTGTTATCCTTGGAACTGGGAGGCAGGTTTCCACATCCTCCAGTTTGCCAGACTCCCAAAGTAACTGCAAGTGTGGGTAAGCTTTTCAAGTGTTTTTGGAAGTAGAAAGACTGAAGTTGAACATAGAGGAATGAACTTTCAAAGCATTGCATGGCAGATAAGCACACAAATCACATTACTACTAACAGGATTTGTGGGTATATCTTTCATGCTGTGCTTTGAAAATTCATTCCATTCAGTTTACTGACGCACATGGGGAAGAAAATCAGTCAGCTTGGAGGGGGGGTGACCAATTTAGGAAAAAAATGCTGCTTTTTTCTGGTCCCCTATTTCTTCCATATGAATGCAGTGACAATGAACCATCTTATAGCACTCCTTCCATCTCCTTTTTCATCTTTAATAACATTTATTGAAAAGAAAGCAATTAATAATTCCCAGCAGAAGTTTTGCTGCTGATGATAACAATACACTTATTCAGAGATCCTTTGTGGGATTTCTATAAAATGCTTCTTGGGCTGGATACTTTAAAGCAAAAGCTCTGTTCTAAACAGTTTATTGTCTAAAAGAGTTTACATGCTGAGGGTGAAATTATGCCTAAGGATTGCTTTCTTATGTTTCAGATTGTGCAAAGCCAACTTCCCTTTCCATTGTGTTCTCAAAAAGGCACAATATCTCCCATGTCTCCCTGGTGAGCGGAAGGAGCACGCCTGACATTTCTGCTGTACAGGGGAGGCACCAAGTGCTCCCCTTACACAGAGCACAGGAACAAAGGGTCTGCCTCTGCCTTCCTCAGCTTATGTCCAAGAATGCAAGGTGCTGAAATTCAAGTTTTACTGTGACTGTTCATAGGATCACTCTTGGATTAGAGAAGCTCAGAGCTGTATTCTCTCTGCAGCTGTAAAAAGGCAGAAATGGTAGCCTAGCATTTATTACATTCATTGCTTCTTAAGCTTACTGGGAAATCAGTCCTCATGGCTTTCCTCATGTAGTCATTCTCTTTGGAAAGTTTCAAGGAGTTGTTATTTTAAGTAAAACTATTGCAAAGCTCAGACACAGTTAACAAGCATAAACTCATAGATGGGTTACATATAGAACCTTGTATATGGGTAACAATATCAGCTTAGCTCGATGGAGAATTGGGAAAAAAACGTTACAAGCTATACAAATATGCAGCAGTGCCATTGTGGTTAGTGGAATTCTGGATTTTCAGTGCTGTCCATGAAAAAAGTGACTCTGAGAAGTCCAATGTTATGCGTAGGATAAACAAGACCAAAAAAAATATGGTTCTTATTGTGCTCTCTAGCCGTAACACAGGCAAAACTATTGCTTTAATGAAAGTAGTGTGACCTGTTAAGTCTTCAAGTTGTGTAGTTGATAATGCTTTAAATGGAGCTCCCAAGTGAAGTTTTCATATAAATTTATTAAGAAAACATAGTGCATACCAAATAGCATACTGATTATTAAGATGATTTACTGAGAGTGAATGACCTTGAAAGTAAGGCATCTATCTGTTGTTGAGCTTCAGTGATCCCAGTCAATAAGCAGTACTTTTTGCATGTGTTCTGCAACAGTAGTATTAAACATAGATCAAATTATCTGGGTTTGAAATAGTACTTTAACCTTTCCTGCAAACATTTGGATGCTCACAAGTAGAGGAGACAGTATGATCAGGAGTTCATCCAAATGCTGTACATGGCGTCTGTAGGACTCGTAGTCATTAATATTACAACACAAGTTCATAAATTCCCAAGGTACTTGTAGTCCAGAGATTTATTTTTTTACCTGATCTGTGGTATCAAATGTAAAATTCCTGCCCCCTGTGTCCCTGAGATCTCCAACAAGATATTTTGTCTCTTCTAATTACAATTGACTCTCTTTTGCTATTAATTAAATAGAGTATTTACCATTGTGCTGGTGAATAATTACACTTGGTTGAGAAACCTGCACAAACTTTGTGGCATGTCAGCAATTGCTATTTTATATACTGCGTTCTCAGCTCATTTGGATGTACTAAAGCTTATGCCCTAAGGTACCTAAAAGGAAATGCTTCTAGGAAATGCTTTATGGCATAAAAATTCAAGGGTTTGCCCATGATATGTTGATCTAAACGTTCCTTGGGTTGTCTGGGCTGGTACAGTACATAAAAAAGCATCAAATACTCCAACACTGAGCTTGAAGTAGCTACACCAAGGGGTGTATATGTGTGTAAGAGCAGCTGTGTTGCATCAGAAAGGGACCTGGGGGTCCTGGTGGACAGGAGTATGACCACGAGCCAGCAATGTGCCCTTGTGGCCAAGAAGGCAAATGGCATCCTAGGGTGCATTAGAAAGGGGGTGGTGAGTAGGGCAAGAGAGGTTCTCCTCCCCCTCTACTCTGCCTTGGTGAGGCTGCATCTGGAATATTGCATCCAGTTCTGGGCCCCTCAGTTCAAGGACAGGGAATTGCTTGAAAGAGTCCAGCGCAGAGCCACAAAGATGATGAAGGGAGTGGAACAGCTTCCTTATGAGGAGAGGCTGAGGGAGCTGGGGCTCTTTAGCTTGGAGGAGACTGAGGGGTGACCTCATCAGTGTGTACAGATATGTAAAGGGTGGGTGTCAGGATGATGGAGCTAGGCTTTTTTCAGTGATATCCAGTGGTAGGACAAGGGGCAATGGGTGTAAACTGGAGCATAGGAGGTTCCATGTTAACATCAGGAAGAACTTCTTTGCTGTGAGAGTGACAGAGCACTGGAAGAGGTTGCCCAGGGGGGTTGTGGAGTCTCCTACGTTGGAGATATTCAAGGCCTGCATGGACAAGTTCCTGTGTGATGTACTCTAGGTTACCCTGCTCTTGCAGGGGGGTTGGACTAGATGATCTTTCGAGGTCCCTTCCAACCCTTGGGATTCTGTGATTCTGTGATCAGATAAAAATCAAATAATCCATTAATGTACCTCCAGCATCCAAAAGTGGTTGTCTTGTAAGAACGGGCAAATCCTACAGGCACTCTTCTCTACTGATCTTCCAACCTTTGTTTCTTCTAGGTCTTTTCTGAGATGAGGGGAGGTGCCATAATATTCCTTGCTTTTTTCTCTTCCCATAATGATTCAATGTCTCACTGACTTAAAACTTTTAGGGCACTTCATCATTTAGCCCCAGATTTCCCTTTAGTTTGATAACAGTCAGCTCAGAGCTCACTATTTTATATGTGGAATTAAGATGACTCCCCTACAGTGCATGTTATTTTATCTTAATGGGTTGGAATTTTGTCTATTTTATGGCCCAGTTGCTCAGCGGTGTTATGTCCTTGCCTAGTTCTCAGTCAGCCCTTTTCTTAAATAGCAGTAACAGCAGCAGGCTGTGCCACCACCCTGTGCATCCTGTTTTCCATACGGAATTCTATCATACATATATGGTATGTTTGGAATTTGTTTTAAATAGTACTTTAAACTTCCCTGTAGATAGTATATCAAAACTGGCAGCTGTTCACTAAGCAAGCGTGGGGCTTTTGTTTTGCTTTTAGGAAAAGGCCTGGGAATGGGATGACTTTTTGTGAGATCTCCTGGATACCCTCAGGGGAACTCTGGCATCTTTGTCACAGTCACATTAGGTATTCAAGGAAAACCAGAAAGTTCTGGCAGTTAGTCCTGAATTTTAGGAGAGATGTCATTGTTTCTCTAGCAAGGAAAGCTGCTATGTGATCAGTGCTTAAGACTGCTTCTCTTAAGTAACAAAGACTCATATTTTTGGTAATGATTTTCCAAGTACTTAATTATGTGTCAAACTGGGGGAATCACAAATTAGAACTTCCTTGAGACACTGTCCCTTTCTGCTGGTATCAGAGTATACAAGTGTACTTGTATGAGTCCTCAGCCATTGTCAAGGAGTCATCATAAATTCCATTCTAGCTGCATACTGACAGTGCTTGTATTCCTCCTGCTGCAAACACAGCTGAAGGCTGGCCAGCTAAATTATAGAGCAGAGGATGGTGTCAGCCACTGTAAAACATTTGCAATTTACTGAGATCTGACTTTGTCAGGCAGATTTGTTGCCAGTTCTGTGGGAGAGGACTTTTCCTGGTTGTCCACAACGCTGAGATACCTGATACATAAATAACACTTGCAGAACTGCCCTTTCAACAATGCCTAGCTTTCTGTGTTCAGCTTCTGGTAATCCTAAAACATGTTAGCAAAATATGGATCTCAGCTGAGACCTGCTTCAGCAAATGCTGATGCAGGGTGTGTGTGTTTGTGAACTGTCTTGTTAGCTCTTCAGATGTAAGAGGAGCTAGGGAATGCTTCTTTTCATTTTATAGCTACCCAGTAATCTGTGCTCCTCAGACAGAGACCTAAAGCACTGGTTAGAATCAAGTGTAGTGTTTTCAGGTACAATGCAGGCTTTTCCCCTGCAGTTCTTCCATTGCTCTTTTCTGACTTTCAGACCTCTACTATTCCTGTCTCAGGCATCTCTTGAGGAGAGGTTGTCAGTTGTGATGAATTGTGCATTCATTTTGTAATGGGGGCAAGTAATCACTAGGGAATAAGCCTAACGCACTCATTTTACTTGTGACTTGGGTTGAACTTGAACTTATTTCTCTAGAGAAATAGTAGTAGAACATTAAACTACTACGTTTCTAGTCTTTTAAGTAACGGTTATTTTATGAATTATAATTATGATTAGCATTTCTGGTATTGCTGGAGTTCTGTTGCATGATCAAGAAGTAGTAGTGGGTAAAAAAACATGAATCTCAGCTGAATAACATTTAATGCAATGTAAGCATGCAATAATGTTTTAGGATTTTTTTTAATTTTGGGGGATACATTTATTCTTTTCAAGTTATCTAGATTACCTATCTATATGCACCTAGACGTATAAAACACTAAACTACTTTTGCTTCATACAAATAATTGTGATGCATTGAAATAATATACAGTTCATATGAAATAAGAAACAGATGTGCAGATAGTTCTTTGAATATATATACTCTGAAATTATATGCTGCTAAGGTTTAGTAGGTACCTTCTGTTTCATCATGTCTATGATTCATTAGGCCTGATTTAGAACTCATACCGATGTTGTTCAAGATTAAGTATATGGAATAATAAGAGTTACATCATTGTTCACCTCATGAGTGGATGGAAAGGAAACTTCTAGTGTTTCCACTACACTATAATAGGCTACAAAAAGCAAATGTGCTTTTACTGTTTATTTGCTGATGCTGTTCATGATATAATGGACCAATTTCTTTTACACATGAAAAGAGGCTGACCTTTTTTCATGTGTAAAAAGAGGCTACAGTTAAACATAATATGACTTGTTATATCCTAATAAAGTGATATCATAATTTGATCGGTTCATTTTGGATGACAATCACTTAGGGTTTACTGAGCATGACAACTTGGAAAATTAATATATGGAAACATTTTGAATTCTGATAACTTTTACAATCTTCCCATCTTTTAGCTTTGCTAAGGGAATACCAAACTTTCTAATATGCAAGTAGTGTGTACCTTCCAGACCTCAACTGGGAAGATGCAATAGGGATGGGGAGAACGTTAGCTTGTTAATCTGCGTATTTCTCCCTTTCAGAAGGAATACCACAGATTAAAGGGCAAAGTGCAAAACTTGATTCTGCCCTGCCTACTGAAAGCTACTGAGTTGTACTGCAGGGAGATCTCTAGCATATGAAGACACTAGAGGTCTCTCATTTTAAAAACACATGGTCGAGTGACAGGAGAGCACAAAGGGAAGACAGCTTTCTGAGCTTGCAAGCCAGTGTCCATTAGACTGAACTCTGAATGGAGTGAGCACTGGGTTTATGGCTAGAATGAGAGAAGACTGAGAAAGTAATGTGGGGACACTCCTGAGTCTTAGAGAACATTCAAGAAAGTTTTGCATGTAATGTTAGTAATTTTTGTGTGGATTTGTATGCCTTTTGGGATTTCTTAAAATAATTTGTGATTCACTCTAGCAACCTCTATCTTATGTAAGTCTTAGATTGATCCTTGACAGTTCTACCACCTGGAGTGATGAACTAGTTCTCTGCTTTTGTTCTTCATAGGTAGCAGGTTCAAGTGTTTTTGCTCTCTGTGTGCGGTGCTGGGGAGGGAGGGAGAGGTTGATTATTACTTTTTACCTAACCTCAAAGGTTTTACTTGAAAATTTAGTGTTTCTCTAGTCTTATTTTTAGAGAATATAAATACACAATTCACTATCACGAGTTACTAGATGTTAGTGTTAAATGAAGCAGGTAAATTCTGACAAGCCCAGTATCACAGACAGTAGAAAACAGGCTTAAATGTTGAAGGGGAAAAAGCAAACATACCCAAATAATACCTACAAAACATATGTGAGCCCTCTGTAAAGTGTAATTATGAATACCCTGTACATGGAACAGATAAAATGATGCTTTTTTGTGTTTTAACTCTTCAGGAGTTTGTTTGTCTCTGAAGGTTAATCTCTAACCAAATGTGAAGCACAGGAGCACAGAAAATGTGTTCAAGTAAATGGGTTGTTTTGGAAAATCAGTGCTCATCTTGATGATCAGCTTTGGATCAAGCTGAGTATCCCAACCCAGATGTCTGGTGAACATCCTTTGCACAAAATGTGCCAGTACTGTAATAGCTGGTGAAAGTGTGTCTCTGGGGAAGAAGGCAAAGCCAGAGCAACACAGATAATTTAGCTGTAGTTTAAAATAATAACAACAACAACAATAGTAATAATAATACCACCAATAGAAAACACAGCAAACAGGCACAAATTCACTAGCCCAGAATTTCTCTTCTGACACATAGGCACTCGACTTGTGAGCAGCTCCCTGTATTTGTAATTAAGCAGGCTCCTACTTATTCCTTTGCTGGAGGCATTTTTGTTTGATTAACAGAACAAAAGGTTAATCATATAAATTTGCCATCTCATAGCGCTCTGAAGCAGGAGAGAATAGGTAGCTCCTTGTTCTCCCTCTGGGCTGCCAGTCAGGCTTGCTCTGTGCAATGCAAACACTGAGCTTTCCCCTCAGGCCCCTGTGACATACTTTTCGTGATGTATTCTCACTAGAAGGTGAACATTCCTCCTGTTTGTGACTTCAGCTGTCTTAGTGGAAGTTTGTAGATCACGTAATGGATACGTGAGCTGGGCAGGAGATTGACATCTTTGTCTCTGCAAGGGAATAGAGCAGACGTGCCCCGTTAGGAAGGAGCTCTAATTGCTCTTACCTAATGTGCATCTATGATTAAAAAACAGAGCAGTGGAGTTATTAATGAAATCATGGCGTGCTTCGAAGCAGATGGATCGCAGTTTCCTTAATACCATGTTAATAAGATCTTTTATAATTCCTTGTCTGAATTTACCTGGTAATTATCAGTTAGCAACTATAATTCTCTCGGACAGACTATTAGTTCTGAGTTCCTTGCCTCTTTGTTTTAAGGAATGTTTCACACTCGAAGCAGCAGACTTTCATCTCTGCAAGTGACATACATTTATGGTTAAGCTTGCAGTAAAATATGCAAGAATTGCAACTTGGAATAGATACACTGAGAATACAAAACACAGAAGTCTAATTCCTCTCGGTGACTTACTATCGCTTTGGGGCTCTAAACCCCATGTCATCTTTATGCACTCTGCTTAGGGGAGTGGTGCAGCCAAACTAGAGCCCCAGGTTGTGCACATGGCATGGGAATTGTGGGCAGCACAAACAGGCCAGGAGCTGCTCCGCTGCCTGCTGTCCCCAGCCCTTCCCCACTAGATGCTTGCTCATACAGTGGGGAGGGTCTGTATGAGCTAGACTTGTTTGCTGTTTGAGCTTTATTTTTCAGTTTTGTTGCCATCCTGAAAAGCAGTTGGTTGAGATGAGACTGAAAACCCTTTTAAAATGTTTGATATAGCAAACCAAAAAGATGGTAATTGAAAAAAATATTGATCCCACATAAAATTTTGTCTATTTTCCAGTAATTCTTAAACATAGAAATAAATTTGGATTAGCTTCTCAGCAAAACATCCTTTTCAGGTTCATCCTTGGTATTTTTTAAAATACCACATGATTTATTGTATTTTCAGGCTTTTTTTCCTGATGAAAATATGATTTTGTATAATTGAGCATGAATGCAAAGTCTGGAGACTACCCTCTCCCCACAGGATGCCTCTGATTTTAGTTATTCTTAGACCTCTGCTTAGTCCATAGGTATATCTGGGAGAAGGTGACGTTCTGAAAGTTCTCTTGCTTCTCAGCTGCCTTTGCCAAAAACAGGAAGGTTGAGAGATTCCCAGGAGTTGGGAGAGATGGATTTTGGGGGTGGGAGGTGCTTTGTTTGGTTTTAGGAATATGTATAGGAATTGGTCACATCTAAATGCATTCCCTGTACTCAGAGATTATCTGTTTCAAGCACTGTACTTGGTAGTTCCTGTGAGAAGGCTTTTGCCTCACCTATCCCAACCCTTTAATCTCTGAACACTTGGGCTATGTGGCTCAGCTGGTCCTTTGTGACCACGCCAGCTCTTCTACAATTACGTGTAATTAGATGTAAAGTATCTGCTAATCTTACATGGATCTCACACTGCAGAACTGAACAATTATAATGCTGCCCATAATCACGTATATTTTCTGCCCCTAATTTGATAGTGAATCCCCTCAAACACCAGTTTAGTGTAAAAGTGAGCATGCTCTTCCCTGTGGTGTGTGGTTTTACATACATGCTGTGTAAACAGGGGGACATAAAAAGAAAGTGAATAAAAGCAGCTTGGTGGGCTTTTCTATCCCTCTAGATTGAGAGGATGCCATAGGAATAACATGATGAAAGTATGGAGATGTATTCTGGTAGCTTCTGTTTATACAGAGTGAAGATGCGCATAAATCCTCTAGCTGAATGATTCAGACCTGTCGAGTCTCATGCATTATGCACAGGATTTATTCAATTAGCCCCTACCACAGCGCCTATCACTCACGCGCTGGTGGCAGTGGTGCCATGGCCTTTCTCCTGCTCCATCTCTTAGGTGTGCCTGGGGCCCATGGCACAGTGCTGCACCAGCCAGCTCTGGGAGCTGGGAAACCTGGCTGGGCTACACGGGGTTAGAACAACCTGTGAGGTCAAAGGATTGGCAAAGGCCTTAGCTTGTTGGGAAAGCTTAATCTGTAGAATGAAGACAGGCTGTTAAGTCTGTTGATTTAAATAAGTTGTAATAAACACAAAGTAATTGCATTACAATGTCATTAGCATACATAGGGCTAAAGCTAATTTTATAATCAACGTATAAATTATCGCCTATAATTTCAACTCGAGCTGGTACTCGCAGTGGTGCTTTGTTTCCAGGAACGCATGTCTCTGGAGTGTGTGAGCCGGGCCGGTTGTGCGGGATGCTGTGGTCCGAGCAGAACGCGATGCTCGGTTTGATACACGGGACCGTGCGCACCGTCCCTTTGTGTGTCAGCAGTTGTAACGATGAACAACAGGCAGATGTGTGCGAGCCAGCGGGGCTGGCTTGGGGCGGGGGGTGTTCGCACTCCTGACGGTGTGGTCCGGGGCGCTGCTCTCGCACTGACTGTCGGTTTGTCCCCGCAGCCATGCACCTCCTGGGGCTCAACTGGCGGCTGCGCCCGGCGGACGGACCCACCCTCAGCAACGGGCGGCGGCCCGGCCGTGCGGGCGCCGAGGACGGGGCGGCGGCGCCACCTGGAGGCAGAGGTGAGGCTGCGGCTCCCGAGGGTGCGGGCTGAGCGCCGGCTTCGGGTACGGCTGGTGCTGCCTGCGCTCGGTACCCGTGAGCTGCCTGTGCACGGGTGAGCTGCCTGCGCTCGGTACCCGTGAGCTGCCTGCGCTGGGGTGAGCTGCCTGCGCTCGGGTGAGCTGCCTGCGCTCGGGTGCCGGTGAGCTGCCTGCGCACGGGTGAGCTGCCTGCGCTCGGGTGAGCTGCCTGTGCACGGGTGAGCTGCCTGCGCTCGGGTGAGCTGCCTGTGCACGGGTGAGCTGCCTGCGCTCGGGTGCGGGTGAGCTGCCTGCGCACGGCTGTTCCTGCTCCCGCCCGCTGCGCTAGTGCACAAAATCATCTCGCCTGTGGAAGAGAAGGCTCTAGGGAGGCCTTAGAGCAGCTCCAGTGCCTAAAGGGGCTACAGGAAACCTGGTGAGGGGCTTCGGACAAGGGCCTGTAGGGACAGAACAAGGCTTTAACCTGCCAGAAAGGAGATTGAGCTGAGCTCTTAGGCAGAAGCTCTTTTCTGTGAGGATGCTGAGGCACTGGCACAGGGTGCCCAGAGAAGCTGTGGCTGCCCCATCCCTGGCAGTGTTCAAGGCCAGGTTGGACACAGGGACTTGGAGCAGCTGCTCCAGTGGAAGGGGTCCCTGCCCATGGCAAGGGAGGTGGATGAGCTTTAAGCTCCCTTCCAAAGCAAACCATTCTGGGACTCTATGAAAATCACTCAGTTCCTAGATCCTCATCTACTAAAGCAGATGAGCTCCCTCAGACGCTTCAATGAAGTGATCAGTCCTAACCCATATGTTTTACTGGCTGTATGTGCCCTTTCTAGGGATAGCTTAGAGACCTCAGAGGAAAAGCTTGACTCAGTAGGAGGGGCACATTGTACTGCTTGAGAGAAGTCAAAAACTTTGGCTTCCAGACAGGACCAAATTCCTGGTTTTTCTTCGTTCTCAGATGTGATTCTAGCAGAAAACAACAAGGACAGAAGAATTTCACCCATAGTCAATAATCTGGTTTAGCATAAGCAGTGTTGGCAACAAATTGTTTCTGTTTCTCCTAAAGAAAAACTGTGCTCCTCTGGAGGATGGAGAAGACAGAGCAATGAGAAGAATGAGGGGGAACCCTAGAAACATCAATACTAAAACTGAGAGAGCATGTATTAAACACAGAGAGAAAATGTATGCCATGAAAAGGATTTTAATAATTTAAATTGGATGCTTGTGAGTGGTGAGGTTCAGGGGTTTATTTCCTGCATCACCATAAGGCTGTCCCTGGTTATTACACAAATTATGAGAAGAAGACAGACCAGAACTGTTCAGATAATCAAAGCCCCTCACAGATCCTAGTGCACTGTGAAGGTGGGACAGGGTAACTGGAACAGGAGAAACAAGAGCACTTGCTACTGGTCAACAGAAGAGTTTTGTGCACAGCTGAGCAATGTCTGGCTCTCAGGAACTGTGGCTCATGTTCAGCTGCTGATTGCTGAAGCAAACGTTAGAAACACATTCTAACACAGGATACTTGCGTTGGATGTATTGGGGAAAAAAACAGTTAAAGCAGAGCTAGGGAAGGAAGCTGGCTTGTTCTTTGTTGTGCCCAGTCATTTTATGGATTCGCTTGTGTTTTTAATAAATGCTGCTGCTGTACCTCAGATTCTTCACATATTCCATGGGGGGGCTAATTTTGGCTTCCTCCTTTTCATGCAGTCCTGCATCCTAGTGGTGGCATAACCCTGTAGCTTTTCAGACAGATGCGCCTTGGCTTGGCTTTCCTCGCTGTCTGACTGTAGGTCAGACTGGCCGAGCAGCACAGTCCCAGGTACAAGGCAGAATGATTCTATCACTGCCGAACTTCTTCCGGATCATGCACAGGTGAGAGACCCTATGGTTTAGGCAGGAACCTGAAGAGCTCAGGTCTGTAATTATGGTCACTTAGCAGACAACTGCAGTGCTTAACACGTTTCCAAATTCCCTCCCCTGCAGCTTGTTGTTGCCATCTCTGTGCAAATGTAGGGCAGCAGGATTGTTGAATTGGAATGTGCTCATCTGCCTGGGGCACTTCAGTGCAAATCCTGGCAGCTCTTCCCGGGCCCACTCTAATGAGCTTTGCACATTGGAAGAGGCCAAGATGAGGGCTGTTTGGGGAGTGGTAACCTCCTATAAGAGGGGACAAGGAGACTGAAGTGGTAGTTGTGTCTGCGGTTGCTGCAGCCAGCTTTCCTCAGAGCCTGCTGGAAAAGTGTGCTTGTTCTTCTGACATGTTGTAGAAGGATGCTGAAATGTTGATAATGGGGGGGAAGGAGGGAGAATAATATTTAGGCAAAGACTCTTCCACAGTGGAATGATATGACTGACAGGTTTGGATGAACTCAAGGAATATCTGAAAGACAAATTCTCATAGCAGGGAAAGGTGAAAAGTTTTTCTACCTCACCTTTCCTTTTATTATGTCCGAGTTAATACTGCTATCCCAGCAGTTTTGAGGAAAGCCTCTGACAGCTTTTAACACAACAAGCATTTCAGGGCTCGGGGCTCTGGCTGTGGAGAATGACCTTTCTATAATTGACACAACTCAGGATGAAGCCATTCTTTTCAAAACATGGGTCTCCCAAAGAAACCTTTAACCCCTAGACTGAGAATGGCCACTTAAACACAAGCTGTGCCTACTCAGCAAGCAAGCAAGGCATTTTAAAGCAGAGCAATTTGAAAGGGGGGGTAGGGGGAAAGCAGATATTTCAATTTGATCTGTTTGTTCCTTATTAGGAGACTACAGTCTAGTATGAAATAAGAAAACTGCAGTTTAAGAGGAATGTAAATTACTTTATTACTGCATTTTCCTATCTGAATGAAAACAAAATTCACTGTTGAGATAACACAGTCGCAGGGCTTTTGTAATTACACACTCCATCTCGCTAATACTGGGGATGTCTGAAAGGAGCAGGCAAGTGCAGTGGGTAAAAACATCCTTAGTGCTGCTGTAAACCTGCAAGTGAAGTCCCCCATGCTCTGGAAGTTGTGCTGAACTAGGGATTTACATTAAGAGACAGAAGAAAAACTCCTTTCTTAGTACAAATGATAAGGCAGCTTCCTTCCTAGTACATAAAAGCAAAAAACTGGCACTGCCATGGAATTATGGAATTGCTACAGGGATGAGATAGATAGAGATAGATAGACAGATAGATAGATAGATAGATAGATGATAGATAGTGATGACATTTAAAAAACTTAGAGAATGAAGCCTGTTTGTCTGCTGCAGACATAAAGTTAGAATTTTTGTGTAATAAATCTAAATTAGGAGAAAGTGTGAGAAGAATTTAAAAAAAAAGCATGTTTGGGAATAACTGCTTCTTCACAAGGAAGTGAATTAGATGACCTTATGGGAATTTTCTATACCTAGATTATTTTAATCTATGCCAAAAACATATTCTACATTCAAAGTTATGTAGTAGGTAAACCACATTTCCATAAAATATGTAACTATCTATTTGGTGTTTCCTTTCTAATTGACAGCATATACTACAAAAGTCAGCTTTAATCATCTCAGAGGACACTCAAGATAAACTACCATTTATGTAGAAATATTCAAACTAACTCCAGCTGCATTTGCAAGTAAAAAATGCTTTGGTGTAGAGTTTTTTCTTTATGACATATTGTCCTTGGTGTGCTCACAAATCTAAGACATTTCCTCATAATTCACAATTTACTTACTATTTTTTCTCTTGATTATTTGCTATAATAAGATTCTGTAGAGCATTAAGAGATTGTGGTCTCTGACCCTAGAAATCCACATTTTAAAAGGTACCAAAAATGATTGTGGGCCTGAAAGATCACTTCAGTTACCATGAATGTAATGACTAATTGGAAAAGGTAGATTTGAACTGTGTTCTGATACTCACATAAGCCAGGGTCTGTGTCTCTTTGGACTAACCAGCTTGAGCCAAGTTCACGCTCTACTTAGGAGACATTTCCCTGCATCGCAAAATAAGAGAGTTAATTAAATGGGAAAGTATTGAAGTGTCATGAAAAACACTTGTTTCCAGTTAACAAAATAAGCTTGTTTCCAGTTATCAAATTCAGCATTGTAAATACAATAGCAATAAGGAAATTAAGAAAGTTAAATTTGCTGTTAAATTTATCTAACTTAGTTATCTTACTTGCTTTGAGAGGGGGAAAATTTGCCTTGAATAGATGTGGAAAGCTAAACTGGGCTGGCATTGTGAAGCTGGCTAGTTTGTCTTCAGCTCTCTCCAAATGATTCAGTGACCTCTGAGCTGCAAGTATCTGGCAGAGTCACCTTTAGGTTTGCAGACAAAAGTGATGATTTTCTAATAGTTATTACATTAGCAATGCAGCTGACAGGCAATGCTAAAGAAGTAACAAAATGATTAAATGGGAAGGTTTGCCACCCTTATGTATTGATGAGCTGGGGTTCAGGTGCAAATAGAATAGGCCCTGACTTGACTGCCTGAGACACTAGTGCCATCCCCAGCTGTGTTCTTGCTGAAACCTAATCCTGGTTATCAGACAAGTGTAAGGATTTGGGAGCAACTGGAGAGAACTCTTTGTCACCTTACAAAGGATAAAAAGATTAAAGACTCCATCAACAATGTGAGCAACATGAGTCTTTTGGTTTCTGCTTTTTCCTTTCAGACACTTTGAGACAGATGATCAAAATGTAATAACAATCAATGTATTTTAAATGTCACTTCTGTTACTTTCATTCAAGTTAATCAAGACATGCCATCATTTTCCAGGTGGATTAATCTAATTAAGTAGTTATGTGGCTAATGTAATGTAGATCTTAATTAACACATTAGCAAGCAGAAGTATTTATATGGACACTGTGAAGGCTTGCAGATGTGGTCTTCTGAAAATAGACCAGGCTCTAGGGATGTCTTGGCAAAAGCAAAGTATTTGACTAAGCTCAACAGAACAGAAGAGGAATCTTATTTCTGTGGTTGTGTTGATGGTGATAGTATGGGTTGCTGTGGTTAAAGTTAGGTGATGAAGTGTATTATATGCCATCGGAGGTGATTGTTGTGTTTATGTAGAAATTCATGTGAGTATATGTTGGTTCTTTTGAAACACAGTGAATTACCAGATCTTTATTTTATTTCAGCTATCATTTGCTTTATTCTGAAAACAATGAATCTTGTGAAGCCATGCCCACATGAATGTGAGACCGTACCTAAACTTGTAGGTGTTTCAGGGTATTAAAGCATGTTTAAATTCCACCTGCAAGGCCAGATTGTCTGAGTGCAGCTGAGCCCCAGCAGTGGTCTTAAGCAGACACTCTCTTTACAGACTTTCTTTCCTTTTGCCACAACAGAAATAAGGGTCACTGACCAGAAAACCTGAGGGTTTGATTTTGTTTCAGAAGCTGTTGTACTGGACTCCTGGAAGCTCATACAAATTCAGAAGCTTCCTTCCTCCTCACTTCGCAAATAGAGCTCATTAGTACCTCTGCATCTTCAGCATAACTGAAGTTCAAGATGTGTCATAGCAGCTTCTCCAGACAAACTCTCATTTCCTGGCTCTTTACTTTATTGTAGATGTGGGAATTTATTTGGCATCAACAGTCAATCTATTGTACACATTTCAAGAAGAATCTGTTTTCATTTGGATCCTAGGGCACTTAGGTATTAGCAGTAGATATTCTGAAGCATAAGTTCATATAGGAGTGATCAGTGTGGTAATAGTGCATAGCACCGATTTTTGTACTGACGAAATTTATACAGAAGAGACATTTTCTACTTCTTTTTGTTTGCTTTTCTGAAACAATAAGAAATGTCTGGTCACATAAGTAGCAAAGTTGTCTCAGGAAAAAAATCAAGCTGTCATTGAAAACCATGGTAATTCCCATGCATTCTTTTTGGCAAAAGGTCATCTGGGTGTATTTTTATATTGAATGGTTTCCCTTACACCACTGTACCATAAATTCCTTTAGAATTCAGAGTTACCTGTGAAAATCCCTAACTGTATAACAAAGGACAACATGAAATAAGTTAGATAGAAAGATAAGGAAAGCTATACCTACTGCAGTGATTTGTAAGAAATGCAGATATACAGGAAGAGAAGTGAAAACCATTTCTCTTTAACCAACATTGGTGATATTTATACTTGTATATAATCTGAAATTGTCTGGATAATCTTGGTAGTCCATTATGGATCCCATGGAATAGTTATTCTGCTAGACATCTTTGAAGAGTGCTATCAAGGCGCTGTTTACAGTCATCACTTTCCTAAAGGCACGCAGCAAAGCTCTGGAGTTAATTGCTATTTCAATGTGATGTCTGGATCTTGACACGGCTGGTAGCCAGATTTCATTTCTGTGTTTTAATTTTAACTCCAGGATGGCAGAGGAGCCTGTAATAAAGACTCAGGCATATCTGAGTGTAGATACAGTTCTGCCCCCATAGCTGACACTGCTTGACATCAGTTAAATTAAAGGTTGACCGGGCATGTCCTATCAGCTGCCACCTTGAAACTGACCTCCAGCTCCAAGATGAGGTCTGCTGACAGCTAAGCAGGGGGAGTTTGCATCCCTGTTGTCATGTGTTGCCTATTTGAGAGCTTCAGAGGCAAATATACTCGAGTGCTAAAACTGTCTTTTCAAATGTATATGCCAAAACAGTAATTCATCTGGGTAAATAACACAGCAGTTTAAATGAATAAGTGTTATTTAGGTGATAAATACATGTTTGACTGAATGATTGAAATGGCTCCCCTGGGTAAAAAGAAGAAGTATGCTTTTAAAACTCTGTTTTGTAGATGTTTATAGAGAAGAAATGACAGAAAAAAAAAATCAAATATCCATGGGGTTATGAGATAAACAGACGAAACCCTAAAACGGTCACCCACAGCTGAGATAGTGATGTTGGGATTTATTTGTTCACAGTAGTATGAGTTGTTGGGTTAGTCTTTCTTCTTGATTTGTCAGTTTGTCACATCTGTACCTTCACTTACATGCAGTTGATGTTGTTTAAGTGTGATCTGCAGTGGTCCATCAAAATGGAAAAGCTTTTAAGAATAGCTGGTGGGGAGTGAGTGAGGTGGGGAGATGTGTTCTCTGCAGCAGGAGGTGAAAACTGAAGGGAGCTACAGCAAAAGTTTACTCACAAACTCTGCCCCTAGGGACTCTGAAAGTGAAGCTGTTAGGGCAGAAAAAGGCACTGCAAATATAAAGCGAGGCTCATATTCTGCTCTTCAAGTTTAAACAAATAAACTTAAGCCTGTTAATTAAGAAAAGGGATTTAGTGGTCATATGTACTTTGCATTTCATTTCTGGGTTTCTGACTTGGGACGGAAGGAACATGAAGTGGCCGGTGCTGAGATGCCTCCTGTAGTATTTTTACGTGACTGCTCTGCATTACTCATCTTCAGATCATTGTTAATACTTCTGTTTTTACAAGTAGTCATCTGAGAACACCAAGATAATGATCAACATAGGTGCTGTGTCAAAGCAAGGAGCAGAACCAAGATGCTGTCACTAGTTTTTTGGCTTTTACCAATAAGAGTAACTCTGCAAGAATTTATGAGAGTATGATTCAATAATGCATCATCTTTAGAGCTCTGGTAGCTTGCTGGATGTAAAACTTGATCAGTTTTTGGTCAAACTTGCTAATATGATATAGAACTTATATAAAACTTCAAGCATTTCTCAATTGTGTTATTTCAGCTTTGTAATGTAGAGCCATAAAACCAGAATATCATGCATTAAATTCTTAGTAGCAAACAGAAGGATCCTTTTCAGTATGTCAGAGGTGAGACAGCACCTGTTTCTCACAGACGTGGCACATGCTGCCTATAGCTGCATGCCATACCACAGGAATACAGACTGGAACATGGGGGCATCCATCTGTTCCATTCTTTGTTGTAAGTTAAGTAGATCTTGATCACTCGTGATAGCTGCTCATCTAACTTCCTCTTAAAATCCTCTGCTGTGTTGAATGCCCACAGCTCTTCTCTTCCTAGGTAGTTTTTCCTGGGACACTGAAATGTCCCAGTTGGACAGCTAGAAAACCAGGTCATTTATGTTGCAGAGCAGAAAAAGAGCATCTATGGGGAGATGCTTCCAAAGATGTACAAATTCAATGATGACCTGCAGTTTTTACCAATTTTGAAGCTAACAACTTCAACATTTTCATGAGACACTGTCTGTTAATCTTCCCACCTGTATTACTTTTATCACAATAATAATGCCTACTCTGATACTTCCTGGAAATAGCTTTTTCTTTGACTCTTTCAGTGTGACAATGGATATAGCGATCCTGAAGATCAGGGCTCTTTAGAATGTGTAAAGGTTGGATATTGCTGTTTAAGTATGTACAATCTGCTTTCACAGAAATCATTAATGGGACACTTTTTAAATACGTTGAAAAAAATCATTTATTGCCATAACTTGGAATGTGAAGTGAAGGGAGTGTAACGCTGCACACAAAGGAGAGGAAGGAGTCTTCAGTCTTACTTCAGTCTGACTTCCCAGCTCTGCCAGTGATTCCAGTATGACATTCAACGGGTGATGCTGTGTGCTCTGTACCTGGTTTTCCTATACAGGTACATAAGGACTAGTTTAGATTCTGGTAAGATAGTGCCTCACTTCACTATGATAGGAACTTAGAGATAGCTGCTGTTGCAGTAATGCATTACAAATTAAATACAGTTTTATGCAACATTACATGCTTGAGTGTGGTTGACACCCGTGATCTTGGGTGGCTCTGAAAGCACATTGCTTGACATTTGCAGCCAGTTTTCCTTTCTTTGCAGCCTGTCCTTGCAGCAGCTTCTGCTTTCTTTTTGTCTTTGGTTTGTGCTAGTGCTGGGATGTTATCATAGACCCATTAACACAGAAAATGAAAAGACATAAAAGTTGCCAAAACCTGTATAGCAGCTGGTATTCAGAGCATTCTTTTACCATTGCAAAACAGTGCCAACATAATATCTGTTTCATTATGTGCAAGTGTAAGTGCTGCTAACATAGATAATTTGGAATCTATAATTGAAACCATGCTATTGCAGCTCTCTCAATTAAAGATAGTCAAGACAGAAAAGCTGTTTATGTACTTACCTGCTAGAATTATATGTCATTCTGTGCCATCCTGTTACATTCAGGCAGTGCTGGAATATATTTCAGAAGTAACTTGCCATTTGTTGAAAACAGCATTACACCATGAAAAAAACATGGAGTGAACATTGAGATTGCACTAATACTGTCAGGTTGTATTAGAGGTGTCACTACTATCTTGTGATAGTGATATTGATGGTACTGCTACATTTCTGTGATTGTTAACATATTTTCTGTGGGTTTTTATTTTTATAGTTTCTGTTGTAAATAGTTCTAAAACTGATTTCTCACCATGTTGTTTGGGAATATGGAACACAAATCAAATGTAGCAACATCCTGCAGCTTGAAAGCACTGCTAACTCTTCACGTACTCCATGTTTAAAATATGCAGCCTCAGCACCATCCTGCTCAGCTGAGAACAGAAGAGGTTTGCACCATGTTTTAAAGGCTGACTATTTAATGGGCTGGAAGCCAGAGCACTCGACCAGAAAGATCTTGTGTCTTGTCTTCGATAATACATGTTGAAGAGCCATCACATGATGGATTTTAACTAACCACAGCACAAGGGAGAAAGGCTTGTAGATTGTCCCTGCTTCAAGCAGAGAGAACTTAAAAAGCTATGCATTTGAGTTGTACCAACTAAAGAAGGAGAGATGCACATTAGAGTACAGAAACTGTCTTCTAAATCCTTCTCTGTGCATTTCTTCTGTCAGCTCTGTTGTCTATGGCCTGCAGTTTATTGGACTACTTTACTGTATAAAACAGTGGTAATAAAAACATGCAATCAGTTAATTTAGACTGAAGTTACCCCTAAAATTCACCTTTCTGATAATTTTTTATACCCTGGTTGTATACATGGTGCCACTGAAAGAGCTCAGGGAGACTCGCATGTGCTTCATTGATTCCCTGATGCTACTGTGTTTGATCAGTAAAGAGCAATCATAGAATTAAAGGGTTGGAGGGAGTAGAAGACTGCAGATGCTCCACAGAAAAAGGTCTTCAAATACAGGGGCCAAATTCTTACATAGGGATCAAAACAGTGGGCAGATTGCTTCAGAGTAAGAAAGGGAAGTTACAGTTTGATTTAAAAGGTAACATTGCCACAGATGTTCATCTCAAGTAAAAATACCTGTATTACAAGCAGTTATCTCATTTGATTTTTGTTTGCTTTTGTTTTATAGGCCCGTGGGTCTCTAGGAACAGCAGCATAGATAGCGGAGAAACAGAAGTTGGCCGCAGGATCACCCAGGAAGTGCCCCCTGGGGTTTTCTGGAGGTCTCAGATCCATATCACCCAGCCACAGTTCCTGAAGTTCAACATATCCTTAGGGAAGGATGCTCTTTTTGGTGTTTATATAAGAAGAGGACTCCCACCATCACATGCCCAGGTACTTTGTCAATGTGTTTGTTGACTTGAAATGTCAAAATGCAAAAGTTTCGAGCATCTTTGCCAGGTTTGTGTTGTAGCTTATGGAACTCAAGTTTAGGGATTCCTGGGAATTACTTAATTTGTGATATTTGACTGAACACCCTGATATTATTTCTAGGTTATTAGATACCTCAACAGTATGTTGATAAAAGAAGTAAATGATGTTCTAGCCATCCAGGTTTTTAAGATAACTTACAGTTTGGCACTCAAGGTTTTAAGTCTGTGAGAAAGTCTTGGCACTAAACCTGTCCAGTTATACACCAGTCAAAAATGATAAGCAGTGTTGGTGAGACTCACAGTATCAAAGCACTACATATAGTTGGAGTGCATGCACAGCTAGATGTGTTAATTTTCTGTCTTCCTAGAAGCTTTAATGTCCACAGGCTGTTGGAATGTCATTGCTGGGATATGTAACAGACTGGCATCATGCTGCCCAGCCATAGTGGACAACATAATACAGTGGCCATGTGTTTGTGTGTTTGAGAGCTCCCATTTCCCTGCTTTCCCCTCAAGGATGGTATTTAGGTCTAACATCTGACTCAGACAATGGCAAATCTTGCCATTGGGAAACTTGATTTCTAACCAGCCTCAAAATGAAAAATGAAAATGAAAACCACATCTTTATGGTGACCCTGTAGCGCATACCTAAGAGCCATAGGTAAAGATAAGTGTAAAGTTAGTGAGACCAAACTGAACTATCTCTTCCTTTTTGGTTGTGCAGTGAGTGTTTTAATTGCTGGGAGAAGATATAGCTATATTTTCTGTTACATAGAGAAATTTTGTTATTATATTGAAGACTCCTTAATATGAATGTAAGGCTTCCCATTTACTTAGATTAGAACTGTAATGAGAAATACTTGCTGTTACATAGACTAAAAAGAAAGAGCCTCAATTCTTTAGAGTGCAAGGGAAGCAGAAATAGCAACCAGCTTTTGCAAAGGATCCCTTCATGCGTATCCTTGCTGATAAAAATCAGTTCTTCATTCTGAAATTATCACCTAAACTTAAAATGCTTTGTTGAGTATGGGATTTCCAAAAAGCAAATGTAGAACTGCATGATTCCTTTTGGGAAAGCCTCATTTAACACTTCTAGATGCCTTGCCCTGATTTACAAAGAGCTGCTACTGTAGCAAACTGCAGCTACCTAAATGGTTAAAATGTATGATTGAAGCTAAAAGCCCAGAGGCTTTAACATAATTGCATTGCTGCATATTGCCATATAGGGGAAGGATGTTCATATTGCCCTAAGTGACCTGTGTCCATGTGTATGCACAAACTCGTGGTACAAACAGTGAACCAATTAATTTTCTGGGGAAAACACACATTAACTGATGTTTGGAGCTGCTTCCCAATGTGAGGTAAATTTAAGGAACTATGCTGCATTGCTGCATTGTTCCTTGGTATTTATTCTTGCCTATAATCTGAATTGTAAACCAGAATCTTTAGAGTTGGGAGAAAAGGAGAGCTTTACATAGCTTCATGACCTCTCTTTCTAAGAATCTGTGATCAAGGAGCTTCATCTATCCAAATTCCATCAGACCCCTGTAATGTGCTATTTGAAAATGTGAGTTACTGAATTGATTTATCTGCCTGTTTAGAAATAAGGATCAGCAGTCCACAGCCCCAGGAGGGGAGGGTAAGTGGATAGTTTTCTGTATAGCTAGAGGTTGTCATACAGCATCCTGAGGTTCCATACAAAGACTAGATACATTGTGGAAATTGTAGTGGGCTATTGACTAACATGCAGCCATTTCCAGACATCCATGCAACACAGAAGGTATCCTCTGAGAATATATTCCAGGGTAAGAACCCTAAAAATGTTTTAATTTTGGCTCTAATGCTTTCAATATGTTGTTTTGAGATAAAAATTATGTCTTTTAACTGTTTGAGTGAAGGAATGACATAATATATTGACCATGTCTCATTTAATTCTGAATTTTGGTTCTCACTTGCCCTATCAATCCACCTTTGGAAAAAACAGCAATTTAGTTGAGGAAGCAAATAAATGTATAAATCATGATGTGAAAATGACTTAGGGTAACCAAAGCTCCTAAGCAGTCATCAAGTTTAGCTATAAATACAAGTTAATTATAATTGTCTAAGACATGATGAAGGGTTGCCTGTATCTTTCACAAGAAATCCACTTGGATTTAACTGGTAGTATAACTTATTTTTTTAATTCAAGATGAACTTTAATTTCTATTGCACTGTGATCAGATATGTTCGTTCTAGTTTTCATTATGATGTTCTCATCTCAGAAGACTATGAACAGGTGAAGTTTCCTTTCTTTCTTTCTCTCCACCTTATGTGGATTGGATATAAATTTTGTGACCTTTCTGTTCTATGAAATAATGAGAAATATCAACTGTGCTTCCTACTGGGCTGGATAACTCCTTAGAGAACCTGTTTTCTAGGCTTTAGAGGAAGCAATTCCAACCCTTTTCCATAAAAAGAGTTAATGAAATCCACCAGTATAATCTACACAATTACTTTCCCATGTTCATGCTGGCTCTTACTGCTTGTCAACAAGGTGGTACAGCAGAAGATTGCTTAGCATTTGTGCCCAGCAATCAAAATTCAGCCAAGCTGCTACCAAGAGAAACAATTTTAGAGAAAGAAAGGCAACCTGTTACAGACCTGAGTTAGTGAAAAGGAGCCTTGTCTGACAGAAAGGAGGAGAATGGCTTTCTATTAATGAAAATAGTCTGAAGCTGACACCAGACGATGTTTTAACATTGAAATTTAAAATCCTTGTTTCTGCAGGTTAGGAACATGAGCTGTAATGCAGTGAACAACTACACTTGACAGTTCATCACTGATCAGTGTTGATATGTCAAGCCAAGTAAAATCCTTTGTGGGAGCAAGTCAATAATCAGCAAATTAGGTACATGATTAACCTGAGACAACAAGATGCAGTTCCTGTCTGAGAGCCCTGCTGAGATTTAACCTTCTCAGTATTACTGTTTAGCAAATATTCCAAATGCCTGGTTTAGTCAGTCAAACTGATGTAGCTGTAAACTTGTCTAGAAGCAGTCTTGTGTGCCATGTGCATAGGGAATGGAGCTCTGGGGGGAAAAGTGAAAATGCAGTTTTGAGTGGCAAGCAGACTACAAACAGTCATGCATTGCTTTCAAGCAAAATTCTTCCAACTTGTTTAGTAATAAATAGAAATAACAAAATGCACATTGCAGGCTTGAATAATCAATAGGAAAGTAGGAGAAGGTAGTGATATTAATAAACTTGATAATGTATAGAAAGTGAACTGTAGATGTCAAATAATGCATGAAGTGGCTTTGCAGAGATTACAGCAATTATGATGATGCTACACATTGGTAGAACATTTAAAATGACTCATGGAATAAGGTAAGCTAGATAGAAACATCATTATAATGTCTGGAGAAGGTAGTGCATGAAGTGGTAAGGTTTTAATTTCCAGCAGTGTTGTATGCTTACAAATTTTCCATGTCAAAATGAAACCTGTTTTCATTTATAGCAGGAAATGGCTTTATTTGAAAATACCTTAAATAGCCAGAGAGCCTTAGTGTTACCTTGTTTTTAGGCAGTGCCCAAACACACTTAGGTGCTCTAGCCACCTTAAAGTTACCTTATGGCAGCTGAGCTGTTAGTAATAATGCTGTGAATGCTGTGCAGCACTGGGCTGGTTTTGTGGTGTCATATTCAAATGTTGAAACAAATTGGTTGGCTGTCACTGTGGGTATCAGATGTTTCATGGGTGTATTTTAATGAATAATTACCAACTGGATTTTATGAAGAACTAATTTTAATGCACTTTGCAAACAAGTTTCCCTGACATATGTTTTCTTGGCTGCTTAGGTCTTCCAGGGCTTTGGCATAAAGACAAATGCTAGCCACAACTCCAAACATGTTTTTCCTTCCTCCCTCCTCCCCCACTGTTTGAATATGCATCCATTAAGAGCACTAAAAAATTCTTTCTTTTCAATTCCTAATTTCAAACACTGTTGGGGATTTTGTGGAGGCATGCAAATAGTTTCAAGTCTAGGAAGAACAATAAAGATATCTGAAGGGGGGCTACAAGAATGCTGAAGAGTGACCTTCATCAGGGACTGTAGTGATAGCACAAGGGGTAATGGGTCCAAACTGAAACCAGAGGAAGTTCAGGTTAGATATAAGGGCTCTTCCCTGGAGGGTGGTGAGGCACTGGCATAGATTGCCCAGAGCTGTGGCTTCCCCATCCCTGGCACTGTTCAGAGCTAGGCTGGATGGGGTTTGGGTGCCATATGGATAGCATTGGGCAGTGTAGTCACTATGGTATATGTAAAAGTCCAAAGCTGTTTTGCTGACTCCCCATGATTACTGGAAAAGGAAAGTCCTTATTAGCCTGTGAATAAAAAGCTTAGGAGGATAGAAAGCACTGAATGGAGAAATTATAAAAGCAAATTGCCCAGAAAGAACTTAGTATGAGATTTAGGTTTGTAAATAACAGTATGCAGTAGGGTTTTGGTATGCTGTGTAGTAAACATAAACCAACTTACTGAGAATGTGAGTTGAAATGTTATTAGAAATACAGGTTGGCAAGTCACTGCTTCTATGGAGCTTTAATCATAGCAAGTACTCCCCACTGCAAAACTGATCTCTGAGGATGTAGTAATTTGGAATTTCTGGTGCAGTTTGTTTCTGAGCAGCTTTTGCCATTTTTGTGTGATTTTCAGCACGAAGCCCTGAAATATAAAGGATCATTAAAAGAAAGAAAGAAAAAGAAGTCAGTGAAAGTTCAGAATTACTTCAGAGGTTCAGCTGGGTTTGACAGATCCATTCCCCAATTCATGTGACTTAGTAGTCTCTTCCTTAGCAGTTGTGTTAGATTAAAAACTCTACAGTTGCTTCCTAATGATCATGAAAGTGCTTTCATTCTTTTCCTAGATGGTTCTTCTATGCATAATTGTCAACAAGTAGCTTTACATCAAGAGTGATATCTTCAGCACAACATTATAGTCTGTAGTTAATCATGCATCATAGTTAACAGGGCCTCAAGAAGCAGACTAACGATCTAGAGAACCATGTGAAGAACTCTTACCCGGTTATGAATTCACAGTGCCATCTTGGGGACCCTTTATTCAGGGCATTCAGATTTTGGGGTACCTGGTACTTGCTGACACATTAAGATTTGTACACCCAGGAAACCACCAGCAGAGACATTCTCTTCCTTCTTTTTCCTCAGCACTGAGGAATCCAAAGAGGGACAAAAATGTATTGTTATGTCCTGTATCAGTTTGCACCAGTACTTTACTGTTCATAAAGTTATTCAGGTTTAGTCATTTTGCTTTTGCCTGAGCTTGAAATAGTTCTTCCTAGTAGTACTGAAGACAGGCAATACCAGTCATAACTTTACCAAAGTTAAAATTGTAGCCTTATGGGAGGTCATGCCAAGGGACCTGCTCTCACTAGGTCACACCCCATCATTGTGAAAAGAGATTCTGTAGCTAAAACTACTTCAAACTGTTTCAGCCTGAATACTCTTCCCCTTCGATCTTGCCAACTGCTGAGCTTTCTCTACTATATGAGGTAGAATCAGCATCAAACAGAGGGGAGGCAGAGGAACCTGCCAGCACAAGCAGAGACGAACAGCATGTTGCCAGTGAGAAATGTCAGCTTTTATTGCTACTTCCTTAGTTGACCCTTTGTGAACAATTGTTCTGAAGAGCAAGATTTCTTTTTCCCAAGATGTTGCCCGAGTAATAACATTTCCCAAGGAGGTGATGAGTCTGTCCTTAACCTCTGACTGTTAGACGATGGGTTTTAGCAATATTTCCAGATGTCATTGCCTTAAGAGATAGATGTGTGTGTGTTTGGCACCTCTGATACTCTGAAAGTTACTGACATGCCAGAATTCTCTACATCTCTGGCCTGCATTGGCTTAAATGTACTAACTTAGCTGATTTGCCTTCTCCTGAAATAATCCTTTGGGGGGAAAAAAGAAAAGGCTCAAGTGGATGGCAATCTGATATTAACAGTTCAGTGACAGTTTTGTTCCACCTCTCCTACTCTCTCCCACAATTAAAGGCATAGGAAAGAGTGGATAATGCTCTTACTGTGACAATAGCTTTCAACATTAGTAGACCTGGGCTCAAATTCCTACCCTGCCATGGATTTCCTTTGTGGTTGCATATTGGTGTCAGTTCCACATGTTTAACTGGAAGGTAATGGTACTTCCATACTTTTCCCTTTGTTGTAAGGCTGAGAGTATCAAGGACTCTACACTGCTCGTATATAACTGCTACAGATTTTCAAACAGAAAGGTCAGCTTTCATACCCCACTTTTAGAGAGATGTGTGGCATGGCACTTGGTGTTAAATCAATTCATTTGCTTGTCTCTTCTACTAGAAGGGAGAGTCTTCAATATTTTATTGCATATTGTGTCTTATTTACTAGAACTCACTGTTAATGAGTAGAACACAGCGCACAGAACAGCCCTCTGTGGATGTTTAGTCTGTTTAGGATGCAAGATTATAGTTCTCTATTTTAACTGAAAGCAAGTGAAGGTGTATGTTTTCCCATAGCTGTCGCAAGCACAGACTGTATGTGCTAGAGGGAAATGCAATGAAACTACTGGCAAGCAAGCAAGCACATGCTATTACTGTATTTTATTGAACACATACATCTTTCTTTAGACATGTCTATCTCTCTCTATCTACTCCTACATAGATAAATGTGTCTAAAACAAGATGTGTTTTCATGGGGGACTTGTTATGCAACTATCAAAAGATTAGATATATCGTTTTTGTTGTTTCCTTAAGGGCTTCCCTTAGATAGGGACTATGAGAGCTAGTAAGTTGAGCATTAGCATCAGCTTGAGGGCTCCAGGATCACAGACATTAGAAACAGACAAAAAGCCTATTAGGACAGCTAGTCCAGCTGCTTTGTTATGCAGTTATTCCCTGTTGTAGATTAACCAATATTTCTTCCAGTCCTGTTTAATTGTGTGGTGCAGTGGCATCTCCACTGGGAGGCTATTTACTGAGCTTAATAGATGGGAAGCTTATCTGACATTCATCTTGAATTCCTTTCCTTTCTTTTTTTAGTTTCATGCCATTAATGGTGCAATTCCTGTTATGCTCTAAATAATCACTTACTCTCTTTGATCCCTTTTCCAAAGATTAATGTAATGTTCTACCTTACTTGGAAACCATCCAACCAGGAATTCTCAATTTTCCTTAATATAAGTTCAATTCTTTCAGCCACTTGATTTGTGTTATTCCTTTCCATGCTCCCTCTGGTTTTTGTATCCTACTTGTTCCACATACCAACTCAGGTAAGCAGCTCTTACTCTGTGATGTAAGCTTGTACAGTGTCTTTTAATCTGGTGCTAACATTAGACAAACACATTTCTTGTTTGGGCTGTTCCTCTTTGTTTTGACGTTCTGGGGGCTTCCATTCAATTATATGTCTGGAGCTGCATCCAAGACTTCTGTTCCTCTTGCAGCAAGAATTTATTGTAGCAATTGCTTAGGAAAATGTTTGTATCTCATAGGGTGAAGGTTTTCAGCTTTGAAAGCTGTGCAGGAACCTAAAATTTGATGGATCATATCATTGATTTCCATTTCTTTTTCAAAACCCAACCTATCAAGAAATACCATTTGTACATATTTTGATCTCGTATGCAGAGCAAAGATGCATGACCCTATGGCACTGCTTAAGAAAGACAAAGCCACAGAATCTCTGTGTGTGCCAATGTTGACTAGTAAATATTAGTTTTATGTTGATGTATCTTCCAGAAATACCACTTTCTGACCAGGTAGAAGAGAAAATAGGGTGTGAGATTTTGAGCTGACAGGTCTGTTTGTTGGGGGGGTTGGCTGTTTGTGTTCTTTTTCTTTCCCCCACCCCCTTGTTTTTTCCTGCTGCAGTATGATTTCATGGAACGCTTGGATGGGAAAGAGAAATGGAGTGTGGTGGAGTCCCCACGGGAACGTCGAAGTATTCAGACCCTTGTTCAGAATGAGGCTGTGTTTGTTCAGTATTTGGATGTGGGTTTGTGGCACCTGGCATTTTACAATGATGGCAAGGACAAAGAAGTGGTCTCTTTCAGTACAGTTATTTTGGGTAGGTATCTCCACAGCCTGAGCATTGTTCCTGTCTGTTTATACTTTGCCTTACTTAAAGCCATAATACTTTGTTGTGATCTTCAGTATTAGTCCTGTTTATCCTTATGGGGTTGTTGGGTTTTTTTTTCTCAATACTATGTCAAAAGGTCTGCAGTGGTGTGCTGATCTGAATTTGCTTATTTCTCTTTTAAGATTTTTAGCATTGCCATAGATCTTGAGTTTAGTTCTGGAAAGCAAGACTCACATCTAAGTTCAGTCTGGGTTGAAGCATTCCCCAGTTAATATTCCTCTCCTTTATCTGTTTTATACTTCCTGTTTGCTTCTCTGGAGAAACTTCTTTATCTGGAATAAAGAGTATTCTTTATTATGGAAGAGGATCTAACAGGAGAGCTGTTTAATCATAGTAGAAAGAAAGCACAACAAACTGGCACCTGCGAATGAGGTTATTGTTTGCAGAGATTAATTGTGAATGTTAGTTAGCTGTATGCTGGCTTACAGCTTACTACTCACTCCCTGCCAGATAGTGGGTCATATCCTCAACACAGAATCATAGAATAGTTAGGATTGGAAAGAATCAAGAGCAGAAGAACATCTAGTCTATGAACTGAGAAGCCTGCAGTTTGTTAAAAAAATAGGGTTACATTTAGTTGAAAATCAAACCAAGTCTAAGTTCTTCCAGGGTTCTTGAACTTTCCAGGCTTGTTGAACTTAATGAACTTTGCTGAATATCTTGTCACAGTGGCATAAAAATTCTGTGATAGTTTCTGTGTTATTCTGTCCTGGCTGGTGAAGTGTTAAATTGCACTGGATTGTCTAAAATTGTAATACCTGTTAGTTTAGGGGAAGAGAAACTGCAAAAAGTCCAAGTGAATTTTTAAGCTTGGTGAAAAAGGTTGGAGGTCTGTTGCAGTATTACCTGAGTAATGATATGAAGCTTATATTTTTTCCTTTTATATTAGTATAAAATTCAGTTTGTTGGCTTAAGACCAAAGGGTACAGGAGGACAGCCAATACTCTGTCACTAAGTATGAACCTAATTGTTTCTGTTAACCTCAGCTGAGGTGAAAAAATTTGTCCATAGCTTACATCTGGTTTTGTAACAGCTAGTAGATGCTATACATGTATATATATATATGTATATCTGCAAATTTGCTCATAGGAGACTTTGTTTGCTTCTTCAAAACCAACAAGAACGTTTGTGCTTATATCCCGTTACACCTATATTGTGCTTAGAAAACCTTCAAATGTGATAAGCTGTCCTTCGAAGGGTTGTCTGTGGTCTATGCCACAGCTTTCAAGAGCATCAAAGGTCTAATAGTCAGGTAGACTACTTGATAGTGCAATAACAGTAATTGGGCTGAAACGTAGAGAAAAGTATAGTGGTTTATTCAGTTCAGAGGTTTCCCTGCACACACCTAGTATCAGACATTTCATTATCAAAGGATCTGAGACACCTGCAAGTTTCTCTGACATGGAAGAGGAGTAAGTATAACAGAAATGATGTTAACACTCAGAGAATACTAAATTTACCATTATTTTGAATACATGGAAAATGCTTTTCTGTGCCATGAAGCAAAATAATGAAAATAATCTATAGACAAGTTTCTTCATGAGAGAAATTGATATCTTTGAGCATTGCATTTCAGGGTTTTTCTCCATTGGTTACATGCATCTTTTCAAGTGGCCAAGTTAATGACATCTCTGAACATTTACTTTGTGGTGTTTTTACTTAGTGTCCTGCAACTGTGAAGCTAGGATTAGAATTGTGCTTGAATCTTTCTCCTCTTTCCAGTTTAATTTGACAGAAAAATACTTTGCTTGGTTCTGCTAGTTCCAAACCCAACATTCATTTTCTGTCTTGTGCAGCTACCATTTGCTTGGTTGTCTGCAACATTTAGTTTGGGACCACAGGTGCCACAACATCAGGGAGTAAGAGTGAGGAGTAACACCATTCCAGTTAGAGTTTTGTTCCAATAATTCAGTGTTGGAAATAAGCTGCACTGAAATCCAACAGCTTTCAAATGAAAGTGATTTTAAAATTTTATTTGAAAATTGGAATTTTATTTGTAGGTTCCTGTGATGTGAACTCGTGTGTGTATTATCCAAATAAAAACAGAAATTGGGGAGAGGTATTGTGGTACAGCTGGTGTGCTGATTTCTCAGGTTATTGAAGTCATCAACACTTCAGTCACTCATTTCAACTGTGGTGTTAAACCTTGTCTGATGTTTTTACAGACCTTTTCTCCATCCTGTTGGGTGGCAACTTGCACCTTTTCTATGCATTTTTTAAGGATAAAGAATATTTTCTGGAGCAAAAGAGCTCCTGTTTGTCGTGTTTAGTAGATATTTGTGTCAGCTTAATTAATGAGGCTTTAAATGTCTGTAGAAGAAAGGGAAGATATACTCCTTCGGATTATCAGTTTCACATGGAAGAGTGGTTGTGCAAGTTAAATTCAAGGTCTAATTGCAAAAGGGAGATTGTCGATTTTCCTGATGAAGCATTATGTTTGCTACACAATATGAATTCAGACATAGCTGTAGAGTTCTTAAGAGCCAATCTTGTCTGCCTGTTGGAACAGAGAACTTGAGCATTATTAGACTACTTCAAGTTCTAATAGTGCCCAGAGACTTCATGTATGACTTCAGTGTATCATTAGACCTCTACACATACTCATGCTGCCATAAAACTTGATATCTTTCTGCCCCACCTGAACTTTGCAGTGTTAATATGATTAGCAGTTGTTCTCCTAAGTATTGAAGACAAAATAAACCAAAGAAAAACTAAGTGAAGAATCTGTAGCCTAAATGGGAACCCGCTAATGTGCCTGTGATGCTTGTATTTCAGATTCAGTGCAAGACTGCCCACGTCACTGTCATGGGAATGGCGAGTGTGTATCAGGTGTCTGTCACTGCTTTCCAGGATTTCATGGAGCAGATTGTGCTAAAGGTATCATTGTCCCCGTGTTTACAAATAACCACAGTGTGTGTTTGTGATGTATGGATCTTCAGTGGCTGCTAGTTAGCATGGGTCCAAGCTAGATTCAAATAGGTCAATACGCATTTTTTTCCTTAGATCTCTGTTAAATACAATTGAGTGGAAGTATTGCTATGTTGCCACTGAGGTTCCACAACTACAGATCTTTTTGTGTCAAAGGTAGTAGGCAGAAATGGCAGAAAAGGTTTATTTTCTGCAAAACTGGATAAATTATCAATGCTTTCAGATAATCCTTAACTGGTCTGCAACAGAAGACTGATTATCTTCATTGATAGCATGTAATGTATTTTCTGGCTTGGCTGAGCCTTACTTCCAATACATAGCATCTTTCTTGCATATACAATTACTCTTTGACCAAAGAAAGGTCACCATTTTTGGGAAAAGAAGTAGGACCTGACAAAGTCTTAAAATAGACTTTTTCTTAAATGTTGATTGTAAATTTTAGCAACTAAACCTAGGAGACGCATAATTCTAAAGGATTAAACAGAAATCTAAAAGCCATCTGTGGATTGGCTGTATGTATTTACTAAGTTTTTCTGATAGTTTGGGATAGCAGTCACAGGGAAAAGATTCCAAAAGGAGGACCTCTTTAGTTTATACAGCTAGTAGCACGTATGTTGTCTAAATTCAATGACTGGCTTGTATCCCCTGCTGTTTCTGAACAGTCAGAACATTTGACAATTTACTTCCTTCTTAGTGTGAGATTTAGGCATACTATCAGTAGCATAAGCTTATCATTATTTTCCACAGGGATAGGGTTGTTAGTGTTCAAAGGGGGAAAGCCTACTGTTTGAAAGCTTTTTGACATGCCTTGAAAGGTCTTAACAATGTGCTCATTTCTTAGATTCCTGACCCAGTCCTGAGCACAGTTTGTTGTGCCCCACTTCTTTCACTGGTGTAGCAGGGTGGCATCCAGCATACCCATGTGTGTCTATAAGATACTCCTTCAATAGCTGTTACAGTAGTACTGGAGGGAGTAATTTCCATTTTGTGTCTCCATGTTTGGCTCTTGAAGGTGCCCCAGTATAAATATATATATATTTATATACATATGCATATATATATATATAAATAGAAGAAAAGACCCCAAGGGCCTTGAAAAGCTAATGATGTTATTTCAGTACTAGTCCTACTCATTTTAAAGAAGGCTTCAACTAGCTTGCATGTTGTTTGATTACCTGAGAAATTAAAGCACTTTGGCAAATCTATAGAGGAAATATCTGTATATTACAAAGTAAATGGTATGATAATGTGTGCTATAAATACACAGTGACAGCTATATGCATTTCTGTGGTGTTAACCTGTGAAAGTATGCATGCAGTGACTGTGTGCTTCACTGCCACCCTTCACACTTCCATGGCCATTAAATCAAGCCATTTGCATTTTGAGTCGTGGATCAGCCCTGCATTGTGTACTGAACCTCTGTTTAACACTGTATTCAATGTTAATGCTAGAAAGTACTTGTTCAGGCTGTGTCAGATAAGTAGTCTTTTTGGTAGGGTACTTGTCAGACTGTATCTGCCAGGCTTCTCCTGCCCCTCAGTACCTTCCCTCTGCTTCCTGCTTTGTCCTTTCTGTGTTGTCTCTTTCTCTTCAAAAGCAGAAATGGTTTCTTGGAAGCTTCTTTCAACTCTTTTACTGTTTTCTTGTCAGACATCATGGTATTTCTAAAGAACAAAGAAGCTTGAAAAGCTACATAACCTGAAAAAAGCTGTGTTGACAGAATTCTTGTGCAGCTATGTGCTTGCACAGAAACACATCCTTACACTATGAGACATGCCCAGAAGTGTACTGCTGAGCTGGGTGTAAGGGCTGTATGCCTCACCCATTTCACAGCGCTGTCAGCCCTCTTCTAATGTCCACAGATTTTTCTGCCTATTTGAATGCAGATTGTATCTGAGAGCAGTTTCAGAAGACAGAAGTCAGAATTGGAATTGGCTGCATGGTAAAACACAGGAAAATGAGAGAATTAAATACTTTCCAGAATGCTGTATGTATGGACACATGTTTAATATACATTTACCATAATGTTACAGTTATATTTAAGCTGTCACAAGTATAGAAGGATAATGATTTTCTTTCCATCTCATTTTTTTAATTATTATTTCCCTAGCAACACATCTTTCACTGTCTCAGTTCTCCACTGTAAAATAATTTGAGGCAAGACTTACATAGAATAATGTGGAGAAAATGTGCACAAGTTCCTCGGACAGCATTTAGAACTTGATTCGTGCAGTAACACAGCAGTACAAGAGCTTCATATAGGGTGAAACCCAGGTTTGATAGATATGAAGCATGATCTTTTATAGCAGTGAGTCTCCTGTTACAGGGCTGCTCTTGAGGGCATCAGGAGCAATGAATCTTGCAAGAAGTTGTCTGCAAACTTATTGCAGACAGTGTGCAGGTATTCCCCCTGCTATTCTATGTATGTAGTTCTAAAAGATAAAAATGAAGGAAATCTATAAAAGACAGCTCAGATTTGACTTCTGATCCATTAGTTCCAGGAAAATACCATGAAAATTACTAGAGATGAACTTTTGGACCAATCCACAGGCTGAAATAAGTTTTCATACCCTGATTGAAGTGAAAGAAATTTCACCCTCTCACACACTCTTGCAGAATACTGTGAAGGTTTATTTCTCACCCTTATCTGTGGAAATAGCTTATTCTCAGGTAGCCAATATCAACAGATTTATTTCATCCTTGCGCAGGCAAGATTGCCTGTGAAATCATTTGGAGTTTAACCTAATTAAGAATTCCATCATGCACACACAAAGGTAATCATACAGTTTAATCTCATGTGGATAAAGCACAGCATATAAAGAAAAAGAAAGCCTGATAGTCAAAAGATAATGCAGTGGGTGGAGATGTATCCTGATAAAGAAAATGTGTACAGTTAAAGCCAGTGGAAGATTTGCTGTAAATTGAAATAACCTTCTGTCCACGATTATCTGTAGGAGTTACTGATAAGATGAGATGCTATGGCCAAGGATCGATTAAAGAATCAGACTTGCAGCTATGATTATGTTATTTTGGTGTGTTGTCCCTTTTTTATATTCATCTCTATTTTCCTGCAACCTCTATGGCATAACCACCCAAGATGTCCTTCTTAGTGTTCCCACTGTTAATGTCTAATAATAGTTTGGTCTTTCAGCTGCCAAGTTGTGTAGTAAATCTGCAAGCAGACATCTTTGTCATGTCCTGCTTTTCCCCATCTATAGGGTTCAGTGTTACAATGAGTTGGGTACCTAGAAGTGACTCAGAGTTGGCTACAATTTCGTCCCATCTCACAATATATTTGAAAGGCATGCAACTCTTCCACTCCTTTAACAAAGATAATGTCTGGTACTGATTTGCAGATGTGCTCAGAGCCTCCTTCAGTTTCACATTTTAAAATACTAGGATTTGCATCATGAGCATATTTAGCTAATCGGAACAGGTGAACCAATGCACCATCACATGGGATTTCTGCATTGACATGATGAGCAGAGCCTGTTAAGGGATGGTATCTCATTTGTAACAGAAGGAAAAAATTGAGTCAAGTCAGATGCCACGAACTTGCCATTTAACAGATACTTTCCATTGATTATGCAATATAATAAGAAACCTGTTTAATATTTGAATCTAAATGGATTGAAGGTTTGGGGTTTTTTTTAACCAGAAACTTGTGCCATGTTTGATCAGTTGACTTTTTAATCTGATTTTGAAAGCTCTTAATTATTCAGATTTCTGTTATTCGCAGTTTCTTTTCCTGTTCTCCTTGTGTGGGGTTTTCATTCTTTTATTTCCATTCTGTTTGTTTTTGGCTGACTGGCAAAGGACGGCGCCACTTTAATAAGTATAAAAAGAAGGGTAGGTTTTTTTACATTCCTTTTTCGTTCTTTTGCAACATCAATTTAGTTTGACATAGTTACTAAGCTGTAGTCTATATATTTTTGCATTTATTCTAATGGCTTTGCTGTTTCTGATAATTGCCCTGCAGCACAATGAGAGTTCCTACCACTGCCATTTCCTTTGTTATGTGTGTGCTGTTAATCTCTGCATAAAACTGTAAAAAGCTGACAATTATTAGGTAAGTAAGGTATAATTGCTCGAAGTAGCAACTCTTGCTTTTCCTCAGTTGTTATTCAAATTTCAGTTGTTTGGGACTCTTCTTGCTCTGAGGTTATTCAGAGCCTTATTGCTTGGGCAGTGGTGCATAAAATAATGGTTTTGAGTCCATTGAATACTCTGTTTGAAACTATTCTCTTAGTGCCATGTCCAGAATGTTCCCAGTGGCATAAGAAGTTCTGGGAGTGATTCCAATGGGGAAAACATGAATTTTGGAGTGCATCTTGCTGAATGATTCAGTACTCAGTTCATTGCTGTAGAGTGTGTGGTCCATGTGAATGAACGGTGTCCAGCATATGCTGGTAATATATGAGATAATATTTCCTCTCTCTGTGAATAAGGAAAACAATATTTGCCTTTATAACTTGGCTGGAAATGTTAAGAACTGAAAATAGTGCAAGTAGACTGAAGCTTACTGGAGTTTGAAGGGAAAGGTGAAAGCTGATACTGAATAGCCTTTCTCCTTTGCCTGTCCTGCACATGTCTGTAGCCTGACAGGGGCGATGGGACCCATGGTGAGGCAGCACTTGGGGGTCTTCTGTGACACAGTCAAATGGGTGAATGTGTCTTGTACTATTCAGGTGACTCACTACAAATTCGTGCAATAACTGATTATAGATGAGACAAGTGAAGTGTGCTGGATTAAAGTACCCAAAGCAGATTGGTTTGGCAGACAAAAAGAACAATAGTATAGGAAAAATGCCACCTTTATGGTATTATAGAGATTGTTATAAGTAATAATACTTGTTAAAGATAGTCTATCTTGCTTAGTGCTTCATAAGCAAAACAAATAAGCAAAACCAGTGCCTAGCTTCAGGAATTTACCATGTCAATACAAGCTGAAAGGGAATGAATGGGAGCCAGTTAACAGATGTAGAGATAAAAGGAATAAAATGTGATACTCAGTCATAAGCACACTGGCAGTGTGACTGTTCTCAGTCTGGGAGAACACTGGTTAAAGGCAGTTTTGAAGAGGGATAATGGGGCAAATAGATAACATCATGCGAATGATGGAGGGCAAATGGGGCCTCCAGAGGAGACACAGCATAGAAAAGTGCTCTTCTAAACAAGCACTTTCAATTTGACTTTCAAAAGCATTATAAATCACAGAGAGGCTGAAATCATAAATCTAGCAGTGAGCAGTCTGGGGTTAAGCTGTTCTGTAAATGAAGTTAAAGCATAAAGTTCATGTTCCATGTGACAAGAGGAAAAGACCTGAAACAGGACTGGGAAAGAAGAGCCCCATTTGATGGATGGATTAGCAGATTAACAACATGATTTTTGCAGCACTTTTGCACACAAACACAATTGAAGAAGGCTGAATTTATCAATGCTGGAGAAAAAGGTGCTGATTTAATGTAGATTTGATTTGCTGAAAGCTAGAGTAATAATTGTGACATGCAATGAAGAAGAAATCTGTAAGACTTTGTCAGAGCCTGAATGTGAGGTGAGGAAACAGATGAGTCAAAAATAACACCCTGATTTTGAACCTTAATGATGGGTACAATAATGGTATTGACCACTGTGATAGAGCAAGAATGCAGGGGAGGGCTGAGAAGCAGTGGGGTAGGGAGAAAAGAGAAATAAGGTAAATAACAACTTCATTGGCAAGCACTTCATGTGTTCATAATCATAGCATGTCTCATCACACTGTACTCAGAAACAAAAAGGGGTTTGAAAAGTGTGCTTTTCTTTGGAAATGCTGCATTCGTGACTTGTCACCCACACACAGCTACATCGTTCCTTGCAGCTGACAAAATCCAGCATGTTCAGCTTCTCTCTTAGTGTGTCTTTCTGGGTGGGTTTGTTTTGGGGTTGGGGTGTTTATGTGTGTATGTGTGCCAACTTAGGAATGTGCTGCAGCAGCACCACAGCCCTGGCTTGTCACTCAAATCTTCTCTCACAGTGGGTGGAAGTGTCATCTCGCTACTTGAACAGACAGGGCTGTCTTTGGCAATGTTCCTCTCCATGAGTCCCCACCTCTCAGACTCAGTACCTCAATGTGCCTTTGTTATAAATTTCCTTCTTCTTTTCCCAGCCTCATAATGTATTAGGAGACATTTCTCATTTCTGGCAAACCAATCATGTCCTCACTTGCCTTCCACTGAGCTCTGTGTACAGGGCAGTGCTTGCCTGTCTGCCCTCAGTTTGCCTAGTTTTATGGAGCTGCAGTACACTCTGAATAAGGTTTTGTGCTATCAAGTGTGCCTAAAATAATTGCAGGATAAATAAACGGACATGTAACCTGTTTTGACAATGATTGACAGTCGCTGTTGTCCATCAGCCGCTAGCTTGCCTGCATGAAATGAGATAATAGCTTTGATCCAGTGTCAGGTAGACAAGTAAAGCCAACACAAAATCCACCACTCTAATTGGCAATTTAGACAGGAGCCAAGAACTGAGAGGGTCACAGGCTGAATTCTCTCTGATTGTTAGTGGTGATGGCTCCAAAAGGGTCTCCAAGCGCCCAGCCAGGAGTGCGACAGGATACAGGAACCATCGTTTCTAGTCTGCAGCTTTCCTCATCAATCCCATGAACTGGGGGAGATCAGAGGTAAAAACAGGGGACTGAAGAGTCTGGACACCAGAATTCTACAGCAGACACCTTGTTAAATTTCTGTTACAATCAGTCGTTCAGCACCCAACATTTCATTGCTCTTTAAAAACACGTACCTGTCCCAGTAGTACATTGTAGATGAAGTGTAAGGTTTAGCAGATGTTAGCAAGGCGTGTGCTATTAGTAACAGGCTGGTAACATAAAAGTACTCAGCACACTCTCTAGCCTGGCTGCACAGGTGCTTCATGTCCTCTGCATTCTTTGTAAGGGAATATTTAGAAAGTTAAAATAAAGACTAAGGAGCTACTATTAATATTGTGAATACATGAAAAAAGCAGACTTTAAAAATACGGATTTCAGCAAGCTAAATATGATCTTCTCATTGTTGTTAAAGCTTTTATAGCTTCTGTTGATTCCAGAATTCAATTCAGGGTTATAAAGAATTTATCTACAGAAAGGTTGTCCTGAATCATTGCAAGTAGGGATGCTCCTGTTGTTTAGAAGCATTTCCCTCTTTCCCTTTGTTACAGTTGTGCCCTTACAAGGCAGCAAAAATGTTCTAGAAGTTTTAAAGATATTTATTTGATGTTGTTAAATATACTGGATGTGTATTTATATCTATTTACAGCTCTTTTCTCAAAGAGCTTTCGGAATGTTGTTTCAGCTAAGAAGGTAGACTTATTTCTGTGGGAGAAAGATAAAAGCTAGAAGTATTAATAAAAAAAAATGGGGAGTGCCAGGGAATCCTGCTTGACCAATTTGGTGGCCTTCTATGATGGGGCTATGGAACTGATGGACAGGGGTAGAGCAGTTGATGTCATCTACCTGGACTTGTGCAAAGCATTCGACACTGTCCCACATGACATCCTTGTCTCTAAACTGGAGAGACATCAATTTGATAGGTGGAGCACTCGGTGGATAAAGAACTGACTGGATGGTCGCATGCAAAGAGTTGTGGTCAACAGCTCAATGTCCGGCTGGAGACCACTAATGAGTGGTGTCCCTCAGGTATCGGTTGGGACCGGTCTTATTCAACATCTTTGTCGCTGACATGGACAGTGGGATTGAGTGTGCCCTCAGCAACTTTGCCGATGACACCAACTGTGTGGTTCTGTTGATACACTGGAGGGAAGGAATGGCATCCAGAGGGACCTTGACACACTTGTGAGGTGGGCTGATGCCAACCTCATGAAGTTTAAGCATGACAAGTGCAAGGTCCTGCACCTGGGTTGGAGCAATCCCAGGCACAGCTACAGGTTGGGCAGAGAAGAGATTCAGAGCAGCCCTGCAGAGAAGCACTTGGGGTTGTTGGTTGATGAGAAAATGAACATGAGCTTCAGTGTGCACTCACAGCCCAGAAAGCATGAAGGATGTGATCCTGCCCCTCTACTCTGCTGTTGTGAGACCTCACCTGGAGCATTGTGTGCAGTTCTGGTGTCCTCAATATAAAAAAGACATAGAACTATTGGAACAAGTCCAGAGGAGGCCACGAGGATGATCAGGGACTGGAGCATCTTCCCTATGAAGACAGGCTGAGAAAGTTGGGGCTGTTCAGCCTGGAGTGCATTCATTTGATCCCTAAACTTACTTTCAAGGCCCGCTCTATTATCAGTTACTTCACTTTATATTTCTTCCCTTCTTATACATGTGCAGCAACAGCACATCTATTTGCACAAATGTTTTCTGTTTCAATAGGTTTTCAATAAATAGCATACTTCAAAAGGTTCCCAGTGCAGAAAGGTGGTGGACATGCATACAAATACATGCAGGACACAAACCATTGAGCTGCTTAGTTTCTGGCAAGCCAAAAATCTTTCTTTCAATCTTATAATACTTCCATTGGTGGCTAAGAATCTCCCTGCTCTAACTGTAGTCTGCTGATCTGAATTGTGCTCACTGTGATGTGTGCTTTGTAATTTGTTTTTGTGTTTAATTGGTTAGCTCATTTAATTGTGTTGCAATCTACATTATGTTTTTAGTTTGCACTGTCTCCATGGATTTGTACTGGGATTTCTTTATTTCATTAAGTTCTAAAAGATTGTCTTTGCAGTTGTGTCGGGATCATCTTGGATCCTTGTGATGACGGTAAATGTCATTGAAACAACAATGATTAAGTAGTACTGTAAATCATGTTACGAAATACAGCTGTTAGAGATCCTTAGACATTTGCCATCCCTGAATAATAGAAACAGCCTCGAATCACTGCTTCAGATCTCTGCATGCACAACTTTTTTCATACCTACATTATACCTAGATTCAAACCTGTAATTTAGATCTTTTCCTATACTTAGACCCTATTTGGGTGAGATTAAATTCACTTGGCTGCCTTCTCATGCAAACAAAAATATTTCTAATTCAAATGTAGAAAAATGTTTAAACATCTGCAGCCAATGTGGAACTGTGCAATTCAGCATGATATGATTTAAAGCTTTTCTGGTAAATGTAATAGTAGTAGCTGGGACCAAAGCAGTCTGAGTTTTAAATACCTTGAGTACTATAGCTTGTGTGTGCAGTCCTTCATCTACTTCATCGATATTTAGGCAGAGCTAAACCATTACCAGAGAAGTAGTAGTTTTTTACACCATTCACTGGGAATAGTATAAAATCTTACAAAAAACGTATTTAATTCTTTCATTTCTTTTTCTGGATGCATAAATAACTTCATGCTCTTAATGCTTCTCTATTGTGAATCACAACACATGTTTGGAAGGTTAATTCTGATATTTGGTGTTTGTCATTAGTGCTGCTTTTTGTGAGCTTGAAGCATCAGCTCTTTGATTCCTCACTGGCTTTTTCCACCAAGATAGCTATTGAAACCTCTGAAATAGCCTAGTTTTCCCTTCCTCCTCAGTTTTTCTAGTGATGAAGTTATCAAGGTATACAAATGAAGATCTACAGCCTTGTCTATGACAGTAGTGGATTTCAACATCTGTTTATTTCCATCTGTTGGTAGAAAGTAAAATTTATCTCTCTGCATGTTCTTGTAATTGTATCAGCCTTACTGCTTATATCTAAACCAGGGATTTCCCCATTTCCCTCTAGTCCCATGTATCATGCAGGGTTTAAGAGAATTTCCTTCCCCCCTTTTCTGTTTTTTTTTGTCTTCATTTTCAAAGGCACAACTTAGATGGCAAAATGATCAGTCACATTCTCCTGCAGTGAACCAGAACTGGTGCAGGGTAGCTTCCATTTGCTTGAATGCACTGATGCCTATGAAAAAGAAATTGAAGTGTGCTGCTCTTTCACGATGTAGTCAATAGGGAGGACCCTAACCAGACTGGCTGCAAATCAAGCTACCGTATTTCAAATTATCTTAGTGTACTGCATGGAGAACTACAATCTTTCCTTTAATGTAGGTAGTGAAAGTTGCAGACCTTCTATAATAGTGGAGGTGCAGCAAACAGGCTGAGGAAGGGTCAAGTCCTGAACGTACCAGTAAGAAAAAGTCCTCAGGACATTTGAAGTCTGGCACTGCTAGTTCATTTTTCAAGTGTCTAGCTGAACTCAGATGTCCTCTTTCCTCTCTATCTCCAATGTGTAGTTTGGTTTATACCACTTTATGTTCAACTGTGGCTCTTCTGGCAAGACAGTACAGTAGCTTCTTCCTCTTCTCCTCAGAACTCCAGTGGGTTTAGAGAACCAAGATTTAGGTTGTTGTTGGTGGTTAGCTAGATTGTCTGAACTCATCTTCACACTGGCAGTAATAGAGCTTCAGCCCTTTCAGTCCACCACTAAATCAGTTTTAATGTGTCTTGACATTTGCTTAATTTTTATTTTCACTATTCTTGCAGACTGCATTAGTATTGTCATTGAAAATAAGTCTATTCATGAAGCACAATTTTCTTGTACAAGTGACCAACCCCAAGGAGATCACTTTAAGAATTTGCTGTGGTTCCGTAAATTGCTGCTAGATAGATTGTGTGGGAAGACATATTCATATTTCTTACATAGATTTTTTGGTAACAGCCGTAAGCAAAGCAGTTATCTAATAGAAATAGATCCTTTGCAGAATGGGAGAGGAGGGAATAGTGAGTGTTGTCTTTTTGACAGATAAGGTCACACTGGAGGCAATGAGAAAAACTATGATCCTTTTGATAAATTTTGGCCAAAGCAAAAGTTTGCTGACTCTTCAGAAGAATGTAAATATTCAGTGTGCAATTAATGCTGTACACTCACTTCTATGAGGAATCTTGCCCTTATTTTTGGAGAAGTGCTTAAGTACTTATCGATTGAGAACTTCAGTAACTCCCCAAATGGAGACATCCCCATATCTCTACAGGTATTGTAAATGAATTGAATTAATCATAGGCTTAAAAGTCTCTAGTGATCTTCGTTAACTTTCCTGGGTTTAATTAAAACATCTGTGCGCTTTTAATTTATCGATTCATCCAACTCATATGTCATGTTTTTAACACACCCCAGCATGCTCTGCATCATTTTTAACCCGATTTCCACTTAACTAAAGCAATTAAATTCACCCTGGATTAATTAAAGCATCCATAGTTTAGTGCTTAAGTCAGCGTGTGCTGCTTTCCCCAAATGGTTTCTGAATGTCAGAGATTTGACACACCTGATGGGTTTTTTGTCCTTCTGGAAATTCTGTGAATCTCTTTCTTGCTTACTAATGTGCAGCTTGACAGAGCTAGACAAGGGAGTCTGATAAGGAGCATGTGTGGGCTACTGAAGGAAGGATTGCAGGGCATGACTGCTGTGAAAGGCTGTACGTGTCTAAATACTGGCCTGATGCCTGCTAGAGTAAAGTAACACTATTGGTAAATGATTCAAATTATTTGCCTGTAGTCAAAGTAAACAGTTTCATGGAGTAACAAATAAAGCATGTCAGGGACAGTTATTCATAGCTGTTCATTCTTCTTCTCCTGGGTGAATTTCTACAGGGTGACTTGGAAGAGCACAAGAGCAACCTAACAGATGTTCTAGATCCTTCTGTTTGTAAGGAGATTTCAGCCTGGCCAAAGTTAGTGATCTCTGAAGAGCAGGCAGTTTAGTCAGCCAGGGCTTTGGTATACAACTATAGTAGGATTCAGCACTAGCATCAGTAAAATATGTCTTCACTTACTTACATCTTCATCTAATTTGTAGGCTAAACGTTACATATGCATCACCAAGATAAAGACCAAACAGAAGAATGCCAGAACAGTGTGAACCTACTCATATATTTTAGGTATTTGGAAGAAAGCAATTGTAGGTGACACTGGGTTTGGATCATTCCTGTGTTTCTATTCCAGTTTGGAGGTGACCTGGAATGCATTTATTGGTTTCAGAATAGACTGTCATAAACAATATTCCATCATCTTTATATACTGGCAAAATCATGAATGATCTCTCAGCAGTAGCAACTTCATCTCTACTAAAAGGAAGTCCAAGTGTGAGCTACTACAGAGCCTGAATTAATGATCCCCTAGAGAAACTGCACCCAGAAGGTTCAATGGTCACTACTAAGGTTCATTGGTAAGAAGTCTGGCCTACATCTGTCTTCAGTACAATTCGTGGTGTCAGTGAAACAGAGAACAACTTGATGATAGTGTTGTTTTCATTGTTGGTTTTTAGGTAACTAGGAATTTGTGCAACTCTCTCCAAAGAGTTTGTCAAAACTGCCCAATCTGTAGGTTCAGAGGATTTGTGAGACACAACTAGAAGTGTTAATATGGTTGTATTAAGGACTTGAAAAACATGTACCCTGTTTCATGACATCCCCCACACTAGGGCTGACTTACACTAATGAGGGTAGGGAAGGATTGTTTGGGCAAAACCAGACTCAAAAAATCTGGAAATCCTGCTTGATGAAAAGACTCAAAATGTGTCCATGTTTTTGGAAGCAGAACTAAGTTTTTGTATGACTCCAAGGATACTTTATATAAACCTCAACAAGTGCTATGCATGTTATTATCAGTGCATATTCTCTGCTATTGGATCATAGGAGTTACAGTAGACCAACTAGACATACAAGCATGTGACCACACACACAGAACAGTGATCCTTATGCAGTTGTGTAGGTGTATGTGCTGCCAGGCACATTCCTTTTAATCTGTGTTCTTAAGCAAAAGCTTCAAGACCAAAACTCACTTCTTCCTCCTAAACAGGAATAAAAATTGTCCTTGTTTTTCTTAGATCTGACCAAGTTCTGTACAGATCCACAAGCACTGAACAGATCTTACATGGGAGTATAAGTGGTGTCTTTTCAGAATGTTTTAATGGTTTTATTTTTTCTGAACATGTGTGTTTGTACAGAGGTGATATTGCAGAAATAAAGCTGTAATGGCTCAGACCCAGATTCCATTCTAGCCAGGATTTCAGCCCTGGCTGTGGCATGCAGCAGATAGTGAGGAAAAGTAAAAACTGTACCCATCTTTGATACTTCTGCAGTAAATTCTTTGGTTCCAGAGATAAGTTGTGTTAGGACTCCCTGCTGTAGATGATGTCTCTTGTGTATAGTAGACTTCGTAGATTCCACAAATTTGTCTAATTACATGTTTAGTCAGGGAATGTTCTTCCATGGGGTTTAACTTTTCAGATGAACCTGTTAAAATTGATTGATGGAACAGTTAACATTACTTACAGGGCAACCAGGGTTACCTGCTTGACCGCTTTAGATGGTGTCTAAATGCTGTTAGTGGAGCTTTAAACCTGCTCTTCAACACTTAGTCCTAATTTTCTTTACTGTTTACATTGTGAATAGGCAAAGTCATCTGTTATGCACACCAAGAAGAATCTGGTTTATAAGAAAGATGAGGGTTTACAAGCATTATGAACACAGCCATTCTGATCCTTACTCAAATTGTACCCCAGCAGGCTGGAAGCAGTTTTGTCCATCCAGTTCAGTGACTCCCCTCGCCAACCTGCCATGAGCATTTCACCACAATATTCTGTGGTACAGATGTTGTAAAGTTTTGACTTGATATGGGGTGACTCCTGACAGCCTGTGTGGGCTCTGAATAAGCCTATAGATAGCACGAAGGAAGCTAATCTTCTTATGCCCCATTTGAAAATTTACATTTGGAGGTAAAGTTGAGCTGCTTGCAAAATAAGAGCAATGTAAGCGCATTGCTTGTGACCTGGTCCAGGACAGGCAGGCATTGCAGATACAAGTTCAAAACCCTTTCAAATCTGCATATTTTTGTGCCCAGAAACTCAAATAACTATCAATAGAAGTATACCTATATGTCTATTTTATGATGAGGAACTGTAAAAAGTCTGCAGTAGAGAACCAACAGCCTAGATCCTAGTAGTACAGGACTCTCTCTGCACCAGAGTAATGTTTGCTCTACAGCAAGAGGAACCAAGCCTGAAGTCTGCCTTCAAATCCTGTTTGGAACTTCAAGTAGCAGGGGAAGGTCTCTCAACCAAGCAGCTGTGTAACTAAACCAAGTTCTGCAACCGCCTCCAAGAGGTTTCTTGCCATGCTCTAGAAGAACACCTCTGGTGAGTATGTACGTGTGAATACCATAAGGGTGGGTGAGAGGAGTGTGTACACAGTCTGCAGCTGGGATACTATGTGTTGAGCATCACTAGGCAAAATGGTGGCTTTTGATGCCAGACTGTTTGGGCATTATCCCTTACCATTTCCCCTCCTAGTCCATGTGTAACAGGCTGTTATCAAATCACCTTTCCTCATGCATCAGGGAATATTAACATTACTCCAAAATAACTATCCAAAGACAGACAGACAACTTTTAGAGGGATGTTTGGCTGATCTTTCCCACTTAATTCATGTCCCTACATGTATGCAGCCTATAGGACTTAAAAGTCTCTAGTATTCATTGGTCAGCTGAGACCTGTGTTAAGAACATTGTCTGTTTTGCTCAAGTATCAGTAAGGGCAGAATCACATCACCAAAGCCACATTTAGGGTTTTTGCTTATTCAGACTTCACCCAGGAGATATACACTTGTTCTTAACTTGCTTTAGTGTTGCCATAACTACTCCTGAAGACATCTATCCACTTTTTGGCAGTGCTGGTGTGTGATACATGGTTGTCTTCGTGCAACCTCTCTGCCCACAGAAATGAGATGGAGTTTGTGCCATTACTTCAACCAATCTTTCTTCATTCCTTCTGCAGACTTTTAAAAGTCAGTTGTGTCCTGGAGTAGGGGCCATCTGCTTCACATAGGGAAAATAAGCAGTCAGGAACCCCAGATGACTGTTTGAGTTGTTTGCACATTAACTGAAACCACCTGGATATAAAATTAGAGTGGGCTGGTTTGTATCTCACCCTGCAGCAATAAGGTCTGATGAATAAGCACAGTGTACCTCTTTTAGATGAGCTGCTCTGTTTTCTATGGAAGAGCAGCTTGATTCTCTTTCTGTTACTCACTGAAGACAGCCTATAAACTCATAGCAGAAAGATTAATGAAGAACAATTTATTACAGCAGTAGTTTGCCAGCTTCTTTTAACTTACACTTGCTTGCATTCTTGCTTGTATGTTTCTTCTGCAGTCCTAGTGACAGTCTTGGAAATGCCAAAATCTGACCAAGAACCTCTGTCATTTTTCTTATTCTAAAAGTGATATTCCTGTTATGTAGCTTGTAGAATAACCCCAGCAGAGGATTGTAGATTAAACTTTGTGGCTTTAGGTTGCAAGTGTGTTAACATTTATTGCTTTCATTTCATCCCAGAGGTTAAATGACAGGTTCTTTCATTTGTCCAAAGTCAGTTCTGGTGTCATATCTTGGCAATGCATACTGCAGTGGCAGACCACTGAAGGCAGCAGATTACTGTTCAACCTCCATGCAAGCTTCACAAGGACTGAACAGATTTATGAACCATAGCAAGACCTCTGACCTGGGAGAAGCATGAAGAGAGGAATGAACACAGCTTTCAGCTTTACTTAAATTCCTAAAGCACTATAGCAGAGTAAAGGAACACGAAAAAACCTACTGTGGGAGCTGTTTAGCCTGAGACCCAGCACCATCTAGTAAATCCTTCTGCTGTGCCAGTCTCTGGTTCCAGAGCTCCAGAAATTGAACCCAGCAAATGCAGATCAAAAGTGGGAGCTAAGAATGGCTTTCCTATATACAAGTTTCAGATAACAGACATACGTCTCTGTTAACATCAGGAAGAACTTCTTTACTGTGAGAGTGACAGAGCACTGGAACAGGTTGCCCAGGGGGGGTTGTGGAGTCTCCTACATTGGAGATATTCAAGGCCTGCATGGACAAGTTCCTGTGTGATGTACTCTAGGTTACCCTGCTCTTGCAGGGGGTTGGACTAGATGATCTTTCGAGGTCCCTTCCAGCCCTTGGGATTCTGGGATTCTGTTAGCTGGACTGCAATTGCTAACTGCTTAATGAGACTTAGGGGCAAGGCAAGCAGGCGGTTGGCACTGTATTATCTAGCTAGGGCTAGGCTGGTTATGTCAAAGTTGCTTGGGCTTTTTTGCTTTTGTTTTTATATTTATTTTAATAATGGATTTATTTCTGCTCAGTCCCTCTTTCAGGGGGCTGTGATGTTCAAATAGTTACTGCTTTTGTCTGAGTTTTGACTCCAGACGAGAGATTTGCAGAACAGGGGCTCTTTGAGGAGTTGAGTGCCATATTTACTTGTAAAGCAACAAAGCAAAACAAGTTATTTCTCATTTGTATCCAGCTTGTGAGTGAACTCCAGCTTTTTGTCTTTATAACTACTTGAAAACTTTTGTTTGAAGAAACAGTCTACAGCCTACTGATTCAGTTAGCTTTCTTGGGACCTTCTCTTTCTATGCAGCTTTATGACAGTATGGTGAGGAAGTTTATAGGCAAAAGCAAGTTGTATGCTGGCATGTCCCGATGCAGTCAGAGAAACCACACTGAGCAACCATTAAAAAGGATGACATTGACTCTCTGCACTGGTTTGGAAGCATGTAGAGAATTTGCATCTAACAACATGGGACACTTGAACAAAGGGACTGCAAGCTTGACTACCCCATACGGGAGCTGAGAGGTGCCTTATTCTAGAGAGAGATAATTTTGTATTGAGATGAGCCCCAGATAAAGGGACAGTGTCTCTACAGTGTGTCAGGGTGTGGAAGGTGGCACCAAGAAACTTGCCACTCATGACTGCTGCAGGTCTCCAGGAGAAGCTGCCTTCTGATCACTCACCTCCAGGTCCTCTACACCATGAAGTGATTACCTTTCTTGCAGTGATTTGGGAAAATGTATCAATTTCAGCCCAAATAAGACTTTCAATTGCAGTGAAATAGAAAGTAGGGACAAAGGAATTGTTTGTGCCACCAGGTCTTCATACTTGAAGGTTTGATCCCTTTCTTTATGGCTCAACTATATGACTAACAGTAGCAGCAGTCAACATATCTAGGCAGTGAAAAGCAGTGCATGATAGTTTCCATGATATAATGTGTGTAGACAGAAGGAGCAGTTAGTCACATGGCATTTGAGTTGCTACTAGTTCCTCATGTTGTATGTCATGAAAGGGTGTTTGATGATGACGTGAACCAGCTGCAAGAAGCAAAACTGGTAGAACTTTAGCATAAATTTTTCTCTGAATTCAATAAGCACTTGTGAACATATGTCACAGCTGAAGTCACAACACTGCTGTTGGAATTACATTTTATTCAGGTTTGTATTCATTTTTTGAGTGAGGAATAAAAGGACTGAACAAGGCTTACAGTAAGAGAGGACGACAGGAATGAAGAATGAAGTGCTGTTGGGGACTATATATTATATTCATCCTACAGAAGGGTGGAAAATATGGCCCTAAGAGAGATGAGGGGAGCAACTAAACCCCAGACATTAGCACACTGATTTTATTATTATTCTACTGTAAAAAATAGGCCAAAAAAGGTTATGCATGTGATATCTATCCCATCAACCTGTAGTCTTAACTGAAATAATTCTCAGCACTCTACATTTTAACTCAGGTTACAAGTCTGAACTTACTGTTTTCTGATCATTTTTTCCCATTTCAAATAAGAAAAATCTTGGAAAACTCTATTCTGAAATGTGGTTTTGCAGCAGATCAATGGGACAGCGAAGATTAATGAGTGTTACAGAACTGAAAAGTGGAGAAGTTGTATAACTGGACAATTATACATTTCCTTGTAGGAAATCCATTACTCAGGTTCTTCTTGATCATTCAGGTTAAAGGGATAATAGAAGCAAGGAGACATTAGGACCTTTTAATGATTGATAGTAGCTTTTGAGTGTATTTTGGCGTTGTAGAACTTGGTGTTAGTTTGTGATTACTATGAAGGGTGAAAGGACAGGGAAATACTATCTTTATCAGAGAGAAGAGCACAAAAGTGTACCTTTTCTCAAAGACTCACTTCATTGCTCCCATTTTCTGTTATTCCTCTGTTGGTTCTGTTTCTTTTTTCATTTCTCTGAGTTGTAACCTCACATTCAGTCTTTGGCAGGCATATAAATTCACAGGTTGCCTTGTTCACGTGGGGGACGTGGGCATTTGGGAGTGTGAATGTGCCTTAGTGTAACATTTACGTGCAACTGACTTTTAATAAACCACTTGTTTCTTTCCATTGCTCTGCATATGTACAACATATGATTCCTGGCACCAAGACCTGTGACTACCTTTAGTATTCATAGGCTTTACTTCATTTGCATAAATGAATATTTGCTCAGGATGTGTCTTGCCCCCTTAATAATACAAGAGGGAGGGATAAGGGTTAATGGTGCTTTCTTGCCAATACACACAGGGTAAAAGCAGTCACTCTGGGACTTGGAAAAACAAGATTCAGCAGGGATATTAGTGGCAAGGTGCATTTGTTGTAGATGAAAGCTTGTGTTATTCCTGTGCTCGAGACCCTTACACTGAAAAATAACATGTCAAAGGGTCTAAAAACTTTTGGGAACATTATATTAAAGAAGTGTTATGGAAGGAGAAAGATGGTACATTATCCAATGTTTTGGGGGCTGAATGATTTGTGTTCTGCTTTCTGTGAAAATTGGATGTTATCTAGTGGAACAAAGCAGATCAATGTCAGACTTAAGTCTGTTCACATTCTCTCATTATTTATCCCAGTCATCAACAGTCTATGAAGAATAGTAGTTTTATTCTCAGGATACCCAATGTGTGTTTTATTAAATACTAATCAATAATTCCTTTGGGAAATGGAGAACTGAGCTACCACAATTTAGCCTAGATTTTTTCCCCCTAGTAAATGAATATATTTTAATATACGTATAAGTATTTGGTGGTGGATTTTTAGTGTATATTTACATGAGTACATGTATGACCCTATATGCTGTTTTTCTTTCCTTTCTTTCCAGCTGCTTGCCCGGTTCTGTGCAGTGGCAATGGTCAGTACTCTAAAGGCACCTGCCTATGCTACAGTGGCTGGAAAGGTCCAGAATGTGATGTACCCATCAGCCAGTGTATTGATCCCTCATGTGGAGGTCATGGTTCCTGCATCGACGGGAACTGTGTCTGTTCAGTTGGCTATAAAGGAGAAAACTGTGAAGAAGGTAGGGCATTTTCTTCCCTTGCTCTGAGTTTGTTTTCTGGGTTTTGGAGTTGTTTAATGGGTATAAAAAAATCAAAGAACAGAATAAAAAATTTAATGTAAAAGTAGTGTAGGAGATTACTGTATAAGAGGGTAAAATTGAAGTCCATCACAATTTTACTGATCAAAGCTCAGACAACACTTCTGGCCCTCTGTATACATTGTTGTGCAGTATTAAGAATGTCTGCCATAAGTAAACCTGAATAATCCCCTTGCTGAAGAGTAAAGATAAATCTTTTCTTATGGATTATATTTATTGAACAATATAGATGTGAAATGCATAGGAATAAAGAGCAGCGATAGACAGAATTGTATAGCTGCAGCTCCACACAAAGCAAACATATCAGTCACTATTAATACAGAAGTTGATGAAACAAATTTCAAAGACTTAAGTATTCATGCTACTTAAACTTAATGTAGGGCAAATTACTCCTGTCAGCTGTAGTCATATGGGATTAAAGACAGGTAGATTGTGCACAAAACCAATGTGTCCTTTACATGCAGAAAAGGCTCTTCATGCTGAAAGTGTCCAGTTCCTTGTGTATGTAGAATGAGCAAATTTAACAAAATAACCCATGCAAATGTGGTTGCAAATTAAGCTCAATATTGGTTTTATTCACAGTGGTTTATGTTAAAATGCACAATGTAAATTGGATTGATTTCTTTTTAAAATATATTAATATGGTTTTAAAGGGGAATTTAACTCCCCAGCCAATTGTTAAATAGACAGTTCAGCATACCTTGGAACATCCCCAGCACAGTAATAGTTCAGGATGCTTTATGATGACATTCCAGAGCTTATTAATTCTCCAAAAGGCAGAGCAGCTTGAGGACTAAAGTGATAGGACTTGATAGCATGAAGTGATAGCTTGAGGTCTGCACAGTTTTAGGACTAAAGAGTCTCTCTGGAGTATTCTGAGTGGGATGCAGAGCTGTGCACCATGTGTATCAATTTTCATCCTATCCTATTGTAAACTGCTGTTTCTCCCATCAGAAAACAAAGGGAAGAAAACCAGAGGGACTTAAACCACTAAGGGTTTTATTCTCTGGGCATGGGCTGCAGTCATCAACTGCAGGACAAGATCTTGTGTTAGTCTCAATGAACTTGCTTTTCTAAAAGGAAAAACAAAAAAGCAGGGATCCTCACTAGTGAATGTAGTTGCCAACACTGCAGCTGGTTTTTCAGTTCATTCTTGTCGTCTCCTTCCAGGAAGGCTTCACAACACTGGTTATTAAAGCCCTAATCCAAAATTCTATTGAAGTCAGTAGCGTTTTCCCATTGTTTTTAATAGGTTACATTTATAGCTATATCCAGAAAATGCTGTAATGTCCTTTTGCCTGCTAGAATTGAGAGTTCTCAGTTCATGCTGAGTGTGTAATTATAGGAAATATCTAAAAATGATCTGAAATGCCTTGCTATAGCTTTCTTATTGAAATCTAAGTTGGAAAAGACTGACTGTGCCCAAGGAATGCAGAAGCTCTTTCTGTTATTAAAGCAATTGTTTGCTTAGTCTAATTAAATTATATAAACTTTATCATGTTTTGTGTTGTCATATCAATGCTTGTATTATTAGAAAGACTATGGCAGATAGCCTAAAATGGTCTTTCTTTCATTTGATTCTGTCCATTTTACCTCGTAAGCAATTCCTCCCTCATCTTGATTGTAATTCCCAGCTCCTTACATGGAACTTTTAGTCCTCTCTGCTTTCAGTTGTTTAGAATAGCCGTGGTATATCTGGGCTAGACATCTTGAATCCCCTAGCACTCCTGTAAGAGAAATAGGTTTTTGCAGTGAAAGAGGTGAATTGCTATCTGAGGTGAAAAGGTATACATTATTTAATCAACACCATACTGGAAAGTATGAGGTGTTTTAGAAAGAGATAAGTGGATGACAAAGGCAGGAGTGATTGACTGCAAACTCAGAAGGGGCCAATAGCATGAAAGGAGAGGTTAAAATAACCTTTTGCATTGAGCAATACATAAATCAAACAATTAATTTACAAATAAATCAAAAAACATCTATTGTGTATCTACTCTAAACTTCCATTTCTTCTGTACATCTTTCTCACATTAATTCCAGAGCTACATGAAAAACAGTATAGCTTTAAGTGGTGTCTCTCCAGTTCCAGGGAATCATCTGACTTTATGAGAAGATTTTGCATAAATTAAAATTCTATCATTCTGATGATAGAATGATACAAATATAACCGTATTTATATATATGATATATGAAATCTCCTCTACTGTTTTGGACTTCCGAATGGAATTGAGGAAGTTGATTTATTCGCCATTTTCCTACTAGGATATTGAATTAGAACAAACAGGTCAGCATGTTTTTGCTTCCCGTTAGCTTTCCATTTCTGATATTCATCATGGTCCTATCGTTCAAACAATTTACCTGAGATGAAAATGGCACCACAGTCAATATTTGTGATGCACAGTTTTTGCAGCATAAACACTGTTGTTCTATTAACAAATTTGCACACAAGATGAAGTGGCATATTTGTCAGGTTTCATTCAATCTGGTTGGGGGGGAGACAAGTGAAATTGCCAAATGAGGTGAAGTTAAGGGTGGTTGTCTTCTGCGTTTCATGGTCAAGTCATTTTTCAATGACATTTCACTTTGTAGGTGTAATTCATGGCTCTTTGGGGGCTTTATGCTACATATTGTTCAGCAAACTCCTTGACCTCCTTTTTTGTCCTTAGGGGTATAAATTGCTTTCAGTACCATTTTTGTCAAACCTACAGAGAGCCCAATGCTAAATGAGCTCTAATGATCTGAGCTGCCAAGGGGCTATGAGCTCTAAGTCTAATGTACTTACTTGCTAAGGCGTGTTCTTCTTTGTTTAAACACCAAAGAAGCTCCATTTATAAATCCTTATTACATACCATTATAAACCCTTCTAAAGACTCAGGGCCAGACTTCTGCAGCATAAGGCAGTGTAGTTCTATTGCAGGTAATCATGCCATGCTAATTTTAATAGCTGAGGATCTGGCCCAAGATGATAGCTCTAAGAGCATGTATTAAAATAGAATAAGATTTGAGTTAAAAGTAAAAACTCTCTTCAATTTAAGCTTTGAAAGCTATTACTTACCCATATGATAGAATAAAACAGCTATAAAGTGTATTTGTCTAGAACAAAGAACAAAGTTAGGTAGTATGTTATTCTGTAAAACAGGGGAGATTGGGGTCTTAGGAGTATTTATAGGCTTTGGAAATAAATCTTATCTGCAGGAGCAATTAATTCAGGATAGGGGCAAGGCAGTTAATTTACATAGGAGAAGGTGGTGTTTGTCATATGCTCCACATAGCTTTTATTACTACTTTCATTTGGGAAGATGATACATTTCTGAAAGGAGAGTACAATAGGACTCATCAGCATCTCCTAAAGTTATCTGTCCTGCCTCATGCAATGCTACATGTATCTTGCCTTTTACATTTTCCATTAAAATATCATAAGCCAAAAATCCAAAACAGTTTATGAATTTGTCAGATGTTATCTGAGCTGAACAAGAAAACAATCTTGGTTTACCTATAAATATGAAATTACATTATCGTGTTTTCATTTCCAATTAACTAAGCATTAAATCTTAAAAAGAACCCAATCAAACAAAAACCTATAGGCAGTGTGGCCATTAAAATGATAATCTTATTAAAAATTTTATAGTCATTTATTCCTGTGCCAGTGTAGTCTGAATTAAAGTCAAAACTATTTTGATAACTCTTGTTATCTTGTTGATATCTGTAAATGTGCTTGCCTCAATCCTCTGTGTGTATCTAATCCATATACTCACTTTAAATGTTTTGCAACGACATAAAATAATTTGACAAGACTATAGAAAAGTGAAGATTTGAAAGATCAAGTATTGTTCACATAAGGTAGAGTGAAAATGTCTCTGCCTTAATTTAGAAGGATCAATTTGGAAAAGATGAGAGATAAATCATTTTCATTATAAACTCAGATCTTCCTGGAGCTGCAAGAGAGCATGCCAATCATTCCTGGTCCTTCTGTTGTGAGCTAATATGTACCAGTCATGAGATGAATTCATTTTATTCAGGACATGAATTTGACCTTGGCCCTCAATTCCACAGCAAAAGGTAGTTCGTTAAAGCCTCTCTGTTGGTATTTGCAGTAGATCATAGTGTGCTTATACAAATTTATTATATAAGATAAAGATTTAGGAAACCATGTTGTTATTGATAAAGTTTATGTGGAACTCCTAATGTTCCCTTATTTATCAGGGCTTAAAGAGCAACTGAAATTTCATTTGAGGATTTTCCATCATAACTATATTTATTCCCTTTCTTAGTCTGTTGTTTCTAGACTGAGAAAAGATGAAATCCATATCTATATGTATTCTTCTTTTTTTCTTCAAGAGGAATATCTGCTGAAATATAGGTTGAAGTAACTAGGACTCTGAGTTTCACAGCTGAGCTACTAATGGACCACGAATCAAAGGTTCAGAAGTGCCTGAATAATTCAGGAGTCTGAATGAAAGTGAAAGCCAGTGATATTTTGACTTCTAGTAACTGAAAGTGGACATCATGATGTTATTCTCACAGTGCTCCAGCATTGCAGTAGTAGTGCTAGCAGTATCGATGGAGGTACTCCAAAAAAACTCCTTTAAGAAGTGTAGTTTCTTCACTTAGGGTTTCTTATTTTGTTATTCAACTACAGTCCATGAGTCATTGGAACATCAATGCATTTCAGAAGAAATGTCCCCAGGTGAAGGCTGATGTATGGAGCTCTTATTATATATATTAGTGTTATTTTTAAGCCTTTGTGCTTCCTCCCTGCAGCAATCCTGAAGTACGGTCTCATTGTTCAGTCAGACCCTGTTTTATCTGGAGCCAATGTAAAACACAAATTACTTTGTGCTTTCCCATTCTCAGACCAGGTGTTAATATGTCTTGAAGAGCTACCTCAATTTGCTTGATTTATGACAGGGATATAAACTTTTCAGAGCATTCATCTACGTGTTTTCCAAACCTCATATTGTGTGAACTGACCTTTGCCTACATTGGTTTTGTTTCTGTAGTTGATTGCTTAGATCCAACATGCTCCAGCCACGGAGTCTGCGTGAATGGAGAATGTCTCTGCAGCCCAGGCTGGGGTGGAATAAACTGCGAGCTTCCCAGAGCCCAGTGTCCAGACCAGTGCAGTGGGCATGGTTCCTACCTGTCTGACACAGGTCTGTGTAGCTGTGATCCCAACTGGATGGGTCCCGACTGCTCCGTTGGTAAGAACAATACTTTTTCCTGATTTCATAGAATCCCAGGCTGATTTGGGTTGGAAGAGACCTTAAAGCTCACACAGCTCCAACCCCTTCCACTGGAGCAGCTGCTCCATGCCCCTGTGTCCAACCTGGCCTTGAGCACAGCTTCTCTGGGCACCCTGTGCCAGCATCTGAATGCTCACAGGTAACAACTTCTGCCTAAGAGCTCATCCCAATCTCCTCTCTGGCAGGTTAAAGCCATTTCCCCTTTTCCTGTCCCTACAGGCCCTTGTAAAATACTCCTCTCCAGTTTTCTTGTAGTGCCCATTAGGTATTGTAAGACTGTTATATAGTCTCCCCAGCCTTGCAATAATATTCCTATTTTGTTAAAATGTTAATATCTGTGGTGAGTTTGCAATGCACATAATTTAGATGATTGTGTTTGGAACGTGTTTGGTCATGTTTAGTGTGTTGGGAAGAAGTGTGTACATATCTTAGATACTATTTTTTGTGACACTCTTAATTTGGTGCTGCCAGCTGGGGGGCAAGCAGGATGCAGGTTAGGAGTTTGTATTTCATTCTAATGCTGACTCTCATTAGGTCTGAAAAAGCTACTTAAGTGCTTCACATCTCTTACCCAACTGTAGAAAAAACTTCCATAAAGAAAACTTCCATAATTTATAAACGTGTTTATAACATTATAACACTAAAACTGAGTATGTTTTTGGTATGCTTTACCATGCATCAAAATGCTGTTCATTGATGAAAAACATCCCAAAGCAGAAAAATCTCTTTTCAGCTACGGGATACTTTTCCCTTCCCAGTTGTACATGTATGGTTTAAGAAAATGATATGAGTGCAAGAGATTCTAAAAGGCACAACAGTGCAGGCTAAAAAATGTCATCCTCTCCAGACCTACAGTTGTAAAACTTGGTTATTCTGACAGAAGGAGCTAAAGAGAGAGAAAAAAACCCAATACCCAACAGTTTTGACAAGACAGCAAACGTTCTGTTTGTGGGGGAAGAATTCCCTTGAGCCAGAGCTGTAGGGCATAAGCAAGTCTCTCAACATAATATTTACAGTTTTCACACTTTTTCAGTTATTTCTTGAGTTTAATGATTTAGAACACCCCACCAGTGAAGGGAATATCAACATGTGGGGTTTTCAGCTTCCTGCATCAGCAGCCAGAAAAAGTCATGAATGAGAGTTTCACTGTCAGTGTCTTTGGTGATGCATGAGGCAAAGGACCCCACTACATTTCTACAACTTCAGCTGGCAGAGAGCAGTAGAAGAGTTTTTGGAGTGAGACACTGAGTAGCTGACTATGTTAGCAATGGGATTCCAAAAATCTCTTCCTTGAAAGTGTCTTACGAGTCACCCCCAGAGCCCAAGTGACCCTGAATTGTCACTGTTCTCTGCTGAGTGAGTTTTAGGGGAGTTTCAGTCTCATTCTTTGCAAATCCATGTCTGTGTCAAAATCACCAGAGGTCCAGGTTTGGGTAAAATAGAGCTGCGTTCTCCCCTTTTTCACTGCTGCAGGTGTTGAGGAAGCTACCTCTGGAATGGATTTGCATTTGAATGGAGAACGTAGCTCATAGCAGTCTGTCCAGCAACAGCTTTTTAGTATCATTCAGTTTGGTTTTAAGCAGAAGTTAAATGCCAGGTTTAATCAGAATGTGAACAGGCCAGCTTTTGACAGCATATGGTTTTCAGCAACAGCATACCTGTCCTGCTCCCTTTTCCCTTCTTGGCTAGGTTGCTGCTTCCATCCCATTGCCATGATATAAACTAGCTGTAACCTTTATTCTTTTCTCCCCCCAGAAGTGTGCTCTGTGGACTGTGGCACCCACGGGGTATGCATTGGTGGAGCATGTCGATGTGAAGAAGGGTGGACAGGAGAGGCATGTGACCAGCGTGTGTGTCATCCCCGTTGTACGGAGCATGGAACTTGTAAAGATGGGAAATGTGAATGCAGAGAGGGCTGGAATGGGGAGCACTGCACCATTGGTAGGCAAACGACAGGCACCGAAACAGGCACATATTGCTTTCTTTTCATAAATCGTAGAGACATAGTTACTGTTGTGTATTGTAATAGGCTGTTCCTTTAAGGACCCTAGTGCTTTCAAATGGTATCTCTGACTCAGAGTGTGTCGGGTGAAATGCAGAAAGCTCTTGGTATCATTTAAAATCAGTAACAAATTGATTTGCAGAGGAAAAAAAACCCAATAAGAAATTCCACAGCAAATGAATGTTAGTGAGTAAAGATGTAACAAATGGTCCATCACAGTATCATCTGAGCCAAGATTTTCAAACTTAACTAAATATTCCTTTGTGTGAACAGCATCTTTTTAATTTCCTGGGCTGATGCATCAGTGCTCTCCTGCTATTATACATCACATCTGAAACACATCTCCACCATCAGCACACAGAGCAGGGGTCAGCTTGGGGAGGAATAAGTGTTCCTGGTATAACAAAAATAACTCCCTCGCCTTCTCCTGTGCTGTGCTGTGGCAGTGGGCATGGTGTTTGCATATAGACAGTCGCAGCATGAGAGGGCCCGTCAGTAGGGCAGCATGCTGCTGTAGCCTTTCCTAATGGTGTGCTGCTCAGTACAGCACTGGCCTCATGCAGAGTGCCGTGACTAACACGGCTGCAGCTCAGCTGTGATGTGTCAGCCTGGGAAGTTCAAAAAGGTTATACTTACACAAAGCAACAGTGTTCTATCCTCTCAATAACTGTGCTTGAAGATCCATTCTGAAGAGGAATTAACTGTTCCTAAATGGAGTTCTTCATTTTGTCTCCACAAGCAGTCAGGTAGTGTATTTGGATCATTTAGTAAAGTGACTGACAACAAAGGAGAGCATTGTTATTTTCCCTACACTGTAATAAAAAATGGGAAATTCTGAGTGATCACTTCTCTTCTTAGAAGTCTGAGCAAAATAACTTGGAACAAGAGTATCCAGCTCCTGAGACAATGTGAGATTCACACAATTGTATTTTTCTCCAAGGAATATTTGGAGGACTGAGATATACCTTAAAAAAACCCTAGTGACTCCAAAGACAAGGTCATATTGTTTTAACTATCTTAAAGTGGCATGTTTAACAAAAGAATACATCAATTGAGATTTTCGTGGCAATCAGGGACCTTAATGGGACAGTCCTATTACAAGTGAATTGTTATTTCTTTACTTAAAAGTATGGTGAGATTCCTGCATCCCTCAAGCTGTTTTTGTTTGTCATTCCCCTCTGATTTCCTGGCTATACAAACCATTTCTAATACACACGAGTTGGAACTAAAAGTATGCTCATATTGGAAAGAATTAAAAGAGCAAAATGTACATGATTTGGGGGCATATCCTTTGATGTTGTGGTGCTGCATGCTTCCACCACACTATGCTAATACACTTTAAATCAAAGCTTCTTTGACTGAACACTTTGTGACCAGCAGAGATGCAGAGTGGTTTACAATTGGTTTCTGACTTCCATCATATCAACATATCTCTGCTGGATTAATCCAGGCATTTTGTTTTCGTGTTAAATGCTTCCCTGATCCTCACAAAATGCCTAGAACATAAATTTTCTTTGCATTAAGTTGTGTAATAATTGCTTATTTTAAAAGTTGCTGCTTTGCACAAAATTTGTTTTGATTTATCATCTCCTAGTAATATGCCTGTGTTTAGAAGTAATTAGTACATTTAAGGTCTTCATTACTGTGCACATAAAAAGTGTTCTTGTACTGATACCTTGAAAGAATGCTGAAAATTACAAATTGAACTAGTGAACTCTCAAGTGAGATTTTTAGTCTAATTTTAGAGCTGTGAAAGCAGTATTTTCCCTGGTACTGTTACATATTATCTATTCTTTTCAGAGGAAGGGCAATACTGCTAACATGGTTAAAATATGCATAGTCTTTTTTTGTTTGGTATGTATTAGATAGATTTCCTTGAAATTGAAAGTGGGTCTTCCTATGGCAAAGATGGGACTATGGCAAAAAAAATCAGGTTTGCCCTTGTAGTTATTGTATATAAAGTTTGTACAGTCAGAAGTTGCCTGCAGACAGATACCCTGTGACAGGCCTGTATGGGTAGGAAGTTCCATACTCTCATCTCATGAGGCCTGATTGTGAGGCCATTCACAGGAGCACAGAGCATGATGCCAGAAATGGAGTGCAGTTCAGAGAGACAGCTCAGTTTAATCCCGCTGGTTCATGTTATGTGGGGCTGAAACAGAGAGAGTTTGGAGGATAAGGCTGGTAAAAGTAATTTTGGTCAGTATTTGTACAAAAAATGCTAGGAAATAGCACTGGATAATTTGTGCTTAGAGTGAATCAAAAGCAAGGATCAGTTGCTCAAGATGTTTTAAATGTTAGTGTGAAAGGGGCTTAAAGTTTACGGAAACTCATTTTAATGTAGAGATTTCCCTCAATGGTTTTACTTTCAGCTGACAGGTTGACAGACTATTTAATATCAGAATTACTCACTGAGGAGTGTCCACCTAAAAAGATAACATTGAGAAATGCAAATCTGCAGCCTCTTGAAGTCAGTAGAAAAACTTGCTTTGATTTCAGTGGCTTCAGGCAAAGTCCACTGAAAACAAGTTGATTTAATTTGTGAGGAAAAAATACAGGTTTCTATATACAAACCAAAATGCTTTTTTTTTCTTTGTCTTTCTTTACTAGTTTCACATATTAAGAAGTCAGTGGAAAAGAAATCATTATAGTGACCTGCAGGTATCCAACCACTCAGGATATTTTACTCTGTTTAGTATCAAATTAGGCCTTTGTATAGAAACATGACAGGTTGTATACTCTTTGGAGTGTCAGTGTTGAGTATCTAAGCTCAAAACACGTAACAAAACCACAGTTTCTCTCTGCAGTACTTAAAACACTGTGAACAGTCTCCCTGAATGCCACTATTAGCTGAGTGTTCACAAGCTGTTTGAGCAAAGCAGCTTTTACCCACGTGCACCAACAGAATGACATATAAGAATCAGAGAATGCAAATTCCACATTGCACAGATCTTGATAAATCTCTATCTAAATAATTGAAAAATGCAAGGGGTGGTGTGTGCTCTTGCTCAGATACTGTATGCAGCAGAGCAGAACTCTACACCAGGCGCTACATTTCACTTTGCTACTTCAGGTAAGAAGAAAGATTGCTTACTGGAGTGATGATAAAGAAAATGAATCTTTTCCCAGTGCAAAAATAGACCTGTCAGGATATGTTTATTAAGTGATTACTATTCATTGATTGCAATTATGGAGGAAGTTACAACTATATAATAGAGCGTAATGTAGAGAAGGAAAAAAATATTGGAAAACTAATAACAAAGCAAATGACTAAGGTATAGCAGTTGCTAAATCTTGAACCAATTTCATGCTGGAATTTTATGATGGAGGATTTAGCTCTTGAATTATCTGGATGTTGTTAAAGCTGTTACAGAACAGATCTGTTACTGTCACTGAAAATAATATTTAGATGTTTCAAATTGTTTTTAAAGTGTGGTTGAGAATCTTTTCCATACATACGGTCAGGATAGTACACTGAGGAAAGTGTGATATATGCAGAGGTCTTTTAAAACAGTCAAAAATACCATTTTAAAAGTTTAACTCCCTCTGTTATTCATATTGCTGCAGCATGAAATACAACTCTTCTTAAGTCATTGGTAAAAATCTTGCTGTGAGACCAGTGAAATAAGGGTTTAATTCTAAATATTTAAGAGTAAAATGTGGAAGTCTGCAAACATATAAGGTGAGCTTTCACGGGAAGGAGATATATGAGGTTTTCTTGGTGGAATCTGTCATATTCCCAAAGCTTTACTCTTATCTGCTCACATACTACATTAGATGTCGGTTAAGCATTCCTGCTTCCAGATAGTAAGTGGCAAAAGGTTGTAGTCAAGGCTATTTAATAGTAAATGAGCTATCCCTGCCTTGACAGCAGTAGAAGCTGAACCTCCAGCTATGTAGCTCCTAGGAAAGCACAGACAGGGTGAGGTGTGCACCTCTGCAGACTCTGTTTAGAACTGATTAGGTCAGAAAAGGCCCTTGAGATCATTGAGTCCAACCATAAACCCAACACAGTTTTGGCCTTGCTGCAGCTCTTTGGAATCTAACTCCAGAGGTGGGGATCTGCCCTGAGCCCTTGGGCTCTCTACTGAAAATGTCAAATGGTAGGACACGTTCCTTAGTAAAAAAGGGATCTGGAAATCTGTGTTAGCCCTATGCCTTACTTTCTATGTTCCCCTGTTCCCAGGGCCTTGAATAAAGAGGCAAGAATGTGAAGAACCAGGATCCTTTGGGAAATAACCTAAAATTTTCAGATACATAAAAACATGGGATAACAGAGAGGACTCCCTGTCCAGGGTGACTGAGATAAGAAGTTCAAGTTATGGTATGGGAGGTGTGAGTTGTGTGTTAGGAAAAACCTTGTAAGGTAACTGGAAAACAGCAAGTTGTGGAATCCTCATCAACGGAGCTTTTAAATACAAATTAGACAAAGCTCTGTCAGGAACAGCAGAGGTAATTTATCCTCTTATGCTGACTAGAAAGTCATTGAACTATATGAGTTTTCTTCCAGTCTGTTTTGAAGTGAGGAGTAAGCATTCGTTCCAAGTACTGTATTTTATAATGGCCTATGGTAAGATTTGTACTGTCATCCCCTTTAAGAATCTAAGGCTGCTCTTTCTTAGGAGTAAATCGATCATTTATCCAACCAAGGAGACTGATCTGTGTGTTCTGTATTGCAGAACAATGGGTTGTTAATGTATATATTGAGCCATTCTGAAACTTCCAAACAAAGAGCAAACATTACACCCAGTAGGTAAATACTTCAGATCCTCACCCTTCAAAGCACCAAGACTCACCTAACTGCACTCTGGGGGGATGCTATTCCACCTCTGATTGTACTAAAACAAATGCTTACTAAACTCCACACACACCCCTCCCTGAGTGTTTTGGGATGACTTTGCCCTTTTCAGCTTTCACTCATGTTTTTGTCAGCTGGAAGGAATAGCACATATAAAGTGCAAAGGTGTAGATTTTCATCTTCCCATGAAGTCAATAATCAATAGAAACATTAATAATGCACCAATGTGTTATCTTTGGATACAGCAGGATATTTTTGTCCAGGATAATGTTCTCTATGTAAAACATTTTTTCCTCTACTACTGATTTTTCTTGTTGTAATTACAACAGTAATGACTCAAAGATGAGGCAATTTTCAGGAGAGATGGAAAGTGTGTGGGAGGAGACAGAGGAAAGCCATCGGATCTGACAAAGAGCAATTTAGAAGGAGCTGGATGTATTAGACTTCTCTGATGCACTTCTAGCTTAAAATTAATCTGTAACAGTTTATAACCTATCAAGGCATAAAAACCCCTCTAATGACACTGGCAGAAATGTAGATTGCATGCTCTGGAGAAGGAGGGATACATCTTTTCATTTCATTTGGAAGATGCATAGAATATTTGAGTCATGACCACTTTCGATTGCTGATGATATAGAAATATGTTGGTAATATATATGTTCAAAAATGTTAGAGACATTGGCTGTACCTGCAGATTCAAGTTCATCACCTGTACAGTACAGTTATACTCTTGTCTTTTGCACCTGGTAGCAGGTTTCATGATAAGCACATCTGTGATGCTGTCATTTAGGTATGTGGTGTCCAGCTTTCATGTGATGGTTTCCCCCATGCGTGTCTCCAGCAAAGCAGGAGAACAGCAGATGCCTCATAAAGTAATCTAAGAGATCCTCAATAATTTCTATCATTCTCTGCACGCAATTTACATTTCCTTCATGCAAGCAGAGAGAGGCTCATCAGGTAGTTTTCCTTACCTGAAGTTTTCCTTACATGACCAAAGTGACACTTTGGTCATGTATGTTGTATCATATTACATATTACATCATATTACATCATATTACAACATATTACATCATATTACACCATATTACACTGTATAACCAAACCCAAGGAAATGCACTGGTCAGTTAGACAAGTAGTCGTCTAGTCCAAAGTCACCGTGCTTCAGTAGAGATGTGGGTTCTGGTAAAGAGGCAATTGGGCGTTTCTTCCTGGAAACATGATGCTTTTGGTCCTTTCCAGATACATTTCTATTGGGGTTCTTTGTTGTTTTGTGAACATGTCATCTTTTATTTCACCTGCAGAATTCTGCATTTGGAGATGAAATCTCTCGAGCTGCCAGATTACACACAGTGTAAATAGCTCTTGGTTTGGATTTTTGGTTTGGATTTGTAACTTTGTAAATTACTATTCCAATAACTAAAATATACATTGCTAATTTTGTTTATAAAGGATGAGTACACTTCCTGAACAATTTCTGTAGCACTAAGGAATCCAAAACTACCATATGCATCCTCTTAACTTTATCATAGCTGAGCAAGATAGCCGACAATATATATTTGGAAGGAAATATTCTAGGTAGAGACTTGTATAGAGTGAGAGTGGTTTGACTTTCAGGGAATTTAGAAACAGAATTCCTTTGCAGAATTTACACAGGGCAGCTGGGGATCTTTTTTGGCTAAAAGGCAAGCTTATTCATGAGGAAGAACTTTCCTGTTTGCATTCATTGCTGAAGGCTTCCTGTAAATGATTGAAATATGTCACAGTGCAGTGTTGAAACCCTTGAGTGGCTTTTCTTCTTTCTCTTTGTATAGGATATTTGCAGAACATGACCTTACTTCTTCCCTTTCTAGCCCAAAAATTTAATGAGCATTTTTTCAGCAAGGCTTCCTGCATTTTGTCTGGCACTTAAAAGATGCACCCAGCAGATACTGGTGAATAGTTTCCTAAAGTAAAATCTGATTTCTTTTTTTCCTCCTTTTGGAGGGGCTTCACCATGAGTTATATTGATTTTCCAGCCAATTCTTGAACTCTTAAAAGACCACAAAAAGAGGGGGAAGGCAATCAATCAGGCAGCTGATCTAACTTTTGAAAGGGCAAAGCTGATTTTGCTGTTCATAGGAGTATTCCCAGCATCAGGCAATCTTCTCTTCTTCCACAGATAATGTTTTCTGTGTTATTTTGTACCCTGTGGTGTCAAGCACAGCTTCAGTAAGTGAGTGAATTACATGGTGTTGCTGGATACGAAACAACAGACGTGGGAATGCTTGTGAGAGGTCAGCGACATAGATTGTATAGAGATAGAAGGTAGTATCAGATCTTGAGAAATATATATGTATATACATATAAATAATATTTAGACTTCCTCAGAAACAAACACAAAAGAGAACAATATCTTCCCATCCTTTTGAGTCCTGCTGATAGTGATCTTGTTAAAGATACCTTTCCTTTAATAGCTTTCATTCTTGCTTATACATTCTCAAGGTATAATTCTTATAACTTCAATTTTAGTTTCACGTAATATTTCATGCTTGAAGATGCAAATACAGCCAAATGTGTTTCGTCTGACTGCTGCAAACTCTATGGAATAACAATTCAGACACAAGGCTTTACCTTTTCAGCTTCCTGTCAATTTAGTATCAAATTAACAGTAGGATGCATTAGAAGTTAGAAGCTTGTCTTCCTAAGATACTTGATGCTTTTGAAATTCTCTACTTAATATTTTCTCAGTTTAATGTTGTATTAAAAATATTAATGCCAGAAAGAAAAAGGAAATAATAGTGTCAGTAGCATCTCTGAAGTGTCAGTGCAGGATTTTGCTGTGTGATCTACTTGGGGCTTTGGGGAAAAAATGAAACTGTTGAAAGCTTTCTCTTTAAACTGTCAGTTATCTGCTATGCAGCAGCTACTCACTGAGGATGAAATACACTGATGTTGAATATTGATACATCCTTCTTTCACTAAAAGCTCTACTCAGGCAATTTTGAAAAGATCTTAAGGATGGAATACAGGGCCATGTTCAGGTACCGGCTATGAGGTATCCTGAGCCATTCTCATTGAACAAAGGTTTTACAAAATAGATGTTATTCGGCTCTTTTCTCTTGTTCTTTCTTTCCACCCCTATTCTGACCTGCTTAGGAAATGCTTATTAAGTTAATCTTGCTTCTGGAGATTATTCTTGTAGGTGGCCTCAGTCTATTTCATTTTAGATATAGTCTATTTATATATACAAAAAGAAGCAAAGTTTTCTGTGCAACATATATAATCATGTAATAAGGATTATGTATCTCATATGCATCTCATTTGCCCAAAGAAATTACAACCACTAGATAACGGCAATGTAAGAGCTAAATACAAATGTACGTATTCTTGAAAACATTCAGGTCTGAGAACATGGTCCATGTTCATCTCTGGATGCTGAAAGTGCAGGTAGTTGGAGTAATACCTGAGTCATTATTACCTGATCTATAGCTGCCATGAAAATTGTAACTAGGTGTGTAGATCTCTGCAGTCTCCAGCACGTACTACTGTAGTGTTTTCAGTGATACAGTATTGATTGACATGTAATTGCTCATCTCATTCTGTCACACCCATGCTGGGATAGAGACAAAGCAGTACTGGTGTCTTATTAATCTACCAGCAGTTCACAGTCATAGAACTAAAAGCCAAAGGAAAAGTGGGACATGAGAAATTAAGGTTACTGTATTTATCCTCATTTTCTCTTCAGTCAGTTCTACAGGAGTAGAACAGGAAGGATATTCATGGTCCAGCTATTCCTTGAAGACTGTAAAATCTGAGAGATGACCCTTAGCACTGAGTGTTACACACTTAAGTATTTCACAACAAGCACGTACCTCTTGTAAACCCTTAAGCAGTTTTCCTGGAAAAGTAGCAACTTCTGCTTTCACAAAGACTTCAGTGTGACATGAATCATAACGTTATCCCTAATGAAAATGTAGGCAGAGGTGACATGTCCGTCTGCTTATGTAAAGCTCTGCTCCCTCCCATTCTACTACAAAGATACTTTTACTCCTGCCTTACTGTAATGAGGCTGTTCTATGGCCCATGACTGATATCTAACATCTGGCAGTCGTTGCCTTTTCCTGTGATGTCTCATTGGTTATTGGGAGCCATGCAGTGAGTCCCAGATGTTCAAGTGTAAAAGAGTTTCTGCATTCTCTCAAACATGGTTTATATAATGGCACCTGAGTCCTACCCAACTCATTTGTATTTTCTCTGCTGTACAATGCTTTTTAAAAGGCTGTGGGTTTTCTGCACTCTGTGAGTAGGGAACCATAATTTTGTCAAACTTCCAGTCAATGGCTTACTGCTTTTCCTAATCCCATTGTGGTTTTAGTTTCTATTCACAGTTTTTAACAGCATGGGACAGGTTGATTCACTCGGCATCAAGAGACTATGGCCTGCTTTTAAAATGCTGTAAAATAAGATACCATACACAACAGCAACAAGGAAAGGTTTAAGTGTTCCTTCCTAAATGTTCTGGAATTATTAGGGTAGACTGAACTACGTGAGCTGATAGTGAAATTTCATATAATTAGACTTTTAACATCTTAATATATCTTTTACAGAAACCCAGAACAAGGAAAGATGGTTCTCTTCTGTATTCATGCCAGTTAATTACACAATTGCAGGTGAGAATTTTTTAGGTAGATGTTCAAAGAGTAAAGTTACTGATGAGTGTGACAGATGAGTAAGATTCATAATGCATCTAGGCCAAATATGTTTTAATTTGCCTTCAAACAGGCAGTTTTTCAGAGCATTGAACAACTGAGCTTAGGAGCCACAGTGCATCAAGATGCAGTCCCTGTTGTGAAGGAAATAGTAGTGATAATAGGTTTGTTATCTAAGAAAAAACCTAATGGTGTAGTCATAATTAAAACCCATTCTTTTTAATTAAAAACTAAATCAGGTTGTAATGAAAAATATTACTAGGTTGTGATTTTGGGCTAGAAACAACACTTAGAGGGCAATTACCAAAAGAACAAATTAAAAACAAAAAAAAAAGGCAAACAAGCAGTTTAGGAATAGCAAGTTTACCTGGTAGAACATTGTGATTTATTGATCTTAAAAGCATTACTGCTTCAAACACTGTAATCTTCCAATAGTTGGACTCAAAAGGGATTGCTGAGCTGCTCTTAGAATGAGTTACAAACAGCTCTGAAGATACTTTTGTAAATTCAGTGTGCACAAACACAAACCCCTCAATGTCCCAGAAGATGCTGATTCTCTTAAAACCAGAGACACATTAGTACAGATGAGAGAACTGACTTTTTGTTTTAGCCACTGGGAATACCAGACAGTAGAACTCGGTTCCTAATGTAGCATGTTGCCATCCACTTTGCAGCACATTTTAAACATAAACTGTTCTGACTTCTTTGCTTTCCAGTTAATAAAGCAAGGCAAAATGTGTACATGCTGGGTTACGGATCACCTCTCTCTGAAATTAATAGAGGAACTAGCATTATAACTTACAGGTTTACAATGGAAGATAGTGTGTCTAGAATGAAGCACTTATAGAAATAGAAGCTGGGTGTATCTTCCCTGTATTCTCTAAGTTTTAAATTGCAGAATCCCCTGCATTTGAACAACAAAAATGTTACTGAAAGCAGGGAGCCGTGGATTATTATTTACTGCTGAAAAGTGGAAGCACAACATGAATTTGTTAAGTGATAACAGATTCTGATTTATTTTACTCCTTACATTACTTTTTCCAGGCTAATTTGTCACAGTACAGGAAAGGCAATAGCAATGTGCCTTTTCTGTTTTCAAACAGGCAAAACAAGAAAAAAGATGTTTTAGGCTTAAGACAGAAAATCACTGCATAGAACTTTGTTACGAATATGAAATGAGGGTTGACATTGCTCACCATGCAGCATTGTTAATAGATAGCTGACTGGGGGGGAGGGAGGGAAGTATAGTGGCACACATTTGTAGATCCAATCCATCTTTTTGTTGTCTTCTTTGGAAACTAGGAGTAAAATTGCTTTTTGTTGCAGCCTCCCTTGGATCGTTATTAATTGATTCTTTATCATGAAACCAATCCATACATATCTTCATTGTGTCCTGTGAATATTTGAACCTTCTTTTCCCTCCAAATAAGTCAGAAATATTGATTTAGAATGGAGGAAGCTTTCCATATTTGAGAACAGGTTATTAGAGTCAAGGTCACTCTGTGTGTGAATGCTGAGAGGGCAATAGTTTCTTGAAGGAGATACTAGGTCAGTGTTACAATACAGAAAATGTTAAGCTTGTGTAAATTGCTTCTGCAGTATTCTGCTTCAGAGCCAGTTATGAACCAGAAGTCTAAGCAACATATATGCTGTGTTACTCCTGAGTGTGTAACTAGAGAGCTTAAGGGGAAATGTAAAAATCTATCTAGAAGCCTAAGCATTGGCTTGCAGTTGCAGCTTTCCTTAATTCAGATCCAGAGGGACCTGTAAATGTTGTAAGTTTGATACTTTCCCGTTGGAATCTATTGTTATATATTTGTCGTGGTTTAAACTAAGTCTGCACAGTTCGCTCACTCACTCCTCCCCTTGCTCTCCCAGCTCCTGGAGAGTTAGGAAGGAGAATCCAAAGAATGTAGCTCCCACGGGTTGAGATAAGAACAGTTTAATAACTAAGGTATAACACAAATCACTACTGCTACTACTACTACAAATAATAATGATAAAGCCAATAACAAGTGAAGAGAATACAACATCTCACCAGCCACTGACCCATAACCACCCTGCCCAACCGAGCACCAACTGATACCTCCTCCATCCCCCCAGAGCTCCAGCCCTTCCGGGTCTCTCCCCGTTACATCCTGGACATAATGTGCTATGGTATGGAATACCTCTTTGGCCAGCCTGGGTCAGGTGTCCTGTCTCTCCTTCCTAGCAGAGCATGAGCTCAGAAAAGGCCTTGGACAAACCAAACCTTTGAGCAGTAACTCAAAACATACTTGCTATCAGCAACCGTTCTCAGCCCGAAAGTCAAAACACAGACTGCACCAGCTACCAAGGAGGAGAAAAATGACTGCTACTGCTCAAACCAGGGCAGTATTCTATAACAATTTTGTTTGCTTATAGGCTGAAGAAAAAAGTGAACAAAAGTTGGTCAGGCTCTCCCTGCCCTGTAATTTCAAGCAGTAGTCCATATACTTTAAATAAATACTTAATTATATAAAAAAATCACTCAGCAACCTCTATGGATACACTGAAGTCTCTTCTGAAGTTGTTAATATTTTAATTCCACATAAAATGTTGTTAAAACAAACACAGTGTTTATTAAAACCAGATTATTTCCTTTAAGTTTCCAATCTTCCATACACAAGGAATTCAGTGAGTCTGTCTTCTTTGACCAGTATGTGTATTTCTAGTTAGCATGAAATTCCTAATACCCTTATTACCTAATTTAAAAGTGTTACTGCATGGAAAGTTTTAAGTATGAGATACTTTGAAAAGGGAAATATTTATTCAGCAGAACTGGGGTAATTTAACATATTTGCCTCCCATTTAAGACTGTGCCTCTTTATTCAGCCTTTATAGTCACAGTTTCCCCTACCATGCTAAGGATTTTTGTCAGCATTTCTGAGATAAACACTGTATTTGAAAACTATTTCCAGCAGGATGTATCTAATGAACCTGATTTCTTAAGGTGGATGTTCCTATCGATATTAAATGGGAGCTTTCTCAAAAGTTATTTGCAGAATATGTCCCTGGATCTTAATTATTTCTTTTATCTTATGTATTTTATTGCTTTAGATAAAGATGTTACAAAATGTGAGGAGAGATGTCATTCAAATGTGAAGAAACAGGAGCAAAGTGAAAAACATGTCTATTCTTTTCAGTCTTGCTTCTGGGTTTTGTCCTGTGACTAAAATTACAGGTTTATTAAATACAAACTTTCACAGGGCTGCAGCTACTGACTTAAATCAGGTAACTTCATTCCAGCTGGAGAAACAATTAAGATGAGTAAGTTGTTTCATTCAGAATGAGGAGCAGGTGTGCAAGCTGGAAAATGCATTTGAAGGGTCTGAAGTTTCCTGGGTTGTACCGTGAGGGCAAGGGCTATGGCATTAAACTGCAGATAGTGTGGGGGGCAGAGTGGGGGGCTATGGATTTCCTCTTGCAGTGTGAGTCAGGACAGTCCTTCCCATGTTCTGCTCTGAAGTGGTGAAACACTGCTATGCAGTGGGAAAAGGTTGCTATATACTGCTTGGTTTCCCAGCTTTGTTCAAATCATTACTGTCTAAAGGAAAGACTAATTAATGTGTGTTTCTAGCATGTTCTTTGGAATGTTGTAACAGTTCAACTATGTCTATGAAGAATTATACTATACCCCATTGAAATGATGGGCAATGGGCAGAGTATGGTAACCGAAGCTCTCATTTAATTTGAACATTGATGCAAGTGCTGGTCTGCAGAGTGCTCTCACCTCCTGCAAATTTACCCTTGAACTTTTCTAAGATAATGAATAACCTTGATAGAAAACAGAAAAGTTAAAGGCAGGAAGTGTTGTTTGATTGTTTTCATTCTGGAGGGTGGGGAAGGGCTAGTGTGTGGTTTTGGGTTGGTTTTGGTTTGTTACTAATAGTGTTAAGTCTGCTTTTGCCTGTTTTGTTTTAAACTAAACCAAGTATCATGACAATCCATAGTTGTGCACTTTCAACCTACGTGAAGCAGGCAATGAAGCATCATAGAATCCTGTCACTCAAGGTGGAGCGATCTCCAGATTGCTTGGCTACATCTCCAACTCACTTAGGAATTGCTTTTCTCTTCCTGAGGGAAGTGCTCCCAGTAAACAGTCTCACTCTAAGTAATAACATCCTGCCTGTCTCAGCATGGTTTAAACTGCCAAATGCAGATGAGAGGCAACCAAGTCAAAACCTAGTTAGTCCTTCTGATGGCTTCAGTGGAATGGAAAAGAAATACTCTATCTATAAGCAGAACAACTAAAGTCTTTCTTTCAGAGAAGAAAGGCCATGTGTAGTGAGGCGAGGGTAGGAGCAGAGCTGTCAGTTGCATGATAGTAAATATTTTTAATGTAAAGCAAGCAGAGCTTAAGGAGTCCTTTCTCTTTCAAATGTCTTCCAAGTGCACATTAATCCTCTTGCCCTTCTCGGGGGTGAAACAGTGAAGGTTATCTCCCTAGTACATCAAAATCAGTTCCCCATTTAAATATCAAGGCAACTGGCTGTGTTTGGAGGATTATGAGTTTTGTTCCTTCACCACTTAGGCAGAGAAAGAAGGAACAAAAAGAGAGCTGTCTGTGCTCTGTCTGAGCATGCAGGATTGAAAACAGTTCATTTGTGAAAACAACTTTATTCTTTCTGTAGCTTTTATTAGTTATTTGTGCAGCTGGTAGATATAAAGTTGGAAAATCGCATGATATACATGAGGCATATGTATATTGAAAATAGATGCAGAATGGATGCACTTTAGAATTAAAGGCTTGTTTATAAAATGTATTTTACGTAGTGAATTTCCATCTTCTATCCTACAACCACCAAACACCCCAGCATATGCAAATGCAGAACTCAGAATGCATTGTTTATGGATTTTAATTTCCTTTACATGCGTTGCCTCTGTGGCAGAATACCCCTGCTATGTCGTGGGCATTATTTCATCCTTTACATTGGTACATATTTAAAGCCCATAAACTCTAGCTTTAATATATATGAGATATATTTATGCTAGTGTTCAAAGAGCCATTATTTTTTGTCACTTCTAACCATGTTTTAGCGTCACAAATGTTAATATTCCTACAAACCAGAAGGGGTTCAAGCAGCATTTAGTGTATGTTCTCAAGGCTTTTTGATTCCAAACTATGCTATGGTGCTTCTTAAAAACTTCTTCATTTCGTTCAGTGCTTTCTTTTGATTTGCCTTTGGAACCGCTGAAATGTTTGGACTCTGTAGTCTGAAACCATACAGTGTGCAGACATGTATTGAAATACATGTAATTAATACCTTAAAAAGAACAGCTGCAAAATACGTCTGTCTATATAGTACTTTTCATCCTGAAGGGATTCTAAAGTTCTGTACCATATTAAGGGATAGATGCCGACAGAACATATTAATCTGTTACAGTAATGGAGGAAATTGAGAACTTATAAGTTAAGGCTCATATTTATTCTTCTGCTAGGGATAACCTGCACATTTATACAGGTTCTGCATTTGCATACCTGAGATGTAATTGCTGAATTCTGAATTCTGTGCAGGCATTAATATCTGATGAGCAGCAAGTAATTATACTTTGATGGTACAAAAGAAACCTGGGATTCCCTGCCCTGAGAAGTATGAGTTATACAGCTCTAAAACTGAAGGGATTGCAGATAATTCTGTTAGAAAGGGCTGTCAGGGGGTCATCTAGTCCAACCTCTTCCTCAAAACAGGGGTAGTTATGAGGTCAGATATTACACTTTTGGGGCAGATTTCCTACAGCCCTCTGTATTGCACCCTGGGTAGGCTGTTACTCACCACTCAGTGCCCTAACTAGGTATCTTCTATAGTTTATTGAGCAACATGAGTAGTGTGTAACATCTGCTTTTGTTCGCTACACTGCCCTGTTCGTGCATGTATGTGTGTGGGCACACATCCCATTCCTTCCCAGCCCTGAATGTGAACAGGATTATAAATGCTGGTATAAACAACTGTTAAGTAGTACTGGTGTAAGGGAAGCAGTTTGATCACTGTTAATGCTGGCTTAGTTTAGTAGGGCATTTTGGTTGACTTAACTCTGCTTTGTAAAGGTATTTATGTATTAAAGGAGTTATGGTCAATGAAATGCAGTTTGTATTTAGAGCAAAAGTGGGTAATAGGTGATTTTTATTTATATATATATGTAAGTTCTTCTTGTCTGCCCTGTGTGGAGGATTTGAGAATAGAATCATAGAATCATAGAATAGTTAGGGTTGGAAAGGAGCTTAAGATCATCCTGCTCCAACCCCCCTGCCATGGGCAGGGACACCTCACACTAAACCATATCACCCAAGGCTTCATCCAACCTGGTCTTGAACACTGCCAGGGATGGAGCATTCACAACCTCCCTGGGCAACCCATTCCAGTTCCTCACCACTCTTACAGTAAAGAATTTCTTCCTTATATCCAATCTCAACCTCTGCTGTTTAAGTTTCAACCCATTACCCCTTGTCCTATCACTACAGTCCCTAATGAAGAGTCCATCCCCAGCATCCCTATAACCCCCCTTCAGATACTGGAAGCTGCTCTGAGGTCTCCATGCAGCTTCTCTTCTCCAGGCTGAACAGCCCCAACTTTCTCAGCCTGTCTTCATACAGGAGCTGCTCCAGTCCCTGATCATCCTCGTGGCCTCCTCTGGACTTGTTCCAACAGTTCCATGTCCTTTTTATGTTGAGGACACCAGAACTGCACACAATACTCCAAGTGAGGTCTCACAAGAGCAGAGTAGAGGGGCAGGATCACCTCCTTTGCCCTGCTGGTCACACTCCTCTTGATGCAGCCCAGGATACAGTTGCTTTCTGGGCTGTAAGCGCACACTGAAGCTGACTCATGTTCATTTTCTCATCGACCAACACCCCCAAGTGCTTCTCTGCAGGGCTGCTCTGAATCTCTTCTCTGCCCAACCTGTAGCTGTGCCTGGGATTGCTCTGACCCAGGTGTAGGACCCTGCACTTGGCATGCTTAAGCTTACTAAGGCTGGCATGACTGAAGTGAGGAGTGTGTCTGCCCAAAAATCCCAAACTGGGATATTAGTTTAGTTTTAGTAGGACTTTATAAAAACATCTGGAAATAAAAAACTTGTTGTTAGTGATATTTGGCTAGAATGGGTACATCCAAGGGTTGCTTCTCTGTGGAATGGTCAGGCACCTGCCTGAAGGGAGCATGCTGTTTCCAACTTATTCACTGCCTTTCAATCAGAAGTGCTAGTCAGCCATGACCCTTATAAGAGGCAGGAAGTACCAGCAGCAGTTTAAAATCCAGGGGTTTTCACCATGCATGGTAGTCAATGCATAGAAACCAGTGAAAACCCATGCTTTTCTGAAGAACAACCACAATGTTAATTTAACTATTATATGAAAGACTCAGGTACAGCAAAGTGCCATGAACCTTGAAGCTGATTGAAACCCGTGTAGTTCTGTTGAGTTTGGCTGAATTTTGCCGGTGTGGACCAGCTTGTGTCCTGGCCCTCAGGTGAGAAGCATGAAGAACCAGTCTGGGCAGTGAAGGGAGTTAATGTTACATTACAGTGTGTCAGTTTTTCTCAGACAGATGAGTTTTCAGTATTTTTAGTACACCTTGTATTTGACAGGGCTAATGCCAAGGCCTTGTCTGTAGTGTCAGCTTTTGTGTTCTGCACAGCATACCTTTGGTGGTTGGGTTGTTATCCCTATGACACAAAGAGGGTAGAGTGGAGTATGGAAATATGACACAATTCTGTGCATCAGCATCAGCATATATGGGATTCTTGAATGTTTTTAGCAATTAACTGTGTGAAGCCTCATTTTTATGAATGAATGACTAAAACTTCCTGCCATAATGCTGTGATTAATGTAGGGATTTGAGTTGTTACTTTGTATCTATGTTGTGTATTATTTTAAATATGAAGTCAATGTTTTGCTTGTTACTCTTCGATTGCCTGAATTCACACATCCTGTCTGATAGGTCACTTCACTATTACCCTGCCACTAAACTATTTATAGAGATGTTATTTTAGAGATAAATCCAACTTGAGAAGGCCTCTTTCTCAGAAATGATATTACATATTACAAAGGATGGTGCCAGTCCCTGTATCCAATATCAGAAACATTAATACAGTAAAAGATTATGATTGTGCTACTGGTTTTATGAATGCAGTTTCACCCAGAATGATATTCTAAATGGATTTTGTTACAGTAAGATTAATTTGAAAGAACCAGCTATCTTAAATACAAATTTTACTGCATCGTTTATGTACCTTTTTATTGGGCATATGAATAGGAGTTGAATGAGAGTCTTGTTTGAAAATACACTGCGTGACTTGAATGTGCTGCTTGGGTCAGATTTTAGCTTGTGTTCAGAATCTCAGCAAATAATCTGCTCAGCTTGTAGAAGAAACTGCATAGCTATGCTGGGCTGCAGCAATGTCTTCTGTCCATGTAACTACTTTGCTAATGCTGGTACACATCTGAAACTCACTGCCTGATAGCTGACTAAGCTACTGTGCAAAGAGTAGGTTTCTGTGCAGGATATGATGTGTTTCCATGTTAACGTTAACAGTATTAGGGCATACGGTCAGCATGCTGCCTGCACACCATGCTCAGATCATCCCTTACCCCTGGCCACCCATTACAGTTGGTGGGTGATGTGGGGCTGTGTAGTGGCAAGATATCATGGGCATCCCACATTTGCAGGAATAGATCTGGCCTCCTGGCTGCAGCAGAACACTTGGTCCTTCAGCATTGCAGAAGCTTCCCAGTCTTATGACTAAATGCCAAAGAATCATAGAATGGTTTGGGTTAGAAGGGACTTTAAAGGTCTTAGTCCTAGTTCTAGTTCCAACCCCCATCAAAAAAACTTCCCATAAATGCAGTCTTCCTTCCTTCGTAGAATCATAGAATCCCAGACTGACTTGGGTTGGAAAGCACCTTGAGATCATCCAGCTCCAGCCCCTGCCATGGGCAGGGACCCCTTCCACTGGAGCAGCTGCTCCAAGCCCCTGTGTCCAACCTGGCCTTGAGCACTGCCAGGGATGGGGCAGCCACAGCTTCTCTGGGCACCCTGTGCCAGCGCCTCAGCACCCTCACAGGGAACAGCTTCTGCCTTAGATTTAACCTGAACTTCCCATTTCAGTTTGAACCCATCACCTCTTGTCCTATCGCTACAGTCTCTGATGAAGTGTCCCTCTTCAGCATCCCCCTTCAGACACTGGAAGCTGCTCTGAGGTCTCTACACAGCTTCTCTTCTCCAGGCTGAACAGCCTTCTTGAATCTGTTTTTCTTATATACATAAATGGTCCAACTGGGCTCAGCTTAATCTTTCTGTATATGCTCAGCCTTCCAACATGGATTTTTTGGCTGTTGATCTGTTTGGTTTCCTCAAGTCTCATGATAGGGTAACACACACTTACCCTCTCCTCCCTGCTCAGCTGTTGGCAGCTTGAAGGTGGGGGGGGGGGCAGTGGTGGTGGTGGTAACACCAAAAGCTGCTGGTAGTTAGAGAATCCTGTTGGTTGTGTACAAGAGGGAAACCTCAAGGGTATCTCCCCTTAAGGAAGTAATGGGAGCCCATCTGCTCAAGTTGCTTAAAATGAAGTTGGATAGAGTGGATTGCACTGCTGGGAACAATCCCTTGTCAACAAGGCGAGTTGCTCTGACACCCGTGGGGGCTTTATTCAGTCTCAGACTTTTATGTCCTGTATTGCAATGTGAGCTTTCCTCCGTGTTTTGGGGGGTTTTGAGGGTCTTTTTCTGGGTTTTTTTCCCCTATAGTTCATGTTCTTCAGAAAGATGCAAGTGATGATTTCTCTTGAGACTCCCTAATTAATACCAGCAGATCCCCTTCGTGTGAGGTTTACTTTCCTTCTAAACAGTCACACGTGGTGTTCTCACATTTCTCTGTTTCATTGGGAAAGCTGATGTTCTCCGAGTTCTTTACATGTGAAAGACAGAAATTGCATAGATACGTAGTAGACAGAGTTCAGAAGTTCTGTTATGACATGCATATCCCAGGCAATTTAAGAAGCCTTACTTAGCATTCGTAGTTGTCTGCCTCCACAGAAAGTGTTACAGTTGAAGGATTCAGGAGGTTTCAGTTCTCAGCCTCCCCATCTTTTCAGCCTCTTCAATAAATAAAGGTCTAGCTGGCCCATTCTTTCAACGCAGCATGAATTTCATCCTCCCAACCCATCTGTGAATGGTTATTCCATATATTCCTTTGGTTGATATCTATCTTAAAGAAATATTGGGGGTGTTGGGTAATGTTGAAACATGTTTTCTCTAGAAGGTAAAAATAAACAGCAGCAAGGAAGCCAGTCACAGCATCTTGGTGGGAAGTGCTTCAGTGGCACAGAGAAGCTTCCCCTCTGAAACACCAGCTGCACTGCTGTGGTACTTGAGCAGTGACCCCAGGTTTGTGCTGCACTGAAAGGTCTGGTTCACTCTTGACCATTTGTCAATCTGTGTGACTCTCCTGCTTCGAAGACCTGAGCTAGTGCTTCTGTGTGGCTCTCTGGCCATGCAGAACTGTCCAAACACACTCCAAGGGGCCTCACCTCTCACTCAACCCATAGTATTTTGCATTGACATAGGTTTAGTTACATGGTTTTGGTTAGAGTTTATATTTGTCCAAATGTTACTCTGTAGAAAATAGCTCATGTGTGCCTAGCATAACACTATGTGTCATTTTATTTGTATACCCTTTCTTTGGCTTTAACTAAGCCCTGCAGGCTTTGGAATTGAAGGATTAAAAAATAACAATAGCAAATAAAGAGCATAATTGTATTTTCAGTGTTGCTAGGTACCTCATTCCATGTACCTCATTTATTATTTGCGAGATAGCCATAAGCATACCAGCAACTCACTGAAGGAATGAATGGAAAATATGAAAACAGTGATTATCCTCTAAAATCCAAATTAAACAGGCTATTGTCACTGCTGCTTTTCTGTAATTTCTCTGTATTCTGTAGGTACCATCATCAGACTACTTTTATTTGTTACAGTTCTGTAGTTAACAGCTGTAATGAGAAGAAGAGGATTTGAATGTTATTTAAATGTAATTTAAATGTTGCCCTTGAATCTCACATGTACCTTGTGAGCAAGAAAACACTGTGCTGTACAACATACTCTCTACTGCTGGGCATCTTTATCCATAGGACCACTTGGTCCAGCATCAATTCAGGTCAATGGAAAGACTTCACTGACGGCCAATGGGCTTTGGGTATGGACATGTGAAATGAGGTTAGGTGGAGAGGCAAACAAGAGGTAGTGTGTTCCAGACTACAGCTGCACTACACATATGCTACAGCTTTGGATCAGAAGGATGCAGCAGGTATAACCTCTTGATTTATGTTTGGCTCTCCACATACAAACTGAGTAAAGGCTAAAACCACTGTCTGTTTCTCTAAGTGGTTATAACGTATCACCTAGAGTGATTCTACTTTTTCTTTCCTCCGTATTTCCTATTACCCTTTTTACTTTAATTGTACAGAGAGGCTACCTATTCCTTCAGAGACTGAAAGCATTATAAACAAGAGGATTTCTCTGATTTCTCCTTCCCTATCTGCCCTTTCCCTTCCTTCATTTTCCAGAATGATTTGCCCCACAATAAGTGGAAGTTCTGATAATTATTGAGGTTTAGATTGAAACTACAAAAATATTCAGTCTTTATATTTTGATTTACTTAAAATGTTTGTTTTAAAGTAATTTATGCAAAGGAAAATCTATATATGCCTCAGTAGCTGGGTACACATGTATTTATATATCCGGAGGTTCTGAGTACCAGTGGAAAAGGTACTGGAAAGGAAACAAAAGGTACAATGAAATTGAATGAAAGGTAAAAATGAAATTGAAGGTACATTTTTCAGTGCAAGGTACTAAAAAGGTACAGTGAAAAGGAACTCCCTGCAGAATTTACCCCAAAGTGGACAGAGTCCCTGAGGTACTGTCTACATTCTGGAAATTAATTTGCTGAGTCAAAAAATGAATTACTCGCCTCATATTTAGCCTCAGAATAATTTTGCTGTAGATGAAACTTATGAGTATTCTCTCAAACTCGTTGTGGTTTAGTTCATGGCCACGGCTCTTTGTGCTGGCACTGGGCACCACTTGAAAGGGGCTGGCACCATACTGCTGGCACCTGCCTCTGAGATCCTGATCTTGCATTGATGGGATCCCCTCTCAGTCTGCTCTTCTCTAGACTGAACAGGCCCAGCTCCCACAATCTCTCCTCATAAGAGAGATGCTCCAGACCCCTGAGCATCCCTGTGGCCCTGACTATGGCAGTGGTGGCTGTTTTCTAGACTCACTATTTGTTTTTCTGTTGTGGCTATGAAAAACACTTTAATTTGTATTGTTATAGCATCTTCTCATGGACTGTGGCATTTTGGAGCTCTACGAGCAAGTAACAAAATCTAAGTGCTTTCATACAGGAGCTTTCTTTTCCTAATTTGTCTAAGCAGAGGTCTCCATCCTTTTTGATCCTCTTTCTCTCTACTGAGAATGTGAAATAGAATCCATGTAGTAACTGTATACATAGAGTTGTATTTGACTAAATATTCCTCATCCTATTGACATGTTCTCATTTTTCATAGTGCTTTGTTAAATAGTGTCCTATTTTTCTGATAATATATTATTTACTTAGCAACCTTGGTAGATCCTGTTCCCCTTGGTAATAGGCACAGGCAAGAGACAGAAATCTAATTAATTCCTAGACAAAGGAATTCAACTATTTTATGGCAAAGTTACCACACTTTTCCTTAAGCCATAGTCTTCACATGTTGTTATCCGGTATTTATTTGTGCTATGTATCACCAGAGTTCCTCTCTGTGTCACCATATGTGCATAGGAATGGATAAGCTGAAGAAATTTAAGTGCTGTTTTACTTGTAAATGGATATGTCCCTATACTAAAGCCCCAGTTAGTAGTCACACAAGCAAGTCACAGGCTGCAGTAGTGTCGATCTAGCACTTTAAACAAGCACTTTCTCTTTTTCACCTAGCTTTTTGACATTTTCCCATTAAGTATACAATAATAGAAAAGACAAGTAGAATTTCTCTACACACCAGGAATAGCAACCTGTCTGCTTAGCATGAAGGGCTCTTTTCTGTGCCATGACTGAGAGCTTCATACTATGGCAGATTACTTCTTAAGGTTAGATGTTGATAGCCCTTCCCTCTAACTACCTCATTCTGTGAGTGAATTCATAAGACAGCCAGGAGGCAGTGCAGTGTTCAGTGTCAGCTGGGAGTGCAGCATAACAGCAAGCTTGAACAGAGCACTTGGTGTTAGGACATGCTTCATACAGTGTACATGTCCAGCAAAGACCATATTTTATCTAGCTGGGAGAACCAAGCACTTTCTGAGGCTCTCGAGGCTCCTCAGTTTGTGACCTTACCCAGTGTCAAAACCTGTTGGAGGGTATCAAGACCTATTAGACACTGCAGATGTTGTGTGTGAGCAGGATGTTCATCAGTACTAATCACTGCACATATGCACATATAGGAGGTTTTAAATTGAGTGCGTTATTCATTGCACTGCCAAAATATAAACTCTCTTTAGAGGAAAACTTGTTATTAAAAGATCATAGTGGAGCTCCGTTGTCAGCAGAGCTGCCAATATGTCAGCAGGCTGTCAGAACAAGTTTTGGTCTGACAGACTATAATACTATGTAAATATTTGCTTGAAGAAACAAAGTCATAAACAGAAATGCATACATGCACATATGCATGTATGGAAACGTATGTAACCATGCCAAATATCTAAAGAGTTGTCCGTTACTTAAAGCTGGTTTGAAAATTAATACAGCATTCAGTTAATAGATCTCTTAAGAAAGACATTATTGTCAAAGTACTTGGATCTTACTGTAGTCAGCTGCTGTTTTTTAACCTTTCCTGGTGATATTTATGTTATTGAAGCACAAAGTCTGTCTTTGGAAGGCCAGAGTTAAATAGACTCCATAAAAGTAGCATAGTGTTACCTAGCAACACCATGTCTAAGCCAGTGATGCTTGCTTCTCTCTTTAGGCTAAACGCAAAGTCATGTCCCAGCTGCACGTAAAACTTTCAGAGCTTTTGCTGGCTCCCCACTGTTCATGTTTTCATCTTGCTCATATGATGCAAAGCAAACTGCTTCAGTGATCTAATTCTCCTCAGTGCCTCATCCTGTGTGTATATTCACGATTACTATTTGGTTTTCATTTAAAACTAATAACTTGTCCTACAGTATGATGCCTCCCCTCAAACATTATCATTTTGGTCATTCAAACAACCTGACAAATGAAAGAGAGGAAAAATGCCTTGAAAATACATTACCAGTGCTGCAAAATAAGTGCAATTTGTTTATAGCTAAGCTATGTAATGCCAAAGTAACCTTACAGTTAAGTGAAAGGGGGCTGTATTTTTTATATGCAAAAACATTGAAATAGGACTTGTTTTTAGCTGCTGATAGCTTTCTGCATAAAATATACTGAATGGTCTGGCAGAGGCCTGGTGGTTTACTCCACAGAGCTTTGGTGGAGATGAAGCTGCTCTGCCAGGGCTAGAAATGATGCAGTATCTGGCACCTGGGTAGGAACATGCACAGGAACTTTGGTTGCTGTTATCCATAAAGAGCCTTCTCTGTGGGACAGCTGGGGTCTCAGAGGTCTCAGCCCAGCACCTCCATCAGGCCCAATGTTCATTTATTTTGGGGTTTTTTAAAGTAGTATAAGAAACTTTCCTAATCATATAAAAATTAATGTGGCTGTGGAATCCTTAATCACTATAAACGTCTCAGGTAACAATGCAGTGAGGAAAAGTAAAAGTGGATGCTTACATAGTGTGATAGAGTTGTGTGAGTACCAGGAATACAAGGCAGCTTGCTGTTCCCACACATGTTCTTGCAGCAGTGTGAAAACCAGCACGGGATAGGAGGAACCTCCCTCCATCACCAGGATACAGCAAAGGCAGCTGTGAGGAGCAGAAAGACATAAACTCAGAGCTGTGGCTTTCTGAACAGGCTTGAGGAAACACAATCTGGTGATGTCTAGAAGGCTATTCAACCTTTAGCACTGGTAGGAAAGCTTTGCTGGTTTGACAGTTGCTCCTGTTCCCAGTCACCTGCGGAGGCAAAGGGGCACAAAGGCATTATTGTCTTAGTCTTTCTCCAGTGATGCACATCTGAAGTGGTGCTGCTCAAACAAAACAGATGTATTTGCTTTCAGGGTATTTCCTCCTTCACAGCTGCTGCAAGGAGTAGCCACACTCTGGTGAGGTGCCCATTAGCTCTTTGGTACTCTTAAAATGCCTGGGGAAGTGGAGTGCTTAATAGTCACACCTTGGGATTATGGTGGCAAAGGACTAACCCAGCCGGTCAGTGAGACTTGAGAGGGCTGCAGCAGGTCCCTGCAGACCTTGATGCCAACAGTGACTCCCCACTGCTGGTGGAGGGGGAGATGAGAGCATGAAACTCTCTGAACTGTTTGGAAATCAATGTTCTGCCCAAACCCATCAGCAGTGAGATCCATTATTCCATGTCCTCTGGTGCTGGTAGAGATGGCAGGATTATCTACTGCCAACCCAAACAAGAGAATGACTGGGACTCAGCATCTATTGTCAGTAAGGCAACGTGAAAAGGTGTGATGAGGTCTGCTGCAGGACTCTTAAACCTCCTATCGCCTCCACAGACATACATGCTTGTGTGGATTGGGTGTTGATGCATTTGATTGTATATACCGAGGCTGGAAACTGGTTTTCTTAACCCTTTTTTGTAATGAATATTCAGTAAGAGACTTAGTTTCAGGAAAAAGCAGTCAAAGTATTCTGTTACCTATGGACACTCTGGTAGAACATAGAAGCACCTTAGTTAATGAATATTTTTGATTCTAATCCAGCTCATGCTATACAATATCATGTGATATCCATAGTCCATTCAAAACAGGCACCTTTTGTGGGATCTCTCTTCTAACGTGACTTTTGGAAAGCATGGAATGTTGTCGTGAGTACACTTAGTGTAAAATAAGTAGGTCTTTTTAAATGGCTGCTAAAAATACTGTTATAGCTGTTTATTTAAACTGTGTTTAGAGACGCTCTGGGGAGTTATGCAATGCACAATATAAAAGGCACTCTGAACACTGACAGGCTTGTTGAAGAAGATATCCTCCCTCATGTATGTGCATCCACACACGTACATTGGGAAAAATAAGAGGCTGTGACCTTCTGTCAGCAGACTGTAATTTCTACCAACTCAAGGTCTTAACCTTTACTGGGTCCCCAAGGTACACATTATGTCTGATGGTAGGAGTGCTCCTGCCTTCCGGCTTGAGTCAAACCACCATTGCTCTGAGGTACTCTATGGCTGTGAACCAGGAGAGCCCTTGTCCCACCAACAGAACTACTTTTGTGTGCACAGTGATGTTGTGACCGGTCTGAGCGGCAGCATGCACCAGGTCCTTGTCCTCACCTTCTCCATTTCTTCAATCAGATGGGTGCCCCGACCTGTGCAACGGCAACGGGAGGTGCACACTGGGCCAGAACAGCTGGCAGTGTGTCTGCCAGCCCGGATGGAGGGGGCCCGGCTGCAACGTGGCGATGGAGACAGCCTGCACGGACAGCAAGGACAATGAGGGAGGTGAGCACAGCCCTGCGACCCGGTCCCCACACTGCAGCACCTTCCACTGCTTCCCTCGCGAGCCGTTCCTTTCAGGACATGGGCTGTGGTTGCTGTCAAGTGCTGTACACACCATCACCAGGGCTGAAGGGCCCTCTGGAGATCACCCAGTGCAGCCCCTGCCAGGGCAGGTCAACCAGAGCAGGGCACATAGGAATGTGCCCAGGTGGGTTTGGGATGTCTCCATAGAGGGAGACTCCACAACCCCCCTGGGCAGCCTGTGCCAGAGCTCTGACACCCTCAATGCAAAGAAGGTGTCCCTCATGTTGAGGTGAAACTTGTTGTGGTTAAATTTCTGTTGACACAAATGAGACCAAGTGAGCTGTGGCCTCATACAGGGACATGGTGACCTGCAAGGGACATGGTGACCTGCAGGGATGTGGTGATCCGCAGGGATGTGGTGACCCACAGCACGGGTCAGGAGCGCATAGGCAGGCACAGTCCCACCCCATCCCACAGTCCCACCCTGTCCCACTGAGCCTGGCCACAGAGCATGGCCCAGGACAGAGCTGTTCCTTTGGGCTGTGGGCACAGGTGAATGGCAAGGCAGCTGCGGTGTGCACAGGCATCGTGGCTGGCTGGCCAGGACATTTAGCAGTGCTTTTCCTGCTCTGTGCTGGAGGCCAGGGTCATGCTCTCACATACACAACCTGTGTATGTGGCTGTACTTGCTGTCATGTTCGTGTGCCAGACTTTGAAGGGCTGAGTGAGGTGCACTGAGCAGTTGCATGAGGTAAGGCTCTGTTTACGGTCAAAAGCAGCATTAGTGTGTCTTAGTTTGCAAAGCTTTCCATGGGGTATGTTCTATGGTATTTCCTAAAACTGCAAGGAAATATTTGGCTTATTTGAATGGCTGCTTCAAGAATAAAATTGTCAGTAAGATTAGTGCTTCAATTCCATAGAGGATTTTAGGGTTGTGGAAGTTGTTCATAAGTCCCAAACTGAGGAACAGGTATCTTTGGGTTTGATCGCATGATATTAACCACATCTGAATATCATCTGCTAGCTGTAACTCCTGTTAGTTCCTTGGTTTCACATGTGGTCACTGCTACAGAAATACTTGAAAAGTTCTAGAGCTGATTCAGTTTCAGAAAACTGGAACTTGCTTTATCTCTGTGACTGAATTAAGACCAGAATCTAACTGCCAGATTACATGAGTTGGCTTTTAACTGTACAACAGAACCCACTAAACTTGTGTTAATACGCAGTGTAAGAAACTAGAAGGTGAGCTGCTCAGGTTTGACAGGCTTTGAAGATTATGGAGGCAAATTTGAAAATGGATATGTCATCAGATTTTCGTTAAAGAATGAGTATGGAAAACATTATTAGAAGTACTTGAATAAGACTTTTATTTACCTATCCAAGATCATATTCTGCGCTTGTGAAACAGGCAAACGGGAAAAAATGACCAGTGGGAGCATTCAGCTGTTCATCCCAATGTAAAATTGCAGAATTCTAAAAGTCTGTCAAAATCAAAGAATACATAGAATAAATATGCCTACAGCAGATGTATAATGTTAATCAGCATTAATGTGGAAGGCGAATGGTTTCTGGTTTGCCCTAGTTGCACCTCAAAGAAGACTGGTCTAGCTGAAGGCTAGAAGGATGGAAGGGGAGAACACTTGGGTCGTTCTCAATGCTTGCAGGTTGAAGTCATGTTTTTCCAGAGGCTGGAGTAGTTGCTGCTCATTGCTCCATGTCGGAGCATTGATGGTTTGAAAGTCTGTGCCTGTTCCAAGGTCCAAACAACCTCAAAAATCCATTTGACCCACACGTTTCACATGGGGATTTTATGATAAAGGCAGAAATGAATCCTTTTTTCTGACCCTTAGCTCAGGAGTTCAACCTGATGATCATTACCACTCTCCAACAGTCTCATCCTCATTAGGTTTCTGTAGTTCTTCTGCAGGGGAGAGCAGGAGATGTGTATGCTGTTTTACATACACTTGTATGTACCTGAAAACATGAACAAATGCTTTACCTCAGTCATGCCGTGTTGAATGCACAGCTGAGGTGGTGCAGGCTGTGTGGCACTGCAGAACTCTGCTGTCTCTCTCATGCCTTGGTGATTTTTGCTGTCTCAGTTTGCTTTACTGTATTTTGAATCTCTGAGTTCTTTGAAATGGCATGAGGGTTCTTTCCAATATGTGCCATAAGGACAGAGTCTTTGTCATTCCCATCTGGTTGGCAAACCATCAGTCATAAGAGTGACATTAAAACTCAAAACTGGGTATAACATTAATCACTTAATACTTGGTATCTTAGAGTGCAGTTCTGCCTTTGCCTTACTAGTCTTTATGCATCTGGTTCACTACGTGTCTGACCAGGGGCACATCCTGGTGCCTAAGTGAAGTCCTTATCTGGACAGTTGAACTTCCTTTCTTTCTGTCCCCTATTCATGTTGTTAAAGTAAGTTGCCTCAGCAAGTCACTGGGATCATTTACTGCCTTCCGTTCTTCCCCATGCAGCAACAGATTTAACATATTTTTGAGCATTTTCACTGTTGAGCCATTCTTACTGCAATTGTATCTCACAATCAGATTCAAAGGCCTTGGGCCAAGTCTTCATTTCATGGATGTCAAGAAGAGCATTGCCACTGACTCCAAAGGGATTCCCATTTGTCCTGTTTTGTCTCATTATCTGCCACAATGCGAGCTCCATACCATAGTTCAGAAAGAGAAAAATGAAAAACAATACTTAATATTTTTCTTCCATTTTAGATTAATGCCCTTTAGTTGGCTTATTCCTAGCAGAGGCAGATGTGTCCCTGTCTTGCTGAGACATACAAATCTTCATTTGAAATGGGATGTCAATGTGTATTACTCAGATAAATAAAATGGGTTTCCAGAGAAGAGTGTCCAAAGCTGTTCTCTCCTCTTAGGGCTGTTCAAGTAGAGCTGTGCATGATCCAAAGTAGCACTTGGAAATTCACTTGTTATTTGTCCTTGCCATCCCATGTCAAATGTAGAGATGGGCTTAACTGGGCCTTCATTATGAACCTATTCAGGTAACTATCATGTGTAGGCTACTTTGCTGAAAAAGCTTTAAAGTCCCTTATTTATCCATCTGGTTATCTATTTATGTATCTTTAAGGAGGAAGCTGAACTGAAAAGTAAGGGAGTTGTGGCACTGACTCACTTTAAAATCTTTTGAAATTGGAAAATTCTTCTGTTTTCCAAACCACGTTTGATTTACACAATTTACTCACTGTGGCCACTTCTAAATCTAATCCTTCCCTTAACCAGTCCCTCAGTAATCTAATAGTTATTAAGCATCTTTTGGAGGGATTAGAAATAGCTTTATTTTAAGACCTGTAATTGTGATTACAATGTATAATCCCCCCAGTAGACATGTATAACCCATGTAAATCATTGTGGATTTATTTTAGGAAATTAAGGGATTAGAAATGATATTTTGAGGAATGGGAGAAGGGACATTGCTTTTTTAGTCATATTTCTTTTGATATATTCATAAGGAAACCAATATTTATATACATTCCAAACTTAGTGGAATGATTTGGGACAGCTACTTAACAACTCTGTCTTCCCAGGCAGCCCTGGCAGGAGCCCATATTGCCCTCTGGGGTTGCTCCTTCTAGGCTTTTCTTTTCCTTCTTTCCCCTTTCTCCCACCTTTTGTATCCATTCAGAATTACTCATGTTTATAATCTTTATTAGCAAGACAGTCAAAATTAGGTAATCTCAGAGAAAGATGATCAGAAACTAACCCAGGTTTTGTTAAATGGGTTTGTTTCAGAGTTGATCAGGGTGGAGAGGACAGGTACAGGCAGGGTAAAAAGAAAAATGCTTATATCATGCCACAGATCCCATTTCTCCTCCAAATGTAATTATCTGGACTAAAATTGGGTGGTGAAGAAAAAGAAGCAACCCATGGCAGTATAGAATGCTAAACTAAATGGAATGGGAAATTCCTTGTTTGTTATGCAAAGTGGGACATGCTTTTCAAAACACATTTTATTTCCACTTGGCTTTCCAAAGTGAGCTGTGCCTATCTCTGAAGGAAATTCTGCCCTGCAGTTTGTTACTATATAGGTGTAACCCCACCAAGGAGTACAGTTGGCAGTAATTCCGTTTGGCACAATACATTAAAGATAATGAATGAGGGAAAGCAGCTCTCTGCTCCAGTCTGAATTTCCTTCATTCAGAAGGAAAACACATTTGTAGAGAAGCTCACCGTCAGGACAGTGCACTTGGCTGATTGAAAGGCTGTTTATTTGAGTTGTCTTGGAAAACTCATCTCTGAGATTCGACAGAAAGAAAATAGGAAGAACAGAGAAGTGTCCTTCTGCAATAAACAGTTAGGGAAAAATTGCTCTTAGGAAATTACAAATCCTGTGGCTTGATACTGCATCAGGCTTGTGACATTTAAGATAATACAAGTATTTCACAGCACAAAGGCAAATCATGTAATTTAGCTTGCCTCAACAAGCATTGCCTCAGCAGGGGTCTCTAATTCAGCACAGACAAAAGAGTTTATGAAGTTCTCAATATAAATACCCAGAATGCCCTTGGCACAGAAAACACCTTCCCAGAGCCTGTATAATAGTCAGTTTTAGAACATTAAATGTAATGAGTACTTGGAATGTATTGTGGATGGAGGCCAGAGTGAGTTGTGTAGGCTTGAGTAGAAAATCTGTATCAAAACTAGACATTATGTAAGTTTGACAAGAGCTAATGAGTGTGCTTGTCTGTGATTTTGCTAAAACTCATGTCAGCCTCTAATCGCCTTTACACACATTAGCCAGCTTATCCTTACACTGTCTCTCCCGGGATATGTTACTACAATAACATACTCTTATAACCCCATGGAGAGCTGAAAGCAGGAAATTCAGTGACTGCAAATCCATGGTTTAAAAAGCCCCCACATCACTGAGTAAGTGTCTGTGGGTGCACTAGGACTGAACAAAGAGTTTGTCATGATTGTTTTCATCGTGGAGCACTCTAGGTCAGCTCTGCTCTAAGCCATATGTGCTTTGAGGTTGGAGCATAGAATTGTGGAATGGTTTGGGTTGGAAAGGACCTTAAGATCATCCGTTTCCAACCCCACTGCCGTGAGCAGGGATGCCTCACCCTGGACCATGTCGCTAAGGCTCTGTCCAACATCAGCTGTATTGGTATTCACAAGCTGTGGACCACCACTCTCAGTGTGTAGCTGGAGCTGCACCAGCAGTAGTCATTTCCAGCTGCTGCTCTTAGGGATAAGGCATTTCCCAACTGCCAGAGCTCAGGGCAGCACAGTGATCCTGAGTGGGCAAGGGAAATGAGGCTGTTGCTTACCAATGTCATATGCCAGGGTACTTTAAAACTGGAATGGGTTGCCCAGGGAGGTTGTGAATGCTCCATCCCTGGCAGTGCTCAAGGCCAGGTTGGACGAAGCCTTGCATGGCATGGTTTAGTGTGAGGTGTGCCCATGGCAGGGGGGTTGGAACTGGATCATCCTAAGGTCCTTTCCAACCCTAACTATGCTATGATTCTAAAACCTCACTGGGGGATTTTGGGGGCATTCAGAGGCACACCCAGGTTCCACATAAGCCAGGTTTATCTTATTTAACCACAGTTTTGGATTTACAATCCGACTTTTCCTGAAAGGCAGTTTTGATTTAGGTTTAATGGTTCCAGAAATACTCTGCTGTGCTAAGAGACAGTGATACAATTTGGATATCCTGACAGTTCACAGAGAGGCTTCCCAGTCTGGCTAATTGAGGAACAATTAGATCAGACCACAAAAGTGAAGATTCAGGTTAAATATTAGATCTAACTTCCTGGTAATAAGATACCTTGGGCTGTGGAATAGCCTGTCTGTGGGAGCAGTTCTGCGTGCAGCTCTAGAGCTCTAGGAAAACCTTTCTGTGTTGGCACAGAGAAACCTACTGTTTGGATAATCTGATAGAGCATCTCAATTCTTTCACCTTGGGTATATTAATACTACACATAATTAAAACTGGATCGTGATAAATTAACTAATTTGCCCTTCGAGTGATCAAAGGCCCTTTTGCCCTCAGGGTTTGTAATAGCTGCTCTTCCCCCCCCCCCCCCCCCCCCCCCCCCCCCCCCCATTTTAATCATCACTCTGAAATGTTTACTGGAAAAAGACACATTTCCAGGAATTACAGTGTGAAGTCCCCAGCTCCTGAGGCTGGGGAAGTGTAAGGATGCCCTCTGCTGAGCAGGGGCTCAGAAGCTTTGCCCTGGAAACAAGGGGGGCTGGAACTGGATGTTCTGTAAGGTCCCTTTCAACCCAGACTATTCCATGACTCTGTGAATCCTGGAATCCAGTCCCCTGAATGTGACAAGAGATCTGTTCAGTGGTGAAAGACAACTGATGATGAGAGTTTCTAAATACATTAGCAAAAAAATACATCTCTGTTTCTGCTCAGAGTTTTAGGCATTGTAATGATGTTCAGGAGGGACACAGTTTAAGGCCCTTGTGAAACATGGCATAGACGAGTGCATTATTCTACATACATGTAATAGTTGAAAATCTCCTTCTTGCTGTAAAGTAAGTCTGCCAAAATGCTTGTTCAGTTCTCAGACAGACATGCAATGTGTGCACCCACCAGAAGTGATGTCTTCAAGAGGAATACCATGGCACTTGCTTTGTGCTTGAAAGGGTTTGGGAATTCAGGAAACCACGAGCAGCAGTGGAGAGCTAATCCTGTGCTGCCAGTTCAAATCAGATCAAAAGTGCCTTCTCAGTTAAAGCCAAGTCAGGACTTCTCCTGGCTTCAGATTGTTGAAGGAGGTTGAGCATCACCTTAATTCCTTCTACAGTCTCTTTCCTTTAGTATAGAGAATTCTAGAAAGCTGCTAACTGGCCACTTAGAACTTGGATGAGTATGCTATGAAAAGGACCAATATCTCAGTGAGGCTAATGGTGAGGGTTTTGTCATTGAATTAGCCAGATAAATAATTCAGTGTACCTAAGGAGATCTGGAAGATGACGAGCTCTGAAGTATGTATTAAAAAACAAAGTACTGAATTCTAATTAAAACTCATGCTTATGGCAGTTTTCTCTTACAGAAGGTAGGGTTGTATTTTTTTTTTTCTAGTCCTGGTTTTAATCAACTGAGTCTAATGCAACTAAATGATTCTGTAAGAATTTGCTTCATATGTAATGGTACAATACAGCTGGAGAAATGAGTTGTTAGGGATCTCATGAAATGCAAAACCCTGTACCTGGGGAGGAACAATGCCAGGCACGAATATATGCTGAGAAACAGTTCTTTATCCTTAGGAGTACTGAGCACTGGAGCAGGGTGCCCAGAGGGGTGTGGAGTCTCCATCCTTGGGATACTCAAAAGCTGTCCAGGCATAGTTTTCATCAGTCAGCTTCTGGTAGCCTGGCTTGAGCAGGATGGTTGGACCACAGCAGCCCCAGAGGTTCCTGTCAACCTCAGCCATTCTGGGATAATGCCTCTGGATAGCAAATTAGGCAAAGATGACCTAGAAACAAATACATTCTGACAGCAATCAATACTCTTTCATACATAGAGTCAGAGCTTTTGGAGCCACAAAGTAAGTAATAGCAGCAGTGCAACTCTGAATGCAAATAGAGTAGCGGTGTGTAAGCCTGTGACACTTAACAGCAGTGCCCAGGTTCTGGCTGCCTATGCTGAACAGATCCATAGATCGGGTCTGTTGTTGCAACAAGCTGGATCAGTTAGTTGGCATAAGGTAAAAATATCCTAACGCTGAATCCTGCCATCTGAGAATAAATTAGTACAGGAGAAAATAGCCACATGTAATAACGTTTCCAACAAGTGAATGGTGTGTACTTATGTTAAGGTATATGCCTGTCTTTTCTAACTATTCTTGTGAGCATCTGAAAGTGTGCAAGTCTGAATGCACATACTGCATAAAAACCTTCCTACATGAAAGGAATCATACACAGGTTTCTCCCTGGTATTGAATGGAGATGTTTCTAGCCTCCCAGGTCCTGAACTGGCAATTCAGAGCGGTTTGATTGCCTGCTTGATTGTTTGTGAGATAACGGTGAGATTGGCAGTGACAGGGTAATTTACTGAAGATTGCAATGTCAGACTATATCCAAAGGGGCTTGTGAGCATCAAGATGTGATTCGCATGACTGACAGGACGCTGAGAGATTGATATGCCAATTGAAAGTTCATGGTGCCATGAGAAGTGCTCGGTTGCAGCATCCCATAATCTGCTGCCTGATGAGGTCATTACAGACATAACATATGCTCACCTCTAATAACAGGTATAGCAAAAATATGGTGCATCTTGAACAGGTAAATGTAAATTTATCAAAGGCAGTAATTTATATGCTGTGTTTTGCTTCTGTTATTTCTAATGTGTTGGTAGGATTCTCTTGACTGGTGGTCAATGAATGACAACTGAGCAGACTGAACGGTGCTCAGCTTAAAGTTCATGGCTGTAGAGGTGTCACAAACAGAAAGCAGGATGCAGAGCAAGTTCTCAGAGCTTAACAGGAAAACTGCCTGGAGTTATAATCTGAAGCTAATGATGCCCTTAGAATAATTATATAAAGTGGGTGGGAAAGGGACTGTAGCAAGAGTGAAAATTCTTACCACCACATTGGGAAGGATTTCAAGATGAATGCAGCTCTTAATGTGAACAGGCACTGACCTTCCAGCAAGGTATAGCTCTTGCAACAAGGTAGTTTGTCTAACTTAAATGTCCTTAGAGGGCTGAATGAAACATTGTCAGGAAACCTTGGCAATTTTGTTTTTAACTCAGAAACAGTCATTTCAGGCACACACAGGCCATTGGAAATACCAGGCTGATTCTAAAATAAGAAACCTTTTTATAGGTCTGGGTTTTTCTTTTGCTGTTGTTTTCCCAGTTACCACTGTGTAGGGTAATGCTGGTCTGTTGTGCATTTGAAAAGCTTTAGAATACATGAATCATGATTGTACTCTGGAGTAATATTGTCAGCTAACCTAATGGAATGTTCTCCCTTGTGCATGGTATTCAGTAGGTGCCCAGGCCGTATTTGTACTCAAAAATCAGATTAATATGTCTTGGGGAGTCTGGAAGTTTACAGACCTAAGCAGATTGCAGATTGGATGCTTGATTTTTGCCAGAGTAGATGAATAAATGTTTCTGAATTATTAGAGGGTAATATTTTAAAGTAAATGGATATTAATCTCTAAATTACAGTAGAACTCCATTGAGAGAACGTATTTCAGTTAAACAATAATACCAGTGGAAAGTATGATGCTAGAAGTGGTTACGGTATGCACTAAAACTAGTCAGTTGTGAGTTATCTCAGTGTACAGATCAGTCTCCCCATTGAGGATTCCATTTTCATTTCTGGTATTTAAATTCTAATTTTTCTTAAAAATACTTCCTAAGACATGTTCTTGATGGACAACCTAACAAGTAATGTGATGACTGAACTCACCAGCTCTGTGAGTGATCCTTTCTTACTAAAGCATGCAAACAGGTTCTGAATCAGGTATCTGTGGGAGGTGGGAGTTCCAGCAGCACTTCTCTATTGCCAAAATGGGTACAATACAGTTTGTATCGTACTTAGGTAATGATAACTTACACTCTCGCTCCTGTCTCCTTCCCTCATCTCCCCAGACTGAACAAATGAAGTTAAACAACATAATTCTCAAGCATCTTAAAGCCCAGCACAGAAATCTAAAACCTTTGTAAAACAGTTGGAAAGGTTTAAAAAACCCCAACAAACACAACCAAACAAATACAAAAATAACCCCAAAAACCCTGAACTCCTGCCACTATTCTTTTTTGCCCAAATTCAACCCTTAAGAGATTTCTTTGGGATTAATTCTCACCTAACACTGGTTTGAGTTAGTTGCAGCAGTAATGGTGTTTAACCACTGTCCTTGGGACAGGTCCAGCCTTGTTGGTTCAGTCACCAGTTTTATGGCATAGGGATGTTACGGAGAGTAAGCATTAAGGTTTTTCCAGTTCCTTAAGATGTCCATTAGATGTTACTGCTTGACAGCACTGTGCAGCTGGCTGACTCCAGATGACTCTTACCTTTCAGATGGCTTGGTGGACTGCCTGGACCCAGACTGCTGCCTCCAGTCCACTTGTCAGAATAGCCTGCTGTGCCGTGGTTCACGTGATCCCCTTGACATCATACAACAGAGCCATTCTGGTTCCCCAGCTGTGAAGTCATTCTACGATCGAATCAAGCTTTTAGTGGGGAAGGACAGCACTCACATCATCCCAGGAGAAAACCCCTTCAACAGCAGGTAGCAGCTATAAAATATGATGCTATGTCTGTGCAGTTGCATTGTTTGGGAAAATTTCTCCTAGAGGCTTTATTCATGTTTAAACATGAGATGCTGCTTTCAGATGCTTCATGTGTTTTCATCTGACACATTATTCCCACTGAGGGCACGGTCTTGCAATTTGTGATGTGACCTTTATTTTATAGCACTGAGTTTTATTAGCATTTTAACGTATTGGCATTTTAACATATTGGAAACCCCTAGAAGAAGATTCCTTCCACTAGGTAGGAGCTTCTGAGGTTTATATTTTATGAAGACTGCAATCTAGAACAAGGGAAAATGCAAACTAGTTTCTAGTTAGAAGGAGATTGCATTTTATTTACTGCCCTTAACACGAGTTTCAATAATGGAATAACATTTCAAATTATTTTAAAGATACATTGACTTAGGATTTGATTATGTATTCCATATATAAATCTGTTTTACTTGCATCATCAATGCATCTCACTAGGTTTTCATTTTATTCTTTGTTTTCTTTTCCTGTTTGTTCTTATTATTAATTGTATATTTATAATGACTGTAAAAGCCAGCACATCATTAATTGATATTCGATGCCATTTGTATGCTTCAAGAAAAGGGACGTTCCTATTTATCAATATTATTTAAATATATCTCCATGGAAAGATGCTAAGAAGTTGATGAATATGTTAATTATGTTCATATTGCCAAGGTTAAAACTGGAGAAATAACTTCATTTGAGATAGTGCCCAAAAGATTGGACTTCATTACAGGAAACTCTTTTTATAGTCAGGATTTCATTATAGGCTCACTGGGTGAGGCAGAGCAAGCCACTAAATATTTGTCTGTAAAATGAGGATCATAACATTTCTGGCAGGTCCCCATTGTATGTTCAAATGATTTCCATATTCTATCAGAAAATCCCTGTTGGATCCTACTTTATGTAATACAGAGTTTATTCTATGAAATACTCTATGCATGCACACATGGAGTTCGGCAAAATAATAGAAAATTGTTAAATTCTTCTGGTTTCATCTAATTTTTTGTGATTTATTTTTCTTATCAGCTCTGTAAAAATAAGATGGGGGAATTGTTGCAGTTTTTTGCAGTGTTGCATAAGAAACAAAAGGCAAGAGTGAAGCTTACTCATTCATGAGCTGAGCAATGCTTCAAAAAGGAATCCAGGCTACAGCATACAAGGCATCTAGTCCATAGGCTGCTTGGTGCCTACCACTCTCTATGTGTTATGATCAGCAAAGTTTCCTGGAGTGAAGAGGAGCAGGCAGTTTCCTGTGCCATACTGTATGTAATGAGTGCTTGAGCCACTGCCTCATTAAGCCACCCAGAATGAAAATGAGAGTGTTCCCTGTATCTGTATTGCATTATCATCTGCAATGTTTACTTGTGTTACTAACATGATCCAATACTTCATTCCTATGTCTTGAAGTATTGTACAAAAGCAGGTGATTACCATTCCAGATTTCTAGAGCAGTATCGTGACATGTGGACATCCTTGTGCCACCCAAGAATTACTAGAAACTGTATTAGAAATAATCAAGCTGCATAGGTATAGATAGAGGTTGGAGTCTTCTAAACAGTAAGAATTAGAGCCCTAGACTAAGTGGGAGCTTGGGACTTCAATCCTGAGGCTCTTTGAAAAAGTCTCATTCTAAATTTTAGCTTTATGTTAAGTATCTTTTCTAGGGCTCCTGGTGGCAGGAGTTTTAGTTCTGTTTTATTCATCTGAAGTGTGTCGAGTGTTTTAACACATCTTTGCAAATGGCATATTAATGACATTTTTAAATTGGCCTTAACCTCTAAGTCGTGAAGGTGCTTTTGAGAAATCTACAGCTCAGCTGTTATTTTTGGTACCAATTTTAGGCAAATCTAATACAAAGTGTCAAACGGAAGGTTTTAAAACTAAGGTTTTTGACTTTGTAAAAGTGCCGCAGGGTTAGACTCCAAGTTTCATGTTTGTTGAAGCTGCCACAGGCTCAGGAATCGCTAACAGGACAGATAATGCCTTCTCTCTTTTCTTAGCTCATTCAAACCGGGACAAAATAGTGGTTATGGTTTTTTCCCAGTACTTGCACACTAGCATAACAAAAAGAAAGTTATTTCCTACTCTGCAATAACAAAATGCACTGATTGTAAAAATCCCCTATTTTGTCAATTTTAAAGATTTTTGAAAGATTGCAAAATGAAAGTTGCCCTCTCTGTGACTATCAGTCAACATAGGACTTCTTATAAATCCAGATTTTAGGTACACATTTTCATATCTATTGTGTCCCATATGTTGGTGTTTTAGAATGAAATGTATTAAGCCACAATGTTCTTATTCAAGTTATTTCCTGAAGTATTAGAACTGAAGGGAGAAGAAATTAAGTCATGAACATTATTAGTTTTCTTCTACCATATGATGATTTCTTCCTTAATCTGCTTTCTGTACTGTTCCCCTATAGGAGCTCAAGTGACTATCTTCCTACAACTGTTTCTGTATGTTTGTAACACAAAATAACTCAAGCAAGATCAATAATGCCATCTTGGGCAGCTTCTATTGAATTCCATATTCTGTTATTAAATGTTGATTTCACAAACTAGAATTTGATGTGCAGGGTCAGGTAATGGTTGAATGTTCTGAAACCAAAGTAACAGAAATGGTTAATTTTCATTAACTAGTTTCTTTTATGTAATATTGAAGAACATATTATACCTTGTTTGGAATAAAAATGGAAGGAAGTAGTGGGTTAAATAGGCAGTTAATACCGTTAGAAATTTACATCAAGTACCTTGAACATCTCAGAGGTAATAGAAAAGACCTGAAAACGATCCCTGATATTACTAGTGCAAATAGATGTGCTCTGATGCCATCTGCTTACAGCCAGCCCAGAATTCAACTGCATTTTGCCAGGTTTCAGGCAAGCAGTTCAGTTTGATCCCCGTGTCCTGAAGCTCAGGTTGGGTATCAGGATGCTGGGTATCGGGATGCTGGGTGTCAGGGTGCTATGCCTGTTGGTGTGCATGGAGCCTGCAAAGCTTTAGGTGTCCCTACAGCACAGTCAGTTCAGAAATAGGGCTTTTCTGCCTCATTTTTGATCCCATAGATTATGGGTTACAGCAGGATTTAACTCTCTCCCTGTTTCCCCAGACTGTTTTCTCCCTTTTTAATGTTTCCCATATAGAAAAGGAAGACATCTACAAGGGTGTATTTTCCATCTCCCTTTGACCATGCAGCTTTCCCCACTTACCAATCTGCTTCTCTCAGGGTACAGGGAATGTGGAAGGGAAAGGGGCTGGGACATGGAGAGGGACAGGAACAGACTGTCCATGCCAGAGAGCAGTGCAGCAGGGAGCAGTGGGACTTGCTGTTTCCAGTGCTCAGAGGCTGAGGAGGCAAGCAGGTGGGCAGCAGTGATTTCTGCCCACTGTGCTCTCAGCTGCAGCAGAGTAATCACAGACTGAGTGTGGCTCATATGTGAATGACCCCTCTTCTTCTCCCTTAGGTTAAGCAAAGCTGCTTAACCTATTGGCTAAGAAAACTCTGGCCTTAAAGTCCTTTCACCTGCTGACAAAGTGAAAGCAGAGGTTGCAGCTCAGGACCAAATGCAGTGTACAAATATCAGGCACACCCTAAGGTGAAGGAATATAAACCTCAATTTGGAAAACTGGTTGTATAAAAGAGGTATAACATTACACTGTATTTGCCTAGTGTATGAGCATCCACAGACACCCTGTTGTACCCAGTGAGGTTTTTGAGAAGTGCCCAAGTATTGTTTCAGTGGGACTTGAAGGTCACAGTTCTGACATTGCTGAATATGAGATAGCTTTCTACTCTGCAAAGCCTGCTCAGATGGTGAAACAAAGCCTTGTTAGACAAGGAAGGCACCAACTCCCATTCTGTATACACAGACCTCACTGCATAGGCCAGCAGTATAAATCACTAAGTATATAGATGATGCTGGACCAACATCTTCAGTATCTTCTAAAAATCTTTGGATTTAGAGTAAATGAGGCACAAATGTTCCACTACTCAGTTTATAAACAACCTAACTTTTGTAACTAACTTTAATACCTTTAATTATCTTTCTTCTTCAGTCTTGTGTCTCTCATAAGAGGCCAAGTGGTAACTACAGATGGAACGCCTCTAGTTGGGGTCAACGTGTCATTTGTCAAGTATCCAAAATATGGCTATACCATCACTCGTCAGGATGGCACGTGAGTTTGCTTGCTTCATTGTGTTCCTGTTTCAGATGTAGTGTCTTTGCTGATTAACAGATGGTGTGATCTAATGGAACCATGTGGTACCATGCATCACAGTCCTCCCAGGGCAAAGAGCTATTAAGTAAACACAAAAGTAATTTTTCTCATGGCACTTTGAATGCTAACTGTGAGTAGATATACAAGGGCTGACTTCTGATAATGACGTCTTAGCAGGCACACTCCTTTCCAATACATTCCTCTGTATCTATGCAAACATTTGTGGACTGCAGTAATATCCAGCTGAGACCAGAAATACTGCATTTTAAAATGCAAGGCAGGCGAACACTGCGAGGGAAAAAAAAAAGTATCATTATAGAAGAGTATATTTTGTTAAGAGTTCCCTTCTGACTCTCTTCCCTTTTGAAGATCCACTATCTTTTGAGCTTCTTCAGGGTAGAATGTAATCAAAAGATTCTAATTGAATATATTTAGACAATTTCCTGCTGTGCAAAAAAGTGCTTTTTCCCCCTTGTATCAGCTGATTTGAAATGCACACAAACCCAGATAAACACAAATCAGTGTCGTGGTTTATCTGGTTTCCTGGCTATGGTAACTAGACCAGTGTCTCTGTGACACGTGCATTGTAAACATTTGCCATTTTATCTTCATCTTGCATGCAAACAATTGGATTGAAATAATTACTAGGAGTCAAATGAACTATAGGGAGTGTTTAATTTCCATATTTCCCAGAATATTATTCTGTTATAATAAAAGCATACTGTGCTTGACTTCAGTGGCTTCATACTACAGTAAATGCTGAGCTGAACTGCATTTAAATCCAAATAGGTTATTTAAATCATGGAGTAATTTGTCATGTTGCCATCATTTACATGAAACAATTGGTATCTACTTCTGTTGTCAGAACAACCTGGAAGTATTTTACTCAGGCCAAGTTTCAAAATGCCTGTGCAGCTACATACTACTGCTCTGGTTATGTAGGGGAGTGGGAGTAAATGCCTCATCTCTCTGAAAACTGATAGATCAGTTGTCCTGGGCACAGGAATCGTTATCTGATTTGTAGAACACAAACAGCAAAGCTTTTCATTACTATTCTCTTACTGTGACATGTCCCATTCAGTGCTTAATGGACAGCATCTCTTAGAAAAGGGATAATTCAGTGCCCTTTGCCATATGAACTTGGCTTCTCTGCTGATTCTATATATAAAAGTGACTTGTAGTAATAAATGGGGTGATTTGTTTGTTGGGTATTTTTTATTTATTTAATGCAGAGTTTATAATATATAGGAACAAGGTTTGTCCAGGTAACTTCAAATCATTGCTTGTTTTGGATGGATTTCAGTTGTTCAGTGGCCAGAGGTTCAGATGCCATTACAGATCATTTGAAGCATAATACTGAAAAAATACTGTTGTGGTTTAAGCCCAGCCAGCAGCTCAGACCTGTGCAGCCACCCTGGTGGGATGGGGGAGAGAATCAGAAGGGTAACAGTGAGAAAATTCATGGGTTAAGATAAGAACAGTTTAATAATTGAAATAAAATCTAATAATAACAGTAATATAATAGTGCTAATTATTGTAATGAAAGGAAAATAACAAACAGAGATAACTAAAACCCAAGAAACAGAAGTGATACAAGTGCAGAACAGCTGCCCACTCCACACCAACCAATCTCCAGCCAGTCCCCAGGCAGCAACCTGGCCAAGCCTTCCCTGCAGTTTATCTGCTGATCAGGATGTTCTATGGCACAGGATATCCCTTGGGTCAGCTGTCTCGGCTGTGTCCTCTCCATGTGCCCTCGGCTTCCTTGCTGGCAGGTCACTATGAGAAGCTGAAGAGTCCTTGACTTAGTGTAAGCAGTGCTCAGCAACAACTAAAACATCCCTCTGTGATCAATGTTATTCATGTCCTAAAGCAAAACTACAGCACTGTACCAGCCACCAGGGATAAAACTAATTCTATCCCAGCCAAAGCCAGGAGATACTATTGCTGTAGGCATACTGACATACCTATTGCATTAGCCAGGAATTCTGTTACTGGAATTATTCTGTCTTGTCACTTCTAAAGCCCACATTTTTCTAGGTTTGACTTGGTGGCAAATGGTGGAGCATCCCTAACCTTGCACTTTGAACGGGCTCCATTTATGAGTCAGGAAAGGACAGTATGGTTGCCATGGAATAGCTTCTATGCCATGGATACGCTTGCCATGAAGACAGAGGAGAACTCCATTCCCAGCTGTGATCTAAGTGGTTTTGTCCGTCCTGACCCACTCATCATTTCATCACCACTTTCAACTTTCTTCAGTGATGCTCCAGGCCGGAATCCCATTGTACCAGAAACCCAGGTAAGAACAGTGTGAGTGAAAAGGATGTGGAAATCAGTGGCAAGGTGCTGAACTGAGCACTTACTGCAGGGGCACCATTTGCCCCCTGGAATTGCTGTAGCAAATGTCTCTAAAGAGACATTTTGACGGATACCAGGTTTTCCAATTAGGTCTGCAGATTTCCTTAGTTTATGTCACATTTATCTTTGACTATCATGCACCTTCTCATTGACAAACAATATATCAGGTACATCTCTGTATTTCAGTTGACAGCTTTGGTGTTTCAAGAGAATTATGCAAAGTATGTGATGCTAACTATAGGCTATTTAGGACAAAGGAAAACTACCAATGCTATTGTTCCACTACTTTAGTTAATCTTTATACTGTTAGTGAAAGCTGCCGGTTCCTATGACTGTATTTCTTATTTCCCCCTTAAATATAACTTGCAGTAAAAGTACTTATTTGTGCTTGTGCCAACAGTGGGCTCTTAGAAGGTGTACACAGATACCAAAGAGTTACTCCTCCAGAAATGTCAGCTGAGGACAGCCAATCCCAGTAGCAGAAAGTCATAAGTTCCTAAGAATATGCAAGGGGACATTAGGGTCCCCAAAAGCATTAATCTGAAATGTTTGATCTTTTTCCTATTCAGGTTCTTCATGAAGAAATTGAGATCCCTGGCTCTAGCATAAAGCTCAGCTACCTGAGTTCCCGTACTGCTGGATACAAATCCTTACTTAAGATCACCATGACTCAGTCACTTGTGCCACTGAATCTAATCAAAGTTCATTTGATGGTAGCAGTAGAAGGGCATTTGTTTCAAAAATCATTTCAGGCATCTCCAAACTTGGCATATACATTTATCTGGGACAAAACAGATGCGTATGGTCAGAAGGTTTATGGGTTGTCAGATGCTGTAGGTAAGTCAGTATATACAAGCTCCAAAACTTTTTAAGTAACACCTGTAATTCTCAGTAAGAAAACTACAGAGATTTCTTATGGAGAAGCAAATAGAGACTAAACATTTCTTGTCCTCCTGACACAATTTATCTTTGTATTATGTTTCTTTTACACATTAAAGATCACATTCAGAGGCTCTAAACTCCATCAACATGCCTGTGTTTCCTGATCGGTAGCTGACTTAGAAGGTTTAGACCAGACATGGGAAAAAGTGGCCACAGGAACTTAGGTGAAACCTAGTCCATCACTATGTGTTTATTTTGTTTCAGTTAACAAATGAACATCCTGCTGGGCTGGCTAGTGTTCTTCAGTGCATTTGGGTTTTCATGCATGCTGTTATTATAGCCTCTTGTGGTGTAATACATTGGAAATGAAAACGGTCCTTTTCTAATGCTGCTCAGTCTTGTAGTTCTATAGCTGCTTTAGTTCATTTGGTTGTAGTGGGGGGGAGGGAAAGTGATCATCATAATATTTTAAGTTCTCATTTTCATATCAGAACCCTTTTGATACAGCCATGCTACAAACTGGGCATCAGAGCTGTGCCAGTGTGAAAACTGATTTAAAACTGATTTCTTTCTATGTTTTCTGAAATCTTCTTTGCTGTAGCTTTTCTTACATTGCTGCATAGGATATTGCTCTCCTGAGTAATGCTTGCAGTGCCTGTGTGCTTAAAAGCACCCAAACTTCTCACTGCTCCTTGGTATATGGTCTGTAAGGTGAAGGCACTAAATAAATCCTATGAACATCTGGCGAATGAAGACTTTGATCTCATCCTGTGATCTGATAGTATAATTTTATGATATCTTAAACCCCGTATTTCTCACTCTCACCAAACTCTCACTTCTCAGTGCCAGCTCTTCAAAGAGAAGTGATCAGATCCCTGCAGAGTACATGTGAATGAAGCCTCAAATTTGTGTCTAGTCAAAGATCTGAATTTAATATTGTAGAATAAAAGAGAGGAATATAATCACTCCATCTTGAGGGGCTGGGGAGCTGGGATGCTGAATGATCTGAATGTGCTCTGGACATTTAATTCAGTGTTTGTTCCGCAAGTATATTAGGTTTTATTTTATTTCAGTGTCTGTGGGGTTTGAATATGAGACTTGCCCCAGTCTCATTTTATGGGAGAAGAGGACAGCACTGCTGCAAGGATTTGAACTAGATCCTTCAAATTTAGGAGGATGGTCTTTGGATAAACATCATGTACTTAATGTCAAGAGTGGTGAGTTAGTTAATTCCGTGTTTTCTGTGCTGTATAAAGTTTTGTGAACCCTTTTTATTTGTTACACTTAAAAAAGCAATTTCTCCAGTGTTTTTGCTCCACCTTTGGCTCAGGAAGGCATGGCACATGTTTCAGTTGTCAGAAGGTTTTTGTAGACTTTCAACAATGTTTTTACTGTTCTGCACAGCAAGTCCTTCATTCTCTGTTCTGTTTCTTCATTTATTTGCTTGTAATGTCCTTCTGTCTTCCTTCCTTATTTTTCTGATAAAAACCACATCCATTCCTGGTTCTGTTTGACCTTTTTCCCTCTACTCTGAGGTGGGGCTTGGAGGGAGTATGAGTCTGTGATGAGATACTGAGTCTCATTTGTCCTTCTCCTTTGTCACCTGTTTGCTTTTTCCTCCCTTTTCTTTGTCTTTACGTATCCTAAGCTGAATATTCCTGGTCTTCATATTTTACTTGAAATAACTAAGGGAGCTGAATGCTGAGCATTGTCGTGGTTTAAACCAATCCGCACAGCTTGCGTGGTTTAAAACCCCACCTCAGTCTCCCTCTCACCACACACACACACCTCCACCCCCAATCCCAGAGGGATGGGGAGGAGAACCGAAGGAATGCAACTACCACAGGTTGAGATAAAACCAATCCAGTAACTAAGGTATAACACAAATCACTACTGCTACCAGTAATAAAAACAATGATAGAGGAAATAAACAAGGAGAGAGAATACGATACCACCCACTGAAACGAGCCCAACCCGGAAGAGAGCTAGCTTGATCCCTTCCAGCCACCTTCCAGTTACCTCCCCAGGCATGACGTGCTCTGGTATGGAATACCTCCTTGGCCAGCTTGGATCAGGTGTCCTGTCTCTCCTTCCTCCCTGGCAGAGCATGAGGCTCCGAAAAGGCCTTGGACAAACCAAACATTTGAGCAGTAACTCAAAACATACTTGCTATCAGCACCGTTCCCAGCCCGAAAGTCATAACACAGCACTGCACCAGCTACCAAGGAGGAGAAACACGACTGCTACTGCTGAACCCAGGACAAGCATATATTTAATTTGATCCTGTGAACTGTTTTCTACAGCCTTCCTGCTGATCCCAGCATTAACTAATTGCAAAGGATATCATTACTAAAGAAACCTAAAGTAGTATTCAGAATAGGCAAAATTTTGCACACACTTCAAGTGTTGTGCAGCAGTCAGTCGCTGTAGAGATTGTCATTTGGATAGTGCATGATATTCACTGTTGTCACCAGCAGGGACCTGGTTACATTAGCATCATACAACTGCATTTCCAAGAGAACCGGAGGCTACAGTTTTTTGGTTAGGTTTCTACAGTCTCTGATGGCATTGAAAATGGTCACTGGCAGAGGATCCACTCCCTGCTGGGAGCAGGGTTCTGCTTTTTGAACTAGTATTTTGAGAAGAAAACCCGTCTTTAAGGCATTTCTTAAAGCCTACTAAAGATCCTTACCACTAGCTTCACTTGTTGATCCTAGCAGCCCGTCCAGGAGTTTCATCTTCCTCCTCTCTTTCTGTTTGCTGTGCTTTCATTTTCTTTCGTGCCTCCATTTCTCACTGTGTGAAAGACTGAAAGGTGGAAAGGGAACAGTAAGGTTGGCATGAAATTCCAGACAGAATGTAACATAGGAAACTGGAGTGAGAGGATCCAGGGACACAAATAAGGAACACATCCACTGTTTGCCTTCTCACTTCCCAGTTAATAAGACAATCTAAACCATTGTGACAGGCCAGAGAATTGTATGGCAGTGTTTTCTTTCATAATGAATACCATGGGTTTACATCTGGGGCTGTGGTTGTGTGTATGTGTGGGTTTTAACAGAGCATCTTCATTAAACCTTTATTTTCACTATCGGAAAGCCCTTCCACTCTTTTTGCACCATTGAAGAAGCAAATGCTGCAGTCATTTCAGTGTACAGTCCTTAACAGCAGCTATTGAAAAGAGAACTACCTGAAGTCCCCTGCAGTGAATGACAGTAATAACCACTTCTTCTCCTCTTTGTTATTAGGTATATTGCACAAAGGCAATGGAGAAAATCAGTTTCTAACTCAGCAGCCAGCTGTGATAACCAGCATTATGGGGAACGGGCGCCGAAGAAGCATATCCTGTCCCAGCTGCAATGGTCTGGCAGAAGGAAATAAGCTTTTGGCCCCAGTAGCACTGGCAGTGGGTATTGATGGAAGTCTCTTTGTTGGAGATTTCAACTATATTCGGCGTATCTTCCCATCCAGGAATGTCACTAGTATATTGGAGCTGAGGTAAGGCGTTAACCTTATCGCTTCATTTCTGTAGCCTGTGCTCAAACCAGCCTTTGCCATTACTTTTTATAATTTTGTAAAACATTGTCACTTTCAACCTATTTAAATTCCAGTGGAGAAATGGGGCACAGAAATGCATAGCTCAAAGTCTGTAGTTTATCAGAGCAATAACTATAGAGAAGTTAGAGGAAAGGACAAACTAAGTTCTTCTTTCTTGTTGGTGATCATTTGATACAATCTCCCCTCAGTACTATGCATCATTTAGTTTTGTTTGAAAACTGCAGAACTGACTGCCCTTAGGTATTGAGCCACAGAGATAAGCAAATTCAAACAGATTTACAAGGTTAGCAGGAAGGTTTTCCTGTCAATGGTTTTGACAGCCACTTTCCCACTGCTTTCCCATGCTTGTGAGTCTGTTTCTGTACATTGACTAGTTGCAGTTAAGATTGACATACAGAGTCACTTTCATCATCAGAACTCCTTTTAAGATCGTCCCTCTGTCCCCCCATCCCGCGCCCCCAGCATTAAGATTTGGTCACTTAATAGGGAAGGCATGAGCATGGAGTGTACAACTTCACCCATTTCTGTTCCATCCTCTTTCTTCATTCTTATAGAGAGGCAAGAGCTACTGCTTCAAACTGTAACTCATGTAACTGGACCTTATAGTTACAGCACTATTGAGTGTTTGCAGAAAAATGAGAAAAAAATAGCTTATATTGTCTGTTTCCTGATACTTCTGCAGCCCACTCAGGCACTAGAATTAATTCTCTTGTAAATTGGATATAGCTGCAAAGTCCATAGAGTAAATTTAGGTCATTAGCCTTTTTTTAATGATATGGCCATAACCAGGTCCTCTCTTCCACTGTACTTTTAGTTTTTAATTAGTGGAAGAAAGTACAAAATGATTGGACAATGAGAGAATAGGAGGCCTAGCTCTATTCTACACCTCTCTTCCATTCATGTCATTCTGTTGATGTCACTATTGTGAATTCTGATTTTATACAACAAAGGAGTTCCAGTTCAGGCCAATTCTACCCTGAAATCACTCTCTGACACCTACCTCATACACCATCAGGCTGCCTCATTAGATCTGATGCTCCAAAAAGTCATAGATCATGGCATGCTTTCTGCTGGCAGCTCAGTATAAGCCACAGGAGGGAGCTGGTATGGATGTGTGACCAGTTATACTTATTTCAATGTACACTGTAGCTCTGCATTATAAGGTATATAATGCTGGGGTTTTTTGTTTCTAATTTGTTCAGTTTGGTTTAGCTTTCCAGTAAATAGGATCACAGCTTTATAGGTGAAGAGAAACCGTTTCAGATTTGGATACTTAATGTAATGCTTTTACATGCACCTCACTTGCTAATATCAGCCAGAGAGCTTCCCAGCCCACCTAATACTTGGAAATGTTGTCTCCAAGTTTACAACAAACACTATTAGTCTGAGTGCTTTGCCCAAGAGAACTTGGGCTTTTCAGCATGTGTGAGGGAAAATGAGAACATCCTTAAAGAAACAGCAGATGGACATCTTAACCTGCTTTTGTCCACTTTCTACTTTTAGGAAGGTCTGCTTTCCATAACATAACTTCTTTAGCTTCTGTTGCAGCTATTAGCAATAAACGATAAAGCTGTTGCATTTTGAGTGCTATTGGACAGCTGCAAATAGCCTGACACACAGATTTTTAGGACTTGCAGTGATATCTTTTATCCCCTGATCCTCTAAAGGCAATTAAGGTCCCTTCCAGCAAACATCGTCTATAGCAGCAGTTGTGATTCAGTGGTAAACTTAACATCTGCATAAGTTACATGCATAAGAGGTTGACAATTTGAGCTAAATAAGTAAGAATGAGACCAGTCTTCAGCTAGTATCAAGTAGCTTGTATAACATTGCAAATAATATGTTCATAAGTATTAAAAACCAAATACATCACTATTTAGATTTCCCAACGGGTGTGATTTTGGTTTTACATAAACCAGTATAAATCTTGAGTAACTTTGTAAGTCAGAACATCCCAGTGTGCATATTTGCTTCTCACTGTCATTTATGAAGATGCCTGCTCTGAGTGGCAAATAGGGATTCTGACTCGGTAGTGTTGCATGTCATGCTTCATGCTGGTATTGCAAGTTTGGGGCTGTGCATTGAGTGCTGCAGCTGGGGAGTTTTCATGCACCTCTTTGTTTCATTCCTTGAATGTTCCTAAATGAAATGACTTAAGCACAGTGAAACACTGTGGTGTGGGGAATGTATTAATGTACTTCCAGAAAGTAAGGGACACTTTTCCTTTGACTTCATGGTAAAGTCAAATGGTAAACTAGGGATCCTTTAATGCTATTTATCACCCATTGTACAGTATCTTACTACTCACTCAGAAGGGTTGGGGTTTTTTACCCTCAGGTTTGCTTTGATAGGCTTGAATAGATACCAAGTACTATCCGAACTTGCTTTAAGCAATTATTCTAGGGACTGGGAGGAGAGGAAAGTATATTCCGTGGTAGAAATTCGTTTAGAAATAGCCTATTGGAAAACTATTTTGATTGAAGAGGTTGCCTCCAACTGGCAGATGATATCCTGAGCTCAGTGCTTCTCCCTACCCTGTTCTGTATGCAGAAAACTGCCAGTTCTTCTAGCTCCTAGCCCACAAGATACACATATTTCCATGTGAGAAACTCCTTCAGTGGTCTAGAAAGTGTTCTGTAAAACATACGGGGGGTGGAGGTTGGGGACAGTGAACCAGCTTGCAACTCTATCGCTCCCAGTCGCTTTTCATCCGTAACCCAAGCAAAGGCTAGTGCTGAAAAGAGATATCTTCTCCTGTGTCCTTTTGTAAAATAAAACAAATACTATGTTTGCTTTACCATCTATTCTTCAGCTAACTGTTTGTTCTTTTTTCTTCTGTTCCCTTTCTATAAAGAAATAAAGAGTTTAAACATAGGTAAGACACGAGCTCTTTCCCATATAATTTGATATGGTTTGTTTGCTTCATTGTGTTTGCTTTTTGTGTTGTGCTTCTTGTGTAATGTTATGTTCTTCATGTACCATATATAGCAACATTTTTATGTGCTAATTGTGTGTTATGAATATGATAAGCGTTAGCAATTATGAAATGCAGTCAAAAAGCAACCAAATAAGTTCTGACAGTAATTAGAAATTTCTAGTAGAATGCCAGTATAATGAACCCCAAGCTAACTTCTCTCTAAGCACTTCCTCCTGCTGTCTATAATTGGTCTAAATGGTTGAGGTAAACTACCCCAGCAGTTTTACACATGCCAGGCAGGTTCACAAAAGCACTAATGACTGCAGATAGGTCAAAAACTCATTTTCTGGTCATTAATGATTTTCTGAACCCTCTGTCCTTTTTTATAATTTAGTTTCTATTTTCTTTCATCAAATACATTTAACAGTCAGTCAACCTGGGGGGCTGGTTGTATGCAACCACTAGATGCAGTAGCTGTAAGGTGCAGGAGGGAGGCCAGGACGTTAGGAGATTTTCATTGTCTCACCTGAGCACTAGGGCTTCTGATGGCAGCAGCATAGGAAACGCTTGTTCATCTTCCACGACAGGGAGGATGTTCATCCTGGAGATTATCAAGGGCAAGAACAAGAAAGTATGCCATAGTGTCCTGTGCATCACCCTTTTAGAACCATACTTCCCATTTCTGTGACACAATTAGATATAAAAGATGGTGCGGATTAAACAGTATAACTTCCCCTTTACAATATATTTTGGTATAGCAAGTATAAATTTTCACTAAATTTTCCTCTCTGGATGAATGAATTCATAATTTGCTGATGATTTTTGGTGATGCTGACGCTCCTCGTTTGCGCTAACTGAGCTTAGTTATTTGTTTAGATGCTTAGAGATCTGCTCTGGGCACTTTTTGCTTGGATTGAAACAAAAGCTGTCGTTGGGTTGTGAGTTTGATGCACATTTGAGAAGGAAAGGGAGGACAAGCTGATCCTGTCTGTGCCATGTGCTGTCAAGCACTGGGCTCCCCCCCAGAACAGAGCAAGGCTGCCCAGTGGTATCTGCTGCAGTCACTGTGGAGGGCAAGAAGCAGAGCCATTATTGGCAGAAAGCTCTGAGCAATACTTGAGGTTATGGGAAATCTTTTAAAACCAGGTACATTCATTGGCTTCCTGTAATTTGGATCAAAGGTTCCAGTGGCACGGAGAGAGGCAGAGGTCTGTGCTGCTCAGATGCTGCTTTGATAAATGCTTACTTCTCATTTAAAACACATCGCTCTTTGAGGTAATGATCTCCCAGTTTCTTTGGGGACGTGGTGAATGTCACCTTCCACCACTTGTTTTCTGCTAAAGTCCCTCAAGTATTTTATGTGGAGAGTCATAGAATCCCAGACTGGTTTGTGTTGGAAGGGACCTTAAGATCATTCAGTTCCAACCCCCTGCCACAGGCAGGGACACCTTCCACTTGACCAGGTTGCTCCAAGCCAGGGATGGAGCATTCTGCCACTGTCTGCTCTCTTATCGAGCCCAGGAAAGAGCAAAGGGGTATGCAGCAGATCTGCAGCTCCAGTGAGTTGCTCCCTGGTCTGGAACAAGAGCTCATGACTGACTCCCTGAAGGAGATTCCAGGGGAGAAAGGCAGGGTGAGCTCCATGGACACAGCAATGACTGAAAGGGGAGAGGGATGTAACCCAGTGTTCTGCCATTGCTCTTTACCCTGTCTTGCACCTTACCCCATCCTGTAGCAGTGGGCCATGCCTGAGGCTAGCAGTGGGCACAGGGAAGCAGGGTGTGCTGGCTCAGAAAGGCAGCACAGGCTGGCAAATCCTGTCTGAAGAGAAGAGACTTCCAGTGTGGCTCATGTCAGAAGCAGCACGGCTCCCGCAGGCACTGCTGCCACAGCTCCCACCTATGGCACTGGCACCTGTGTCTGCCCCTGGCTCATACCTGGTCCGGGACTCCCCATCCCCAGCAGGGCCAGGCAAAGGGCACTCAGGGCTGGAGCCCTGAGCCTGCAGGTACAGCTGTCCCTTGTTGGCTCATCTGTCGCTGTTGCAAAGCCTCAAGCTGAGCTTGGGTGTCTTTGTGAAGTGCCGCACACCAGTGTCCTGGCAGGGTTTGTTCAGGGTAAGGAGAGAGCATGAGGAAGAAGAGATCAGACTTTCTGTTCAAGGACAAACGTGCAGGTGTTTGAATGGCACAAGTACTTGATCGACTGCAGAAACCTTGTGAACGGAAAGAAATACCTTGTTAGGTAACAAGACTGAGCTTTGGGAGGGAGAAAAGGATGTAGTAAGGGCCTAGTGAAGAGGTGCAGTCTGCTGCTGAAGAGAAGCAGAGGAACTTGGGGAATGAAGAGATTGTGCTCTAGTCGCAAGCATGTCACTAGTCTCCCTGCATAACTTTGTCTACACCACTTAACCTCTCTGTGCCTCAGTTTCCTCCTCTGTAAAATGGGTGTAATACCCATCTTTTTCAAGTACTTTGAGATCCATGCATGAAATGAACCTGCCAAGTATTTTTTGTTTGCTGTATTTTTTCATCTCTAATGTCTACACTCCTAGACTTCAGCAGATGGTACTGCTCTGCCAACTAAATGCTGATCAAACCAAGCTCCTTCATCCTTTCTACAGTTTTATTGACCTAAAATCGTGTCATGCCAAAGACTGGCATAGAGGAAAATAACTGTAGAAAGTGATATCTTTGGACCTCCTCATTCCTCCTAATCTGGTCATGACCACATGAAAGCAGTTGTCTGTGATGCTGATAAATCCATCTACCGAAAGTGGCCTTATGATATTTTCGGCCAGTCTGATCTTGAAATGGCTTATGTCCATCGTAACTTACCTCTGTGTATCCTCACTCTTGGAAATGGGCACTTTTGCCACATGAAGCTAGGAGTGTGGATATTTGGAGGCAAATATCTGTGGTTACTGGTAAATAACCTTCATTTTTTTTTATTCTTGTCTTCATTTGTCTTCTATGCTTTGAAACCGCCATTGATCTTATTTACACTCATCCATAGGCTCCAAAGGCTGCGAAATTCACATCATGCTTAAAATCCAACTAAATTGAGTTAAACTAGCCAGGCAAGACTTGAAAATATTTCTGCACTGCAGTTGTGTGTGTATGAATGTATATATATGGCAAAGATTGACACTTCTCAATTTGCAGAAGATTTGCTAAAGTAGTTCCAAAACGTGACGAGCTGTCAAACCCCCATATATTTCAGAAGAGAAGTAGCTTTCCATATGAGCGCCCATTCTAATCACAAACTGAGGAGCAGTTTTTCAATAACAGAAGGTTTGGAGTTAAAGTCAGACACTTGGGGTCTCTGGTTTGAGCTATATAATCAACTTCATCTGCTGTAAATGAGATTCTTGATAAGAATGAATGAGAACAAATTTGCTTTAGGAATAAATTTGTTATGCCTTTGCCTCCTATTTATACAAGACCTCACAAATCTTGTGGCATAATATAAGTGACTCAGAAGCTGATTTTATGATCTTGCTCCCATGACTTCTGCCTTCAAGAGAAGTTAAACAAGGTGGCTGGGAGGAGGGCAGCAGGTAGGGGTAAGCTAAAGAGAATTCACCCAGAGCAGACCTAAAGGACAGAAGAGATCAAGAGGCAAGTCTGCTGTGCAGCTTTGGCTTATTGGGCTCTGCTGTACAAGGTTTGGTGTAGGAGGATAAATGAGATTTGAAACGGCAATCCTTTAGCAACACTGACCGGGCCCTAATTGCATTAGAGCCGCAGATGGCAGTCCCCCAGACCCCCCCTGGGTATGAAGGTGTCTGACTTTCTTTCCAGATCTCTCTGTGCCTGATGAGTATCCAAGTTCTGAAGCTTGGGAAGTTTCTCGACTGCTCAGCTCTTTCTGTTCTATGCTTTCTTTTTCTCTAAAGCAACAATCCTGCTCATAAATACTATCTGGCCGTGGACCCTGTTTCAGGCTCACTCTATGTATCAGACACCAATAGTCGACGGATATACAGAGTCAAGTCCCTTTCTGGCACAAAAGACCTAGCTGGTAACTCTGAAGTGGTGGCAGGGACTGGAGAGCAATGCCTGCCCTTTGACGAAGCCAGATGTGGGGATGGAGGGAAGGCAGTGGACGCAACCCTCATGAGCCCTCGAGGTAAAGTAGGAACAGAAGCTGGAGAGAATGACTGTGTGAGGCTGGGCTGGGTGTGGAAATAATTATGTGGCAATTAAATCACTCCTTGCTCGGTAGTTTTTATTCTGGGCTTTAATTACAGTGGATTGGCAAGTGTTCGTGCTTTGTTTAGTTAAAGCAAACTTTATTACCCCAACAGTGAGCGCTGCAAAAGGAGAACAGAACACAAATTAGCAGGATATCACTCACTCCAAGAAGCAAGCATGTAAACTGGGGAACAAATCACTGCTTGAGATAGTCTTTGGGGAGAGAAACTGCCTGCTGCGGCTTTTCATCTGACTTCCTAGGCTGTGCATTCCCTTTTTCTTCAGAGGCAGAGGGAAAATAAAAGGATTTTTGCCCTTTTCAGTTTCCAGTTTTTAACGGGAAGTTTTCAAGATGACAGATTTGGGGATTTGTTGCTAAGGTTTTTCTTTTTCCCATTGTTTCATGTTAATTGTAAGGAGGAATGGATCAGGTGTATTGCCAGGTGCTGCAGACTCCTTTGGGTTTTATTGCAATGGTTGAAAATAACTAGATGATCGTAAAAATAAGAATGAAAGGTCCTATTTCTTTGTAGAGGTAATAGTTTCAGTTAATATATACAGAGTGTATTAACAGGACAGAGCTGCTTCCATGCTTGAAGGTAAGCCTCTATGTAGAAGCTGAGAAGATAAAGCTGTACCTGCTCTCAGTGCCCACCAGGATGAGCACTGCAACCATTTGAAGACAGGTTTTTTTAGATCAATATTTTATTTTCAGCCCACAAAACGGACAAGGCAGCGCACCAAATCAAAGCAGGGAAGGCAAGAGAGAACAAGCTTGCTCTCCTTCACCACAGGCAGCAGCATCCTTCTGTTCCTCCAAGGGAGCACCTTTCATTCTGTGCCTTTCGTTTCTAAGGACTCCCAGTGTGACAGGCGTTGAAGCTTTCCTTTTTTCCTAGGCTGGAAACCCCTGTGTCTTCATCTGGAAACACCAGATATTCTTCCCCTATTCCTTGCTGCAACAGGTCAAAGAATTAACAAATAAGACTGTAGTGTCCTCTTAATTTTGCCAAATCTTAAAGAAATATAAAAAGATATCTAAAAATCCTCAGATCCTTCAGATGAAGAAGCAACACCTCAAATTTCTGAGACTAAAACTGAGGGGTTTTTGGTTTTCATAGGGTTCCCACAATGCATCATACCGAGTTTGAATTTAGAAGTAAGAGGATACATTCCACTGGCTCTTTGACATGTTGTGGGGATTTCTGTGGTTTGGTTTTCTTTAGAGCCCCAAGGGATCAGCCTGCTTGATGCCATTTATTCAGCAGAACTACAGGTACTTGGAGGGATGCAGGACCTGTGCTCAGGTTGGAAAGAACAGGGGAAGCCAACAACTGTCACCATTTTGTAAAGCTGTCAACAGATGAAGCCTGCCTTGAAGCCGGGAGCCTCACTGATGCCTGGTTTTTATATTTCAGGGATTGCAGTGGATAAATATGGTCTCATGTATTTTGTTGATGCCACTATGATTAGAAAAGTGGATCAGAACGGAATCATATCAACCCTGCTGGGCTCCAATGACCTCACTGCTGTTCGACCACTCAGCTGTGATTCCAGCATGGATGTCACCCAGGTATCTTAGTGCATTTATTTTCTTCTCTGCCTTAGAAGAGATGGGCATCTCTTTTGGATGACTGCCTGGCCACTTAAGAAATACATTATGCAGCACAAGATGGTAGTATTTTTGATTCATTACTGAAATGAGTGAACCATCCTTTTACTGTGGCTAACACAGGTTATTTATGCAACTGTAGTGAGATAAGGCTGAGATAATGGGAGTTATTGTCTTAATTGCCTGTTTTTCTGTAATTATTGTAGAGCTTCCACAATGTAGCATTCATTCTTTGCACAGAAACACAATTAGCCAAAGTTACCACTGCACGTAGCTTTAATATTGCCAAAAAACAAAAGCATTGTTTGAGATAGTTGCCGTTCATGACTTGGTTTCGTGCTTTACGCTGATAAACCCCTCACTAATTTGCTGTTGTTACACATGGAATTTTAAACACTAGAAGTGTACTTTTCAGTGACGAGTTTTACAGTAATAATTTGTGCAACTCATAGGTACGGCTGGAGTGGCCTACTGATCTCGCTGTCAATCCCATGGACAACTCACTTTATGTCTTAGAGAACAATGTTATTTTACGGATCACAGAAAACCATCAAGTTAGCATTATTGCTGGACGCCCCATGCACTGCCAGGTTCCTGGTATAGACTACTCTCTTAGCAAACTGGCTATTCACTCTGCACTTGAATCAGCCAGTGCCATTGCCATCTCACACACAGGAGTTCTTTACATCAGTGAGACAGATGAGAAAAAAATTAATCGGCTACGCCAGGTAACTACCAATGGAGAAATATGCCTTCTTGCAGGGGCAGCCTCAGACTGTGATTGCAAAAATGATGTCAACTGTAATTGCTATGCTGGGGATGATGGGTATGCCACTGATGCCATCTTAAATTCACCATCTTCCTTAGCTGTGGCCCCAGATGGTACCATCTACATAGCTGATCTCGGAAACATCCGCATTAGGGCTGTCAGTAAAAACAGGCCCATTCTTAATTCCTTTAACCAATATGAAGCTGCATCTCCAGGAGAGCAGGAGCTGTATGTCTTCAATGCTGATGGGATTCACCAGTACACTCTCAGCCTTGTTACCGGGGAGTACTTGTACAATTTCACCTATAGCAGCGATAACGATGTCACGGAGGTGATGGACAACAATGGCAACTCCTTGAAGGTCCGTCGGGATGCCAGTGGGATGCCCCGCCATTTACTGATGCCGGATAATCAGATTGTCACGCTGGCTGTTGGCACTAATGGTGGACTCAAGCTAGTCTCAACACAGACCCTGGAGCTCGGATTAATGACATATAACGGAAACAGTGGTCTCTTAGCAACGAAGAGTGATGAAACAGGATGGACAACATTTTATGAGTAAGAATGTTTTTGGCTCTATTAAGCGTACATTTATTTCTCAAACGGTAGTGAGTAGGCCCTGAACTGACCCTACAGGAATCTGTTGTAGGCTTTTCACTGATGCTGAGTAAGGCCATCACATCTCAGTCTAGTCTGATGCTGAAAGTGATTTAAGTGGCTTCTTGATTTCACCAGTTTGTGCCAGGGCCCATGGGTGGGAACCAGACCGCTTTAATTTCTGCCCACAGTATGAGGCCTGTGGGGACTCTCACCCACCTCCAGCACGAAGGACTGTGTGTCACCTTCAGAAACCCGTGTTTGGTTTACGAGGCTGGGCCCCTCCTCTTAGTCTGTTCAAGGCTGTAGATAACTGGCACCCAGACCAGCCCCCAGCAACCCACAGCTCCTATCGAGCTGCCTCTGCCTAGGAACCCTAATGCTGCAGGCTCTTTTGGAACTCAAGCTAGGTATCTGCTGTTCAGACTCATATATTACTCATGGTTGTTAAAGTGTTAACATCACTGATTGTTCCTTCTTGAGACAAGTGAGGAGGTTAGATCCCCAGCTACCTGCCAGCCCCCCAGTGTAACTCTGTAGATAGCCTGGAAGCACACTGGTGTTGATGACCCTGTGGATTAGAAAAACAGAACTCCCTCTTTAAATGCAATTCATCAGAGATGAAGTTCAAGGGTACTGGAAAAACCAGCCACATATTTATTAATAGTTACCCTGTTCTTACTAGTCCTATTGCCATGTATTGATGAAAACAACTTTAAAAATAGAAACAAAACGATATATTGAAAATATATCTATAATCTTTAAGTACGTTGAGTCTGATGCCATAGTTAATTAACCATTACTAAACACCATTGCTCAAATTACCGGGTAGAAAATATGAATAGAGCTTTATATTTAATTTTGAATTGAAAGCTCATTTTTAAGGCTACAGACCAGCACTAATGCACACGTCGTTTAGTTTACTAATGGGTTCATCTCGGCCACCGCTCGCTTTCTTTTTAGAGGAAACAGAAGTAATGCGGGAATAACAAGAACCTCAGGATGTATCTAAATCAGCCTGGTACATCAGTGTTGTGTCCAGGGCGTTTTGTTCCCGTAGAAAGGAAAGCAGTGCCCTCTCGTGGTCGCCTCCTGATGCAGCCCTGGAAATTGAACCGCTGTGATTCTAGTAGATACATGGAGGTTTTGTCTCCTTAATATTGTGTAAAGAGCATTTCTTTGTTACACCTCAATTAGAAAAATAACCCAGTAATGTGAATACAGGAAGGATTTAGCTGCTGATTGCAAGATCAGGCAAAACCTCACTGTACTGCACCATGGAAAAACCTCACATTATTACTGATGAGATGTCGATGCCTTTCTAGGTGGGGTTTTTGTTGTTGCTTTATACTCAGCAGCTAGACCAAGTTTCAGATCAGAAGTCATATAGACTAGCTGTTTCTCAAAACACCAGTAATTAATTGTAGCAAATGGCAATGTAACTTCAAACTCTGTCTGAAAATAATGAAATATTAAAAAACACCATCAGAAGGTTACAAGTTACCCAACTGGTATAACTGGTGGCTGAGAATTACACGAAGTGCTAAGCTAGCATGATTTATTAGAGGAATTGTGCTCTGATAGCTATGTAATTGTAGGAGGTGGGTGCTTCGATGTCTTACTGAAGTATAGCTAAAAATACCATTTAATGTGTTTATAGTGCTGGCATGTTGACTAGGTTCTTTTCCAAGATCAAGTAAGAAAGGATGTTTGACCTTTGCCTAGGTCAGGGGAAATTAAGCACCATACTTAGGTCTAAAGAGTACTAAAGGTACTGCCTTAGATGATGACTGGCACTGATGATGCAGTGGAAATAACTTCCTTTCTGCCAGATTTGTACATATATTCTCATAAGCACAGAGACCATAGATGAGAGGACAGTAGAAACATTTTTGCATTAAAAGAAGAAAAAACATAATATACCATTCATGAAGATGCTAGAAGTAGATATGTCTCTATATGTGAATGGAAAACCTTATGCAAGGACAAGAAGTTAGCTATATGCACTGGAGATACTCATTACAGAAAAACAGAGACATGTCCTTCAGGCTGATCCTAAGCAACTGACTTCAAGTAACTCTGTCATATGCTCTGTCATCTCACGTACCCCCAAAGGTGAGGGGTTTATTAATAAAAGTATGAGAATTATTTAAATCAAATTAAAAAACCTAAATAGTCACAGTCCATGGCCACTTAATGCTGGTTTCTGGTTTTTCATCAAAGTAGCTCCAAGGGGAAAATTCTATATTCATCACTATGCAATTTATTTTGGTAGGTATAAGTTAGTATCAATAGCAGATGAAAGAAATACATGGCCAGCTGAGAGTTTACAAGGACAACAAAATAGTTTTCTGTGCCATTACATTCATGCATTCATACGGAGATAATCAATACCTCAGGAACAGCCAAAGAACTGGGAAAGAATAAATGTTTTTTAAATCCTAAAATACTACATAAATGAAAGTCCTTATGAAAAATGTACTTCAGTGCATTTATATCAACCAGACACTGAAGTGCTGTGCTATCCTATTGGGCTGGTTTTCTTTTAACCTGAAGCTGTACCCTGAAAATGCTCACAGAATTGAATTCACAGAGTATACCCAGCTATGCATTGAATATGTGGAGAAATGCATACACTAACTGCTTTTATGTATGTGCATACACACTCATGCATGTATTATACATATAGTGCATGTGTATATGCACGCAGTTCATTTGCAGTAGGAACAGGCAAGGCTCTTCAATAATGTAACAGCTATCAGCAGGCTCACATGGGGTAATTTAAGCTTGATTTTTGGGCATGAAGCACATATATTTGAAGTGATTCTCGGTGGTATTCCACTTAGTTTTGGGAACAACCTAAGAGAGTGCTGCAGTTTTCTTCTTGAGTCAGCTTGGGGTTTATAAGGGAGAGAAAATAGGGATGTAAGTAAATGCATGTGATCTGCACATTGGCCTGCTCTAAGTCAAAACAGCCATTACTCCTTTCTGCAGTACTGTATAAGGCACCATCCTGGCTAATCCCACCTATAAGCTGTCCAGCTGTACCTGTCCCAGACCTCAAAGGTTGCCAACAGTAAAAACTGCCTAAGATACAGAGATGCCATAATAGTGGTCTGGAGTGCACTATCACAAACCTGCTGAGGGATGTGCGGGTCGGGTACCTGTAGCTCTGTGAGGAGGTGATGCATCAGTGCTCAGCATGTCTCGTGGTTGAGCTGTAGCCGTTCCTGGTGGCCCAGCACACAGCAGCTGCTGAGACTGTCTTCGAGCTCCCAGGCTGCAGGCACCATCAGCCAACAGCTCCTGTGCCTGTCTGGGTGCCGGTGGCTGGTGTCACCCAGAGCTGCCCTGGCAACCACGGTCCTGGAAACCTTGGACTGCTTGGGCGGACTTGGTCGTGGTTAGCAAAGTGTTGGCAGGTTAGTGGTGGGCATGGGGAGATCTTTGAAGGCTTAAGAAAGGACCTGTCCCCTTGTGATTTTATTAGTAGAAAACTCAGGATGAAACCCTCCTCTAACTGAAGCTCAGGAGTTTCAGTGTATCCAGAACCCACCTGATCTGAAGACATAAAGGTCACCTTACCAGATCTGATTCAGCTAGCCCGATGCTGTGTCACACACTGTGACATGTAGTGGCTGCTTCTGAAGAAGATACCAGAAGCCCCAGGCCCATTAGTATATTTTCCATTGCAATTATTTTCATTTACTTCATTAGATCCGGGTTCATGTCATAAAGAAGTGCATACATATCATATATGGTTTATAACCATTGAATTCCCATATAGCTTTATTCTCATTATTCAGTTAAACGTCTGGGTGTTGTGTTCTACTAAGCACTTACTCTCACAAAATACAGAAATTAAAAAGAAAGCCTCAATAATATGTCACTTTAAATTTTGTGGTACAGAAAAGGTTTTGGTTTCATTCATTTTGAAGTTTTTACTTTTAATGTATGTTTTTTAAGCAGGATTTTATTGATGCCATGGATAAAGTAAAAAAGCCTTCATTATACATTGGTATTGCAATGTGTATATAGTGTTTAAGTAGTGGATTACGTCTAAATCACTTAATATATAGTTTAAGTAGTGAATATGTCTGCTATTAAGCCAAGTGGTCTGCAGACCTTCCTAGAGAGCACTTGTTTAAGCAGGTCCAGCACTTGCTTATAAATCTTTTAATCTCTGCCATTGTGGAATTCAAATATTGTGACCAGCCCTGGGGAACATGGCCCATGGTGGGGGCAAACCACTGACTGAATATTGCACTGAATATTGCAATGCTCCTGTTTCAGGCTCTGCACATCCTCATCCCTATTTACTTTCTAGACTGCCCTTGCACTTTGAACAGAGATTTCAAGTGAGTAGCCTGCAGCAATCCCCAGGAATTTTTCCTGGGTTAATTAAAAACCCAGCAATGTGAATGAGGAGTTTAAATGAAGGTCTCATTTGCATTGCCTAAAATATACTTGCTGATGGGGAATTTGAGCCTCCATTTTGGTGGATGTTCACAAGGATCTGCATACTCACACTGAAGCCACTCACAGCCCTTTCCTAGTTTTTCCTAAACAACATTGTCTCTCTGCAGTATTTGACATATAAGTATTCTCTTCACCACTCTGCTAAGCACGAAGCATATCCAAATATCCATATACAGACTATTATGGTATATCCCATTTTTGAAACTGTCCAATTTTTGTCCTTTTTGTTTTTCCTTGCTAGACGGATGCTTGACTGGATCAAATCCTTCCCTAGTCCTTATTTTACAAGTGCTTTTTTTGGTAAAGACTCTTATACAAACTTAACCAAACCCTTTTCATAGATTTTCTCAACATTTTATCTCTTATCTAGTATGTTGTCTATATGGTAAATAATACCAACTATATAAATACATATATGTGGATATAAACTTGTGATTTTTATTAAGAAAAGTCATGCTGCTTAATCTTTTATTTGATCCTGAACTGCTTAATTAAACACAGTATATTATTGTTCCCTTTTAGGTTGCATGATGCTTTGTTTTATTGATTTACTTCTTTGCCTAACACTTCCAGTGGTTCTGGTAAGGCTTGTTGCTCCACAGGTGATTTTTTCCTTCCTCCTCAATATTCAGTTGCATGGGTGCAACCATTTGCAATGGATTTGAAAGGCATACTTGATATGTGTATTAACTGAGAAGCCAATTTGGGTATTCATTTTGAAGATACTTTGAGGTTTCTGAATGATGTCATTGTAAAGTCATGTTGAAAGCACTGATTCTTTTTCATCTTTACAGCTAACCACGACATACAAAGAACTCAGCTAGCTCCGTGGTACTAAATGTGCTCCTCTTCTCTTCCGTTACTCTCAGGCAGTGCAATGGATTTACCAGTTCTCTTCCAGGCTCCTCGCACCCTGGATTCCTACGTTCCAAGGATAACCAGTTGGTTTCAATCTCTACCTAAACTTTTCCCTTTAACTACACAGGACATTTCTTTCTTGCCTTTCTGCTGTTCAGAAGTATGTGCACTTTTGGCTGGGTGAGAGACTCTTGCACAAGTAGAGATTGCATCAAGCAGAGTGTCAGACTGGAATACTGATTTTGTTTCAGGTCCCCATTTCTTGCTCTTAAGATCCAAGGGATTGCTTCTTAAGCACACAAATACAGCATTCTAAAGGAAAGGGAGAAACATACCATTCCATTTCAGGCAGCATTCTTTCTTTCCCCCTCCTCAGGTTTTATACCTCTAAACAAATTTAACTCAATGATCTCATGGAAAGCCCTTTTTCTTGTATTTTTTGTTTTTATCTCTATGCCTCTGGAGCATTTAACTCATCTCAGGTATATTCTGGGTGCTGACTGCTGCCTTTTGTGCAACTTCACCTTATTCTGTGTTTTAACTTCTCATCATCCATCGTTACGAACCAAAATACTGACCCCAAAATGCTGTTCAATACCACAGATAAGACCTAACTTAAACCCTTACATTCTCAAGCTGATGTCCTTTTTAATCTCTTTTAGCAAGTTTATTCCTTGGTATGTCACTTAAGACCACACTTAGTAGTTTCCACTAAATATTCAATTGCAAACATGCAGTCAATGCAATTGTATATTGTAGTATCCATCGTAAGTCCACTTCCTTAGAGTGAAATGCTACCATTAAAATTCAAATGAACTTACTAATTAGAATTGTTTGAGCTGAATATCGCTCTGTATATCATAATAATTTAATGATGACATTTGTGTAGTTGAGATCAGTAAGCTAAAACTTATTATTTAATCATTTTAGACTCTTTCAAGAACAGAGCAATAGGTATGGCCAGGATGTTCTTGAAAATCTGTTTCATTCTGGGGTTTTTTGCACTAATGTGGTGCATTATTAATACATTGGGTATTGAAATGAACATATATCCTCACGCTTTTTGCTCTCACTAACTTTTCTATTAGCTATGATCATGAAGGGCGTCTGACCAATGTAACACGTCCCACTGGAGTGGTAACTAGCCTTCATCGAGAGATGGAAAAGTCTATTACCATCGACATTGAGAATTCTAATCGGGATGACGATGTCACGGTCATCACAAATCTCTCCTCTGTGGAGGCTTCCTATACAGTTGTTCAAGGTACCAAAGCACACTTCTCAGCACCTCTCCTAACCACACACACCACTTGAGAAAGCAATGTGCAAAAGATTTGTGTCATTAGGACAGTTATGAGCAGGGGGAAAATGTAGTAGGTTTGCAAGACAAACTCCCCTAAAGCTCATTCCCAAAATAGCAGACTGCAGGACAGGTAAGAGACATTTCACAGTCATGCTTTGTGTCAACTGTGTCTGCTTGTTCTCTGCTGGTGTCAGGCCTCCTATTGCCTCTTGGGTCAGGATCACTTTACCCACTCAGATGTTTCTCCCTATGTCACTGCAAAATTGGTTCCGACTTTGGTGCCACAGAGTTGCATGGTGACTACCGAGTGTCAGCGGCCTGGGGAGAGATCCTTGTGGAGAGACAGGCTCCAGTGGCCTCCTACTGTTAGACATGGAATCTGCCAAATCTATGAACTACCATTAAAGAAAATTCAGAACAATGAGGGCGGTGGATGCTCTTGACCCATGGTTAGCACTTCTGAGAACAGTGTTGCAGGCTGAGTGTGGCAGGAGAGAGCAGGAACAAAGTGGTGAATGTCTGCTTAACACTTTCCAGTGCTGCCCCAGCATTAGTTCCCATGAAGTGAAAACAGTTATCAAAGACTGAGAGGAGTTTGGTGCGTGATAGGTGTTTCTAATTAAGATATAATGTCACTGGAATGAGAATACCAGCATCGAGCAGTAGTCCCCCTGACATGAATGTCAGCAGCTATAGACTATTATACCATCACATGTCTGGTTATAAAGACTATTTCTCCTATACAAAATGATTAATTATGTAGATACTGTCCTTCTATCAGACTAACCTTGGTGCTGTGGTGACAGTTGCACACCGTAGCACTCCGTCCTGGCACAGAATGGACTTGGCTGTGTCAAAGAGCTGGAGAACAATCATGGCCAGAGCAGTATGGGGCCAAAAGGCTGGTGTGCTGCTGGTCGGGTGGCAGGGAAAGGACTGTCAGCTTGCATTGCTGCAGCCTCACACCTGGAGGATTTAAAGTCACTGTGAAAGTCCTTCCTTGGAGACAGTTTTTAAACAGAGGGAAAGGAAAAGAAGAGTCACTTCTTCTCACTCCTAGAGTCAGCAGTCTTCTTCTTTTACCCCTTTCTTTCTGTCCTGGAGTTTGATGGTTTGTTATTCATCCACTAGTTCAGTTTTTGGGAGTTTTTGTTCATATTAGAAATAAATAACGTTGTTGAAAGCATATCACTGTGCATTTTGATTCACAATTAAAACTAAAGGGAAAACCTAATGAAATAAACACAGTATCTCTCTGCAGGCTCACTGTTGCACTACTGTTCTTTACATGAATCAGTAACATCTGTAATTTCCACCATAGTACCACGTAAATGGTAATTGCAGGCTGACTTCATTTAACATCAACAGGAGTGCAATAAAAACCCAATCAAATTAAGCTATATGTTTTCTTTATGACTGGAGTAGCTAAATTATTTTCTTTTCATTATTGCTGTAGATCAAGTGAGGAACAGCTACCAGCTCTGTAATAATGGTACTTTGAGAGTGATGTATGCCAATGGCATGAGCATTAGCTTTCACAGCGAACCTCATGTCCTGGCTGGGACTGTGACTCCCACCATAGGACGATGTAATATTTCTCTACCAATGGAAAATGGTTTAAACTCAATTGAATGGCGTCTGAGGAAGGAACAGATTAAAGGCAAAGTGACTGTGTTTGGAAGAAAGCTCAGGGTAAGTAGAATCTGTCATTAGAATAATGATCTTTTCCTCTGTGGGCAGAACATTAATTCTCTTTTTGAAGGACATCTTTCCTATTTTGACTTGTTTAAAATGCACAACTCTAGGATTTCTTTTAATATGACAATATTTTATGTATTGGAGTGTCAGTTAACTGCATGGGACTGTGTGCTACAATCAGCTCTAGAAGCTTCATTACTAAAAGTATTCTAAAAGAGGCTGGTAAAAATACCCAGAATATTGGCACAAGTCACTCTGCTTCTGAAGATGGGGGAAAAACCAGTCCAACCACTGAGCACACTCACCACAGCTAGTCCTGGGGAGGGAGCACGATTACAGCATGAGCAGTTACATTCTGCTTGTGTAGAATCTGCCTGCAGATTCATTGAGACAGGCATATTGTGTTTATTCCCCTTCCCAAATGGCATGATTGGAAAATAATTGCCATAATTACCAAGTCATAAGCATAGGATAAGAAAGACACTCAGGTCATGTAATCCATCCCCTGCCAAATTAAAACTGTGCTGCAGCTGGGTTAATCCCATTCTGTGCTTAGCTGGCCTGGTTTTCACCCCCTGAGTACCTAAACTTTCCCTGGCTGCTTCAGTATAGACAGCTTTGGTAGGGCTTTGGGCAGAGAACAAGTGCAGTGCTAATCAAGCCCTGGTTCTTTTCAGAGATACAGTTCTGTGTGTTCAATATGATGTACTAAATGCAATTTCTGTAAACAATTATGTAGCAATTCACAAATTATGAATCAGATGTTACATTTTGGTGTTTTTCTATTGCTTAACATCTAATTCCCAGTGTTGAATTAACAAGACTTTCCTTTTCTCATAGATGCTCAGAATGCACCTACTGGGGAGAGGGGGAAGGTTAGACAAAAAAGGAATGAGATTAGCAGCTAATCCTTAATGACTAAATTTCATGGCTATGTAATTGATTGTGACGTGTTGACCTGCAGAAGTTGATTAGAAGTAGAAACCAGATGAGCACTGTATTTTGACTAGGTGTTCGAAACAAAACTGTGGTAATCCTAACTCTCAATGCTAGAAATGTAATAGAAGTACTTGTGGTAATCAGCTGAAGTTAAACACATCTTAGAGCTGAAACCTTGCCTGAGATGGGGTTTCTTGCATCATGTTTATGCAAATCAAAACACTGCTTTATCTAGCAACACCTCAACATTTAATTGTCTGGGTTTAGTTCCTGCAACAATAATCACATACCTATTTAGCTCTTTTAAATGAAAATCACGATGAGATTATAACAGGTTGAGTGGACAGAAAATGAAATTTGAAAATGAGGGGGAAAGCACAGAATTTATTTGCATCTCATTTACTCTAATTCATCTTTATAAATTGTTCATTGAATGAAATGGAGCACATGTGTGTGATCGCTGGGGGAGCAGGTGGCAGCAGGGTCGGCTGTGGCAGCTGGGACAGATGTGGCATATAGTGGTACAGGATGGGCTACTGCAGGACTAACACGGGAATGACCAGGCAGGGAGTGTGTGGACCCAAATCTTGAATCCCCAGTGCAGAATCAACTATTGCTGAAAGGGATTGTTCTGACATAGGAGTCACCTCTCAGTAGAGCCAATAACCCTTTCTTTCAATACTTAAAGGGGATCTATAAGAAAGAGGATGGCAGGCTTTTTAGCAGGGCAATAGGACAAGGGGTAATGGTTTTAAACTGAAAGAGATTTAAACTACAAGAGATACAGACTAGATATAATGAAGATTTTTTTTACGATGAGGTTGGTGAAACATTGGCACAGGGTGCCCAGAGAAGCTGTGGCTGCCCCATCCCTGGCAGTGTTCAAGGCCAGGTTGGACACAGGGGCTTGGAGCAACTTGGTCTAGGGGAAGGTATCTCTGTTCATTGCAGGGGAGTGGGTTGGACTGGATGACCTTTAAAGGTCCCTTCCAGCCCAAACTAGTCAATGATTCTGTGAGTCTCCAGGTAGAGCTGCCTCCTATGCCCCCAGCTGTGCTCATTGTGCTGTAGGCACATCCCAGCTGTACCTGTTGGCCTCTGAGACACGCTAGGCCAACTTCATTAAGCCAGGAAAGGAAGACCTGCCCTTCACCTCTGAGTTCTCTCTCTTACTGTCCACTACTCTGCTATGCACCACACATCCAGTGTGTTGCAGTAGTTTCAGATACAATATTGAAGATTCCCTTCTGAAGAGTGTTTCTTACAGCACAGCTTCACATCAGTGTTTTTTGTTGCCAGACCTTTACCCAAGGCACAAAGGGCTCGTCCCAACGGCCACTTGTTGAGCAGCAGTCAAGGGAGAAACCAGATGTGCACGTAGGTAGTGGAACAAAAGAAACAGAGCTTGTTAGGTGATCTTCAGTCATAGGAGTTATTCATTCAATTTGGGTTACTATGTAATTAATATGACATTACAATTACACTTCCTGGTTTTACCTATTTTACAAATGAAAATGAAGTTGCTGAATTATCCAAGCAGGTGCTGCTTTATTCTCCAAGTGATGTTTGTGTGCACAGCTCTTGTCTGGGTAACCATTAAAAAACCCTAATACTTCAGTTTTCTATGGCAAAAAAACCTAATAACTTTTAGAATGTTATTAAGAAAAGGGAGAATACCTGGAGTCAGATTTTCCCCCATACAGATTACAGTTGCTGTTACTGTAATGGGGGGAAGAAACCCCAGAAATCACAAAACAAAACCAAATAAAGACATAAAAGCTAAAATTCAGTTCTTAATGTTTCTGGAAGGCCTTGAGCTCTGTGAAGGAAAGGGTTTTCATATGGCTCTGTCATCAGGATTAATCCTACACTTTACAGAGCTACTGTAACCAGTTGAGAAAGTTCTGCTATTGAGTTTGGCTTCCCTGGGTTTGTTTCCGTTACAATGGGAGAGCAGAATAAGGTTTTTTTGGCCAAGATATGTTATAAAAAGTGCCCTATCTTTTGTTTGAATCACAGAGAAATTTGTACTGGGATAACCTTTGGGAAAACCTACAGGAAAGAGCTTTTTTTCGTAATTGCCCATGGAGTAGATGTAAACTGTTAGAGCTAAGTCTTATTAATGGGAAAAATTAGGATAATGAGCAATAATTTGAAATAATTACTTCTTTACAAACACAAAATTGTATTCCTTTTGAATTCGCTTTCTGTGTAAGTGAATTCCTGCAGAGTGGGGTGGGATGGGAATTGGGATCACCCTTGGCAGGGAAAAGCTCTCAGAATAACTTTTGTGCCCTCGAGAAAGGCCCAGGGTTAATTTACATATTGTTTGATGTTGCAGTTTAATTCTGGCTAAGAGAAAACGTGGCCTAATCAAAGCAAAGAACAAATACCCACAAACTGATGAATCCTTCTAAAATAGTCATTGCTCTCAAATTATATCTAATTTAAAGACTTCTACTTTATTAATGATGCATCTACAATTAAATTATTCAAGAGGCTTCATCAGATTACAGCATTAGCCTGTATTCTGTGGTATAGTCTGCAGTGAATATGTTTGTGTACCTCTTAGAGCACTCTCACTAGCAGCCTCTCCATTTGACATTCTTGTGCTCCTTTGTTTCAGTGTTGCTCTGTTATTAAAAACCAAACCCAACAAAATCTGGGCCCAAAACACTTCATATTATACTTTGATTTGAAAAGTGTAACTGAAAAAAAATGAAGAAGAAAAAATAAAAGCATTTAACCTAATTCTTTCGTTTGTTTCTCAAAACTAAGTCCGTCTTTCCCAGCCTGTATGAGCTGAATCTTTAATCAGAAGAAATGAAACCCATCCCAAGTGACTGGGTTGATGAGTGATCTATGGACTATTTGGAAAGCAAATAAGGAAATCAGTAAATGAATGAGTTCATAAGCAGGGTGCTGCATCTACAGAGCCTATGTGGCTAACCCTCAGTGAAGACATGAAATCATAATTTCTTCTGCTCTTGGAGTCATAGTAGGGGAAGAGGTTAAGATCTGCTGATGGCAGAAGCAGAAAAGCTGCTTCTATGTAAAAGCAGTTGTTTCTCTGCCGAGTGCTAGCACTGCACTTTAGGCCCCGGGTGTGCAGTATGTCTTTCTGTTGTGACAAGAGAAGCCCCTTGCTGTAAGATGACAGCTCCCATGTTGCAGGGAGATGGGGAATATCCCAGTGAAACACCTGAACTTATATCCAAGAACTAGAAAGCAGAGGCCAGTTAATAGGAAGAGATGCTGCACTTCTCTAAACTGTGGGGACATTGAGGTCTCCAATGTGCATGCCATTTTCAACCATAGGCACTGCTGACTGAATGCAGCCTCCATTCCCTTCATAGGTGCACGGAAGGAATTTGCTGTCCATTGACTATGACCGGAACATACGCACAGAGAAGATCTATGATGATCACCGTAAGTTCACCCTGCGGATCATCTACGACCAGCTCGGGCGCCCGTTCCTCTGGCTGCCCAGCAGTGGCCTGGCTGCTGTCAATGTCTCCTACTTCTTCAATGGGCGCCTGGCTGGGCTGCAGCGTGGAGCCATGAGCGAGAGAACAGACCTGGATAAGCAAGGCAGGATCGTATCACGCATGTTTGCCGATGGGAAGGTTTGGAGCTACACCTATCTAGAACAAGTAAGTGATGTTGTTTTACCTGCTGACAGCAGCCACAGAGAGACAAAGTGCTACTCGGCTTCATTTTAAGCCCTGCATGTAACACACACACACACAGAGTCTATAATTTGACACATTCCAGCTGTAAAGAATCCCTCTGTACCTGGTCTCAAAATTCCTTATTTTTCAATTAGTCAACTAATTTGACTAATGTTTAATGGGAAATACATTGTTCATGGATTGTGTCTTTTGATATGTTCCTGGAAGCAGTTGGCTGCCATATAATAGCATAAACTGAACACAATGGATTGCTCTTAATGAAGACCAAAAACTAAACCTGACAAAAGGTTCAGGTAGAAACAGGTAATTGATCTGTACTTATTATTTTTTAAATGAAAATATGGTAAAGCATTTTTACTTAGCCCAGCTAAGACACTTCAGTCATAAGTGCCTTAAATACTTCAAAATTGCATATTCTTTCCCTTCTTTGAACGTGTTGTTTTAAGCAAACCAGAGCCAATGTTCTCTGCTTTTTGTCACACATATTTCACAGTAATAGTTGTGAATTACACCTGCAAGTGGCAAAGTAAATCAAGTCATTTATCTAACACCTCTGCATCCCTCAGAAAAAATTAAACCAAAAAGGTCCTGCTACAGGGAGGGCAGCTAATAGATTTCTAACCTGCACTTTCCTGGAGTGTCAGCATGTTGATTTCCAAGTAGCACATCCTGCCATCTAGCAAGCTGACAACATTCTTGCACAGCTTTGTGCCCCTGACGGGTGCATCTCATTCTCCTTTGATTCATTTGACACTAGTGCCTTCTCAGTAAACTTTTCTTTACTGCCCTGAGAGGTCCCATGCTGAAAGCTGGTAACTGTGTATTAATTTTCTCCCTACAGTCAATGGTACTACTGCTTCAGAGTCAACGCCAGTACATCTTTGAGTATGATTCTTCAGACCGCCTTCATGCTGTCACCATGCCCAGCGTTGCTCGGCACAGCATGTCAACTCACACCTCCATTGGCTACATTAGAAATATTTACAACCCTCCTGAAAGCAATGCATCAGTGATTTTTGATTACAGTGATGATGGGAGGATTCTGAAAACATTGTTTCTAGGCACTGGGCGACAAGTCTTCTACAAGTATGGAAAGCTATCCAAGTTATCTGAGATTGTTTATGACAGCACTGCAGTTACTTTTGGGTATGATGAAACTACAGGTGTCCTAAAAATGGTGAATCTGCAAAGTGGAGGATTTTCTTGTACAATCCGCTATCGTAAAATTGGTCCTCTCGTTGACAAACAGATCTACAGGTTCTCTGAAGAGGGTATGGTCAATGCAAGGTTCGATTATACATATCACGATAATAGCTTTCGAATCGCTAGCATCAAGCCTATAATAAGCGAGACGCCTCTTCCAGTTGATCTTTACCGTTACGATGAGATTTCTGGCAAAGTAGAGCATTTTGGCAAGTTTGGAGTTATTTATTATGATATAAATCAAATTATTACTACAGCAGTTATGACACTGAGTAAACACTTTGATACCCATGGGCGCATTAAAGAAGTTCAGTATGAAATGTTCCGATCTCTAATGTACTGGATGACTGTCCAATATGACAGCATGGGAAGGGTAACTAAGAGAGAGCTGAAACTTGGTCCATATGCCAACACCACCAAGTATACCTATGACTATGATGGAGATGGGCAACTGCAAAGTGTGGCAGTAAATGACAGGCCAACCTGGCGTTACAGTTATGATCTGAATGGAAACCTTCATCTACTGAATCCTGGAAATAGTGTCAGACTGATGCCTCTGCGCTATGACCTGAGAGACAGGATTACACGCTTAGGTGACATACCCTACAAAATTGATGAGGATGGATTCCTGTGTCAGCGAGGCTCAGATGTATTTGAATACAACTCCAAAGGCCTCTTGACGAGAGCTTACAACAAAGCCAATGGGTGGAGTGTTCAGTACCGTTACGATGGTCTCGGCCGAAGGGCTTCCTGTAAGACTAACCTGGGGCACCACCTACAGTACTTTTATGCTGATCTTCACAATCCAACAAGGGTCACGCATGTCTACAATCATTCCAATTCAGAAATTACCTCTTTATACTACGATCTGCAAGGCCATCTCTTTGCAATGGAGAGCAGCAGCGGGGAAGAATATTACGTCGCCTCTGATAACACAGGCACTCCATTAGCCGTGTTCAGCATCAACGGCCTCATGATCAAACAGCTTCAGTACACAGCATACGGGGAGATATACTACGACTCTAATCCTGATTTCCAGCTGGTTATTGGGTTCCATGGGGGGCTGTATGATCCTTTAACCAAACTCGTCCATTTTACCCAAAGGGACTATGATGTCCTGGCTGGACGCTGGACATCTCCTGATTACACCATGTGGAAAAACATTGGTAAAGAACCCGCTCCTTTCAATCTGTACATGTTCAAGAGTAACAACCCTCTAAGCAATGAACTGGATCTAAAGAACTATGTAACAGGTGAGACTTTGTCATATTCCTTATAAACATCACTACAGTTTGGAAGTTGATTTGGGAAGGAAATCAGACTTCTCCTAACTAGCCATTTTCTGAATCTTTCTGTCCAGGTTGGGTCATTTTCCTTTTTGTGCCAGGGAAAGGGCTGGCTAATCCTGATTCTTTGATGCTGCCCCTGCCCAAATGAAGGGCACTAAATAAGAAGCCACAAGGAATTTATGAAGGGGAAAAAAAATAAATTAACTCTCAAAATTAACTGCAGACTGAGCCCATGGGCACATTATGAATTAGTTCCAAGAACTGATTTAATTAAACCTCTTTTCCCATTTAACTTTTAATGCGCAAACAGTTTTCAATCTTTAACACCAAAATACTGATTTTTAGCAATATTCTTACCTACTGCAAGTGTAAGAAATGTGATGGAATGTGTAGAGCTGAGGAAGAGAAACAATAAAGTAGTTTTGATTGCAGATGTTAGAACTGGGTAAAACTTGTAACCTCTTCTTAATTAGTAGTAATTTTTCACTTAGTGAGATCACACAGTACTCAAGCCTGCTGCTGGCAACTTCTGAAGAGAAAGGTAATTAGTGTGTCTTCAGGAGAACCTTTTCTCAGCACTGAATATGCAATATCCAGTAATTAGAGCAGTGGTATCAGTTATAAAAAGGAGCTATCTTAATTTTAGTAGTAATTTGAATTTCAAGAAAAGTGCATTTCCTTTAGAGCAAATCACAGCAAGTTTCATTGTTACATTGGGAAGTAATCATGTGTGTAACATCCCAGAGGTTCTGTTGGAGCTACTTTTCAATTTAAAGATAGTGTAACTTGTATCTGGTAGTGTGAAAATACTGGTGACTAAAACGACCTTGGGATCAAATTCTGTTGTCCTAAATTCAAGTCCTACTTTCATCCACCAGTGGATGAAATTATTAGATCTAAATCACTGGTTTAGATTTTCAGTGGCATCTTACTATAGTTTTCTATGTTCTGAAATTTCATTCATTTAATTTATTCACCCACTGGATAAAATCTGGGAAGATCTATTGCATTTGGTCCACACACACCTTGCAGGCTGTAAAAATACTTCATTGGTGAGGAAAATATTTGTTGCTGTATAGACTAAAGAGATTCTCTTGCACAAGAAAGATTATGGTGGCACCTGGGTTGTCATAGCTTAAAAACCAATGCAAACAGAAAATAGAAGAGCTACTTCCCCACCCCAGTCCACTGTTACTGTTGACCACTGACACTGCTTTATTCACAGGTTTTGACGGAAAGGAATTCCTGTACCAAGTGCAATGCTGCAAAGCAGAACAATAACTACTTTGCATATAGGTCCTTCTCTGGTTTTGTGGAAATAGGGCAGCTGAAGTGAATTGTTCGGGATATACTATTACACCATAAAACAAACTGCAGCCTTAAAAAGGAGCAGTGACCCTGTGCTGTCCAAAGTTGTAGGAAAAATGTGGTAGTCAGTGTGTGATGGAGATACACACAAAGGTCTTTACAGAAGCAGAAGATCTTACTACTAATTTTAGTGTCAGAATGGCTAACGAAAGGAAGAATTCTGTTGTCGAATGTCCCCAGCCAGGGAGTACTGCACTTTGTATGGTGTAACATGTTGGGAAAATAGGCTTTGCAACAGCAAGCAGGCTCCGTGCTGTGTCTGAGAGTGTCCCCAAGGTCTGTGTGCAGGGTGGCTGCTCTGCAGAGGCAGAGACCCTTGCAGCAAGAGTACCCTGCACAATCACATCTTTTCAGACAGGGGTTTGGCTCACACAGGGAAGCAGCAATAGCACCATCAGGAGCTGTTGTAGGCCAGTGAGGAGAGAAGGCCACTGGAAAGGATGGGATTTTTAAACAGAAATGGTCATCAATATAGGTCCAAATCAAATGAGAAGTGCCTGTGCTCCCAGCTCCTGCTTTTCCATACTGGGCCTGAAGGGAAGGTGAGGATATTCAAGGTGTCTAAATTTAGCCCTCTGAATTACAAGTCTAGCTCCTCACTGCATTTAATGGAGCCTCCAGAGACCTGGTGACAGCTAATAGAAGTAGGACACAGAAGGCAAGACATATATTTTCCCCAAGGACTTTGCAGATGTTTCTAGGAGTACTAACCTAATAAAACATCATTTAACAATAGAGTTTATAGGTTAGAGGAGCCACATCAGAAGGTGTCAGAGATGGAACAAATACTGCATACAGTGAAATGTTTGGATAATCCATATGCTCTAATGGAATAAGAATGAGCAAGGTCGTATATCCCTGTTAAACTATTTAGGGTACACGTAAAGCAATATTTCCTGTGCCTGCTCATGGTGGATTACTACAAATCTGCCAAGTGCCATGCTGTAATGTAAATGATGAGTTCTACAGCTGCTTGAAATCAAGGGGGTCAAGGATGGATTTCTTCAATCTTTTGATTTCTTGCCTTTATTACACACATTCATTTCTCACTTGCCTGCTTCCTTTTGATTTCTAGATGTCAAAAGCTGGTTGGTGATGTTCGGATTTCAACTTAGCAACATTATTCCGGGTTTCCCTAGAGCAAAAATGTACTTTGTGTCACCGCCATACGAGTTGTCTGAGAGTCAAGCATGTGAAAATGGACAGGTAGGCAGAAACATGAAGTTATTTCTATGAACAGAAGTGCTGGCTCTCATGTAGTTACAGTAGAAGGCCAAGTATTTATTTCTGTGTAAAACTAAGAGAGTATAGCTAGATTTTATCCTAATGAACATATGCCTTTCTTGCCAGCCTTCATTGTTATCATAATTGCAGTGTCATTAGTTTGTCTTTTATTGAGTTCTTCCTTGATTAGCAAGTTGTAACTCGATTAACTTGATTAGCAATGACAAAGGGAGACTTTGTCAGGGCAATTCATCATCTGTTGTACCTTTGGAAAAGCCATCCTAATAACATGTGTTGCAATAAACTTAGGTTGGTACTTGCTGTACTGCTAAGAAGTGGTGGTTCTTCTCCCCTGGAACAGGATTTCTCCCCATTTTTTGTCTGATGCTTTTGCTAGTTAGAGGCTTTGTTTTGCTACTCTAGTTAAGTTCAGTTATAGCCTTCACACTTGTCAGGTTAAGAATGGAAAATGGTATATAGTAAATAAGTATAGCTTTATAATAAATCCTAACCCATTTAAAAAGCTTAGAAAGAGTACTAGACCAACTCCAAACTTAGTCTTTGCTTTTACTTCACATCTGTGGTAATACAACAGAAAGGATCGTATAAACCTAAACATACCACTTTACAGGCTTCTAAGTCATTTGAGAGTCTAAATCCCTTCTTCAGGAACTGCTTTGTTATTCTGGAGCCCAACTTTTACCTAGTTTCAGAGGCTTACATTCCTAAGCATTTTAGTCGTCTATGCTGGTTGAAATCCCAGAAGTGCTGTGCTGTCTTTTAATAGATTGAGTCTGTTTGGTTTTAGCTCAGATTAAAGTTGTTCTAGTCTCGGGTTTTACTGCTTCCTGTAAGGGACATTCTGTAACTTGCCAAAATTGAGATTTGTGGTACATGTGTGCTACAGAGAGTGATCAATGAGAAATATTGAATCTGGTATTGCTAATAGCAAAATAATTTGCCAAATGAGTGTTTCCCTGATGCTGAAGGAGATATGGGTATGGACAGGCGGCGGAGGGTGGTCTTCCATAGCACAGGATTTTTCACTGCATAGATTTCCTTTAAAAAGGCAAAGCAAAGATTAGTGTTGGACTCTGAAACGAGTATTGTCAGATCTATATCTTCTTTGGTGGTTTTGTGTCTCCTTTTGCTTTCCCCAGCTAATTACAGGAGTTCAGCAGACAACAGAAAGACACAACCAGGCTTTCATGGCTCTTGAGGGCCAGGTCATATCTAAAAGATTACATGCCAATATTAGAGAAAAAGCTGGTCGCTGGTTTGCCACAAGCACTCCTATCATTGGGAAAGGAATCATGTTTGCTGTGAAGGAAGGCCGTGTAACCACTGGCGTTTCCAGCATAGCCACGGATGACAGCAGGAAGATTGCCTCTGTACTGAACAGCGCTCACTACCTGGAGAAGATGCACTACAGCATCGAGGGGAAGGACACCCACTACTTTGTGAAGATAGGCTCGGCTGACAGCGACCTCGTCACCCTCGCCATGACCAGCGGGAGGAAGGTGCTGGACAGTGGGGTCAACGTCACAGTGTCCCAGCCCAGCCTGCTCGTCAGCGGGAGGACTCGAAGGTTTACCAACATTGAGTTCCAGTACTGCACCCTGCTCATCAACATCCGCTACGGCCTGACCCCCGACACGCTGGACGACGAGAAGGCTCGAGTGCTAGACCAGGCTCGGCAGCGAGCGCTGGGAGCAGCATGGGCCAAGGAGCAGCAGAAGGCACGGGACGGCCGCGAGGGCAGCCGCGTATGGACAGATGGAGAGAAGCAGCAGCTTCTGAACACGGGAAGGGTGCAAGGTTACGAGGGATACTATGTCCTGCCCGTGGAGCAGTACCCAGAGCTAGCAGACAGTAGCAGCAACATCCAGTTTTTAAGACAGAATGAAATGGGAAAGAGGTAACAAATTAATCTGCTGTCATCCTTTGCTGGATGAATCAGTAGTCATAACTGTTATCTCCTCTCCTAAGGAGATGAAGACCTAAATGGGGGCACTAGGCTGAGCTACTCTGGGATAGTAAGTGGCAAAAAGCTCATATTTTTTGAGTTAAATGCCACTGTTCAAGTGATTAAAACCCACATCCTGAAGTGGACTAAAGCCAGACTGAAAACTCTAACCATCCAAATTAAAAAGTACCCCTGAAATATTACCCACTTGTTCTGGGTCTAAAGGAAAACAAAAAGAAGGCCTCGTATTGTATTACCTCACTCCATTCACACGTGAGCAAACTAAGAATCCAAGTGGGCCACTTTCACTAACCAGCTGATGAAACACAGATGATTCAGACTGCTTGTTTGATAAATATCCGAGAGGTTTTCATTTAAAGCAAATACAGGTGCATTTAAAACATGACTTTGGGGTGATTTGTGTGTAGCAACTGGAGGACAATGAGAATGCAAGTGAGAGCACACTGGAAATAGGAAAGCAAAATAGATTTAAAAGTAACAAAACCACACTTGCACTCTGACCCTCCTGGTCTGGCCTGAAGCTTAACTTACTCAAAGAGGGCAGAGTGTAAAGTTACATTCAAAATGGTGGCTATAAATCACTACAAATAAATTTCATACTCTGTTTGTCTTTGAAGATTTCCATTGTGGACAGTATAACACAGTTACAGGGTGTAGTCTGTTTAGATTCAGTAGTTTGTTGGTATCAGTTCCAGTAGAGCTGTGGGCATTGTGTTACACTATTGCAAATGGGCACCACGTCAGATCACCCTGTACATACATCAGCCAGAAGGCACAATCACTGTTTCAGATTTAAAACTTATTAGTGTGTTTGTTTGGTCGAGAAACTGAGACAATCACATTACAGTCACCAGAGAAAAGAGAAAAAACAGAAAAAAAAAGTCTAATAAGAACTTTGGTACAAGAACTTTTTTGTAATATACATGTATGAATTGTTCATTGAGTTTTTATATTAATTTTAATTTGCTGCTAAGCAAAGACTAGAGACAGGCAAAGATAATTTATGGCAAAGTGTTTAAATTGTTTATACATAAATAAAGTCTCTAAAACTCCTGTGAATTACTTGTCTTCCATTGTGAGATCTGTTCAAAATGAAGAAGTCAGTGTCTCGCTGCCACCTCATGCACACAGCATCTCATGGGGCACAAGGAAGTGCTGTTGGACCATGGATTCTGCAGAGGGCTGGTCCTTTGACCTCCGGGTGAGGAACCCATCACCCAAACCTCCATTTAGGACACAGCAGAAAACTGGTAAATGCTGAAGCTCCCCCTGTGCACCTCACAACCAGCAACCCTCAAACTGCCATGTTGCAATCCTGGAATCAGTTTAATTGCACTGAAGTATCATCCAAACAGTCTGAAAATGCAGCAACATGCTCCTAAATGGAATGTGGAAGGTCCTGCTGTGAGCCAGGAAGTCTCCATGAAATTTGTCTTCTCTGGGAGATTGCTTATTTCTGCCATTCATTAAAACCTGGAGGTAAGCTCAAAGACCCTCTCCTAAGCAAACAGTCACTCCTGGTGATGTTGAAAGGGAACCATCCATCAGCCAGAGCCCCGCTGCTTTTATCTCATTTCAGTATGTAGCTAGGGAGCTCTACTTAATTTTGAGAACAATTTTGCTTTTGGGGTTGCAAATGAGGTTTTTAATTATTCATGATATCGACAGAGATGCTCGAGTTGATTGTGGGGATTAATTCACTCCAGGTCCCTTTTAAAGCAGAGCAGTTCAGTGGCTGTGTTTTGGAACACCTACAGCACTCACAAAGTGCATCTATGCTGCACAAACAAGAGCCACCCCACTGTGATGTAGCCTTGCACCGGAACCCTGAGCTCAGTTACTTACCCTCTGAAGCCTGATTCCAGGTACACTTTCAGATGAAGCCCTTTGTGCCCATCACTGCATAAACCATGACATCCCCAGGTGCAGACATCTCATTGCCACAGCTGTTCTGGATTACCCTTGGCCTGTACTGGTAAGCTTCTTGGGTCAGTTTTTGGAATGGAGTGTTTCTCGCAGTTGGGAGGGTTGAAATCAGAACCTGTTGCACAGTCCCTGGTATCCTTTATTCTGTTGCCATTCTCTGAACACTGAAACTCTTCAGAATTAGAGATCCTTCTGCTTCAAAGGGAAATGCACTGGAACTAAAAGAAGTGCCTTTTTAATATTAATGACTATGGGAGGAGATGTGACAGGTTTGCAGGAGATGCATTCCCTGTGTGGCTCCTTTGCATCATCAGGATGTTCTTAAGCACATCTGGGGGTGATTCAGTCGTGTTTGCATGAGCAGTATATCTGCATGGGCAAAGCTCCCTGCCTGTCCTTTGGGGAAGTAACCGGAGTATGTCCAGTGATGTAGAAAGCCTTGTGTGGTGCATCAAAGAGATGGGAAGAGTTACTGTGTTTTGTCAGTATGACAAAGAGCTAGATGCTCTCATGTCTGCAAATAACAGCTGACTGTTAGAGGCCTTACTCAAGAGCTTTTCACTTCATGAATGGGGGAGATAGCTGTATTGATGTGGCCATGGTCAGCCCCTGCCTACCTCCTCTCCTGTGGGCCCATCCAAGTCTCCTCTGTTTCTTGAAGTTTCTTTTTCTCCTTTTCTACAACACTCCCTAATTCCCCCCAAATCGATATCTCCAGCTCATCTCAAAGCTCTTCCTCTCTCCTCCCTGCTATCCATGTGGAATAGGAAGGAGGCATGAACTGGGATCCTGCTTATGGGAGAGTGGTGGCTTTACCAGTGACACTGTGGCTGTGACCCCACCAGTGCTGTGACCAGGACAGACCAAGAGCAGACATGCAAGGAGCTGGCCTAAGAAACATTCATCACCGTGGGAAGGCACAGTGCCTGAGCCGCAGGTGTGGGTTTGTCCTTCTAACCCCCTTGAGCATCAGCTGAGTGACCACATACCTGGGAACAGGCTTCTGTTTGAAGCTAAAACCAGGATCAGCATTAGAGGGTGTTTCCTTTTTTCCTATTAGATTGCTGTAACTGAAGGGATTTGGTATTTATAACCTTGCGTTTCCTGACTCAGCCCAAGGCCTGGGATGTGCTTGTCAGCATAGGCTGTGTCTCTGCACACCCTGCCCCTCACCATCACTGTGTTCCCTCTCAGGGTTGCACTCCACAGCACTTTGGCCACATGATGGCAGTTCTGCCCAGCAGACACTCGGGGGTACATCAGCCTTGGCCTCCTTGCCCTGCCTTGCCCACACCAGTCCCCAGCAGTGCTGTCAGCCTTCCTGAATGGCCTTGGGGTGTCCCAGATAAAGGCACCAGCAGAAGCTCCCGTTAAAGCTGGGCTGGGTCAATGGATCCATGATACTCTCATGGGAACATGTGTGGGAAAGGAAGCATTTGGACCTTATTTGTCTTTCTTTTGCTACCTGGAGTGCAAACTCACACACACGCTCTGGGAATGCAGTCTGAAACCTGCACAGGCACTGGCTTTGGCATTGTTAGCTTTCCCCTCTCACCTCTTTGGTAATGTAGCCCCTAAGACTTCTTGACAGAAATGACTGTGCCAACAGCATTCTGCCTCTGTAACATCACCCTGTAAGCCCCATGTAACATCACCCTGTAAACTACATGAAGATCACTTCATGTAGCCCAGGCTCATCATTGCTGTAAGAACAAACAGCTAGATACCCCTCCTCTGCTCTGCACACCCTCCTAAGGCTCTCCCATGTTGGTTGGTCCTGTGCAAACAAGTATCAGCCTTCCCCAGGACTTCAAGAAAGCTGCATCAGAACTGAGTGCTGTTGAGTAACTTGGATTAACTGCTTCATGCTGACTCTTCTGTCAGGCTGAAGCTTTGGCTGACAAGTCTTGAAAGTACTCGGTGATGACCACACATGGGAACATGTTCGACATTGAGCTCTGAGGCCACAGCCCTAGGAAACCCAAAAGGTAAAGGTTTTGTCACCCTGTGATACTCTGTTCATCTTGCATGAGAGCCACTTGATGAGATCTGACTTGTACCCAGGTGGCCTTTATTTTAACTGTGCATGTGTTCAAAGGTGAGATCTTACCTTACAACCAAGGTGGGATGGCTTCACAAGTCCCACACCAGCCAAATGTGAAGCACAATGCCCTTAATCTCATGAAATGCTGGTTTAATCCAGATAGCAACTTTCTACAGCAATATTTTCTCCCAACAGGAGATAAAAGTAGATGTCCGTGGGCAATTCTGAATGTGGGAATGGGGCTCCACTGCTCAGATGTAGAGTGTAACAGGCTCACTGGCGCTAGCTGAGTGGGGTAATAAAGAGGTACCAGGATATCTGCCTCTGAGCTTTTCTGCCAACAAGGAAAGTTCCTCCCCAACCTCTTTAGGTGCATTCTGCAGCAAAAAGGTTTCTGATTTACAAGGATTACTCAGTTTCAATCATATTCATTGCAAAAATCTGCCATTCTGGAATCAAACTCACTTCTCCACCTCAGTGCTCACACGAGTTTAAGACAGGGCCATCACTTGCCACAGTGCACACAGGTTTGGGTTGAGAGCAGCTTAGTAAATGAAATAAAATATAATAAGGACTGATATAAAAGGGAGGCAACTAAAAGAGAGAGAGGAATAAAACCCAATAAATGCAAGTGATGCCAATTGCTCACCACCTGCTGACCGATACCCAGCCCGACCCAAGCAGCGATCTGGGCCTTGTGGGTGACTTCCCCCAGTTTATACAGTGGGCATGATGTGCTGTGGTACAGGATACCTCTTTGGTTAGATGGGGTCAGGTGTCCTGGCTCTGCTTCTTCCTGTCTTCCCATGCCCCTCCTCACTGGTAGAGCATGAGACTGGAAAGTCCTTGATCAGAGCAACAACTAAAACATTGGTGTTATCAGCTGTGTTCCCAGGCTAAACCCAAGAAGCACAGGACTGCACCAGCTGCTAGGAAGAAAGTTAATTCTATTCCAGCTGAAACCAGGACACCATGGAAAACAGTGAAGGATTGCTGGTGGTTCCAGTGAGCAGAAGCTGTCACAGGAGGCTCCTGGTGTTGGTAGGTACCAGTATTCATACACTGTACACTGTAAGTGCTTGTTTAGGTCCATCATGGCCAAACAGTTCTCCCCCTGTTGCCATGTATGTCTGTCATCTCCCTAATAAACAGTTTTATGCAATGCTTAAACATGACCAAGAGCTCCAGAAAGACAAATACTATTGCCAGTGTTGAAGCACACACTGCCCTGTGCTGGTAATGCCTCTTCTGCTCCTATCCAACCCGAGGCAGCAGTGCTGGGTAGATCTAGAACCACAGTCATGAGCTGTGTGTCTACAGCAGCATCTGACAGGTGATGTAGTAGCATGGGTGACTGGGAAGAGCAAGTGGTGTTTGACAGGCAGCTCACACAGCAGTCATCACAGTGTGCTGCAGCACCATCGTAGCTGACCAAGAACTCCATGTAGCACAGACACCACCAAAACCAAGTGAACCCAAGGTGGGAGCACCGGTGGGGTGTGCTCAGGTCCCACATCAGGCACCCAGCCTGGTGACCCAGCCTGGAGAGCAGCCTGGCACCTCTCCCATGCTTTGTTTGAGCAGCTGCAAGCACCCTGCACGCTGCAGACCAGGCAGCCCCTGCAGCCACAGCCCCAGAGCCACTGTGGAACTGGGAACGTGGGGTTTGCACCTAGGCAAGAGTCAGTGCCCAGCAGGTGCCTTGCACCCACCAATGCAGATGCCACCAGTGGGGCCCAGGCTTCCCACTCCTGCAGCAGGACAGGGGTGTTCCTCTTCCAGAGGTCCTACAGGAACTCTTTGGAATACACATCTCATGTAACAGGTCAGGCTTCCCCCTATTTCCTTATTCATTACAGTATTTCTGTAACGTCTTGGCCTCCACGGAGGATTTTAGGGTCTGGGATTAGAGTCAGGCTCCTTCTGTGGTGATTCTGAGCCAAGGAGTTAAAAAAAAGCCAAGTAGTAAAGTAAAATGTGGTATAAGCACCATGGGAGAGAGCCATGTGCCAGCTTCCAGAGAGGAGAAGTGAATGCAGCCAATTTATAAAGCCTTAACAAATAGGATTTACAATGGAAGTGGCATTTAAGCCATCGTGAGTGCAGAGGGTGGCAGGCAGTGCACTGTAACACTGTCCGTGCTGTGTTACAGCACCTCAGCAGCACTGCTACTAGAGACATGATATTTACAGGAGTTTTACATCTGTAGATAACAGCTCCTGGCAGCTTGAGTCTGGTTTTGTGCTTGCATATAAAAGGCAAACCTGCCAGCAGGATTGTGTTGGCTCTGCCTGTGCTGCTACAGCCCACGCCTGTGCCTGTTTCACATAGATCTCCCCCCCCAGACTTCATGAATGAAGCCATCATGTAGATGAGAGTAAAACCTTAGAAACACTACTCAGTGCTGTAAGTGAGTAATCCATCACCAGTGATCAGCAATAGTCAAGCACTTAACAGGCTCTTCTCCCCGGCAGTGTCCAAGGCCAGGTTGGACAGAGCCTTGAGTGACACGATCTGATGTAACCCATGGCAGGGGGTTAGAACTGAATGACATTAAGGTCCTTTCCAACCCAAACCAGTCTGGGATCCTGTGGTTCCTGTTAAACCAGAGCTTCTCATCCATCAGAATCTCGTCCTAGAGCTACAAACCAGATTCCTGTTTGCCTTTGTGTAGAGCAGTGACACTTTTGAATACACATCTTAATGCCTGATCTCTGCCCACAAGGGGAGGGAGGAGGCCATCCAAAGGCCATAACAAAGCCCCTGAGAGGAGAGCTCCCACACCTGATGCAGCAGAGGGCCCTTAGAAGGAAGGGGATGGTGGAGGCTGAGGCTGGTGGGGGAGCCCAGCTCCTTTCTCTAGGTTTCACATCACAGGAGCAGTGAGGCTGACCACCATGAAGAGCAGGGGCTCAGAACCAGCTCCACAACCAGGTTGTGACTATCTCCAAGGATGAGACCACAGTTTCTCTTGGTAACCTGTTCCAAAATCCCTGTCACCTTCTGCCTAACGCAACACAAGCTGTTGCTGGCCTGCTTTGCCATAATGGCTGACTCATGGTCACCCTGTTATCCCCAGGTCCTTCCCTGGACAGCTGCTTTCCAGCTGGGTGATCACCAGCTTGTCCTGGTGCTTGGGGTTGCTCCTCCCCAGGTGCAGGTCTGTGTGTCTCCCTTTGCTGTGTTCCATGGGGTTCCTTGGTCCCTTTCTCCAACCTGTCCCACTGAATGGCACAAGATGCTCTGGTTCACCAGCTGCTCTGCTCACAACCTGCCCCAGTTGCCATGATCCTCCCATGCTCCTGGGTGCATTCCAGCGAGTCCCAGGGACTTGCCCATGTTCCTTTTATTGCTCCCTTACCTCATCCTTGCTCCAGAGCTTCTCCCTGGGCAAGCTGAGCACAGCTCATAGCAGGAAAGCCCAGAGGCCATGGAGGCATCGAGTGTCTCAGCCTCCTCTGTGTCACCAAGTGCCCCACCACAGCTGGCAGAGCTCGCACTGATGTGCTGATCCTTACAGAGACACAGGGTCTGCCCTGCGTGCCCTGCACCCAGCCCCACTGCTGAGCAGCACCACTGGGCATTGCTGGGCACTGCTGGGCACCACCAGACACCGCCAGACACTGCTGGGCACCACTGGGCACCGCTGGACATTGCTGGGCACCACAGGGTACTGCTGGGCACTGCTGGGCTGCGCAGCCGCTCTCTCCCAGCTCTGCACGGGGGCACTGCCTGGCAGCAGGTCACAGTTAATGGAACTGCAACACCCGCCCCAGTTTAACCCGTGTGCTGGAGGAGGTGTCAGGTTTGTAGTGTGTGATTCCACCAGCCCCACTGACTGCGTCCACCTCCCCTCCTGCCCCAGCACAGCAGCTCCCAACAGCAGCAGCCAGGTAGATCTGTGGCTGTTGCATCCACCTCGGCTCAGCTCCTGGTCTGAGGTGTGACAGGTACCTGTCACACTGCTGTCCCCGGTACCTGTCATACTGCTGTCCCCAGTACCTGTCACACTGCTGACCCCGGTACCTGTCACACTGCTGTCCCCAGTACCTGTCACACTGCTGACCCCGGTATCTGTCACACTGCTGTCCCCAGTACCTGTCACACTGCTGTCCCCAGTACCTGTCATACTGCTGTCCCCGGTACCTGTCACACTGCTGTCCCCAGTACCTGTCACACTGCTGTCCCGGTACCTGTCATACTGCTGTCTCCGGTACCTGTCACACTGCTGTCCCCGGTACCTGTCACACTGTTGTCTCTGGTACCTGTCACCCTGCTGTCCCTGGTACCTGTCACCCTGCTGTCCCCGGTACCTGTCATACAGCTGTCTCCGGTACCTGTCACACTGCTGTCCCTGTGCTCACAGGCTCACCCGGCTGCACAAGGGGTTCAGTGATGTGGGGGCCTTGAGAGGTGAGGTGGATCGATAGCCACACCACCAGTAAAGCTCAGTGCTGCGTTACTAGTCAAATGGGGATGAGCAGCAGCTATAAAGCAGCATTTGGATTACTGAAGCATAGAATAAGTGGTCCTTAGAGACTAAGCCATATGTAAGTGAACTTAAGCTGCTTAAATGGACAGTTCTTTCTTTACTGTCACTGATTTATGTAGTAAAGTAACTTGGTGGGGTTCAGTGGGGTTTTCTCTCTCTCTCTTTGGGGTGCAGCTGTGAGGTGCTGTGTGCTGGGCAGGAGTGGGGCTCTGACCCTTCGGGGCTGTCAGCAGCACCATCACTGCTGTGCTGCCCCATGGCCCTTCCACTACTCACCCTGTGTAGCACAGTGAACAAATCACTGCTGCACAGTGGTATCAGTGTCATTTTACAAAGGAAAACCCACATCCGAAGGGTCAGTAACGTAATGCATGTCAGTAAAACTGAATGGCACTCCTCCTGCCCTGGGCCAGGCACACACTGCCTCGCTGCTGGTGCCTGTGCAGCTCTGGTCGTGGTGCTTGGCCCCCTCGTTTGATGTGGTGTGCTGATGGCACTGCGGTGTTTGTACAGCACCAGAGGACTGCTGCTATCAGTGCACATGGACATATATCCTTTTACAAGCCTGCACACGTGCAGGCTGTTCCCGCAGTGAAAAGCCCTTGTCACAGTTGATAAGGACGAGCTCTGGCTGTGTTGTGCAGTGCAGGCTGGAGGTGACTCTGGCTTTGGGAGGCACCAGCCACGCTGGCAGGAATGCAGAAGTGCTTACTTTCAGGTCAGGAAGGTGCAGTGCTGGGGCAGCTCTGGAGCTGGGGAGCTGGCAAGTGACCAGGAGGAACCTGCTTATGGGACAAGGTCTTCCTAACATCTGAACAAATAACGAGACAAAGAAAAGCAGTTGATACCAAACCAATAGGTATTGGTGTCTTATGTATTCTCCATGACAGGTTGATGGAATGGTTTGGGTTGGAAAGGACTTAAGATCCAGTTCCAACCCCTGCCATGGGCAGGGACACCTCACACTAAACCATATCACCCAAGGCTCTGCCCAACCTGGCCTTGAACACTGACAGGGATGGAGCATTTACCACTTCTCTGGGCACCCTGTGCCAGTTCCTCACCACCCGCACAGGGAAGAACTTCTTCCTTATCTACAACCTGAACTTCCCCTGTTTCACTTTGAACCCATCATCCCTTGTCCTAGCACTGCAGTCCCTGATGAAGCTCTCCAGCATCCTTGTAGCCCCTTCAGACACTGGAAGCTGCTCTGAGGTCTCCACACAGCTTCTCTTCTCCAGGCTGAACAGCCCCAACTTTCTCAGCCTGTAAAGTGTTAAACTTGTGTTTTTCATAACTGAGCCTGTTTGTCCCATCCTGCATTCACAGCGGTAGGGCCAGGCTGGTGCTGAGGGCAGGCCTGTCCCTGCCACTGCTGAGTGCTCAGCACTGGTGCCGGGGCCTTGGGGACCACTGGCAAGAGCTGCCAATGCCCCATGGGGAGAGCCAAGCACCAGGGCACTGTCAGAGGGGCTCACCCCATGAGAGCAGCTCCAGCTGTGCTCAAGTGTTCCTCCATTTGGGTTAAGCAGCTCCTAATTATTGCAGGGTAGAAAACACACATCTGGCTCCTGGTGTACATAGCAAGAGATGTCCACACAGCTGGGGACAGCAGAGGCCAATCCTCCAGCGATGTCAAGGGAAGATTGCAGTGCAGTGCTTGCAGCAGGCACACAAGGGTCTCATAAAACAAGAGACAATGGTTGTTTGGGGGAAAAGAAACCACATGACAGGAAAAAAAGCCCACAACAAACCCCTGGTTTTGTGCAGGTGAAACAAATGTCAAAGCACCCAAAGGTCAGAGTTAGGAATTTATTCCCTCACTGCAGCTTGTTTGCTGAAAGATAAAGATCTTCAGTGCAGGTGTACAAAGTGCCAAGGATCGTGAAGGCAGCACAGAGTAAACCTGTGTCTAAGTGATACGCTCGTGGCAGCCCTGACAGCCCTCGAAGTCACAGACTGTCCCTACCACCGAAGTCCTGTGACACATCCTGTTCCTCGAGGCCGAGCTCAGCTAGGGAGGGCTTCCCTGCCTGTCGGGTTACTGCTGCTGCTGTGTTAGTGTCAGCCTCCCCTGTGGCAGTGCCTGAACATTAGTCCTGGTGCAAATATTGATCTGTGCTTGGCAAACCCTGGCTCAGCAGTGGCTGGGGGCTGTCCCACAGACAGCCCTGCTCAATAGCCCTGCCACATACTCACTGCTGGCTCCTGCTTACAGCACACTGTTCCTGAACAGAACAGCCCAAAACTGTACAGCAAAGGACGGGGGGGGGGGGAGGGGAGGGGGGAATCTCTCAGGCCTGGCAGGTTGTTGTTCAAGTGCTCCCTGATGCAGTTGTAGTTCAAAGAGCATCTGGTCAGGGCAAGCCTCAGACCTCCTGCATCCTCCTGTGTCCCACAAGGTGTCTATGCCTGCTGGCTGGGGAGGGTGGATGTGGACAGTCCTACAGGCTTGCTGCTGCACTTGCTCTTCTATGTCCATGAGGCTCACAGTGGGTGAGGCTTCCCAAGGCTGTAGCTTCTTCCAGCCTCGCCTCCAAGTCTCTTGCATTGACTTTTCAATCATGTTTTAGCTGCCATGTGGCATATTCTTGACTTTTCCCTCTCACACATAATTTTATCCTATGTACTTACAAAAGCAAGTCATATATTTAGTACTTAACAAACACAATGTGGGGGATTCTGCTCAATGTTTTCAGTGCTTAGGGTAGCATAAAGAGCTGCCTTGTGTTTACTAATGCTGCTCATAAGCAGCATGGCGAAGACAGCCTGAAATTTAGCATCAGAAATCCAGCATCCGCTGCCTGAGGCTTTCATAAAAGGATGAATTAAAGTTTCCCTTTTGTCAGAAACCATGATTTAGTTTGATTGCCTTATGAACAGCAGGCTCCAACCTCCCCACACTGATACCCCAGCTGCCCTCTTCATTGTATTTAGTTTTAACGTTTCTTTCTCGATGGCTTTCTTTTCTACTCTCTGCTGCCTTTGACACAGCCCATGCAGAAGCCTGGGTGGTTTCAGTCAGTTTGTTGTTTGCTTTACTGTGCAAGTTCAGGTGGTGGGTCATTAGGGACTGCAGTGACAGGACAAGGGGTAACGGGTTGAAACTTAAACAGCAGAGGTTTAGATTGGATCTAAGGAAGAAATTCTTTACTGTGAGGGTGCTGAGGCACTGGAATGGGTTGCCCAGGGAGGTTGTGAATGCTCCATCCCTGGCAGTGTTCAAGGCCAGGTTGGACAGAGACTTGGGTGATATGGTTTAGTGTGAGGTGTCCCTGCCCATGGCAGGGGGGTTGGAACTGGATGATCTTGAGGTCCTTTCCAACCCTTACTATTCTATGATTCTATGATTCTATGCTGCAACCCAGGATGATGGGATAAAAGCAAAAATAAGCACATCCTAATGGAGAGATCAGAGACTGAGTGCAGGCCTATGCATGCCTGTGTTTAAGTGGCCAGAACTGCCAGTAAGGGTGAGAACTGTAGAGACAGGAGCTTCCCAATGCTATGTTAAGGTGCTGCCACCAAAGCCAGCCACCAACAGGACTGTGACTTCCTCACTCAGGACCCAGGAAACTTTCTGATCTGCTTTCCTGGCTCCTGGTGCTACAGTTTATGTTTCTGCTTCTACAGTGAGGTTGGAAGTCAGACACAAGAGGTTTTTTACACTACAGGAGCTCAGGTATGATCAAGAATATCTGCTAACAACTACTTCAATATCTTATTTCCTGCTTAGACACCTAAGAATGTATGAAGCTACAAGCAGAAAACATTATAGAAACTAAAATGTGGGTTTGTCTGCAGCCCAGCAGGACAGTTGTCGCTCTCCCAGTACACTGTGGGGGACTGCTGACGTCCCCTGGGCTTTGACTGGTGCTACAGCTCTGCTCCTCAGTAATGTGTGGTGGGAAACAGGAGGAAAAGTAAAGCTCCCAGAATGCACAACCTTAACTGTAGCCTAAGGGGACAAAATACCCCAGAGCTTTGTTTTCTGTACAACAAAGTGAGAGTTAAGCAGTGACGTTGGATCCCTAAGGATGTGCTCATGTTGGATCCCTAAGGATGTGCCCATGTAGCAAACCTGACCCAGTAGAATCTCCTTGTGTGGATGCACTTTGTGAGAGTGATCAGCACATTTCCTAAGGTGCAAGTTCCATTGTGAAATTGCTCCAAACAGTGCCCAGCTGGGGCATAGTTAACTAGGAACATGGTAGTGTCTTGTCAGGGCTGGCTTAATGGTTGGACTTGATGATCTTAACGGGCTTTTCCAACCTAAACAATTCTATAGCCTCTTCTTTCACAGACTAAGCAGGGACCTCTCACAACCCTCTTGTGAGAGGCCAAGACACAGCAGATCTCCTGGGGTAGTAGGGGTGAAACCCAGGCTATTTAGCAGAGACCTTGCTAGGCGAACCTGAAGCTCTTAGCACTCCTCACATCTGCCCTTGCCTACACGACAATGTGTGTGAACATGCACTGTACCAAACACTGGTGCCTGCAGGACAAAAACACAGATGCTTTGGCTGGAACAAGGGGTGCCAGGAGCTGTGGGACACTAGGTAAGATGCAGGCAATACCTGCCAATACCTCAATACCTGCCAGAGAAGGCTCCAGCCTCCAGAAATGGGGCTTTTAAGGAGCAGCTTGAAAGAAAACAATGAAATGGCTTTGCTAAGGTCTACAGAAAAAACCTTTCATGTTGGGACTAGAAAGTCCAGCACATTGTGTGTACTCCCTGCCTCCTGAGCGCTTCTGCTCTCCCCACCAGGCTGGAAACAGCTTTGGGAAGTAAGAAGGCTTTGGGTTATGGCCAAACCACAATGTTCCATCTTTCCACACGTGGTTTGACTCTCTCTTAAATAACTAAAATGCCATTTGGAAAGTGAACAAAACATGTATATACTGTTTGGGGATGGGCAGGGTGGGAAGAGGCTTTCTGGAGACAAAGGTAAGGTAACCCACCACAGAAACAATATGATTGCTTCAAGCTGAACAGTGCTGGAAGTTCTAGCCAAAATGTGGTATTTCAGGTAAATGTAATTGTTCCCTGGCAATTGAATTTAAACCCATTTGTCCTCCTATTTCAGTTTAAACACCTGAAGATATTGGGTAGGAGACCAATATTGTGCTTTAGAAGCTTTTGACATTTGTGGTTTTGTTGTTCACAGTCTATTAAGAATAGATCTATTAAGAATAGACTATTCTACTAAGAATAGTCTGTTAGGAACAGTTTAGCTATAAAAATAAAGACTTTTGAAGGCATTAGGAAAGAAACCCAAGAAGCAAGGAAGCAGCTTCTCTGAAACCATCAGCAGAAGATGCTCTTGCTCCTGGATAATGTGTCACCCAGCCTGCTATGGGCTCCACAAAGCTGGGTGGGCCATGGGCTGAGATGTGAAGCACATGAGGTCACACTGGAGATGTTAACCCCAGGGCAAAGAGAAAAAGGAGGTTTCTACAGACTTTGCTCTCTGATGTGTTCTTCCTTTCTGCAGCAGTTAGAGCTCACCTCGGAACCAAACCTTCCCTTTCTTTGCTCATGAGAAAACAATCACCTGTTTGTTTATTGCTTTACAGTGCAAACAGATGCTGATAACACTGAATTCTTTTGTTGTGAGTCTAAGGGGTAAAAGGGAGTAAGTTACCACATGCACATTCCTGATTACATTCATAAATTCATATGGTTCAATGAGGTGGCTTTTTATACTGAGTTAAAAATATAAAGGACTTTAAAACCAAGGTCTTTTGACCTGAGTCAGACCTACCTGTAGGTACTTTCTAAGGTATTTATTTCATAGGCAATTCTCTTTAAACATATTACACAATGACTTTTGTTCATAAACACAGTGGATGACACCTGGAAAAGGGAAGTATTTGGTCAGCTGCTTCACAACCTTTCTCTGTACAATCTACACACACCCTGAAAACCCAAAAAACACCTTACCATTAGACATGCCTTTTGGAAGAATCTCTGTGCTTGGACATAGGACCACAAGTACAGCAACACTAAAAACCCCACATTCATTTGTTACCACTTCATAATTCACTTGGTCTCCTGTAATATTTTAAACTATCTGCTGTTGCTGATTCTTTTCTCTTCTTACAGATCCCCCTTTTAAGTATCTTCAGTACTTTTCTCAGTGTTTTACAAGGAGAGAACCCCCATTATTCACGAGGTTAGAAGCAGTAAGGACAAAATGATGGCTGCAGGGAGTAGCCCAGTGCCCCACAGAAGTCCATTGCACACTGCTGGCACCAGCCCAGGCTGCCGGTGGTGCTGGTGTCTGCTTGCTAGAGTGGCACTGCTCCCAGTGCTCCCGGCCTCTGCTTCCAGAAGGAACCCAAGCTTTATTTAGCAGATAAACTAGTTATTCCCTTATTCCTGCTTTCTTATTAATTCAAACCCCTTCTATATGGTCCTGTTATAAATCAACACATTTAGTAGCTCCCTCCAAGCCTGGCTTCAGACAAAATGGGGTTAAATTGGGCTATTTTCCAAATGCCTCACTTTCAGTTTTACTTGTCTTCATTTTCTTCCCCGCTCAACCACTTCATCAGCCAACTGCTACTGCATTCTGCTCCAGCCTCTGGAGATTCAGCAGCTCTGACTCCCAGCAGGTTGTCAGAAAGCATGAAAGAAGTTATCTTACCCTCCAAATCCGGCACCAAAAATGAGATGTTATTTCTAATTGTCTTTCTCGCCTTTATTTTTCCTCCCTCTTCCCATCCTCCAGTTTCCTTTCCACCCCTGTGCTTGGCAGGGATTCCTGCTCCATTCTGTTGTCTCAATAGCTGGAGCTTTACCACACTTCTTGCTGTTCCCCATCCTGCTCAGCTGGTGCTGGATGGTGCTCTGCAGGGAAACACCACCTCACATGAAGCTCCTCTCATTGCCTGCGTTAGAGCGTGGCCCAGCCATGAGGTGAACTTGTGTGGTGCTATCTCATCACGGGCAGTCTGTTCAAGCCTACATGGCAGAAATAAACCAAGGTTAAATTACTGGGCAACAAAGCTGGCAAAGGGCAATGGAGCCAGAGCAGGGCCTGGAGCACAAGAGAGATGGGAATGGCTGAGGGACCTGGGGGGTTCAGATGGAGAAGAGAAGGCTCAGGGGGGACCTGATGGCTCCTCCAAGTGCCTGCAGGAGGATGGAGCCAGGAGGGGCTGGGCTCTGCTCCCAAGGAACAAGGGATGGGACAAGAGGAACCGGCCTCAAGCTGCACCAGGGCAGGTTTAGATGGAGCTGAGGAACAATTCCTGCCCCACAGGGTGCTCAGGCATTGGAACAGGCTGCCCAGGGCAGGGCTGCAGGCACCGGCCCTGCAAGGGTTCACACACCATGGAGATGATGCCTCAGTGCCATGGGTCAGTGGTGGCCTTGGCAGTGCTGTTGGACTGGATGAGCTTGAGGCTCTTTCCCAACCAGGCTGATTCTGTGACTATAGGAGCTGGGGACAGAAGCCCGGGGGGAGCACATCCTCAGCTCCTTCCATGCACTCAACTGCACCACAGCCGAGCTGCGGTACCAGGGGCAGCCCCGCTCTGTGCAGTGTGCATCGCAGGTACCACCACACACCCGCTGGGTTATGTCCTGCACCGGCACTGATGCACCGGCCACCGCTGTTCGGTGTCCCCTCCGTCCTCCCGCACCCGTTACCGGCAGCAGCTGCACCACCCTCCCCGCCGCCAGGGGGCGCGCTGGGGCTCGGCCCGGCGGGCGGAGCCGGCGGTGCGGGGCGGGGCCGGCGGGGGCAGCAGGAAATGGAGGCGTGAGGGGCCGGGTTCAGCCGCGGCCGCGCTCACCGGGCCCGCACCGGCCCCGCCTCAGCCCCGCCCCGGGCCCGGCATGTGAGGCTGCTCAGGCGGCTCCTTGCGGGCCCCGAACGGTTCCTCGCCGCCCGCAGGAGGGGAGGCCTGGCCCGGCCCTGCCGTGCCCTGGGGCCGGCCCCCGCCCCGCAGCCGGACGGTGCATGGGGCAGTGCGGCCGGCGGGGGGGACGATGCCGCGGAAGGAGCTGCCCCTGCCCGAGGGCTGGGAGGAGGCTCGGGACTACGACGGCAAAGTGTACTACATCGACCACGGCAGCCGCACCACCAGCTGGGTGGACCCCCGCGACAGGTGGGATGTTCGGGGCCCTCCTCGGCCGCTGCCGGGGCCGGGACCGGGGCCGGTTAGAAGGGAGCACGGGGCCGCTCAGCGCGGATCTCCGTGGCTCGCAGGTTGCCCGGCCGGTAACTGCCGCCGTGCCTCGGCCGCAGCCGGTTCGGAGGGCAGGGCTGCAGTGTGTGGGTACCAGCGGGCTGGGCACCTGCTGGAGCGGGGAGGGCTGGAGGAGTTTTCCGGTTGTTGTTCCGTGCTCTCACCTGCTCCCCGCCTCCTCTCCGGTCTCCGCTCCGCTCCCACGGTGCGGCTCTGCCCCGTTCGGTGCCCGCAGCGAGCAGCGGCAGCGCTGCCTCCGGAGCCCTCCCGGGGCACCCCACGACAGCAGCGCTGTCTCTGGAGCCCTCCCGGGGCACCCCACGACAGCAGCGCTGCATGGAGGGCCTGGTGAGGTGCGCTCAGGGGTGTCGGGGGTGTCTCCTGCAGCGTGGCCCACCTCTGCAGGCAGCTGTCGGTGAGCGGGATGAATACGGAGGTTCGGGGCTGCAGGGTGTGTTTGGGATGGCCCCGGCTGCCTCCTGCTTCTCAGCAGTTACTCTTTGCTCCGAGGAGCTCTTTCACTATGGTACCATCTTTAAACAGTAAGAGGAACAGAAAACTGTCTACTGTTCAAGACCCAAGTCACTTTCCCAGCCTCACTCTGTGCTAGCATGCTCTGGTTCTATGCTGCAGGCAGTTAGAACAGGACAGCGTACCGTAGCTCAAGCATGCTGGAAGCTCAGCTACCGGATCACTGTTGAAATCACAGGTTTCTAAATTTCGCATTTAGTCCTCTGTTAGATGAATTTCCCAACTGCAGCAACTCAAAAATCTGTCTTGATGAGCTGGAAATTCCAGCTACCCAAATATGCAGTTGATGGGTGATAGTGACAGTGAGTGTTCCCCTTGGAAAGGGCAGCTACTGTGATCCCTGAGTTTGGTTTCCTTCCAGCAGTCCCTCAAAGGGGCTTCCATGCTTGCTGGGGTGTCAGTACTTTGCTTCTCTGCAGTTCTACTTGGATGTGTTCTCATTAAGCAGGGAAGTGAATGATTGTCCAGTTTTACAAATGTCAACGAGTGTTCTGCATTCCAGGAATAACCCTTGTGTGTACTGTACACAAATGTAACCTGCTGCTGGCCAGGGGCTTGAACTTGTTTTGGGGTGTTTGTTTCAGGAATGTGATTGAGAAGGGCTGGTAAAATAGTTGTTTCAGGGTGTGTTTTGTGACCTTCCTGAAAGTCAATACAGGCTGAAATCAGGAATGCTTTCCCTGGCACCTTGGTTTTGTTACAGAGAATGAAGTGACAAATCTAATAGGCCTAATACTGGCTTATAAAAGTTCTTGTGTGACCCTGGTTCGTGATTCAGAAATGACAGAAATTACTAAATGGTGCCTTACTTACACATATGCTGAGCTGTTGCAGAACTATTACCACTCATCACTGGTAAGGGAGAGCATTCAAACCCATACTATTTGTTGTACACACTGAGCACACATGGCCCTGAGAGCTTTGCTTCTGAGTCACCTTCCAGTGGAGATACCAAGAAAACAACCTGGGTTGGACATTCCCCTGAAACTCCTCAAGCTTTGAAGTGTGTGTTGGTCCCACACTAACACCTGCGATGTGACATAGCACTTGCCCATCACCTGGGGGACTGTGTGCTTGTGTGAGTTGAAACCCGGTTCTGACATACAGGAAAGAAGTTTCTCTTGCACCTAATGCCTGCTGTCTATGAAAACCAGCTAATGGGGATCTTCTGATCAACTCAAGTCATGAAATGACTGCTGCCTGCAGTAGTGAGCTTGGGTTTACACAGTGATTGTTGAACTTCTAGTGTGTTTTAAATACTTGTAAGCCTTGTGTTTTACAGCTCGGTGTTAAAACTGCTGCAGCAGAGAGGTTAGTCTGTGTGTTTGCTGCAGTGCTTTCTGTGTGCTGTGCTTACACATCCTGTCTTTTACCCTGTGAAAAGTAATAAATATTAGGAAACGCGGCTGTTAATCTGCAAGAGGGATGTGGAGGAAGATATATGGGCTAGGGCTTGCTCTGAACCCAGCTGCTTGGCAGTGGGACTGTACCTTTGTAATACCCGATCAGTTTATTCAGGGAACAACAGCTGGTATCTAAAGATAGGACACACAGGTTTAAAACCTTCCCTAAATCTTTCATTCCAGATTAATTTAGTGTAACTAAACACGAGCTGGGATACGATCTAGCTTCAGGGCATGGGCTTGTCTGTTGTTCTTGCGACAGCAGTTGGCGTTAGGTTTATGGTCCTGCTGAGGCTGCGGACATACAGGGGAGACCGCAGCAGGGAAAGGGATGTAGGGGGTGAGGTGGTCTTGGACTGTGGGATCAAAAGCTGGGCTGGTGGGTTTCCAGCCTTGATGTAGCACACAATACCAATCCTGCAGGTGGGCTGTTGGTAAGAGGGGCCATTAGCCTTTGCCAGTAGGAAGTCACTGGCACATGGTGGCATCTCACTTTCCTGTAAAGCTGACTTGAGTGATGTTCAGATGCCTGAAGCCTTGACTGGAGCTGCTGCATGTCAGAGCACTTTTACTTTGTAACGCTTAAGGGTATAGTAGCCTTTAGGGCAGTGCTGGAAACCTGTGGAACTAAAGAATTTGGGGCAATCATCTAAAATGAAATCATTTGAAGAATTTTTGACTTCACTGTTACTGTTCCTGTGAGATGGTGTAAGTAAAAAGAATCACATTACCTTGCAAAGGAGTTCAGATTAAAAAGCTGTAAGGCAGTT